>NC_087550.1:87230124-87833542 GCF_036250125.1 Pseudopipra pipra | reverse complement strand
TGGGCGACCAATGACACTTTTTATTCTGGTAATAACATGGATTTGGTGGGGCTGCTCAGGGTCACCTCCATACTTCTCATGATCTCCAGGCCGTGGCTGAAATACCTAGAATGAAAAGTTCACAAAACCAGAAGTTTTTTTCCTAAATATCTGATAATTATTATTATAGTCAGCTACTCTCTAAAACATACTTCAACCTTGGTAAATATTCTTACATGTTTTTCTTTTCAGGCAGTCAAAGTACCAACAAAGTAAAACAAAATTTTATAACATGAAGTCAAATATATCTTTATAATGGTTTGCTGATAGTGACTCACAGAAACACATGGACAACACTAGACCAGCACAACACCTAATTCATGTGCATCTCCTCAGGGAGCCTGTGCCCAGCCTCTGCATGGCATGTTTTTCCACAGGCTTAAAAATGCTTTTAAGGAAAAGTATGAACTGACACAAGATTGTATCTTGCAAAAATGTAAATGTAAAAATGTAAAGTGCAAGTCAAACTTCCCATCACTTTGGTTTAATTATTTACTGGACAAAATATTTCAGTTGGAAGGGACTTATCAACAATCATCTAGTCCATCTCCTGATCACTTCAGGGTGGACCAAAAGTTAAAACATTATTAAGGCATTGTCCAAATGCCTCTTAAACACTGACAGGCTTGGGCAGCTGAACACCTCTCTAGAAAACCTGTTCCAGTGTTCGACCACCCTCTCAGTAAAGAAATGCTTCCTGATGTCCAGCCTGAACCTGCCCTGAACCTGGCAGCTCTAAGCCATTCCCATGCACACTGTCACTGGATATCAAGGAGAACAGCTCAGCATCTCCCTCTCTGCTTCCCATCCTCAGGAAGCTGCAGAGAGCAGCGAGGTCACCTCTGAGCCTCCTTCTCTCTGAACCAGACAAAGCCAGAGTCCTCAGCTGCTCCTCTCAGGACATGCCTTCCAGCCCTGTCACCAGCTTTGTTGCCCTCCTCTGGATGCATTCAAAGACCTTCATGTCCTTCTTAAATTGGGGGGCTCACACAAACTGCACACTGCACTGGAGGCGAGGCTGCACCAATGCTGAATACAGCGGGACAATCACCGCCTTTGACTGTCTGGCTGTGCTGTGTTTGATGCCCTCCAGGATGGGGTTTGCCCCCCTGGCCTGTGTTCCCTGCTGACTCCTGTTGAGTTGTTGCCCACCAGCTCCCCCAGATCCCTTTTTTCAGTACTGCTCTCCAGCCGCTCCTGTCTCCATTTATACCTGTGCCCGGTATCAGTTGGTACCAAGTGCAGTATCTGGCATTTATTCTTGCTAAATTTCACGCCACTGATGATTGTCCAATGTTCCAATCTGTCTAGATCTCTCTACAAACTTGCTAATTGTGCAATCAACTCCTGCATCCAGATCATTGAAAAATATTTTGAACAGACCTGGCCCTAGAACTGAAGCCTGAGAAACATCGCTGTTGCCCCGTCACCAGTCAGATGCAACCCCATTCACTGCAACCCTCTGGGCTCTGCCCTTCAGCCTGTTCTTCACCCAGTGCACGGTGAACTCGCTCATCCCACAGAGTCTCTGGAAATCTGTCATACCGCAGCAAACACAAAATTTAGCAGGCTAACACCCGCTTTTTTCAGTTTCTCAATTACTGAAGCACATACCGAGTCTGGAATTCTCGACCTGGTAAAGAGACAGCGAGCCCAGGCTGGGGACACCATCCCCTCCATCCTCTTTCCCAGCAGCTGCAAAGAGAGAGGGCACAACTCGTCTGCACTTTCCTTACAGCTCTGAATACTCGCAAGCAGACGACGCAGCCATAAACCCCATTCCCCGCGCAGATCCCTACACAGATCCCAATCTTCCTGGCGGCTGCGAGTCCCAGCTCAGATCCCCACCTGGATCCCCACCTTCTCAGTGGCTGCGTGCCCCAGTTCAAGCCCAGATCCCGCCCCAGATCCCCCTCGATCCCCACCTGGATCCCGCCCCAGATCCCCCCCCTGGATCCCGCCCCAGATTTCCCCATCCTCACCCTCCCGGCTCCTGAGAGCCCCAGGCCCACCCGGCCCGCCCCGGCGGCCATTTCGGTGCACACCCCTCTCTCGGCCGGACACCAGCGCCGCGGCACTTGAGTTCCGAGCGGGCGGAAGGACAAGGGTGAGACACCGCCCCTCTCCATCCTCCCCCTCAGCTCCCTGCCCTTTCCCGGTAGCCGTCCCGGTCCCGATCCCGGTCCCGATCCCGGTCCATGTCGCGATCGGGGGGCGATGGCACCGCCGCGCTGGAGCGGGCCGGGGCAGAGACGGTGAAGCGGGCGGTGGAGCTGGACGTGGCATCCCGGTTCCAGGAGTCGCTGGTGTGTTACCAGGAGGGCATCGATCTCCTGCTGCAGGTGGTGAAAGGTACCGGGCGAAGGGACTCCCCGGCCTCGGGCGTCGGGGCGGTTCCAGGAACACTCGAGCTGTGTCGGGCGCAGAGGGCCGTCGAGACACGGGGAAGAAGAGAGGGACAGCTGGCGGTGTCTCCCCAGGAGAGCGGGGCCAGGAAGTGCTGGGGAGAGTTTTTTAATGGCCCCTGTGCTTTTATGGGTTACAGCCACGAAGGATGAGGCAAAAAAGCACCGCTACCGGCAGAAGATCTCCGAGTACATGACCAGAGCCGAAGACATTAAAAAACACATTGAGAAAGAGAAACAAGGTATGTATAAAAATCTAAACGGAGGGTACCAAGAGGATGGAGCCAGGCTCTTCTCAGTGGTGCCCAGCAATAGGACATGAGGCAATGGGCAGAAACCAATGCCCAGGAAGTTCCACCTGAATATGAGGAAGAACTTCTTTATTGTGTGAGTGACCAAGCACTGGAACAGGCTGTTCAGAGGGGTTGTGGAGTCTCTCTCACTGGAGATAGTCAAGAACTGTCTGGACACAGTCCTGGACCATGTGCTCTGGGATGACCCTGCTTGAGCAGGGAAGCTGGACCAGATGACCCACTGTGGTCCCTTCCAACCCGACCCATGCTGTGATTCTGTGAGCTGTGATATACCCGTTTGCTTTTAAATATCTGTTCTTATGCAAATGTTTGATGGGCGAGGTGTTTTAACACAGAAATTATGTCCTGACCGTTACTTAAACAGAGACCTGCTTTCTTTTCAGATGGCAAATACCATAAGCAAATCAGGATAGAGGAAAACGCAACGGGTTTTGGCTACGAAAAGCTTTTCCATGAGTACCTTACTGAGGTTGTTTCTGAGGTTTGGGTGGAGGACCCATACATTAGGCACGTTCATCAGGCAAGTAGATACTTGGTGTAACTAATACAGATGTAGCTACTAGAGACATTCCAAGTTACTAAATTAAATAAAACTTTTACAGTTGTATAACTTTCTACGATTCTGTGAGATGCTAATTAAGGGGCCGTGCAAAGTGAAAACAATCCACCTCCTCACTTCCTATGATGAGGTAAGTGTCTAGATTTTGGTTTCTACTGATGTGGCAAGTGATGCCACATGGAAAAAAAAATAAAAATATAGACTTGTTCTTACTTACCAGAACTTGTTAGACTCAGTCTCTGATGATTTCAGCAGAAAACTCAGACTTAAGAGAAAAATAAAAATGTGATAGTTGAACATAAGTAATTTTGTAAGTTCAGAGTTTTCTGATAACTCTAACAAATTCTTGGTAAGCAGAGTCTTAAATCGAAAAGATGTTTCTGTGAAAGTTTTGTTGTGGAAAATGTCATCAAAAGCAAAGCGTCTACAGAGATATGGGGTTTTTTGCTCTTCCAACGGCTGTATTTAGTTGTCATTTTAGAGGCTTTAATGAGCTGTAATCTCTCAAACTAGCACTGCATTTATTTGAACTATTACTGCACTTATTTTTAATAGTAATTCATATCTAGTTGCAAAGGGCTGAGAGTAAGCTCCTCCTCCACACCCCTTAGCAAATGTACCTGTAATCTGTCTGCTCTTTATCGTGTCTTTGAAACTGCAAATCTACTTTGATTGTAAAAAGTTTTTGTTGGTGAGTTTAGGAAGAGGTGACCAGAAGTGAATATATATTAAAATAAAAAACAATCCAAACCCCACCACGTTATTTTTATTTTTTACAGGGTAGTGGGAGGAGTCAGCAGATGAGTGGCTTGGAAGAAATACAACAGTCATTACGGAATTATGGAGTATCACTGAATATTGAATTTTCGTCTTCAATACATGATCGAGAAATCAGGTGCGGGATATAAAAAATGAGCAAATTCCAGTTATTGGAAGTCAAACTATTTAACCCTAACTTTTGAGACAACTATTAATTACAGCTGTGGTTAACAAAGTAGAAGGCAGTGGCCCTCACTGGTTAAAATCAGCCTCCATAGTTTCATGTTGTCTAATTGTGAACATAATATTGTCTCTTTATGCTGTGTCTTCTGTGGTTGACACAGGTATCGGTGACACTAGGAAATAATTGTGATTGAAACAAGAAACTTGTGCATCATGTGGATGTAACTATTTTTTTATTCAACATACTCATAGTATTCAAATCTGTGAATTTTTACAACAGATTCAACAATGGATGGATGATTAAGATTGGAAGGGGTCTTGATTATTTTAAGAAACCACAGGTAAAAAATGCTTTGACCTCTGTAATTAACTTAGGATGAGCTCTTCTACAGTATTTGCTCACCATGTCAATTCTATTAATTTCTGCAGGGTCGTTTCAGCATCGGATACTGTGACTTTGACTTGCGACCTTGTCATGAAACAACAGTGGATGTCTTTCACACTAAACACACAAAGAAAATGTAATCAGATATGACTGCTTTTAATAAGTGTTTTCATAAGCATAAAAATGTAAGACTGGAAGACGTTGCTTGAGTCCAGCTGTCCACCCTCAGAAGCAACTCTTCCAAGTACTTAGTGCAGCACAGCTTTTATAATCTGTGGGTTTAAGAATACTTGAGGCTTTTCAGTCTGAGAAAACACAACTGTAAATTCCTTCAGTGTACTTCTTCTGTAATCTTAATTAATACAATCCATGTCTAAATTTTATCTTGATTTTGTAACAGACCCTCAATATTGTCTTTCAAAGGCCTCTTTACTGTCATTTCTATTTTTACTACTGATTTTGTCTTGAGCCAATTTTGGGGTTTATATCTCTAATTGACCACCTCAGAAACATTGGAAGCTGGGCTGCCACGTGTCCTCTTTTATAAGCAGTCTTATTTACTTCCTTTAATTCCTGTATTCTAGTCATGACTACTATTCTAGTGGGTTTTAGTCAATCTCGTAATACCTTATTTCACAGACTTTACTGGTAACCCCAAATTTAACATTCCATTTTCCAAGCCTCTTGCCTACAAGAGTTTTAGTGTTCAGTATACAGTCATTTTAGGGTTGTCTTACGTGTCTCTGCATGATGGATTTTGGACTAGGAAGGCTGCAAACAGCTGTATTCTCTTCCCTGTCACTCCTATATGTTCTTTTATTCCATGATGTATGGTCATATACCTGATTTCCATCCTTTGCATTAGGTGTGGAGAGGATGTATGATCTTCTCCCAGTCTTATTCTCTGACTTTAAAGTCCAATGACTGGCTACTCATGCCAGTCTCAACTGCATTTTTCCCTACTACTATGGTAGTCCCCTAAAAAAACCAAAATTTATTTTTAAGTTCTTCCAAAAGTTGTATACCCTGAATAGCTCAGTTCGTCAGAGCATGGTGTTAATAACACATTGTGGGTTCAATCCCTGCACAGGCCATTCACTTAAGAGCTGGATTTGATGATCCTTGTGGGTCAGAGTATTCTGTGATTCTAAGGAATATGCTATTTGGAGTAAAGACAAAGGCTTTCCTTGTCATTCCTTCATCCTTTGGAAACCAGAAGGTATCACCTGAGCTGCTGCTGCTTTTTCTTCTTAAACAAGAGTTCTTTCTTAGCAAAAATTCACCAAAGTCATGTATTCTGACATGAAAAACAGGCAGTGGCCTCTTTTGCAGGTCCCATCAAAATCTTTTTAGCCTCAGGACTGATAGGTGCCTTATGCTTTCTGCTTCTGTAATACAGTAGGCCTCTGTATTCTAGTAGCATGTTTATAGATGTATTCTGTTATACTTTTCTTTCCTTAATGTGCTTTATTATTTTATTTTCTATCATCTAATGCTGCTATTCTTTCCCTCTTGCCTATAACAACAAATCTATTCCACAGAAATCAAGAAGAAATGGAGCTGGTCTTTACCTTATTTTCTGGGTCACAATTTGCCAGTGATTTGCCTTCTTTATCCTTTCTCATAGTAATGTCTCAGCTTTGGAGTGTTACATCAGCAAAATGAGTAATATATGTGCCACAAAGCTGTGTGCTACTAGTTGTTCCCCCAGACATTCCATAGAAGCTCCTGGGCTTGCTGCTGTGATACTAGTTTTCTAGTCACTGTTGTGAATTTTATTCACTTGTGTATAATATATGCCTATTTTTAATGGGAATAAAAAAGATTTTTTATTATTTGTAGTTTTAGTCATCTGTTTGACTTCTTCACTGCATAGAGTAATCCAAGGAAGCTAGGTAATGCCTCATGGATCCAGCCATGTTTGGGAGAAGGCTCACTGTAAATACAGTAAGCTGCCCAAATGTGAAGCTTTGTGTCTTTTAACCTAGTTCAGCAATTTTAAACATACAGAGGCAAAATAAGGAGCTTTTTCTTCTAATTCAACTATAATTCACTAGCTAAGACTACAGCTTTCCTTGCAGATCCCATGGATATGCAGTATCTGTACACATGTACAAGTAAGCCTTTAGTGACGTACCACTTGGTGCTGCACTGCAATTTTTACTTATAAGCCCTTTATCGCTGAACAGTTCCTTGTGCTGTCAGTAGGAACACCATGTGTGAAGAGCAGTGGGCATCAAGGAATGGAAAAAACCCAACAAACTACCAGAGAAATCTGAGAGTTCAGTTCTGAAAAAGAATCCAAGCCATATTCTTCTGTATTGCTGCTCACATTGATGTAGTCAGATCATCACCTGGATTGTGCAGCCAGAACTGTCCCCCCTGGCATCATCTGTGGAGATGAACTTAAGCCACCTTCCCTGCTGGGCTCGGCCGAGTGTCACTCAGCCCTACCACCAGTCCCAGCTGATGGCTGGATTCACCCCCATTGACTGCACTCCTTAACTAAAGGTAGGTCACTTCTGCCGTGTAATTTCCTCCTCATGAGAGCTGATCAACCAGTCATCTTTTAAAGGTGGGGAAGTAACATAGTAACACCTTATAGGCCTTTGCAGGCATCACTTCTTAACTATTTGCAGCTGTCTCATCTGGGCAGCATTATTTAATTAACTGCTGCTGTTCTGACCTGATCAAAATTGCATTCCAGTTATTCCGTGACAGAATGCGGTGCTATGACTTGGATTCCCATGTTCTGCATGGCCTGGCAGGACTGCAGACTGATCCCTGCTGAAACCCCCCTGGTGCCACTCAGAAAGGTAAGGGACAGTTTGAAATCCTTACTGGAGCTTCGGCTGAGGGTTTTCTGTATGGACACTGGAAATCAGTGTGTCCTTACAGACCTACTTGTAAGTCTTCTAAGTCTTTGTCCAATAGTTATGCTAACTTTTCATCCAACTTTCCCTTCATGCCACAGGCTCAGAAATGTGATTAGGACAGGCCCAAGAACATAAACATCATTGCTCCTTTACTTTCTTGAGGCCAGACTGATCCTTATTTATCTTGACCTATTAATAGCAAGATTGTTTGTTGCCTAATTGATACTGGCATTTCGCAATCCACTTTATATCCACCTCTGTTTTTCCTGCAGTTTCCTTATATACAGAAGTAGTAAATGGTATTGGTACTTCAGGGCAACACATAAGTCATCTAGTAACAAGCTCTTTGTAACTATCTGTCTCATTTCTGGATACCATGGTTTCATTTAAAGTCCTACCAGCCTGGTTAACCTTCTGGGAAAAGACTTAGGTAAATTGACTTGTGCTTATATATTGTGCTGAATGGAATTTACCTTGATGTGCTCACACCTTGACAGGGTGAATTTATGGCTTTTTTGCTTGATGAACCTCCCACTTCAAATTTAACTAACTCTACTATTCAAGAGCAGTTTGGTGAAGAAAGAGTTGTGTAATATAAAGGTACATAAACTCTGTGACTGCCTCATTTGGAGACTTCAGATCAGTGGAGTCTGTCACTGCTGCACTGGGTTCTCTCCTAAAACTGTAGTAATAAAGTGCTTCTGTTCTGACCTAATCAAAATTGCATTTTGCTTATTCACAACAGCAGTGAAATATATCTTGAGCCTTTCTTTCATAATTTTACTTTATATTGAACTATTATTTAACATTAAAATTGTAATTTTCAGTTCACTATTGTCTCTTACTAGAAAATTTTCTCCTAGGTTGTAACATAAGGAAACCTGTTTCTCCCAGATCTGTACTTGCAACTGTATCTCCTAAAGTTTAGCTTAGATACCAGTACCCAAGGCAGCAGGGACTCCCAGCTTCCTGCCAGGCAGTGTAGGAACAAAGGAGGCACAGCTCTCCTGCCCTCATCACACAACCCCCCGCACCGAATTTCCTAATCCTTTGCCTGCTCTTGCACATGCATGGACAAAAAAGCCCTAATCCAGGGTGGAACTGTCAAAGTGATTCATTACACAGCAGTGAGTTCAAAATACATACCATGCTTGTACAGTGGAGGCACAGTGGCACCAGCATTCTGCAAGAAAGGACTTTCAACCAGAAACCAGGGGACATCCGTCTCCACACAGTTCAGAGGCTGAGACACAGCCTTTGGACTACAATCCCCAAGGAACAGGGTGCAGGCTGGGGCATCCAGGGCAGCAGCAAAGCACCAGTTTTCACCTACCCCATCCCATCTCTGCCAGCCATTTGTACCTCCTCTCCTACAGGGCCAATTTGGGATGCCCGCACCATTTCTGATTTAAGCAGCAATGATGTCTTGTCAGCAGTGGCTTACATCCTACAGTTTGGGAACATCGGGTGCAGGCAGTGTGAAATCTAATTGTAATATTAAACAAAAGCACAAGATTGAACAGTTTGACTAGTAAGAGAAAAATTCAGCTTTAATTTTGTTTTTAATACATTAAATAAAAAAGCAACAGAAGTTTAACTTACATTTTCCAAATGCAAGTCACATTAGCATTATCATATTCTCACATAGTAGATTCCACCTGCTGTGCAACTCATCATCTTGTGGACACACTCTTAGCAATGTTGTCACTAGTGTTGTGGTTTCGTTTGGGCAAAACTTACTGCCAGTAAGGCTCTTGACCAGTTTGCTGTACAGTGCTGGTGGCAGCCACTGCTCCGGCAGATCGATGTTACAGACTTCAATCCTTCCATGCTTTACATCCATATTTACTTTAATGTCAAGAACAGAATCTTTATAGGCCATGTTAAGACAAGTGCTAACGCTGAACTTTGGTGTCTTTCCGTACACCCACTCCCAGGTTTGTAGTTCTTTAGTTTTATTATTAATTCCAGGAAGCAGAGTCTCATCAGCTGGGTTTATTAAGGTGATATGATGATCTATTTGGTGTTGTGTAGCATATTCCTTAGCAATGGCATCCAGGAGCATCTCAGAAGTTAAACTAGGATCCTCTTCAAAGAGATTTTTCACCGAGGCAGGCACACTAGGAGTGGCATTGCTCTTTAGCCCTTTATAAGGACTTTTTAGCACAGAAGATAAAACAAACTTATCTGCATTACAGAGTAAGGTACAGTGGTGATAAGCACTTGTCCCTCCCAGCTTTGCAGCAGTACCTGAGATTTTGTAGTGCCTATCTAGCAAGATGTCATATCTGTCAGTGACATGTATGTCTAACTGGGGGCGCAAGGCTTTCAGTGCCTTAACAACCAGTTTCAGGTTTTCCATTCGCTCGTATTTTTTTCTAGTCGTGAAGAAAGTCAAATTGATATTACCGAGGTCATGGTAAACTGTCCCTCCTCCACTTCTTCTCCTGGCTAGTTTTATATTTTTTTGCCTCAACAGCCTGAGGTTGCATTCCTGCCAGGGATTCTGATGTCTCCCTATTACCACAGCAGGGGAATTTCTCCAAAGGAAAAGGACCTGTCGCTTCTCTAAATCCATGTGGTCGTGGATCCAGTCTTCCACAGCTAGATTTTGGTAAACGTCATTAGAAACAGACTGGATAATGAGGGCTCCACTAGCTGTGCTCCTGAAGCCAGCTTTTGGAGTCCTGAGGACGCAGGACAGCCGAAAGCAGTTCTTTAACGATGGCTGGAGTACCATGTTTTTAATAATTGGACAGCGGATGGAAGGAATATCCACTCTGCTAAAGCTGGGTGCGGCAGAAATGAAATGCTAGAGGCAGGCATGACGCAGTCATGCTCCTCCCACGGCAGCATGCCAGTTCCAAGGCATTGGTACTTCTCCGGGTGATGCCGCTCAAGCCCTGTCGGGAGCTTCCCGAAAACATCCGGGGGTGTCAGAGTAGCTGCTCCTCGCAGTCCCTGGTGCCTAAAAGACCAAAAGAAGAGACGGAATGTGTATTTTCCCCTCACTCAACAGAGCCTTCCTAATGCGGTTTTACTTCGCGTAGTCTAGCTTTGTTAGGGGGTTTTTGGCTTTTTTTCCCCCGGTGTTCCTGGCGTGGTGTCCCCTCGCCCCGGCGGCTGCTCCGAGGCGCTGCGCCCCTCGCCCGCCGCCGCCCCCGCGTCCCGCCGGCCACCCCTGCGCTACTCACGGCGGGGAGTGCAGCCCCTGCTCCCGCGGGCTCCTTGGAGCCGGCGGCGTCCTTGGAGCCGGTGGCCTCCGGAGCGCCTTCCGCTTCCCGGGTGAGAGGCGCTGGGGGCGGGCGCTGCCCCGCCGTGGAGCTGGGGAAGGGATGAGGGCGGAGAGCTGTGAGCGGGCTGCTGCCGCTCGGGGATTGCCGATGTCCTGCCTGTCGCAGCGCAGCCATGGCACTGTGCAGAGGGAGGGAGCTGGGAAAAAGCGGGAATGATCGGGTCACAGAATCACTGAATGGGAAAGGTTGGAAGGGACCACACTGGGTCACCTGGACCAACCTCCCTGCTCAGGCAGGGTCATCCTAGAGCACGTGGCACAGGATTGTGCCCAGACGGGTCTGAATATCTGAGCGAGGGAGACTCCACAACCTCTCCGGGCAATCTGTTTCAGTGCACAGTCACCCATACAATAAAGAAATTCTTCCCCATATTCAGGCGGAATTTTCTGTGCATCAGTTTCTGCCTGTTGCCTCTTGTCCTATTGCTGGGCACCACTGAGAAGAGCCTGGCTCCATCCTCTTTGCACCCTCCCTTCAGATACTTACAGGCATTGTCAGTAATACTTACAGGGTCATGCCAACAAGAGGCCAGTGCACAACGGATAAAATGGATGATTCTTCTTGCAAGACCCAGCCGCGCAATTTCTGTCCACGGGTTGTTGTGGATGCTAGCAGCTTTCACGGGTTCACAAGGAGGCTGAAGGAGTTAATACAAATGTACAGAGGCTTGTGAAATACGCAGAAACTCTCCATGGGATTTAGGAAGATATGGAAACTAAATGTTGATAGTGTAATTCATTAACAAGCTGGAAGTGATCAAAAACTAAGTAACTGTAGATGTATTTCATACAGCAAGTTGTCTCCAGATTTGCATTGGTTTAAGCCATTCTTAAAGTCTACCAGACCTTAACTATCAATAGCTCTTGTCTGTATTTAAGCATACACTGTGGGACAATGTTCAATGCTAGCTGAACCTTTTTATCTGCAGTAGTATCCCTATGGGCAAATATGTGTTGTATATCTCTTTCTGGTGTATGTGTATTTATAAAGGATACATTGCATGCTTTTGTCTTCCTCTCTGCCTTAATATAGGAGTACCAAGACATGAAGGAACTGTAGAGAGAAAAGTTGATACAGTGGGTTGTGAGAATTCACATAGGCTATCCCTCTTGAACAGGTAGTTAGGGCTAAGTAATTTTTCTTTTTTCTAGTTTTGGGAATAGATGACTTTCAAAGAAATGCCAAATTGATATTCAGGTGAAACAGTGAGATTACTTGAGGAAGCAGTTTGGCTTTGGATGTATAACTGGGTGCTCCTGTATTTGCTTTTCCAGTAAAGAAAACTGCTTGTGATGTGGCCTGAATTGCCTTAACCTTCTAGTTGAACGAACAGTATCAGAACAACTATATTCCCTGAAAGGTGAAGGAGAAAAGAAGGTGGATAAGGATGAAAGACTTCCAAGATTAAAGACGTAAGTTTGGGGTTATTTCCTACTGAAGAACTGATTAATTAAGAGCATGACAGTCCTTACCAAACACTTAAAAGGGCTGTGTGGGTGTAGTAGGGCAAATAAAAAGTAAGAAACCATCACCACATGTGTGCTGGTGGTGATTAGTGGGAGAAACAGACTCTAAAAGAATCTTGATGTAATGTGTGTCCCAGCACTTGGAACATTGTATTGTCATATTAAAAAAAAAAAAAAAAAGTTGTGAATTATTTTAAGTGATTTGCAATAGACATAACTTCTTGCTAAATTAGACTGGCGATAACTTTTCACTGTGGTGAGCTATTCGGTAATGCACAGGGCAAAAGGCATGTGTACTTCTGAATATTGGAAAATCAACTTTGGAAGTAGTTGGCAAAATACAGAAGTGAACCCATGCACTGTGACACTGGTCAGAAGTAGGGAAATGCATCTTGTGAGACTTCTGATGTTACAAAAAACCAAACAAAATGTGGGACCATTTGTTTCCATTTTGGCAATTGATTCTTGGAAATTTGCAATGTGTCATTTTGCCACAGGGTGACACTAAAAACCTACTTTGAGCTGTTACACTACGTGTTTTTCTAGCTGTTACACTACGTGTTTTTCTAGCTGTTACACTACGTGTTTTTCTAGTTAAAAAATGTTTCCATAGTTAGAAGCACAATGTGCTAAAAAAAAGTAAACTGTGCAGAATACTAGGTGGACAGGTAAAAACATCAAGGGTCTGTTTCTGATATGCTGAAGGGTACAATACACATGAACAATAAATGCCTTTCCTGAAAAGTGGCTATTGTTGAAGACAAACCCAGCAAGATAATTGTAAATATTCTGACAATAAGCAAAAAATATGAATTTTTTAAATGCACACCATGATTTATTTATTTATTTCTTCTGGATTGGACTTTTAAATACATTTTTTATGTCTCAACTACTAGTGTATAAATCACATCTGCAAAATACAGCAATTGTTATTTTTGCTTTTGAAAACAATCCTGTGTATGAATTTCATTTCTTCTTTGATCAAGAATGTGTTGTTTGGTATACAAAAAGCACAGTAACTGCTGTGCACAACATTAACCTGCATAAACATATAAGAGAGAACTCACCATATGTCTCTTAGAGGATACCTTAGACATACCAGAGCAAAACTAATTAAAAATGTCTAATTTCACACCTAAAATGAACTTTCATAAAGAATAATTTTTTATTCTTCATAATAAAATTCTTATTATTCTTCATAATTAAAGTTATGAAAACCTGAAATGCTCTTTTCGCATCTCTTTTGGAGATAAACATGATAATGCAGAGTCTCTAATGGTCTCCACCATACCAAAATCCAAAAGAAAGACTTACAATAAATCCAGAATGGGGTGAGGAAAAGAAAGAGACTTGTTTCTCTTGCTCTTTTTCTGGAAGTTAAAATCTTCCAATTTCTTCTCTTTGGGTGAGGATTGTATTTCTAAGGTGTTACTCACACCTAATATCTGAAAAGGTGAGCTCTGTTCATGACTGCTTTATAGTGGTTGCTTGCCAAAAAACCCCATCATTCACCTGACACTGCCTGCAGAATATAAAACCTGTTCTAGTGGCTATCAGGGAAGAGAGTGAGTTTCATTGGATTTCTCAGCTTGACTTTGGGATGACCTAAAGCAGCCTCTTTCAAAGACTCTTTATATCCATGCCTGACAGAAGCAGGCAATAGGAGTCAGAGGACTCACATGGTCCCCTTACCCTTTTCACATCACTTTCTTCAAAGGCACCAATCTTCCTGTCCCTGTCTGTGCTATTCCAAGAAGAGATATGCAGCTAGAGGTACTGTAAATAAGAACTGCTATCTTGGACATAAGAAGATGTAAGAAGTAGTCTCTCTCATATGATTTTGTTGATGGAATAAAGAAAAGCACAATTAGCCTTGTAATACATTTTAACTTTACAATGTCTGCAAACCAGTTAATATGTCAATCCTGGCATTAAAAATCGGGAATGAGTTCAGACTGGTGTTTTATCATATGTGTGAAGCTAATGCTTGACACTGTCAAGAAACAAGTGTGATGTTAAGGGTGATATTTATTCTGGAAGATACAACTGGCACATAATCTTACAAATACATATGCAGATTAGATGGGTTTTGGATAGAAGATACGATTTAACTAAAAGAAGGCTATTTTCACAAGATTAAATCAGTCTTATCTAACACTTGTTTTGTTCTTGTCAAGCCAGAGAGAGTGTATTGCAATTGCTGGAGTTTTCATCTGTAAACGTGTCTCCTTGGATATTAGTTTCTGAAAGAGATGAACCTAATTAGAGCAGAGGTGTTCAGCTGAGCTGCCTGAGCTCACAGTCAGTCCCAGTTGATCAGCTGTGGCAGTTTCAGAATACCCATCTCTCTCCTGGGGCTGGATTAATGAGACTTGGCTGCTTGGCTTTGTCTCTGAAGTCTTCTGACCTGTAAGCATTGCTTGTGCTGCCTTTCCCTGCCTTCCTCTGAGGCTTTCACGTTAATCACGGGTGAGGCCTACGCCACATGTGTGCAGATGGGAGGTTTGTGTTAAAGGTGCTCTAAAACCGAAGAATTCCACTCAAACCAACAATGGGAGGTGGTATTGCCCAAGAATGCCAATTTATTATGCCCACCCACCTCCCTGTTTCCATCTCCAAATAGCCATTAAGAATGAAGTATTATTTGAGGAAGTCATCTTTTTATCTGTCAAGGTGTGGAGAAAATGTTGTGTCACTTAAGGAGAAGCTTAGCTTAACTCCCTCCCCCAACGAAAAAGCCATTCAAAAAGGTATAGCAGCAACTGGTCACTCAGTATTCGTTTGTACTTAAAACCAAAAAGAAATATGAACACCTTTTCTTGACTTTAGTAATGTTTATTGAGGAACTGTGCTCTAAGTCATAAACTTGATACTGAAAGTTGAATTTTCATAGATAAGAGTTATTAAAAAACCTCCCAAGATGAAACCAAGTAGAGAAATAATTAAAATTTCTTTGAAGGGAGTGTTTATAAATATTTATATAAGAATTAATGGGGAAAATGCTTTTACTGATAACTTTGTACAAGATTTTACAATGCATCTTATTTTTAATAATTTTTAGGATTTTTTCTAACCTCTGATTTTGTTTTGCCTCTAGAATTTCAGTCAGATACACCTGTGGGGAAAACGAGGATTATGATAATCTTTGAAAGCAAGATTTAAGAGCATAAAAGTGCAGAGACTGCATGCCTGCTGCACACAGCTGTTTAGGTAAGCTGTTATGCTGGTACTGTACCAGAAGTTGGTATGTTCATCACAGCTGCTTGGCTTCTGTCCCGTAGAACCCCCAGCTCAAGGAAAACACAGAGTTATGGATGGGTCAGAAGGAACCTTAAGGACCATTTAGTTCCAACCCCTGGCCATGGGCAGGGACACCTTCCACTAGGTCAGGTTGCTCAGAGCTCCATCCAACCTGGTCTTGAACACTTCCAGGGATGGGGAGTCCACAGCCTCTCTGGGCAACCTGTTCCAGTGTTTCACCACCCTCACAGTCAAGAATTTCTTCCTAATATCTAATCTAAACCTGCTCTCCTTCAGTTTTAGGTCATTCCCCCTTGTCCTATCACTACATGCACTTGTGAAAAGTCCCTCCCCATTTCTCTTGTTGGCCACCTTTAGGTACTGGAAGGTGCTGTAAGGTCTCCCCAGATTCTTCTCTTCTCCAGGCTGAACAACCCCAACTCTCTCAGCCTGACTTCATAGGAGAGATGCTCCATCCCTGTGATCATCTTCATGGCCCTCCTTGGGGCTTGTTCCAACAGGTCAGTGTCTTTCTTGAGCTGGGGGTCTCAGAGCTGGATGCAGTGCTCCAGGTGGGGTCTCATGAAGGTAGAGTGGAGGGGGAACATCACCTCCTTCAAACTGCTGGTCACGCTGCTTTTGATGCAGCCCAGGACGTGGTTGGCTTTCTGGTCTGACAGCACACATTGCCAGGTCAGGTTTAGCTTCCCACCCTCAAACACCCCCAAATCTCCCAAGTTCTTCTCCCCAGGCCTGCTCTTGATCCTTTCTTCACTCAGTCTGTGTCCATATCACCAGTGAAGATGTTCAACAGCACCAGTCCCAACACCGATCACTGAAGAACACCTCTGGTCTCCACTTGGACGCTGAGTGACAACACTTTGAGTCCAACCATCCAACCCATTCCTTATCCACCAAATGGTCCATCTGTCAAACCCACATCTCTCCAGATTAGAGACAGGGATGTTGTGCGGGACAGTGTCAAATGCTTTGCACAAGTCTGGCTAGATGACATCAGTTGCGCTTCCCTCATCCACCACTGCTGTAACCCCTATGTAGAAGGCCACCAAATTTGTCAGGCACGATTTGTCCCTAGTGAAGGACATGTTGGCTGTCACCAGTCACTTCCTTATTTTCCATATGCTTTAGCATAGTTTCCAGGAGGATCTGCTCCATGATCTTGCCAAGGTACCGAAGTGAGACTGTCTGGCCTGCAGTTCCCTGGGTCTTCCTTATTTCCCTTTTTAAAAATGGGGAATTTATGCTTTCTTTTTTCCATTCAGTGGGAACTTCACCAGACTGCCGCAACTTCTCAAATATGACAGATAGTGGCTTAGCCACTTCATCCACCAGTTCCCTCAAGAATGTGTCAGCCCTGGGTTCATATAACCCTTACATTCTCAATACTGTGAGAATGTAAGGGTTATATGGACAGCTTTTTTTTCAGGAGGCAGAGTTGGAATCGGGATCTCTAACAGCCCTTCACAACCATCCAGACCAGCCAGGGCTTTCACTCAGATATCATTTGTTCTTTTGTTTCCCAAATTAAAAAAAAAGAAAAGAATTTTCAAATCTAAATAGTACATGATGAAGCTTGGAAAATCACAATCCATTTTGCATTAAATAGTTAAAATAATCAGCTAGTTGAATAAAAAGAGATATAAATAATATTGCTCAATTTTTTTCTTCCATTTATACTGAGGAGTGGTGAGAGGTTTATTTTAATTCTGTATTTCTTTTCCAGGAGAAAATAATTTCAGATTTCAAGATTCTGATTTCTGAGTTGGAGCATTCCACAAAGTAAGAAATGTCAACATTATTATCAAATTGTGATTAATTTATAGCATTGAATAAAAAAATGAATCATAGGATGTACTAATGTAGAAATTTCTTTTACTCAAATTAATATCAAAATGTTACAGCTTCCTTTCCTGACTTGAAAACTTAACCACTGGAAAAGCTGTCATTTGTATTCGATTGGGCAGCAGTGTCATACCTGAAGAAATTTTTATTTGCTGCATAGGACATCTGCTGAAGTGCTCTCCATCTGTGAGGAGGATATCACCAGTTTGCATCAACAGCTATAAGAAACCAACAAAGAACTCACACAGACCAACAAGAACAGAGTATCATTAGCTCAGGAGAATGACAGGTTACAGGAGCATCTCTCTAATATTAAACAAGAAATTCAGGTATGTTTGTACCAAGAACCCTTGACTAAAAAGAAAAAATGATGCCTTTTTCAAGCAGCACAGGAAATTGGTGGGTCCTCATTTGAAGTAAATCTGCAAACTAGCTTTAAGATTGTGTTTCAAACTCTGATTTTTCCTTTATTGCTCAGCTCACTTGTATGAAGAGAACCAGCTATTCTTATGTAATGGTTTAGATATTTATCTTGAGGAACAGCTAATTAGTGTTTTGTTCCAATCCTAAAGTAAAAACAATGTGCCAGCTGTAACTATCACTTGTATGGAAAAGTACTATAAAGGAAGCAGTGAGTGTTCCTTATACTGTGCTGTGACCGGTCTAGAGTACTTAAAAGCTTGTTACTTTCACCTGCTAATAATGTAACACATTACACATTTTAACAAGGTTCTAAATGTTATTAATAGCATTTTATTGATGTATGTTTCCTTAAAAGTGGCTTTTGGATAAAAGATAATGGAAATAGTTGGTTGTAATACAGCCTTACATTGTCTACTGTGTTAATTATCTCTGTGCAGTTCCTAGTGGAAGTAATTAAAATATTTAAAGTGCCATCTCATGCACACATAATACTCCTGCACCAACATTTTCCAAGCAGCTAGAAATTAAGCTTAATACCTGTAGTAGTTCGTCCCTATGTAATGTTCTTGTTTTCTTCTTTTTCTTCAGCTTCTTGCCTTCATTTAGGTTTTCTGATACTTGATCTTTCTTCTCTGCACTTAGTCTACTGCTCACCTGGTTTTCTCTTCCTCTAGAAGTGCTATTTAGTTTGAAAGGAGCAAATTAACTGCACCTGATCCTAAGTATATAAAAGCTTTAAGTCATGAAGTCTCCCTTTTAAGTGAAGAAAATTCCTCCAGGAGATTCATCCCATTCCAGTTTTTAAAGTAATTAATATTACCTGCCTCTCTCCCTTCACTGAAGAGGCAGTGTAGCTAATGACTTTAGATTGGTGCCTAATTCTTTGCTGCAAAAATTAGGTGAGACAACTTGCCTTCTAAATAACTTCTCTCAAACATCCTACCTGTTTCACTTTGGTGCCCTCCCTGAGTATCCAAGAAAAGGCAAGGTTTGAAGCAGCTTTAACCACCAAAGATTCTCCAGGGAATCACTATGCTTCACCTTCTCTCAGAAGCACAGCTGATACTGATGATGCCTCCTGTTGCTCCTAGCTGCTTTTGAAAACTTCATGGTTTTCTTTGCAATACCTGGATGCTTGTAGAAAAAGTTAGAAACAAAAATCTCAGTCTTACACAATCAAGTGCTTTTAAAAGGCTTGCCTCTATAATGTGTATTGGCTCCTCTAGATTATTCCATTAATTGAGGTGTTACTCCATGTATTTAAAGTAGCATTCTCGTTTCTACATTTGAGCTTAACTGGAAAAGCTGACAGATTTTCAGAGCACCTTTCTCAGCAACTCACAGCCCTTCTGCAACAGGAACAGGAGTTTCTTCATACCCTTCTACACACCACATCACCCCCACGCACACACTTGCCCCCAGTTCTTGCAGATGAATGTTTTCCTGGTAATTTTATATGAAAGAAAAAGTTTCTGAACAGTGCAGTTCAAGACAGCCTTTCTGCATTTTTTTTTCCTCTGCTGTTCTCTTTCTCAAGCAATAGTTGCCAGAAATTCTCTGTGTGTCCTTCTAATACTTCTGGCTTTATTTTTCCTGATTAGGAGATAAGCACTTAATTAATTAAGATATAAGCAATTAATAAATAATTTGACCACTTAATTAAAATTTTTATCTGTCTTCTTTTTAAAATGTGGGCTTTTAAAAGACTAGAATGTTTAAAAAAAGGGAGCTAACTGAGCTCTGCTTTTTAAATTGTTTTATGACAATTTGGCTGCTAAATAAACCATCTGTATTTTTCTTCTTAAATGCTTCATTTCTTTATAGACATTTTTCTTCTTAGGAAGATTTAGCATTATTTATAAGTCAAAGAAACAAATTACTTTTGACAAGTGAAAAATTTGGTGTATAGAAGTACAAATAATTTAGATTTTATATAGCCTTTTAAAAACCAGTTAATAAAGCCATGGACCTTAAGTACACACTATTTTTCTGTGTTTTTTTGTAAAGGTATAAGCAGTATGCTCTAACCTCATGAAAAGAAACTTTCTTCATAGGTACTACATAAAAACCGAGCAAAATACCAAAACAAGCTTGATTATATGAAGTTGAAGGCCCAGGATTCAAACACAGATACTGTCAGGCTGAAGAATGTACTGAAGTCTAAGATGAGTACATAAATTAAAACTGTTAGTAAAAGCTGTTGTTTTTTAATTAAAAATAATTTTAACAATATCTCCATGGAAAAATTTGCTTCCTAGCCAAAACTTATTTGCATTCTATTAATTTGGTTTTATTAGCTTGGACACATTTTCATGGCTATTTTTGCAGTACACAATCAATGCAATATATTTCATTGTGCTTCTATATATATACACTCATACGTCTGTGTGTTTATTAAACTTATAAATTTAGACAGTGAGTAATACAGAGGCTTTGAACTCTGGGATTAAAGTAAAAAAAATATTACTGTGCTACATTGCTATACCTTGTATTTCTAACATTAACCTAGACATTTTTAACAGATGTCTTTTGTTCATAAAATGTAGTCTTCTTGAACAAAACTCTGGTTCTTAAAAAGTGTCTCAATGTTTTGGCCAAGAGGCTAAATTTTCAGTGGAAATAGAATATCCAATACCATACCTGTAGATCTATAGCTATCCCTATTTTGTGGAGCTTACTGCAAATTATTAAATAAACAAGCTTTATGTGTTAGGAGAGAGAGAACTGTGAGCTCTTGGAGAATTACCACAAGGCCTGTGAACAAAGAGAAAGTTGGGAAGCAAAATGCCATCAAGCAGAAGCAGGCTTTTCCTCTGTTAGACTGGCACTGATCAGGTTGAAAGAGAAAATAGAGTCCCTTGGAACACAGATGGAGCAAGTGAGTTGAAACCTTTCTTTCCATAGTTCAGCCTTGAAATGATCTGGTAGTATTTTTAAGTTATGTTTAATACAAATTCTTATGTTTTAGAGAGATTTGCTGCCATGAACTCTATGGATTTTAACTTTATATAATAATATGATTAGATCTTCACTAGTCACACTTGGGAAAAGAGATCTTGGAAAATAATAGCAAATTTCAAGGAAAACAAAAAGTAAAATGCTCTTATATTTGGAATCACTGAAGGCATAAAGTCACACACAATTCCACAGCATACCTGAAATGTATCTAGTGCTTTGTCACCTATTATGTTCCTGTCCCTGCTCTTCTTGCTTCCAGGTTTTCAACCTTCTTTTAGGTGTCCCAAAGAGCCTCTTCCCACTTGAAAAGAAGAACTGAAGAACTTACAGAAATTCACAGCATGGCTTTGGAAATATTCTGCAAACATATACACGTGGTTTGGGGTTTTCCCAGTTTTAGTTGCAGATCACCTGTCCTTCATGAATATCATATAAGCTACCAAGGGCTACTTAAGCACATTAGATACTCAAGAGAACCAAACTGTTGCTGTCAGAAAGTGGATGAGACTGTAACAATAACAGAACAGCAACACCACAGGAAGATTGTGTGGCAGATTTTGACTTTTCTTTTAAAAAATAATAAAAATGGCACATGGTCCTAGTTTGTCCAGAAAGCCTCAAACCAGAAGATATTTCATCCTTCTAATTCCACCCCATACACCTGCTATTAAATACAGGAGTAAACAGGCCTCTTCATGAAAACTGTGCCAACATATTGGATCAGAATTCCAGATGTCATATTCAGTTTCATAGCAGTTACTTGCAAGGCACACATACAAAGCACAGAGGTTTTTGTTCAAAAATCTTAATGTGTTCAGCAGTTCTCTGTGTTCCTTGTGCTTTTCTTAGGTAAGACAGAGCTAGAGTTAATGTGATATGTTCCTCATACAATCATCTCTTGGGATGTAATTTTTAATAAAGTCTTCAAGAAAATCACAGTGCTTTACCTTTCACTTTGCTCTACTAATCTCCCAGATCCATTCTGCCACCCACTGAAAATTAAGAAGTTAAAAGTGACTGACCAGGAATACAAGTATCACTGGGCAAAGTACAGGCATTTTTCAAAGAGGAAAATCCTAGGTTGAGTTAATTTTAAGCTCATGAATTCTTAATGCTTTTAGTCAGAACTGCTGCTGCTAACTTGTGGACTCCTCTTTAATGTGACTTTGTCATCTCATAGTCATGCCTCAGTTTACAGGTGACAGCAGTATAAATATGACTGACAGAATCTCAGCATTTGCAGATCATCTACATTCAAACCCACATTTTATTGCTAAAATAAGAGGATCTCATTTGAAAATGAAATGTGACCCATGGCAGAATTTTCAACCTTATTAGCTCTGCAGAAGGAGTAGAATTCTAGGAGTAGAGTTTAAAATGTCAGTAGCTAATTTTGCTGTCAGTAGCAAGAACTCTTCTAGTTTTTACATACAGGAGTTATTTAAAGAAATAACTTTATGGTTTATTCTAGAATAAATTACTGCTGCCTCTTGAAATTCCCACAGAGATATTTTGTAGGATTTTTGTAAATTTTTTTACAGTAGCATTTTGATTATCTGATATTGCTTTACTGTAGCATTTGCCAACAGAAGCAGCATACAAGTCTCATATTTCTGTGTTAAGCAAGTCTCTTCTGAAAATGGATAGAGAGCTTCAAAATATACATTGGGAGAGTCCCTATACTTGCAAATCTCACATCTATACAAAAACTTTGCATTAAATTAGATGGAGTCAACGATTACATTAGCATTTAACTTCCACAGCAGAAAAAGTAGAAAGGGTATGTGAAATATATTAGAAAAACAAGTTTATGTTAACTTATGTTATACTTAAGGGATCTACATATACTTTAGGATCATGGATGATCAATTTTTCAATTTTTTTAATGTTTAATTTGGCATTTCTCAGGGGCTTAGTCCTCAAAGTTTATGTGCTGTATACTCTTTGAAAAGGACACTGCTTTGCAAGGCTTGACTATGAATACTCAAAAGTCAGGGCTTAGAGTTACTGGTTGTTTTCATGAAAGATATCTTGCATTTTACATCTAGTCAATAAGTGAGCAGAATAGCTGGAGTTGTTTATTAGCAATGAAACTTGACATGGACTTTAAAATGACTGACTGTTTTATGAAGTATTAATATCTTTAATATTTTCTTAATTTCCCTTGAAATTTTTGTTGACCTTGATTTTTACAAAAACTACAAAATTAATATCTGATATATAAATTTTTAAAACTAAGCTTAGATAAACTTTGAAAAATTGTTCATACATACCTAGATTATTTAGATATTTTCAGTACAATTCTGTCACTGACCTGTCCATCCTCTGCTCCAGCTGAGATAATTTCTTGTTCTTTACAGGCTTCCAGCATTCTCTTTAAACCTTTATGCCTTTTGCATCCATCATGGGTAAAGCTGCTGTTAGACAGTTGGTTATGTGTTCTAGCCACATGTGTGTGATGTCTTTTGTATGCTTGTGGAATCCTCTGTGATTGTTTTGATAGGGAAGAGTTCCAGCATATGACATTTATCTGAAACTTTTATGAGATCTAATATGATTAAGCCTCCCTGGATCCTTTTGTGAGATTGTCTGTGGAGGGAATTGCTGGGACTGTAGAGAACAGCAACAGTTTTGGGAAAGAAAAATGCAGAAATGCAGTTGGAGAGCTGGAGAAAAGTCTGCAGTTGGGGAATTTTCATGAATTTTTCCATATCTTTCAACCAGTAATCTTTCATCAGCCATGTATAACCTTCAGACAGGGCTCTTATTTTACATAGTATTCCAGTGCAGAATCTGCATTACTAGATTGCAGCATATGTATATTCAGAAGCGGAAACTAAACCTGAAGTTTTCAGTGTTCTTTTGTTCTGAAATACAAATGTAGAATATCAAAACTGTTTCTCTGCAAAGGAACTAGATTTTTGAGTGACAGTTCATAGAAAATGGGATCTTCCAGAATGAAGAAACCTTTCGGTTTAGTTTGGTAAGAGAAAAAAATTGAGCTTTGCTTCGGTAAGTGAAAAATGCTTTTTTCTTTTTTTTTCTTTCCCCCCTCCCTGTTGGCCTATGATCTGAGTTCTCCCAGTATCTTCCTTCTTTGAACACAAAAATTACTATCCTCTGAAAATTCTGAGGAATGTGCTGGAGAGGTGGGTGTTTGTTAAGATGTGGCAGTTCACAGATTTCCCATGACCTTTGGCTGAGCATTATTGTGTGTAATGTAAACTAGGCTTGCGTAAAATACAGATAAAAGTGTTTGCAGCACCCCAAACAGACTCAGTTAGACAGACTAAAATGCATACATGCAAAGACGAAGGGAAAATAGCAACTAGCTTACTTATGCTATTTTTTTGTATGTAGCTATGTCTTGGCTATGTCCATCTTTCCCTTGGCAGTGAAATGTACCCATTTTTTATGGGTATTCTTCTTTTATAGATTTCCCCAAGATATGTAGATACTTAATATCTTGGTTTGTATTTTATTCATTTTCCTTCCCCCCTCAGTTTACTCTTGATGCTTCTTTAAGCAAATTAAGTGCCTTCTCACTCTGCCGATGATGCTGATACTGGTTTGTTTTATCAGGTGTTATTTCCTGCATGCAAATAGTTAATCAATAGTTTCTTGCCTCAACAAAATGTGAAACTTACTTCCTGTTCTTTAATGATTCTGTCTACAGAATCCATTGATACATATATTTCATAGCATTTTGTCATTTCTATCAAGTACATTTATATTCAGATATATACATTGAATGAATTTATAAATCCGACAGGATTTTAACTAGGAAAATATAGCACTAATCATCCATCTGGGAGTGAAAGCAAATTTTGTCATTGATCCCAGACTTCCTTTTTTATATTTATCTTTTTATTTTTTGTAAAGGTTACCCTGATAAAATGCCATTAAGCTTAATAGACACACATCTGAAACTTAAAATCTTTGTTTAGCTGCAGAGTAAGTGTGAGTCATCCCATTCTGAAACAGAGCTGCTGAGAAAACAAGTGGGAAATGAAAGAGCATCTATGAAAAACCTGGAATCTTTGCTTGTGTCCAATTGTGAGAAAGAATTTCAGTCACAGATAGGAAAGCAAGAGAAAGACTCTGAAATTCAGTTTCTCAAGGAACAGCTTGCTTTAGAGAAAAATCATCTGTGAGTAAATGACTAGGAGAGTATTGCAGATGTTCTCATTCTTTATAAGGGTATATAAAAAGAGATGGTTTTGTATCTACCTGCATTTTCAAATGGCCAATGTACCTGGCTACCTTAATAGCAGAAGATACCAAAAACCTGCTTTTGATTCCTCAGCTATACTCTAATAGACTTTCCTGCATAGCATTATATTTTGCTCAAAAAAAATGTTCTTAATCTCAATTGCATGATATAGCTGCCCTTTTAATTTTGGATAATTGTATTTGGCTTGGAGGATTACAGTTGCTATCTAATTAAAGTGTATGGACTTCACAGTGCTGTGCAGAGTCGAGATTTTACTCACCTCAGAAATAGAGCAGCTGAGTTTGAGGCAGACTTGGATATCACCAAAAGACTGCTGGAGAGTGAATGCTTTGAAAGGCAAGTATATGTTTTTGTATTGTGATTCCTGCAGCTAATTGGGGTGAAATGCAATGTAGTACTAAGACTTAGATTAATTAGTCAGATAAATGGCAAAGTTTGTGTTTGCTTTGCTGTATGTCTCCTTTGTGCTTGGAGACTATTCATGTCACTAAATTT
Source organism: Pseudopipra pipra (assembly GCF_036250125.1). Taxonomy (NCBI): domain Eukaryota; kingdom Metazoa; phylum Chordata; class Aves; order Passeriformes; family Pipridae; genus Pseudopipra; species Pseudopipra pipra. The sequence continues at coordinate 87,808,047 of NC_087550.1, read as the reverse complement.
AGTCTGTTTAGCTGTCATACATGCTGTCTAAATTAGTTGTATAGGTTCCCTGTATAGCCAACAGAATGAGACAGTGAGATCAACTACCCTCTGGAATAGCCTGAATTAGGATGGGATGGGTGATTTTCTTGAAGATGCTCGTCTGTCTTCACACATACTGATGCCTGTCTAGATCTATAGTGAAAGTCAAAGTGACTAGTCGTTTATGCAAGAGCTTTATAGACTACTAGTTCTCTATACCCTCTGGAATGATTTTAGCCTGTACCAACCCCCATTCTCCCAGGTACTCCTTGAGGTGCTAGGGGTGGTTCCTAAATGGCAATATGGTCAAATATTTTATATTAATTTTTTTAAGAAGATAGTCTAACAACATGTAGAAACTGTTTCATATGATTTGGCCACAGCACCAGAGAATGGTCCTTGTCCTGCTTCACGACTTAGTTTATCTACATAGTCTTTGTGTCTTAAATAGATTTCTTATCTGTTAAACACAGAACTTCTCTATTTCATGGATGTATTGAGGATAAAATATTACAATGTCGGGTTTTATTTTGGGGTACATAAAAAAGAGGGCTAAAAGAAGCAGAGTGATGTGATTATAACACAGGTTTGAGAATCAGGTGTCTCAACTGTAGTAAATTACTTTGTTGATATTCTGTTCTCTCATACGTAAGGACAAGGGTTTCAGAGGGGGCATCTCTATTCCTGAAATTAGGTCTTTTAAAGATGAATTTCTTAAATTTCTCAGTTTCAGTTTCAAATTGGATTCTCATTTACCCTGAATCAAGGGCAAAAACTACAGAATTTTTGTGTTAGATGTGGAAGTCAGTTTAAAAGGTGGCATAATTTGTGCTTCCCCAGCTGCATAGAATGAGCCAGACTGTATGCTAATAGAGGAGAACCTTTGTTTTAAAAGAACCTCCCTACTTCCCCTGTGTGAATGCATCCATTTCATGGTATATGGGTATTCCCTGATAGGGACTGCAAGTGTTTCTTCTTGAAGTGTTCACTTGGCAGAAAGTTGCAATAGGCTCCACACTTAATCTCTTCTCCTAGTCAAGGATAATTCGTTACTCACATGGTTGCTTACAGTTGCAATATAATCACTTAGTTTACAATTAGTTAGAAAAACAAATATTAGACTGAGCCTATGCTGAAACAAAGATCACCATTTTTCATTCTTGAAGAGAATTTATCTTCTACTTCTGGAGAATTACAAACATAATTACCTGAATTGCCTTGGAAAAAACAAATCTACGTTCCATTAAGCTGTCTGTAAGTCAGTTGCAAAAGCAGTGTGCAGAAGTCTTACACAGCAAAGACTGAAATGTTCTCATATAAAAATCTGGGGCTGACATTAGATTTAGCCCTCTTTAAAAGACCACAGCTTTTTTCTTCTTTGGCCTTTTAAAAAAATCATAACAGTGGACCTTCAATGCCCTTGCAAAGATTACAAGAATTTTATTTCTTTTCTGTTTTCTCTCAGAAGGTCATGCAAGAAAAGGTATCTCTTGCTTACAGGGAAGGGAATTAAAAATCCAAGCTGGCTTCTATTTTTCTGGTACTGGCAAATGAAAACCAGAAAATTGGCCATATAGGAAAAATATTATTAAAGTCGGTATCATGATAGTATATAATGGAAGCAACAGAGGCGAGTACTGACTGGGGTTTTGTTGTTAGTTTAAAGAAGTGGGTATAGGACATCCTTATTATAACATCGACTTAGCTAGTCACAGAATCACAGACTATGCCAAGTTGGAAGGGATTCGCAAGGATCATCGACTTCAACCCTTAGTCCTGCACAGGACCATCCCGAAGAGTCACACTATGTGCCCAAGCATATCATCCAAACACTTCTTGAACTCTGTCAGGCTTGGTACTGCGACTACTTCCCTGGGGAGCCTGTTCCAGTGTCCAACCCCCCTCTGGTTGAAGAACCTTTTCCTAATATCCAACCTAAACCTCCTCTGCCACAATTTCAGGCCATTCCCTCGGGTCCTGTCACTGGTCACCACAGAGAAGGGATCAGTGTCTGCCTCTCCCCCTCATGAGAAAGTTGTAGACTGCAATGAGGTCTCCCCTCAGTCAGTTTCCTCTTCTCCAGGCTGAACAGACCAAGTCACCTCAGCTGCTCCTCATACGGCTTCCCCTTGTATTGATTTACTGCCTTGATGCAGAATGAAATAATGCCTGAAGTTAAGAGGTGGAAGTGTCAACACTGTCAGCAACCAATGAGCACCATCACAGTGATACCAGGAGGCTTAATCCATCTGCCTAGCTTTTTCTTCACCACTCAGGAAAAGCATCTTCTCATCCCTCCCATCTTACTGACTGCAGAAGCAGTTTGGACTCCTGTGGAAACAACAGGTTTGATTTATTGTTTTGTCCTGGCTGTGGTGACCAAGCACAGAGACTGACTGTCAGGTCAGGTACCCCTGGACAGCCTCAGGTGTATGACCTGTGGAACTTTTTATCCCTTTCTGTTTCTTGACCATCATTTTTGCTGCCTTTGTACCTCCCTTTCCCCATTGGTCAGTTTGGCTTCTACATTCATTCCCAGTGTTACCTGGGAGAAGTGCAAGCAGCTGTACTCTGACTTCCTACAATTTTCAGCACCTTCTTTACCATTACAGATAGTGCAACATGAACATAGCAAAGTCCTCAAAAGCAACAATGCTAGTAAGGCTCACAGTCAATGCAGATAAATCTGGTTCCATAGACTTTACAGTGTATGTGGTACCTCACCAGGTTGTGGGATGGTGGTAGCTGGCTGGAAGATTCCTAATGGCTCACTGGGCTCCACTTGCTAGAACAAGCCCTTTTATTGCCTGGAGGTTCAGCTCCATGAGCTAGTGCTGGATCTGATCGTTCCCCTGCAGGTTTTGGTGACCTGCTTCAGTGGTCCACTCAACAGGTAGCTGTGTGGAAACGGCTAAGCCACACTGGAACTCAGGGGTTGTTGTAGCCACCCTATCTATTAGTTTCCCTATCCAACACAGACTAGATTCTCCTTATGTAAACAACTGACAGCCTGAAATGAGGATCTCACGTGAGCATGTACCTCCAAAATTTTCCAGTGCATTATCCAATCCCACATACTTCCTTCCCATACACCCAGATACAGGAGTTATGGATTGATCCACTATCCAGGCCCCATGCCTAGCAGTCAAAAGGACTAGACTACCATTTTGCAACTTTCCTGCTGGGGAGTCCAGCATCTCTTAAATATCCATCTGTTTCAGGCACTTCAGACTCTAGTCCACTGGCCTTGCCAACTCAAATAACACAAGAATACCGCAAACAGCACTGTTCTTACTTTTGAATAACCTTTAATCTAAGCTCTTCATCCCTGGAAATTTTTGCAGATTTTAGACTTTAACCTGCAGCAACCATGGCTAACTTCTGTCTTTCAAAGAAAATTAAGACAATGGATATGTCGAATTAAGTCTGAGTAAGAGAGTAATAGAGTCACTAATCTGTCCTTCAGAGAAGTATATGATGAAAACCACATTTCCTTTTAATATAAAATAAAATTTAAAAGCTGACAATCTTAAATAGAAAAAAAAAGCTTATAGTGACATTTTAATGTTTTTTGAAAAGTGCTTTGTCATAGTAAAATACTGTGTTGTTAGGGAACTTCAGAAGCTTCAATGCCGGAATTGTACAAATTTGTATCATTTAAGCTCTACATTAAGAACATCATCACCTGAACATTCCCATCCTCGATCTCCTCATCGGTCTCTGGACTGGCCCCTGGAAGGGTAGGTGGTTCCACAATATTTAAGTTCCAAACTCTGGGGATGGAAATAAAAATAAAAGCATGAACACTGATATTTCTTATTGAAATATTGACTGAATTCCATGGAATTACATTTATGCAAGAAAGGTTACAAGAAGATTCAGGACCATAATCTTTTGATGATATTCCTTTTCTTTTGTTTTATTGAATTGTATCAAAAGTATATAGTAAACAGCAATTACTTGCACCAGGATGCTGTAGTCAAAAATTCTTAAAACAGTAATAGAAATAATGCTACAGAAAATCTTGACTGGACACTGTTTTACGCAAGGTTGATATGTAAATATTTTCATCTTTCCTACATAAAAGCTCTTAACTATCCAGTCTTTCTTCTTCTAGTTTTCAAAATAGTTTTTACTATATATACGTGAACATTTTTACAAGAAACATAAATGCATTCTTTAAGTTTTCAAGTACTTGTAATCCTGAGGAGGAGCAAGCCCAGCTTTCTTTTTAACAATTAGTGGAATGGAGCTTCCACAATATGGAGTTACTCCCCTGACAGTTTCAGTCTCAGCTTAGTTTCATATTTGGTAGCTGCATGCTTGATGCATCATGCTTTTTTGGTAGATTTATGGCAGCATGCATTAAAAAAATATTGCAAGTTGAGGAGGAAAAAAGGTCTCAATTCACGACTTGCAGGAAATAATTTCTGCTTTTGAGATAATAATGTACTTCCAAGTCTAATTTGTTAACTAAATCATTACCTTTGGCATTTGATTGCTATCAAAGGCTCTGCTAAGTTCTAATAATAGGTCCTAACAATATGAGACAAGTTTCCTTTGGGTCAGTGAGCTGGTTCTGGTGCCCTTAGTAAAAAAACACAGCTGAGCAAGACAGTGATTTTGTAGCTATTGCCAGACCTTGATAGCAAGTACAGGGAGTCTTCATTCCTCTGATAGAACTGTGTCTACTCCTCCTTAGTCTGAGTACAGTGTAGCTCTTAAACTTTTGAAAGAAGCATTATTTGGAACAGTTGCATTTTCTTTTAATTACCATAACACTTCCTCCTTGTGATACTTATAAAGAAAAGAGGGTGCAATCCATGTAGTCACCACACCAATACTAACAATTAAGGTTCTTTTTGTATTTGCATCACTCCCTTTTCAGGGTGATAGAATTCCATTCTAATTAGTAAACTTCTGGCTAAATACCAAATGAAGACTAATCTTCTACAAAATAGATTAGGAATTCAACTCACATCTTGTTTGGTTTTGTTTGGGGGGTTTTTGTTTTGTTTTGCAGGGGATTTTTGCTTGCTGTTTTGTTGTTTTGTTTTGATTTGTTATTTTTGTCCTGGCTGGCCTTACATGGCATGATCTGCTTTTGCACATAAGTTTAAGTAAGGACTAAAAATTAAATAAGTGAGCTAGGTATAAATACTTTGTTTGCTTAAAACCTTTAGACGGTTTAAGCTAATTCTTTCTCAGTTAAATCCATGGAAATGAACTCAATTTTTCTTCTGCTTGATTGTTTTGAGAGCTCAAGATATATAACCAATGCTATTCATAACTTTTTTCCTCATCCAGCTCTTTGTAGATATTGTAGAAACGAGTACTACAAACTGGAGAGGCTTCTTCCACAGTTAATGTGTGACTCTGCAGTACATGAAGTATAATGAGATAGCAGTGCTGGAATCACCACTAATGCACTTCCTCATCTCCAGGGTTTTCGTGCAATTTCAGCAGACAGACTGTGATGGGAGATGAAGCAGACAGTCACCTTTTTATTCTTTCATTGAGAATGTGATATCAGAAGTAAATTGGACAGTAACTTTTTTATTCTTCTATCTTTCTCTCTGTTGTGTGAAATTCCTTGTTCCAGTAAAGTGAAAAGGATGTGCCTTGCAGTTTGTCTTGCAAACCTGGTGGGAAAGACATTTTCTGTCTGATTTTCTTAAGTGATAAGAGTCCAAAGCTTGTCTTTCACATCAAAGAGCGCTATTGCACTTCTGTACAATAAAATCTAATCTGTCAAATGATCTGGGCTGACTGTTATGGGAAGCCTGCTCAAAGTGCTTCCAGAATCCAAACCTTAAAATTTTGCACACAGAAACATCAGAATGTATTTCTGTATTCACTGAACATGAAACAAATTAAATTTCTTTTCTTTTTCTTTCTAGAGATTCTAGTTTCAAGAACTTAGACTGTTATATCCACAATGGCTTGTGAAGGTTCTGCACAACATCTGGAGAGTTAAAGTTTAATGCTGATTTAATTACAATTTTTCCCTCTTGAATGCAAATTTCATCAAATCTATTTCACAAATGCTTGCACAGGTTTTTTAACACTCAACATTGTTCTGTGGGAAGAAATCAGTCTAGACAGCTCCTTCTCCCACCCCTCTCCCAGTTCTATTATTGTGTGAGGTGGCCCATCTCAGTAAACAGAAATAAGCAAGTTCCATTGACTTTACCTTTAGGAAAGTAAAACACTAGTGTGTTTTGATTTTAAAAGCATGCATGATTTTAAAAGGTTTTGAAAAAGTTACCTGAAAAATAAGAAAAGAAAATGACAGTATGAAACTTTATTGGGGAAAAAAAAGTCTATATTAAGGTGTTATGATTACGATGTATTTTTGCTGAACTGTATGAGTCTTATGCTTGTGAGAATGCTGTGCCATCTCAAGATAGGAAGAATGTAGTGGGGTTTTTTCCTCTTCAAACCTAACTTATTAATTTGGATAAATAAGATACTAATGCCAGAGGATGCGATGTTTTTTGAAATTCATCTGTAAAGATATGTGGGATTTTGTATGTTTCCATACATACTAGAGGTGTGTTTGACTTCTAAGAATTTTATTAAAACTGCACAAAGTTTCTACTTAGAGTTCTTTAGTATGAGTGAGTCTGTTTGGTGGTAGTTATTACCACTTAAACTTGCTCAGAATTTCTGCAGTATATGTCATAGCATTTGTCTATGTTCTATATTTTCACACTTTAAATGCAAGGGAATATGTAAACTTCTCTCCTATAAATCATCTGGGAAATCTATGTGCTGTATTTGAAATAGAGCAGATAAAATGACATTAACCATTGCCATATTATGCAGTTATTAAAAGGCATATTGTACACTTTTTCCTAGATAAGAGAAGATAATCATCTCATCATCCCAGAAGATGAGAAAGTGATTTGTTGTTTTGAAATCATATTGCCATATTGATTATTTTTTTAGAAGGTGATCATAAAAAAGTTTGAGAAATGTGATCTTAGTCTATAAAACTAATACCCATATCTGGAAGATATACTTAGATATACTTAGATGTACTTAGAACAGATAAAAATGAGTTCTTTTGGGGAGTGCAGATGCCAATGTCCTAAGATGTCATTCCTTAGTTGCAATAATGATGCTTTTCCATGTAAGATAATAAGGAAGTCAATAAAGAGGTACTCACCTACGAAGTAAAAGCAGAAGGTTCTTAAGCAATTTGGACTTTAAAATTCTTTCTTACACAAAGAGAAATAAAGGAACATGAGATTGTAAATACCAACATGTAATAAGCTTGCTTTTTGTCAAGTACCCAAGTAAAGTAATAGCCTTTTTTGTTAGGGTTAGCCCTTCCTTAAAAAAATGTTATTCTGCAGGAAAATTGCAAAGAGATCATCATGTCATGGATGGACCCAAAGGAACTTTTGTCAATGATGACAAGATATAGACTTCAAGTGACTTCTGACAGCAATTAATTGCTGCAAATTTTTTGATGTTCAAGAAAAAAAGATCATTTAAGTGAGTATATTCAGAGAGCAGGATGATTGTAGTGGCAATCCGCCTATATCTGACCTAGGTCAGAAACTGAAAGAAAGAACAAATGAAAGAATTAATTGAATTTACTGAAGTTTGCAAATAATACCTTTTCGTTTGGCAAAAAACCTTGCTTGTTGGCAATGTCTGTAGTAATAGCTAGCCCAAGAGGACTGCAACAATGTTTCTTGGTGGGGAATTTCTTGGTGGGGAAATGTACTGCTCCAAAATCTTCAGACTATGACTGACTATGAAAATTTGTCCTTAAGTATGGATAGATGATAAGCTCGGAATCTTTACAGTTCTTTATGTTGGGTTGTAAACTCTCTAATCCATAACATCTTAATTTTTTCAATACCCAGTAATTACTATTGTGTATGCCCAACCTGAGATGTGTTACACACTTCGTGGTAGTATCTATTTCCTCATAATGTGGGTTACTTGTGGTAGGGTGATTTTCTTGTCATTGCTTAGTTACAATATTTTGACTGGAAACAAGCATACAAAAGGAATCTGTTTATCATTTGTTTATACTTGTGGCACTTATTTGCAAACGTGAAGAATGCTATACCTGATTTTTATATATATATTTAAATTGCCTTTTACCACAACATTTTTACACAGGCAAACATGAAAATACAATTTGGCTTTATATGAAATAAGAGTGTTTTAAACTCAGCTATACTGTTATGATCTACAATTATCTGTTTTGCGTAACAAAGAAACCATAGAATTTTCAAAAGTATTCATGCTCTTCTGCAGCAATATTTCTCTAATTTCTAGCCACTGGTTATGGAGTTGTTTCCAAATAAGTTTGCTTACCTGTGGCAATGGAACCTGTCACCGCTACTCAGTAGAAGGTATTTCACTTGAGCATAACTGGTTTACAGGGTTCGTAGAAGAAATAATTCAGTGCTCTGGTATCCTCCTTCTTTAGTATCTTTTTTCTTCATACTAGAAGAAGCAGGAGTTACTATGCATACAGAATAGTATCCCCACTACAGTACAGTCCCACCAAAGAGGAAGAATTCATGGTGTGTTGCTGGGTAGAAATATTTCCCTGCTTCTTGTAAAATCTATTCAAGCAACCTTTCGGGAGCATTTGGAGCCTTGTATCTATGTGATTTATCCTGCTTTTTCCACTCAAAGAAAACCAGATTTAGAATGAATCATAGATTCATAGAATGGATTGGGTTGGAAGGGACCTTAAAGACCATTTTGTTCCAACCCCACTATCATGGGCAGGGACACCTTTCTCTAGACCAGGTTGCTCAAAGCTCCATCCAACCTGGACTTAAACACTTCCAGACATGGGGCATTCACAATTTCTCTGGTCAATCTGTTCCAGTGCCAACACCCTCTGAGTAAAAAATGTTTTCCTAACACCTAGTCTAAACCTGCCCTCCTCCAGTTTAAAAGCATTGCCCCTTGCCCTGTCACTGTCTGCCTCTATAAAAAGTCCCTCTCCCTCCTTTTCAGGTACTGGAAGGCCACAATTAGGTCACCCCAAAGCCTTCTCTTTTCCAGGCAGAGCAATTCCAATTCTCTCAGCCTTTCCTCACAGGAGGGGTTTTAGCGAGAGGTTTTAGCAAGTGGTTTTAGTCTTGGACCAGAAAAACTTTGGTTTCTCAAGACATTCCTGCAATTTTCCTCAGGGCCTGAGGTCCAGGGACTCAGCACCAAATCCACCAGAGGGTCACTACATGCCTTGGGCTGTTGCTGTGCTCCTGAGCTGGGCTGGGCTCCTGGGACAGAGGGAACTCATGGCAAGCAGGCAGCACTGCAGAGAGACAGCTCTGCCCACGAGCAGCTCCTCCATGGTGTGGGGTATTCTTTGGTAATACTACAGCTGAGTTTTTTATTCTATCGCCTCATTTCTTCTCAGAGCAACTTAATCCCATTGGTGTCAGTGTAGACAGTGGAGTATTAGCCACATGTCTATCAGCATCAAAGACACTTTTGCAGTTCTGTTACTCAGTTGCTTTTGTATATTCATTTAATTTTTGATACTAGCAGATCTTAAATTATACAATGGAATGCATAAAAAGTTAGTATATATGGAATATTTAACTAGTGACTTTGCATTAGTTTCTCCTTCCACATCGAAGTGATTTTGGTATGAATAGCCTTGCAACAAGGAATACAAATTGATTTACTGATATAGATGGGACGGTCTGTAAAGAAGTGTGATCTTTTAATGAAAGAAGCAAAAGAGAGTTTTTAATGTATCTTGCTCTCTTAATGATCTTTCCTCTGATCCACTGAACCTTCATGCTAATTCCCAGCAGAGGGAGTATGTGAAATGAAGATGAATGAATCATACATAGCTTTGTGGTATTAACATGCACAGTTATCTGAACACATGGAAAGATTATTTCAGTTAGTTTTACGTTTTGGACACTTTCCAGAAGGAAAAGAGCTTAATTAGACTGATAAAATTTTCATGTGACTCCACTTGGATTGACTATATCAAAACATATAACCTTATTTCATGACGCGGATCAGATTTTTTATTAATAAACTTTGAAAAAACAAAATTTGCTTATAATTAAAACGTTATATTTGAAGACGTGGCCTAAAATGATGGTTCCATCCAATGGATTTTTTTTTACCTCTCTAAAATATTCCAATTAGATTTTTCTCTAGGCCGCCCCACATTTGATTTTTATTAAAATCCACAAAGCAGCTTAGTAATTTATTTCAGCAGATGCAAAAGTCTAAGGTTAGTTTTAAGTTTCCTAGTTTATGCTTCTCTTCTGCATTGTATTTTCAGTGTTTTTATTTCCTGAGGTGGGAGAAGAACAAACATTTTTTATCTTGAATGCAGCCTACACCCAAGCAATTATATAGAGTACACAAAGCAGAAAATGTTGTCAGAGCTGCAGTGCAACTGAGCAGGTGAACAATGTGCTTCTCAGATTTGCTTTACACAAGGGTATGTCTTTCCTGCACATAGTAATATTTTATGAAATCACTTTTGCCAGTATAGCATGAACATTTTTAAAACAATGCTACTTGGCAGAAATAAAACCTATAATTGAATTTCTTTTTTGACCCAGAGTGGCTGCTCTAGAAGTAACGTGGAAATGATTTTTCATTTTAAGACTGAGTTAGTGTGCAGCAGCTTTCCATTTTCATTTCTGCTTCCCTTACCACTGCCCTAAGAAACAAACAACCTCCTCATAATTTTTCATTCTAACACTTCTACCTTGAACTACAAGGCAATGTAGTGCGGTGGTCGTTCCTTTTTCAGGCAACACCTCTATTTTCTATCCAGAACTGTTGTCCTCAGACTCACTAGCTCATATTGAAATCAGAACTCACAAGTTTGAGAGAATTTTATTGAAATAGATAGATGCCAAAGTGGGAAACTACTTGATGTTATTTTTGTCAGTTCTTCCATCCAGTTTGTCCATCCATCCATCCTTTCTCACCTCTTGCATGGAAGCTAAGCTTCAAATACACCATTTGAAGATCCAAATGCACGACTATTCACAGCTGCAAGCAACTTCAGCTGGAGCCTTTCACTCTGATACTCCTACAAACATCCTGACTGTAGCTACACGCTGCAACTATCCTGCCACCTCCAACAGTCTTTAACTCGCTCCAGCAAAAACCTGGAGACGGCTCGTCGCTACCTTCAGCCACTACGGGTGGGCGAAGTGGAAAGGAAAGCCGAGGCGGAAAACGGTGAAATCGGCCCTTCACAGCGCCCGTTCCGCTCACTCTCCTCACACCCGTACGTCTCTGACCCGGCGCGGTCAGTGTTTTGCCCTGGCGGAAAACACCTGGGCGCCGCACCCCGCCCGCCCCCGGGGCAGCGCGCCCGGCCCGCCTCGCCTTTGGCCCCGCGGCCGCGGGCGGGCCCTGCGCCGCAGGTGGCGGCGGGGCCGGCGGGAGGAGCGGGGCAGGGCCGCGGGCAGGTGGCGGCAGGTCCGCGGCTCGGATGGGCCGGTGCCGCCCGATCCTCCCGCTCCCCGTGGCCTCCCGGGCGCTGCCGGCCGCGGGCACCGCTCCCCTGCGAGCCGCCCGGGCCGCCAGGGCTGCGCCGCCTCGCCCCTCGCGGGCTCCAGGTGAGTGAGGGCAGCGGGAGACCCGCCGGGAAGCGACTCCCTCTGGCCAAGCCGCGGCCGTCGGGGGCGGGGGGCTCTGCTTCCCCGTGTGTCCTCCGGAGCTTGTTTTCCTGAGAGCAGGCGAAGGGAAACGCTTAATCTGAAGCAAAAAAGGCGTTTAATTTAGAGGCGAAAGGTACGTAGTGGGACATGGACACGGGTTTCTATGTGCGCAAGTGGTTCCTTCGCCACCGACGTTTCCAGGTTTGTCAAAGGTGTGAATTAGATTGAGGTGAACGGGCCTGTGCTCCCACCAGCCCAGCTTCTTTCGGGAAGGCTGAGCTCAGCTGGCGGGGATGTTTTCTGACCCTCTCCCATTCCTGTCTTGCTAAATGCTGACTGACCCTCCGGCCCGAAGTTTGCCTTAAATGTTGTGACTTCTTCGTCCTCTTTAATGTATTTTTGGTCATGAGATCTGAAATACCACAAATCAATTTCTTTCATTATTACATTAGCTTCTGTTGACAAACTTTGCTGTCAATAGTGTATTTAGTCCATTGAATTTTAATTGACACTGATGGATCTTAGGTCAATGCGTGGGAATCTCTTCAAAAATTTTTAAGAGTGCAGTGAAATTTTAATTATGGAAACATCACCCTGCCAGTTTTGCCATACAATTAACTGAAAAATATCCCATAGATATAATATCAATAAAATACTATTTATTTGCTTATTTTCACACTAGTTAAAAAACTACATTTTTTCTATAGCGAGTTTTTTTCTATAGCTGGTTTGTTTTAAATTGCATAAAATCCTGCATGTCTTAGCCTTTATATGCGTATAAATACCAAAGCAATGTAAGTATCAACTAGAAGCATGTAGTAAACTATACAGTCCATCTCTTTGTCTGAAAGCAAATTGTTATTCCAGCTGGACACACACAAGATCTTCTACAAGTTTTTCCTATTCTCCTCTTTTTTTCCATAATAAATCTTATGTACCATAATTAGCTCCCATAAATCTTTCTTCATTTGACATCGTGTTCTCTACTCGGTGCTGTACATTCTCCTGTATTTGTCATCATTAAAAAGTTCATTTGCTTTATCACTCACAGATCATTAGCTTCCAAAAATAGCAACCGTGCATCAAAGCCTGTTTGATACTAATACAGTGCTGTACATCATTTTTGCGTCCGAGTAACTTCTCATTCCTTGTATCACCGGGCCAGTAAACACTGGGGCAACAGTCCTTTTCCATGCAACATGATATAGATTGTTGCTATGTAAATTTTAAGTGGAACTGAGCTCATCAGCAGTTTCTACAGGGCAAAGATTAGATTACAGGAGGAAAAAAATATAACTTTATTACTGGCACTTGCCTTGTGGTTCTTTAATCATTGAAAGAAGGCGGTTTCATGGTAGGAGTTGGCTTACCATTAAAGGGAAGGGAGCAGGTGCATTTTGCTTTATCCAGTGATGAAGTAGGAACTGTCTGTGGTTGTTTATAGTGATGGGTAATTGGTTTGTCTGTGTACAGACGTCAGAGTTTATAGACAGTAGAAGCTCATGTTTCTTTGCTTTTGCAGTGACCTTGTGAACTTTAATTCTACTGTGATTTTAATTAAAAATGTTTTCTTTAGCATAAAGTCTCCTTGTAGATATATATAGTCTGACTCTTCTCTTGAAAAAAACCCATAAAACTGTTTAGTAGTGGGTGCAGCAGTGCTGCTTCTAAGGTAGTGCGTGGGAATATGAGTGCCTGCTGCCTGCAGCTCAGCTGAGCTCCCCAGAGAAAAGGGCTCTGCTCACATGTGGCTTGTAGTGACAAGCCTCTGTACGGACAGCCTCTGCTATCCCTTCGTGCAGGGCATTAACAGCTGTACATTACTTGGCTGGCAGATTCAATATTTACAGTTATGACAAAAGAGGAGCAAAGAGGAGGAAAGAGCAAGCTCCTTAATAGCAAGGACTGGCACTGAACTGTTACTGAGCAACTGAAAATATGATTAAATTATGGAAATGTCTCAGGCAAATATTTATTGCAGTAGCAAAGCTGCATTTCAGATTCAGCAGGGCTAAAGTGAAATCATCTTTGTCTAACAACACAGAGACAAATTCTTCCTGTTTTGTGTGAGGATTTAATAAATGGCCATTGACTCGCAGCGCATCCAGCTGTTCCACTCTTGGTTTCAGATGTGTGTTCTGCCAGCACAACCACTCTCTGACTGGAGCATTATAACCAAGCCACATTGTAGATGGGAACCTGCAGAACACTCGCTGTGCAAAAAGTGAAGGTGTCTTCCAAGTCTTTTGCTACTGTTGTCACAGATCTCTTGTCTAGTGCCCTGCACAGCTGGAGTGCATCAGTTGTCTTGCCCTCTGAGGTCTTGCTTCGTAACAGCAAGGCCTGGCTTTGGCTCATTAAATGTAGTATATATACAGCAATGCACAGTTCATTTATCTTTTTGTTCAGATGCCTAGAAGTCCCTTTTTGAAACTGTAGGTGCTGAGGAACTGAATGTGTCTGGTTTGTTTGAGACCAAAATACTGAAAGACATCTGCTTGAACATGGAAATCTTTGTTGGAAGGCAGTAGAACGAAGGTTGTATGTGCCAGGATTGTAACACACTCTTAAAAAAAGCTTCTTCATTTCCCAGCTTTGCATACTTTGAGAGTTAACAATCACAGGAAAGATGGAAATTCAGTCATAAAGTGTAATGTCTTCAAGGTATTAAATATACAGTCTTCTCTTACTAGGAGATTTATGGCTCTATATTATTAAAGAGAGAAGAAAGGCTATGCAAAAACGGCCAGGGCAGGAGACCATTTAGTTTACCCATTTTATTACAGTGAAACATCCATTCATGGACAACACTGTCACTTAAGGAAGATGGCTTTATCTGTACTGAAGCATTTCTGTGGATTGCTACTCATCCCAAAGTCAACAGAACTCCTTCAGAATTATATTTCTCCATCATTCAGCTTTGGCTTGGTAAAGTTGGGTCTTCTGAGTTTATGTTTTTGAACTGGCAAATACTGGCACAAATTCCTCCTCTGTGCCTTCTCAGTGTGGTACTGCAGCCTCTCTCACTCCATCATTACACATGAAGAGGGCTGAGCTAAGACAGTCTCATAAAATCTGTGTCATGAAAGATCTTCTTGATACAGTATCAAATTTGATTACTTTTTGGAGGTGGATGTGGGTAGAACATTGCAATAAGAGGCAAAGGGGTCTTTGGCCACTCTGAAATACATTTGAAATGGAAAGTTTTACAGTTAAACATAAAAGTAAATAATGCAATCAGTACAGTAATTCTACAATACTTCATTTTTTGGTGTCTATAAAGAGTGAACATCATGGGTTGTAAAATTCTGGGTGTAAAATGCCTACATCTGTTTGAGTTATAACAGGGTGAAACTAAAAATCTTGGCAGCTCAAAGCCAAGCAACTGGGTCTGCTGGCACGTGGGAAAACACAGACAGCAGTCTAGTTTGGGAGAATAGTGTAAATATATTAGTAGATGTTTCTGTGAAAACAATCAGCAGTGATGTTTCTATTGAAGCTCAGACTTAAATAATCATTGTCTTGATTTCAAGGGTAACGTTTTACTTTGTTCATACCTCTTGCAAGTCCCATTACTCCTGATGCCTGTACCCTGTATAGCCTCAGAGGGAGCCAACAGAATTCCTCTTGGCAGTAGTACTTTATCCAGTAGTTGTAGGAATCTAACTAACAGAAAGCTGTCTTGGAGCCCTTTAAACAGCAGATGGTGTATCTGCTTTAGTACAGCATGTTTGAAACATGCCCTGGGAGCAAGTTTCACTGTACTCATTGGTGATGCCTTAAATTATGACGAATTTTGAAATAATTCAAAAGGAAGATTAAATCAATGACTCAGAGAGATAAGCATCAAAACAGGTATAAAAGATACAGTGGGATTTTATAGCAGTTTGACACCATTGACTCTTTGTGACCTTGAATGAGTCTAGTTAAGTGTAATTACTGGAGTATTGATTTAGGGCAAAGTTTTTTAGCCTGTTAGTTGATGTTCAAAGAGAATGAGATAAAATAGGACAGTGATTTCTTTTTATTTCTTCTATTACATTTTGTTTCTCAGAATTCTTGGGCCCATGGTTCTCCATGCTCCCAGCAGCTTCAGAGCAGACTTCATCAGTCAGCTCCAGGAGTATGGAAAACCCACATGTGTATAAGCTGGGACACACGTTCAGTGGTGTCCTCTACCATCTGTTTTTCTGATGAAGTTTGTTGCTAAGCTGAGGCAGAACTAGCTTTGAAAGGAATCCTTCAAGGAAAATATCTTGACTGTACTGCAATACAGCTTTTTGTTTTATGGATACACTTAGGGGTTTAGGTATGATGGCTGAGTTTACAGGCAAGACACACTCTTGACAGTGTTATAAAAAATGCTTCAGCTCACACTGCTAAGCTACAGTCTCCATAAACAGTTTGTTTGTTCTATGGATAAAAGTACACAACAGCTCTGCTTTTGCTTTTTTTTTTTTTTACCAGCAAAGGAATTTATTTTTTTTAAAAGTCAACTTATTTTTAATGACATTGTTTAATATTGCATCTCTGAAAAGCTAAAACCTCAGCATGCTTTGTTTTGTTTTGTTGTTTGGTTTTTTTTTTTTAACACATAAAAATTCTGGGCAGGGGAGACAGGTTCCAGTTTTACTCCTTTGTATCTGAAAGTGGTGAGATGGGAAGATTACAGTTTCTTGTTCTCCATGTCATTCTTCTTTTATCAGATCAGCTTTGGCAGCTCTGCAATTTAGAGAAAAATAGAATAACAGAGGAACCACTTAATCTTCTAACTCATTGTCTATAAAATGCTATCAGCTAACTGTATTTTAGAATTGTGGGGTTTATTTGATTCTAAACTTGAGTAGATGTCTTTCCTTCTTAAAATGGAAAATATTCTAGAACTGAACAAAGAAGCTGTAAATACAATATAATGTTGAACTTAAAGGATTTGGGGCACTGTATGCCATCACAATTAGTAATTTGTGAAATCTTACAGTTGCAACATTTTCTCCTTAATACTGGAATCGGTATCACAGAGCTTTGTGCAAGGCATTAGGGGGTGGGGCAGATTCAGGGGCTGCACTGTATCAGCTGACCATGGAAATATGCAAGAGTTTCCATAAGTACGTGGACAAATCGCAGGTTAAGGAGGGACAGACACTCGTCTGTCTGTCCTTCTAACTAATTCCATTCCTAGAAAGAAGAATGGAAGAAATTAATTTCTGTAGCTACAGGCCTTCTGAGTTGATATAGTGTTTAATGCATCACCATTGAGTTGACAGTTCCATAGCTAGGAATGCTGAGCAAAACATCCACAGGGCTTAGGTCTTGACTTGTAAGACTACAAAACAGAGAGATTATGAATTTACATCACTTTGTGTGTTGCTCTGCAATGAAAGGCATATATGTCTGGCCTATTTGAGATCTGTTTTTAATTTAATGATAGGTTAGCATAAAAAAACTATTGTACAGAAAAACATTGGAAGAGGAAGAGAATTAATGTCACTGGTACTAATCAGTGTACAGAAGTAGAGCATAAATGAAGTATATATAGAAGTATCTGGTGAGAGTTCTCCATTAGGCCTCATAGAAACTTCAGATTTGATTTCCATCCCTGTCTTCTGCAGTGTAGGCTGGTTGTGTAGTGTGTTGAGGCATGCTCTCTGTTGTTTGGAAGTAACCATTCATGCTAGTTTGGTAGATATTCACCTTGGAGTTGCCTGTTCTTCTCAGACCTGCTGACAGCAGTCTCTTCATCAGAGAACATCAGGGCAGGCAAACCTCTGAAGATCTTTGGGTGGGGCTGGAAATCACAGAGGAAAGATGATGAAAGCTTGTTGCCCAAACCTTTTATTTGACATTTCTCTTGGTGAGTGGGGTGATGTTGAACTCTTTAGCAAAGGATAAGCAATGCCATTTTTAGAAATTTAAAAATCAAAACTGTGCAGAGGTAGTGGGGTGTTCAGAAAGACTACTGGTGGCAGTATCATAGTAAAATAGAGTTTACTTGATGTCTGTAGGCAGAGATCAGCCCTTAGTTCCTTCAACAGTGTGTCATGAACAAATATACAAGACAGTGAATCAGAAAGAGCAGTTAAGAAACCTGGAGTTGATCGTCAATTAAGCAAATAGTTCAAATAGGTCAATCAGTCTCTTAGACCTTTGTGTTCTCAGTTTTGTAAACATGAATGAATATGCAGACTTGCAGAGATCCTCCTCCATGTCTTGCTTGGTGCATTCAAGCTACCAGTGGTGGCTGGATTTTGCTATACTGGCACATAATGCAAGCATAAAAAAGAAAATGCTATTCCCATCAGTTCTGTTCTCCCAGAATTTTAAAAAGGAATATTTGAAGAAAGACAAGTTAGTGTATTTCAGTGAAGTGTCCTGAATTTTCCTAAGTGTCTAGTGTCTTTGGGACACTGAAGGCAGATGTACTCTAAAGACTGATTTTTTTCAGTGAGAGGAATGCTAAGCAGTTTGTGAAAATGGAGGCTATTTCATGTATTTTAGATCTGACTTCCAAACATGAGTACATGGAAGTTAACTCTGAAAAAGACATATTTTGTTAAAATAAGGAGGATAACATTTTTTACTGTTGTCCCTCTTACTTGCCTTTAAGGTTTACAGGAACAGTTAATGTGGAGCATTATCTTGTGTCACTGTGTACTGTAATTTTCTCCTAGTATGCTAATTGCTTTGTAGCAGAAATTAGAATGATGTTTTTTTCCTAACAGCACAGGAAGAACTGTCAGACCCATTTGGCAGGGAACAGATACACTTTCTTTCTTATCCTGATGCGTTCCCCCAAAATCACTCAGTCCAAAATTATCAAAGTGAAGTCATATTGGTTTCTTGTTCCTTGGCAGCTGCTTGTTAAGATACTGTACAGTTTACTGCTCTCAAATATCCACTTAGAATATGTACTTATCTCAAAAGTTAATCGATTCAAAATAATAGGAGTTGTGGTAGACAATATATATGGGTTTTATTTAATCTTGTAGCTTAGCCTTTTTCACATCTGTGTGAGATGAATATATGGTCCAGACTGTAAAGCCAGTTTATCTGATTGCTGCTGAACCGACAGATGAAGACTGCTATGTTTCTTTACCAATTTAGTTTTTTAGAGTGGTGTGATAACTGTACATTGGTGTTTTAAATTGATTTTGCAGATTACAGAGTTCTGGATAACGTGCATCACTGAAAGGATGCTGGGGAAGAAAAGTAAAGTGTCACTATGAAAATTATTTGTTCCTTCTAGTGACTTAAGGTTCCCTTTTTTTAATTACTTCCACAAAACCCCTTTGGCCGAATGCCAAACCAGTGTGAATTAAACTACTTAACTATTTCTGCCTGTCTTGTGTCTCATACTACCAGGCAGTGTTGAAATTTATCTCAGCAGCTTCCACAGGACTTCCATTTTAGTGCTCAGAGGTAGACTTGAAGCGAGACTGCAGAGCTGAAATATGCAGAGGATATTTTTTATTTACCCAGGAGAAGGAGGAAAAGACTTGCAGTATTACTTCTGTATTTTTTTCTTTCATAAGCCAGTGAAATGGATTAGAGACGTGTTTGGGTGCCAAGGGATAAAAGAGGCATCTCAATACAGAGGCTTTTAGCATCTTCAGGGATATAATTCCACTCAACTGAAATAGGATTGAGGCACCTAACCTAAAAATCCTACTGTGCATTTTATTGGGTAAGGATTGCTATTCATTGCAAGAAGTGATAGCTCCCATCTCTATCTTTAAGCATTTAATGGCTGTGAAAACTTGACTCTCTGTAACTAAAGAGTGGATGCTTGGAGTGAGTACTTCTGAACTCTGAGCACTGGGTGTGCCATGTCTGTAGCACAGCTCTGTCTAGGTAGTAGCTGTATGTGTGTTATTTTCACCCTTTTTCTTTATTCACATACCTTGATTTCAAGGAAAGGAAATTTAGTCCTGTGAGCAGAGAAGGCAGCTGTCATGCACCTTGGACATGCCTCAGGTCTGAACAGTTTGGGTAGCTGGACAGGGAAGATGCCTCTCAACTACTGAACACTGTGGGGAACTTTCCTGGGTCAGATTGTCACTGATCACCTGTCTTCTTGTGTTGTTGGAACAGCCCTGGACATGGTCCTGGTTGGATAGGCTGGTAATGTTTTCAACAAGCAGAGTGGATGTAGTCAGCCCCTTTCGAAGATCATGAGAGTTTAGCAGTCTGGTTTCGAGCACTGTCTGCAGCACCACAGGGCAGTCCCGAGAGTGTTTTATTTACAAGACCAGGTGCAGCCCGAGGTATTGCTGCAGAGGCTCCCAGATATGGCCTAGGCTGTATCAATCACATCAAGCAAAGTGATTTTGTCCTTACTGTGTGAGATGTCAGCAGGTCAGCATGTAGGTATATGGAGGAGGAGGGGAAGTTGCCTCTTCGGTTTTGATGATTTTTTTTTTTTTTTAAAGCACAGTTCTATCTTCTGTGCCAGTCTGTGGTGTATTTTTGTAGTATGATATGAATGATTTGTGTTTGATCCCACAGCTAGAGAGAGCACTTCCAGCCTGTAGGGCAAAGGAGGTCATTTATACGTTGCTGTGAAAGGCTGTGGGAGCAAATGCTGAGCTTCTCACAGTCACAGCTGACACTTCTATTAACACTTCTGAGCTAGAGGTAAGGCCAGTGGGCAGCAGGGTGCTGATAAGGGTAGGAGTTCACTGGAATAAATGAGTATTCACCCAGCTAACACTTATTACTGTCATTTTTCCGCTTAAGATTATAGCCCCTCACTCAAAGATGATCTAGAGACAATGCTGTTCCAGCAGCTGCTGTAAGCAGAAGAAATTCTGTGTATAATCGGGCTCTGTACACTGATGACTGATCACACGAATCTGATAAATTCTTATGACAGGATCTGTGGCTTTGAGGTCCATTGTAGAAGCCAGATTGTGCCTTATTTGCTGCTAAGGCTTAATAGAATTGCCCATTGATTTCTCTGCAGCCAGGTCCCCCAAGGGATTTATTCATTCAGGGATTAAAATTGTTCCACGGTTGTCTGATTTGTTTAAAGCTCGTGCATTTCTCTTAATTGGAGACAGTGACCTCAAAAATAGCCGAAACCTTCCATTATCCTTATGTGGAAGAAAAATATGTACCAAAAAAATCATATTTTAACTAATGAAGGATCTTACATCTCTTCTTTTGTACCTTCCTACTTCTACTTGCTTGAGTCAAAAATGAGTTGAAATATCTGTCTGATGAATTTGTTTGGAGTGGAAGGAAGCCAAGAATTATTTTAACAAATGTTTTAGCTTGACACTGAGTATGTGAGAGTTTGGCAAGCTGGAAAAGTGAATAACTAGGCAGTTTTTGTGAGGCTTATATAGGGTGTGGGTCATCTTGAATGTCAGTTCCAATCTGTGTTACGTATTTGTAAAGGAGCATATATGGTGAGTGAATTGACACATTCTGCTCATAAGTTGCACGTTTCTCTGGAACAGCTGATTAGTTTTGAGAAACGGTGGCACATCCTGCAGTCAGCTGAGAAGCCTAAGGGACTTCAGGAAATCTCCTTCTCTCTGCTGGACAGAATTTCTCAGGTACATTCTTCCCCTGTATACGTGTCAAAGGAGCGGTGTTTTGGGTGCTGTGATGGAGTGAAGGTAACGTGTCCGGTAAGCTGGAATGCAAGTACAGCAAGGAGCATTACTGGTCTGTGAAAGATGGATGGAGTTCAGCACAGGAGAAGGGGCCCTTCTAGCACAGCTCAAGTGAGTGTGGGTTCCCGGTGGTTCGCATGGTGCATAGCTGTTGTCCTGTCTCTGGCCTCGTGGCTGTAGAACAGGCTCACTACTGTGTTTTGATGAGTTTGCCTTTATTAATTCTTGCCACAGCTGTGAAAGAAATCAACAAAACCCACCTGAAAGTCATTCTGCTGCTGCTACTTCTTCCACTTTTGCACAAGCAGTTGAGAACACAAAGTGTGTGAATAAAACTGTAAGTGGGCAAGACAGAACAAGGAACTGCTGCAAGGTCAGAATTGGGCTTGTGTCCCTGGATTTGCTTGAGATCTGAGGCTGTAAAAACTTAGGTCAAAACCAGGCAATTTTTAATAACTTTTAGCTAATGTTAATCTGCTGATGAAGCCAGATCCAATCCTGATAATTGAAAAACCAAAGCAAACCTTGATTCCATGGATGAAGTAGAATGCAATGAAGAGGAGGGAGGCTTCTCTGAGCATCACTTACTACTTTGTTCTGCCACTCATGAAGTAATGCTGTCATTAGGCCTTTTCAGGGAATTTTTTTCTACAACTATTCTCCCTTTCTCTCATACTTTCTGCTGACTTTACTACTGTTTTTTCAGCAGAGTTTCTCCTTCCTTGCTTTCTTCTTTCCTGCAGAGACATCTCTTCCATACAAATACCTGCATTTGTGATAGTAATCTTAAGGGAAAAGTCTCTTCTGACCCACAACATCAGTTGGTTCTTTGGTCTTGCCATGCATCTACAGATGATGGTTCTGTCGCTCTCATTACATTCATGAATAAGGAAGCTCTGTTGCATTTTACACTTGCTTTGAATTGTAGCCATTGCTTCAGTAATGCTTTGCTCAGTCACAACAATGGGTTATTAGCTTGAAATTTAACAGTGGAAGAAGATAGGAGAAAAAGAAAGACATTTCTTTCCTAGAAACAAGTTGAAATCCTGGGTTTGTAATAATATAGTACCACATATCTGATATTCCAGGATCCCCAAGTGGGCTTCAACTCTTGAACAAGCCAAGTTCAGTTTTATGGGACTGAAGGTTAGTCCATTTTGGAGATATCTGAACCAGGTAAACGGTCTGGCTTCTCTGACATTTGCAGTGAGTCCACAGTATATGGAAGGATAATGGGAGCTGGCCTATTGTTTTGACAAAATTATGCTCTTTAAAGTGGTTACCATCTCTCATGTAACTTGACACTGTTAGCACAAGCATATGAGGGTTTCTGTTTGGACTGATGGAGTGCTTTAAGGAAGGGCTGTTTACTCTAAAGAGGTTGTTTCCACAACCTTTGTCATGGTGAGAGGATTTTTTTAGTAAAAGCTAGTCCTGTGAATCTGATGCAAAATGACTCTGTGAGCAGAGAACACTGTAAATTGTCAAGAGATTTTTAGTCAGTTTTCTTGAAACTTCGCAGAAATATCCTCTGCAACTCTTGCAGTGAGCCTGTTGCAGCAAGTTCCTTATTCAAAGTAAAATACTGGCAATTAGACTGTAACCTTTAAGTTGAATTCTGTAATTTTTACACATTGCTTCAACAGTCTGGTTTAATAACCAGCTTAGCTGCTTTGCAGTCTTATTCTGAACAAAATCACAAGATGTAGCTCAATCACAGTATAAAAGAGGACCATGTGTGCAAATAGGTACAGCTCAGTATGAACCTTCTGTTGGGTTCATGGGGACTTTGGATCTGTGGTTGGTGGTGATGGGAATGTCCAGCAAGGGCTTCCTGACTCCATCTCCACAAAACGAATTTGCGAATTCTGGTGAAAAGTATTTTATTGTTTTTTAAAACCACATCTGCTCCTACAGCACTACATTTTGTCTGCTGTATCTCCACAATATAAAGCCTCGTTTCTGCCTAGCTTTTCTATCAGACTAGTTGTTATTTTAATGGCCTCTGTTTCTGAAGCCTAGGGCAAAATAAAAGTGACCAATCTAGTTTTCATCATAATATTTATAAGTGGTTACACCATTTTTTTTCTCCATTCATTTTTCAAGATGGAATGTGGTTGGAATTTACAATAGCACTGAGCATCATCCTAACTCTGTTTACTTTACTATTAGATTTAGACTAAAACTAAGAGCTCTTATAAACTCAGCCCAAGAGTCTGCTGTGGTGTCATTAAAACTTTATATTCCACAGCAGCCTGTAGTGATCTGGATATAATATCTATTTTAGTAGCTAAGGGTGAGGAAGGAAAAGCCATTTGCTAGTGGAGGTGAGAGAGTTACTGCAACAGGAACATGCAAGGGGTCTACTTATATGAGAAGGTTCATAATCAAAATTATGTTGAAATTTTACCTAATCTTTCTGATGTTTTTTATTAAACTCTCAGCCACTTTGCTTAGGAACAGCACATTGAAGTGCTTACACCTGGTAGTTGACAGTTTTTAAACTCATTAATTAATTCCATTGCATGTATAATGCGTGATATTGTGCTGTGTGTTAAACCAGAACGCCCTGACAACTTTGTGCAGACTGCTTGAAAAGAGCTTTATTTACTTTGCTGAGTCAAACCCCAAGCTTGAGCGTGTCAGAACCAAGGTTCATTGTGCAGCCATAACCTACCTCTTGTTTGTGGGGTGGACACTCCAATTACACCATCACAAGCTATTAATCCTTTTGTCCCCCCACTCAAAAGACCTAAAAGTTACACCACCCGCCAAAGTTACAAGCAACTGAACGTAATGAAGGAAATTAATACAAGTATCACTGTTATCTCATCTCTAATAAAATATCACTGACTTACAGTGAAAGCCTGAAGGGAAGTTAATCAGGAAGTCAAGACATTGTGTACTGCATAAATTAATGCTATTTCATGTAGCTGTAAAAGTGAGGATGTAAATTGTTTATATGCAACTGTCAATTCTAAGACTTTCAAGAGCAACTTAAATAGAGGAAAAATTGCTTTCTCCTGGGCATACATGACATTGGAAAAAAATAAAAGGTATTTAAGCCCCATTTTCTTAAAGGCACTGTAGAATTTAAGAGTTTATTTGAGATTAGGAAAGTAGTTTGCTCTGCTATATAATTATCAAATCATACAATAGTTAGTAAAAAGACCACGCCCAACTTATTTTAGAACAAACTATTAAAACACATACCTTGTAGCATGGAAACAAAAGATGGATTTAAAAAGAAGAAGGAGCTTTTCTGCTCCTGTTTGGATGTTCAGATGACTTGTTGGGTATGTTAAGGTTTTATTGCGTTGGTTTACTTTCTGTCCTTTCTTTTTGAAGTCACTTTTTCTTGCCTATTGTGAAGACCAGGAAGAACCTGGACCAGGAAGGAGCAAGAGAAATGGACCATGTGCAGAGAGCTTCAGACTCATAAATGGATAAACTGGAATTTTTGTTGGAGACAGGAGAATAAAAAAAAGGAGATTATTAAAAATAACTATATTTGCAACAATTTTTCATCCCTTTGCTTCAGAGGTTACATACAGCAATAGGGCAGATGGTGCCTATTTCTTTTGTTCTCTTTGACCTCCTGCCTGGCAGCTCAGCATGCAGGTACCCAGAATCCAGTCCACATGGGCTCAGTCAGTGCTGGCTGCAGCACCTCCCTCTTGCCCAAATGATGGCTGTAAGGAGATGGACAGAGATGGCAGTTCTGTGAGTGTTGTTTGGAGTGGGAGCTCAAGGAGTTGCCCTTTGAACCATGAGTGATGGAATAGGCACGCATGTGAGGACGCTGGTATCCCTGTGTGTTGCATGGAAATCCCAGTAACTTAATTGCTTCTGCAATCGGTCATTCTTTCTCTGGACATTGTCCTTCAGTAGTAATAGAACTTTTATGAGTAGTTACAAGACAGTAAAAGTTGTTAAACCTGGCCTAGAGTGGATGCAATTGTGTCGTCATAAATGTATTCAGAACATACTCATATATACAAAGAGAAATGAGCAATACTGGTACTTAGCAATGCTAGGTTAATGGTTGGACTCAATGACCTTTAGAATCTTTTCCAACCTAAACAATTCCACGATTCCTGCCTAAATACTGTATACTGAGAGCTGCGTAGCAGGCAACTGTTTCTTTCTTTGGCTTGCACACCCCAACTCACCAGTGTATGTCTTGGGTACTGTTCTGTATTGTGTCTATTGTGTTGTTTGTAGTGTAACTGGGTGTGTTTGCATCAACTTCAGCCTAGGTGGAACAACAGCTGTGAACATACAGAGACATGGACCACAGTGCAAGCTAGACAAGCGCTCTGAGGGCTGAAGGTGCCATATTGTTCTTTTTTCTCATTGCTCTTGTAATCCAGGGATGAACATGGCCCTGGCCTAAATAATCTTGCTACATAGTGTGAAAGCTTTTTAGCCTTAAGGCAAAGGGGAAAAGAATAAAGCTCCTTTGTTACCCCACTCACAACTTCTTTTCCCAGGAGATCCTCTCTTTGTTACCATGGATATGCAGACTGGTGGTACAATCTTCTGCTCTTTTATTCATACACCTACTAACATCTGTACCAGTGCAGCTTTCAAATATAAACCTGGCTTGTGCTGGATCTGGCTAAATCTGGTGCTGTTTTACACGTTTCTGTGACACACTGGTTTTGGCTGGTGGTTCTGCCTTCTCGAGCAGATGTAACATTTCATAACTTAACACTGAATTTTTATCCTTCCATTCATGGTGGTGACAACCAGCAATCTCATTGTGAACTAGCAACGTGAAGCAGATAAAGCAGCTTGGGAATTTCAGGAAGTGTTTCTCAGCACCACTCCCTTGAACGCTGGGTGGTGTATGAAGTATCAGGTTACACGAAGACCTGGAGCAGGCAGGTCGGTGCTGTACAGTTCAGTAGTGAAGGAATTTGTGTTTACATCTTGTTCTTCAGTGGCACTTGAGTCTAATTGAGCTTGATTTGACACTAACTGGGTAATTAAGGAACCTTTCTTTTGGCTTCAATGGGCATTGGATCAGAGCTGCTGAGACCAAGAACACTGAAGTGCTGGGTTTTCTCTATTAGATTCATAACAGGTTGGAAGCTCTGGAAAACTAGGACCAGCTCTGTAGTGTCAGCATTTATCTAAACATTAAGAGATTGAGACCCTGCAGACCTCACACTGTTCCCACTTACTTCACCATGTGATGCAAAGTTGAGAGCAGGCAGGCTATTTGGATGTCAGCTGAGCCACCAAAATCACAGGAGAAACATAAAAAGGCAAGTGTATATGCAAATTTAAGCATACAGAGAAGCATTGAACCAGGAATTCTCAAGCTTTTATTCACTTACACTATTAGTCTTTTGTGGCATTCAGATATTAAATGAAATACATATTTTTTTCATGAAAGGAATGGTTTTTTCTCTCTTTAAAATACCTTTAAGAGAAAGCAACAATAATAATGAGAGGATTAGAAAATGTGTTTGTTGAGTGTTGCTGTGGCTGTGATTTGTCCAGAGCCATGCAAGATCTTCTCAAGTATGAATAGGATGAAGCTTTTTACTGCTCCTATTATTTAATTGTATTCTTGCAGCATTCAAAGGACTCAGCCAGCACAAGGAGCTATTGTGCTTTGAACTGTGCAAACACTCAAGAGACAGACTCGTCTCTAAAACATTCTGAGTTTAATGTAACAGGACAGGTAAAACACGCACATTTAGGTAGCTCAGCAATACCTTGCTGTTAAGCATTTAGGTGGGGTCATAACAAGACTTTTTGGCACCTTTCCTTTCCTCCTCTTTCTGTGCTGCCTCTGTCCTCTTCCTCACACCCTTCCCAGCCAGGTGCTGTTGCAGTTTTGCAAACCCTTGTTCTGGCCTTTCCCCTGTAGTGCTGCCCAGGCTGTGTACCCTGCAGGGCACAGGCATGGTGCCCATATTCACACCAATTATTTCACAGGAGTCCTCATAAATTTTCACTGGAGAGAGGAAGACTCTGGAAAAGGATTCAAAGGCTCTAAGTCAAGCTTTTTTCCACAAAGTATTTGTTTCTTTTGGAAGTGCACATGCCATTAGCTGCTATACAGTTTGATGTCTTCTCTTTGTACAAAGCCACACCCAGCTGCCTGGGCTGCAAATCCTGCTTCCAAGAAATAGCCACAACACAGACCACTTCCTGTTATCAAGACAACGTGGTTCAGTTCCTCTCGGTACCTGTCTCACTTTGGCTTTGTTCCCTCTTAAAAGCTTTGCTCCTGCAATAACGACTTGCAAAGGTACAAGGAGAAAATTCCTGTTGGTGGAGAAAGGCCTTACCCAGACCTGCCTTACTATTTTGGATGCCAAGTTGACAGCAAGAATGAATCAATGCTATGAGATTGAGAAGTGTATTGTTAGCTGTTTGGACCAGCAGGTGGCAAATGTAGAGGGAAGAAATCAATCTAAGAGCCAATCCAGGGAACAGACATTAAATAAAGGCATCTGGCAAACATAGGAGGGGAAAGAAGAAGGGGAGAGCAAGTTCTGCTTTAAATATCTGCTCACACTCATGCCAAGGGAGAGCAGACTTTGACCGTCTAGGGAAAATACTGTATAGTGTCAAAACCTGTGGCAGTGTTGAGGACTTGTAAGAAGGACCCTAAACTGTCAAGTACAGAGAACCCAAGCAGCAGCATTCCTGCCTGTGTGAAATCCTGGTGATCCTCTGTGTAAAACACTGAATACAAGACTGCTTGATTTCCCCATGGTGGGATTGAGAAGACCATATCTAGGAACCTGGTTTGTAAATAAAGCCTAGAAAGAAAAGCATGGAGTAAGGAAAGAGGGTGATCTAATGTAAGTTGTGGATGCCCCATCCCTGGAGGTATTCAAGGCCAGGTTGGATGGGGCTTGCAGCAGCTGGGTCTAGTGGAAGGTGTCCCTGCCTATGGCAGGGTGGTTGGAAATAGATGATCTTTAATGTCCCTTCCAACCCAAGTCATTCTAGGATATCACAAATTTGGAGAGACATTGATAAATCTATTTTTATGCCAATGCCATGGCAGTTTGTAACTTTGCTCTACTACTTTAATTCCTGGAGAAGAAAGATATATGTGGTTTTACACTCAGGCTTTTAAGTAAAGTTTCAAAAGAGAAGCATAATCCATTGAAAAGGGAAGTTGTATCTTACATAAGTTTGGAAACTTGCTCTCAGGGAATGTGATTTCAGAGCCCAGAAATCTAGCAGATGTTATTACTATTTCTGTTTCACAGGTCAGTGCTTTTGGTTTTTGTGCTCTGAGAAATGCCTACAGCTGCAAGCCTGTCTTTTGCATTATAAGAACAAGTCAATTCTGTATCTTATTCTTAATTTATACATGTGATTTTTTTTTTCTGGTGAAATGAGGATACTGTGGGACATCTAAAAAATTTAAATTCTCTAGAAACCAACAGTCTTGTTGGCAGACTGTGTCGTCTTATTTCCATGAAGAACAAGAATGGACAATTTTACAGTGAATTTTGTTCTTGATATCGAGGCTGGTGGCATTAAACACGACAAATAATCCAACCCCTCAGACTTAACCGCGATAAAAGAAAAAAATGTCAGTATTGCAACCTAATTTTTTAATGCCTCTGTTGATAATAAGGTTCATATCAATGATGTAGTAGCTGTATTACGTGCAGTAACTGTTGGTTTCAGATGCTTACGTGGAAAAAAGTTGCTAACTCTCAGTGAACAAAATTTTCAAGTATCTACTTCCTTTCCACCTCGTCTGTGTTGCTGCTGATTAGTTACTGTATCTGAGAAAGTTGTCTTTAGTTTCCCTCAGCATCCAATAGCCAAACCAAAAAAAAGGCAGTATTTCTGTCCCTCTGCTCAGATGAATAATTCATTGCCCTTCATTTTCTGTGTAAAGTGAATTTGAACGGTTTCTTTTGTAAAGATGATTTACAAGAGGTCATGGATGCACAGAAATTAATTTGCTGCCTTCAGGCATGACATAATCTTTTTACTGAGAGAGAAGTAACAGTTTATTTCTGTTAAAGTTTGGTTAAAGAATTTACTATATCTAGTGTTAGAGGGATGGTATTCTTTAACTGAAGTCGAAGTTTGGCAGATTTTCAGTGCTGTTCTGCTGCTATTCTCCTCAGCTCAGTTGAACAATGGGT
The DNA here is from genome assembly GCF_036250125.1 of Pseudopipra pipra. Taxonomy (NCBI): domain Eukaryota; kingdom Metazoa; phylum Chordata; class Aves; order Passeriformes; family Pipridae; genus Pseudopipra; species Pseudopipra pipra. Next base: position 87,778,635 of record NC_087550.1, on the reverse strand, counting down.
TGGAGAGATGCTGGCAGTGTTGCTTGGTTACAATTCATCAGCGTGAATCAGTGCTTCACGCAGCTCCTTCTGTGGCTGAACAACCGGGAGACTTCTCGGCACTGTGTTCCTGATGTGTGTGGAGATGTGACTGGATTATGTAAGATCTCAGTTACTTGATACTACACTTCTGCAGTGAGATTTGTACAGGAGCGTTTGACTTCCAGTGGTTGAAGTCAGGCAATTTAGAATTCTCCATTTTGCATGACTTTACAAAAATAGAGCTGAATAAAGCAAATTTTTAAAAATGTGTTTTGTTGCAAGGTGTGTTTGACAGGTTTGGTACTCTGGCATCCTTTGTATTCATCAGGAAGATTAAATCCTTTATTAAGTACCTTCCCCTGGAATAGACACACTTTGCTGAAACCTGCCTGCGGGCAAAGGGAAACATGTAAGGGTCACTGCCACCTTCCTCTTACTCATTGCATTTGACCAGATCTTAAGCTGGCATTATATGAAGCCAATGGAGTTATGCCAGTTTAGACAACAGGAAGATGTGACAGGTTATTTTTAACACCATGGAATGGATTTCCTGTACCCCACCCTGATCCATTTTACTACTTACCCATTTTTTCTGATCAAGACATGATCAGAGGAAATGTTCAGAGAGTGGAAAGGTGCCCAGTTTGGGCTCTCCCTGGAATCGGCATTTCCAACAGCTATCACCATCTACATCCTTTTTTTAACTTTTATATAAAACTGCTTTATTGTGTTGCAGTTCTCATTGTTTAATTGTCTATCACTCTGATCCATGTACCATTCGCACTCACTTTTCTGCACAGAAGTTTAAATCAATGGCCCTACAGTAGCTTTGCCAAGAGTGTCGATGACAAATCACTGACTAAGCCATTTGCTCATCTGTGGCCAGGAGATCACTGGATTTTGGCACCTACCTGAAGCATCTCCCATGGCTCTCTTTCCGGTCTTCACAATTGCCCTTCAGTCTGTGTTCAGAAAAATCTGAAGTATATTTCTCATCTTTCTTTTCCCCTTTCACATCTAAGTTCTTGCCCCTGAGAGGTTTTCCGTCTTCCTCTCTCTTGGGCTCAGCAATTCTCCATTTCTTCTCAAATCTACCATAGTTGAGTCTTTTAATTTCTTTTTGTCTCTATTAAGGACCTTGTTTTTAAAAGCTTATATTGGCTGCACCTTTCATTTTGCCAAGCTTCCTCTGTTTTCTCTAATTTCTGCTATTTCGTGTCAGCTTGTTGCATTGCTGTACATTAGGGCCATTTGGAAGAATTTGTAGGAAAAGATGCACTAAAGTACCAAAAAGCAGAATCTATAGTAAAAAAATTAATCTAGTGCTATCTAAAATACAAATATTCTATGAGCAGATTCTCTGCATTGTTTTGCCTTCTGGTGATGATATCTGTAAGATGGTCTTTCGTCAGAAAATTGTTTCAGGGTATCTGGACTACTTAAAAATCAGTTGCACTGCACAGAGCTGTGATGTCCAGTTTGCACTCAGTGTTGTTACATGATCAGCTTTTCTTTAGCAGCAGTGAGTATATATTTAACATCTTAAAATTTCAGTTTGTTTCCTCCCAATGTTTCTTGGTTATCTATACGTTTTTGGTGGGGTGTTTTTTTTTGTTGTTGTTTTTTGTTTTTTTTTTTGTGACTCTATTTAAAGCCTGAATTAATTCAGCTTTGCTGAATTCAGGTCATGACATCGTAACTATTTTGTCTGACAATTTAAGTGCTTTTGGGATAGGACTTAACACTGAGCTCCTCCTGTTTCTGCAATAAAATGAGAGAAGGGAAATGAACAAAAGAACTATAATTTTCCTATTAATGTGATGGGTTTTGGCACTTGTTCAGAAAGGTACTTGGAGCACCTTAATACTCATCTGCTTTTGGACAGTTATAATTGCTGCAGGGATAGACTGATTCCCTGGGTAAATATGGACATTTATGGGGGAGGGAGAGATTTCAAGCATAGCTAAGAGACTGCTTTCTGACCAGGAGCCTGTGCTGAACACACTGAACCTGGCTATATCAAAGGACAGTCTTTTTTGGGGGCCACACTACGTGCATTAGGAGTAAGCATTAGATGTGCCATTGTATAGCTGAGCTGGGCTGGCATTCTGCAAAGACACTTGTGTGCATTTCCTTTCCATTAATGCATTGCTTTGTTTCTACCAGATAAAAGGTTATTGTGGAGTAATTCCCTTTTAATGCCATAGCTGCACTTCTCAAGACATGACAGGCCAGTCTTCCTGTGCCTGAGACCCCTCTTTAAAAGAGCTTTTGCCCATGTGGTTGCTGCGTGGCAGGTATACCCACTGCAAATCTCTCCTGCAGAGAGTGTGCCCTACAAAGGTGATAGGGGATCTACTGCCCTGGCTGAGCTGCACGTCCTCATAGATATTCCTGTTTGGGACTGGCAGAACCTACTTGAGCAAGGAGGGAGCTGCCCACACGTGAGAATGTGCCCAGATGCGAAGCAGCCAGCTGGAGTGAAAAGATTTGTTTCTGCACCGATACCCCTCAGCCCTCCCGGCCTCACAGGCCCCTCCAGCCTGTGGGAGCCATGCCACATGTGGTGGTCACAGCATTTCTTTCATTTACCAAGATGTTCCTTGGAGTCAGTAGAAAGCAAACAGGCATTTTTCCCAGATAATTGGGTCTTCAACATTTGTATTATGCGGCATGTGAGGAGGCATTATTTCCTTCCACTCACTATACAGGTTGACTAGGGTCAGGTATACCCCATTCAAGGGACCCGGAGGCACTTCAGATCTAGCTCAGCCCTTACTTTTCTTCTTTTTGAAAATACATGCTAAGGAGTTTGCAAGGTAAATAGAGTAATTAATACAGTACCATGGCAGTAACTCAAAATATTTACACAGACAGAAAATGCAGAGTTCTTCTGTCATCACTAACTTCCTGATTTGCTTCTCTTCAGTTTTCTATGTCATGATTCATAGCATACATATCTGAGATAACCTGTATTTTTTTACTTTCATATGCTTAATATTCTGTCGTTGCATTTGTTAATGTTGAGGCTGTGCACATGATGGGTGGCTTCTTCCACTTTATCTAATGTCCAGATTTGAAATAGAAGAATATCATTTTAATGTTAAAAACACTCTAGTTTCATTGGCACAAGGAGCAAAAAATTCACCCTCCGTTTTTGCATGTGTTCCTATTTTCAGAACAGGTGCCTTTTTGTCATAAAAATAGCTCAGCTGCTGTCCCTTTGTCCTGCGTGATGTTACGCCATGGCCTTTGCAAAGCCAGGAGGAACTTTTTGGCACGGCCCTCCCTTTCCAGGAGGGACCCAGCTAAGCTTCCTGAGCAACATCAGCCTCCACTAAGAATTCAGGTCAGGATCTCCCTGCTTGTTACCTAGCAACTGGGGGATACTGGTGCTTTCTCCTCTGACCGACTCCTTCCGCGTTAGATACAGGGATCACTTGGTGAAAGGATCAGGGCAGTGCTAATAACTCGTGCTTTGGGAAGGCAGATAGTAGCTCAGTGCTGGATAACTGATGAGACGTAGGGTGCACTATCAAAGTCAAGCCAAATCAAGACTTTCAGAATTCTCTGGGGAAATTTGAAAGTAACTCTGCTGGGTTTGCTACCACTTAAATGTTTGGCAAGGTGACAGATCCCTTTTGAAACACCAGTAGCCTTTTGTGGTACATTGAATCTGGCAAACGGGAACCTACGCAGGTAAGCAGCTGAAGGAAGTTTATGTCTGAAGTGTTTTAAAAGTTGTTTTCTGACAGCTGAAATGTGTTTCTTGGTTACACAGGTGCACAGCATTCAGTTCTGGGAGTATTGACCAGCCTTTGTACTTACTAAAGTTTCATCGGAGGGTAAGTAAAAAAGTTAAGTGGAAAGATGAACTGTCTTCCCTAGTTCCTTGTGGTGGGTGTTTATAAATTGTTGAAAACAACCTTTACACTTCCCTAGTTAATTTATTATAGAACTGGCTAATGAAAAATCTTTAAGTGATCAAGAATTATTGGTTGCTGTGCTGTCGCTGCAACTCACTCCTTGTACCACGTTTACAAAATGGAACACAGCAAGTTCCTCTAACTATGTATTGTTTGCAGAGGCCGGCTGTCATTGCCTCTGGCTGGTAACACAGTGGGATTTGTTACTGCTTTTTGTTTTCCTCTGATAGATTACAAGTAGAAGCCCTTTGTCAAATGTAAAAATTAAAGTGATATGCCATTCTAAGAAAAATACTTACAAGAAAAAGAATTGTCTTCCTTGTGCCGTATCTTCTCTACTCACAGATAGCAGAGATGGTGGGAATTAAACCAGAGTATATTCGTATCTAGTGCTGGCACAGGGCTGGCATAATAGTTTTGTGAAGGACCACTCCTCAAAGAAAATACAGTTTTCGTATTTTGAAAAACATGGAAATTAATCTCTCCAGGTGCATACAAGCTATTTAACTTGCCTTTTTCAGAAGTTTATAAGCAGTATGTTCCAGCTCTTCAGCGATATGATTTGGTACAGCTCCAGTTAACTGGAGCAAAGGCCTGCCAAGTGACATCAGCCAAAGATCTGGCTGCACATCTCTAGGACATGTACACTGCAAGCATGCTTACAAGTTTTTTGCACAGGAGTTTGTAGTGGTGGATTCTGAATAGGGACATAAAAGATCAGATTATTTTTAAGCAATATATTTTAATTATCTCTAATATGAAGCTGTTTAATTTGAGTACTGACTTGAAGGCATTCAGAAGCTGATTTCTTCAGAGGGACTAAGTGCAGTTTCAATTGATATTTTCCACATTTAGTATTCAGAAAAACAATTCCAAGAGTCTCACATTGCATACCTGATACAGCAGCTGCTTTTCAAAGTGTGCCAGTCCAATCTGGTTTTTGTCTCTATCATACATATGGGAGATACTTACGGGAGAGCTCATACATTCATTCCTAGGACTTTTACAGGGTATGTGTCCACTTAAGACGAGAGAAAAAATATGTATCAGGGCAGTATCTTCATGCAGTTCAGGATGTTCTTTATTACAAAAAGCTCTCCCAAGTGTGTAACTTCATACTACTGTGTGGTTAGGTGATGTAGGACAGAGAAGGAAAAATATCTGTTTGAGGAGGTGCTTCACATTTCATTTAATTGTTCCAGTCTCAAGGTCAACAGCTTTCAGGAGACGGTTAACAGCAGAAACCTCTTTAGGAGCTTTGATCTAGCTGTTTTAGTAAAACAGCACCTTCACAGGATAGGTGGGACACAAGAGATTAAGTCACCCAGCAGTTCCTATCTTTCCTCTTTTCACAAAGCCTGATAGTGTCCTCTTAATAATGCTTTTCTGACAGAGCTGGGAGCTCTGTTAGATATATCATTCCCTACCTCTTGCTGTGACTCACAAATATTTTTAAAAATATTGAAAGGAAGGAGGCCTCTAAGCAAAGAAGGTCAGAATTTCCTCAAGCCTGAGCTAGTGCATTTGCCAACTGCATGTGAAAGGCTAAATATTTTCATGTTATACCTACATCAGAGACACTCTGCAGATACACAGATGGCTGGGCCCTTGCAAATCCAGCCAAAGGAGCGTATGCTGGCACTTCGGGATTTGAAAAGAAGCTGGAATGGGTCCTGTAGTCTAGTATTGGCAGCCAGCATCAGCATCTGGGTGCTTGGACATAGAAAAGAGCCAAGTCTGGGGAGGTTATTGGAACATTGTCCTTACATTGAACAGCATTTCTTGATAATAAATAGCTCAAACATGTCCTTGGACTCTGCAGTAGAGAGCAGACTAGAGGAAGCAGGTAAATGCTTTCCTCTGTGTTTGTCTGCCAACATATGCAAGCTTAACTAGGAGCTAGGGAGCTTAAATCCAAGAGTGACTTTTGTGTCATCTAACTATTGAGGCTGCCTGGGATCCAGTGTCCAGTTCTGGACATCTGACTGCCAGAAGAGATGAGCTCAGAGTAGGATGGGTGCAAAGATGGATAAGTAAGATGGCCAGGGTAATAGAGAGCTTATCTCTGTGAGGAAATTAAGGTGCCATGGCTTGTTTGGCTTTGCAGATCAAGGCTGAAAGGGGAGATGGCCATCTTCTCTAAATACCTGTGGCAGAACAGAAAAGCTGTTTCAAAGAAAGTATTCCATTGACACAAAAATAAACAGGTATAGACTGGTCATTTAGTCTAGGAATTTCTAACACATAAGAGTTACAAAGTTCTTGAACAGCATTTGAATTTGAATAATTTTCAAAATCAGACTTTAATTAGCCTGTGAAGGGATTATATGGAGTGTTTGCCAGCAACAACAGGGGATTCAATGCTCTGGAAATTCCCCCCTAGCAGTATGTTCCCAAATTTTATCCTGAAACACCTATATGAAGGTCAAAGATATAAGTGCACCAAAATATGCTGCTCCTCAGGAGAGTTTACCGTATGAGAGAACTGAAAAAGTCCAGGCCATGCATGGAGTCCCTGCACTAGGAAGGGGCTAATAGGTGGGATGCATATGATAATGATAGATCTTGCAAAAACACAGAGGTAAAGAGCCTTTGTGGGCAAAATATTTCATCACTGCCTTTGGACCTGCCCAAGGGATCAGAAAAGGCCAAGAAATGCTGGGACACTTCAAAGGTGCTGTGAGATTGGTCACTTTGGACATGAGTTTTAATTTGTTGCTGTAACTAGCTCTGTGCACACAGGTTTTTCACCTGCCTCCCTGGGAAAGCAAGCAAAGCATAGCAGTTTGAAGCAGGGAGTTCCCTCCCCAAGAGTGGTGGGATGACCCTGGAGGTCTGTGCCATGCCTGAGAGACAAGGGTGCTCTTAAATGAAACCACTGGTTTTACTCTGCATCATCTGCCTTGGTAGGAATCAAGGCAGACCCACAGGAGGTGGGAGGAAAGCCCATGCAAGCAGCTTTTGTTTGCATAGCTTTGCTTTCTGAGCTTTGATTAGGAATAGTGCTCTGCTACCCTCTCTCCCAGTGGTGTCCCTTTCACTCCCCATGGGGAGATTATGTGCTTCTCTGTTCCACTTCCTACGTCTGGGCTCCTTCTAGTGTCTGAATGCCAATGCCATTTAATCTGTGAATGCTGCAGTACGTTTTGTTGTGCTCATTTAAATCAGGCATTGTACAGGCACAAGTAAAGGTGATGGCAGATGAGTGCTCTTTATGTCATGCTGGATTTCTGCTGCACTCTTGCACTATATCTGCCAAATTACAGGCAGGACATTTTTGAATTAATGACAAATATTTCCCAACAGTAGTTAGTTAAGTGCCTGCACATGTTAAATTAACCATAATAATCTTGTCATAGTCATGAATTAATAACCTGCATCTCATCAGGCTTTTGAGAATTGAAGTAAAACATTTGTGGTATATTCAAAGAAGGGAGCCTGGGGACAAGTGTGATAAGTCTTCAAATGGCTCTACATTCCCATCGCCACCATTCTACCCCCCATGCCAAGTAAGCCCCAAAGGCTATACAGGAACCTGAAAATCATGTTTAGAAGGGGCAGAAAGGAAGAGATGCCCTCTGCACATGGGTGTCTCTTGGAGTAAAGTGATTTAGACTTATTAATTCCTGAAGTGTCTTCCTCTTTCCATTGCCTAGAGGGAGGTGCAGCCAGGGACAAATGTGCACATAATCACTTTCTGCCAGAGATCTTAAACCAGTGAGGGGTTTTACAAGGAAAATGCTGCTCAGGTCAGAGGAGGATAGGGAGAACTTCTGTCCCAGTGGCAGAAATGAGAAGACGACTGAGGGCGAGTGTCGATGTGGGAGAAGGGAGACATTTCTCCCAGTGTATTCCCCACCAGTGGTCTATGGAACCCCTTCCTGGGGAGACCCAGGGAGCATGATCGAGTTCCCTTTGCCTCCTACATTTCACTACATCACAGGGTGCCATGGGGAGCTGGGCCCTTGACCAGAGAGGGCACCTCAGTCTGTGCCATTGGCTCCAGCAAAGCTCAGCCTGGAGCTGAGCACTGCTTCTGCATGGCAGACTGTCTGGTCCCTACTCTGAGACATGCTGCTTGAAGAACATTAGGAAAAGCATTTAATCTCTCTTATGCGGACAGATTTTGGGAGTTGGACTTACTTAGTCTAGAGAAGAGAAGACTGAGAGGGGATCTCATTAACGCATATAAATATCTCAAAGGTGGGTGTCAAGATGATGGTGCCAGACTCTTTTTGGTGGTGCCCAGCAACAGGACAAGGAGCAGTGGCCATAAACTAAAACACAAGAAGTTTCACCTCCATATGAGGAAGAACTTCTTTACGTTTGAGGGTGGCAGAGCACTGGAACAGGCTGCCCAGGGAGGTCGTTGAGTCTCCCTCTCTGGAGACTTTCAAAACCCACCCACCTGGACATGTTCCTGCGTCACCTGCTCTAGGTGACCCTGCCTTGCTGGGGGGGGTTGGACCAGAGGTCCCTTCCAACCCTAATAATTCTGTGATTTCATGAAATGCTTTCTATTTCCCAGTCCAGGGGAATGAGTGGGCTCGTGCAGGTGGTGTAGGGTACACTGGAGACTTGGCTCTAGATTTCTGTTGAGGTGGCAGTAAAAACTATTAAGCTGCATTCAGGGTTTTGACTTCCAGAAGTCTGTAAGTCTGAAGTGGCAGCTGGAGGTTATACATGCAGAATGATTTGCCAGAGGTTATTTTTGCTGAGATTATTGCTGCAGGGAAGGAGCAAAGGAGAAAACAAGAATCTGAGCAAGTGGCAGTTATTTCCATTTGCTTATATCCTTGCTTTGCAGCACAGATTGTGGTTTGGAGCACAGACCTGCAAGTATATGAGGAGACAAAAGCTACAAAGTATTTTCTGTCTTTCAAACACATGACAACAAATATGTCCTGAGTGGATAGTAAGAATTAAAAGTTTGGAAGTACATGTCGTGAGGGAGTAAATGACAAAAAGTTAGGGTACTTACATTTGTGAAATCCTGTTTTTCTTGTAGAATGTGGAGGAAGGTTCCAAACAATGATGAAAGGACTCAGCCACGACGTTTATTGTGGTGTGGGCAGAAAGCAACCTTCCAGTCTTTCCATGTAGGAAATTATTTGGGTTATGAAGACTGTCCAAATTAACTGCACTCCTACCTGAAACCCCTGAGGTAGTCATATATTACTGCGACCTTGTGTTAAAAATCTCATGCTCTTTTTTCTGGAAGTGATCTGAGTTTTACTCAGAGGGAAGAAAGATAAAGGAGCCCCTGGCTCCTCTGTCTCCCATCAGGGCTCAAGAAAATGATTATCAGTTGAAAGCTGAGAGGGCCTGAGTTAGGAAGAGTCAAAAGAGACTAAAGAAGGTCTTTTCCAAATAAGAGCCTGCCACATGTACTGCCTCAGAGCAAGGCTTGTACAACAGTCAGAGAAGAGGCTGTTCAGCTTTGCATTTGACCTGTGGGGTTTAATGCAACAGGAATGTGGAATGTGTTTACAAGGTAGCAGTTATTGCTGAAATATGTGAGCACTGTTGCCCGGGGAAATTTCAGAGGATTGAGATTGTGCTGACAGTGGCTGTACCTCTTGGACAGACCGTGTGGATGTAGGGGAGGAAGCTGGCCTCAGAGTCTGCAGAGTACAGAGGGAGTTCAGGAGATGATGCTCCCCTTCCCCACCATGTCCTGCTGCCATCCCGTGGCTTCAGATGGATCTCACTCCATCCTTGCCGCTCCTTCGTGCTAAGATGACCCAGGAGGGTGAACCTTGGGCTGAAGACATGGCTTCTTGTTATCCCTGCATCCGAGGTGACTCCAGGTTAGCACACGACTGCAGCTGGTTCAGCAGAGTGGTGTGGGCTGAAATGAGGTAAAGCTGAGGACTGAGGGCCCCTGATGGCACCTTTCACGAGCAGCTCCTGGAAATCAACCTGCTTATGTTCTGGCTAGTCTCAGCTGGCTGTCTGGTGTATCTCTGCCTGGAAGGGCTCTGGCTTCTCTTAGAAACATTTATTTAATTCTCTTTGCATTCCCTACTTTCTTTCTTTTTTTTTCCCCCTTCTACTTTAAATATACAGTATTAAAACTATTCTGCACATGGTTCATAGATGATCACAATAATTATTTCATCCTTCCAGCACAGGAATTCCCGAGGAAGCATGTAAAGCCCAGTTTAGTCTCTTTATTTCGTTCACTTTCCTTTTTAATTTTGCCCAAAGCAGACTCTAATTTTGATCACACTAACAGCAAAATATTTGGAAGTAGGCCTGGGATATAACTATATTCTGTGTTCAAATGAACACAACATTTTAAAAGATTCGTCATTAACTTTCAAAGAAACTTAATAAAACTGTTAAAATGACACTGTTGACTACACCACTCATTATATACCTGCGAAAGTTGGGCCAAGTTCAGCTCTAGATGTTAGCAACTGACTTCCTTGTCTGGTTAACTTGGCCCACCGAGTTGCCTTCAGAACAGCAGATAAAGCTGAACAGGGATGTCATTCCGGGTACTGCAAAACACTTTCTGCATCTTAAACTCCCATTAACCTCTGCACTGTACAAGAACACAGTTACATTAGGCTAATTAATGGGGCAGCAGGTGTCAGCGAGCCATTGCTCAGAGCTTGCTGTGGTTGCAGGGGAATCTTACTCTTTCTTTACCACAAAGTAAGTGTGTGTGTACAGAGGTGTACAGACAATTAATTGTATTCATGGTTCAAAAAAGCAAGGAAGGATCAATGAAAGCCCTGTTATATTTCCTTGAATTTAAAAGCACTGAGACCTTTATAACAATGTTGGTATTCCTACTCATTCTGAATACCAAAAGACCTGGTATAATTATTTTTGTGAAATAGCTTCAGGAACGTTCCCAATGCTGAATTCAACAGTAATTGCAATTGCGACGTGTAGAATCAAATGTAATTTTGTTCTAACTAAAGCAAGATGTTTTACTTTATTTTTATTGCTTTCCAAGGAGAGGCACAGTGAATTTTTAATACGCCACTGACCCTTGACTCTGAGTGACGTTAGCCTGCTATTGTACAAAAACTATGAACTTCTTCAGAACATTATTAACCAAAGTACTCTATGTGAACACTCTGTATTATTTAAGTTAAAAATACAGATTGTGCTTCTGTCAGTAAAGATGGCTGGTACAAACCTAAAACTCCAGTAGTATGTTGAGCTGTTTGTGCTCCTAAATATAGCAGAGGATCTCTGGTAGGGAGCTAGCTGGGGGAGGTCTTGTGTCTTTGTGTGAAACAGCTATGCCTTTATTATCCCTGCATGCTGAGGAAGAAGGAGAGCCAATGTGACTTTTTTTACTTTAACAGATCTTAATAAGAGTGCTTTCCATGTGGGTAGAATAGATCTCCTGGCCCCTTTATTAAATCAGAAAAAATAAAGAGCTGAAAGCAAGAAGGAAAGGGTTACTGCATAGAAATAAGACATTTCACATGAGTTTGCTTTATTATTTGCCAATGCAAACTCCATCCCCCGCCCCCCTTCCTGTAATTCTTCTGTGTGGTTGTTTGCTTTGCTTTGTTTTTGGTTTGTTGGTTTTTTTCATTTGTTTAAAGAAAGCATGCAAGTCAAGGTAAGCCTTTTCCCATTAACAAAATACGACCTTTGTCAAGGTGTATACCCTCAAGTTACTGAGCACTATCAGGGAAGAAAAGTCCCTTTCACCCTTCTGGGGGAACGGTCTATTCCCTGTACTATACAGGACATCAGACTGGGCAATCCTAGGTGTGCCTTCTGACCTCTTATGTTTGTGCGTTCTGTAGCAGTGCACTGTTTTAAAAACAAAAAGCTCCCTCTTCAAAAGCTGCTTGGGAGGAAAGTTTATTTTATGGAGTGTTTCTCACTTCTCTCAGAAATGCTGGAGAAAGGAAGGACTGTTAATTCTTGAAGAAAAAAACAGGTAGAAATGCAAGGTTTCCCTCCCATCCTTTGGAAATGCATTTTTCTTGTAATAGAGAAAGGAATGCGCTGTTGGCAGGGGCGTGGCAGCAGGGCTGGTGAGGATCCAGCAAGAGAATCTGCACAGCCTTTGGAATAACAGAGGCAGATGCACCAGAGAGGAGTTTGGGCTGGTAAGACAAAGGAAAACACACATTGCCCAAGAGCAGTGAAAGGAGCACGTGAAAACAATTGAATACCCAGAAAGCCCATTGAAAGGCTTGGGAAGATGCACCTTCTGCATCTTCCGTTTTTCCTGTTGTAGCCTCTAAAGCCTCATGTGGTGTTCATGGCAGGCCTTGCCCTGTTTGCACAAAGGCTCAGATGTTTGCCTTGCAGCAAACTTTATCCTATCTTCCTTTTAGGAGGTATTGTATTACTTGACATCCCGTGATCTCTTCTCTCAGTGATCACAGGGATATCCAGCACCACCTTATGTTTACACCATATGCAGCAGTGATAGATGCGAGTACTGCAAAGGCAAGGGCTGGTGCAAAAATTCAGTAGTATGTCAGTAGTTACTCATAGCTGGTCCATGTGCCACAGCTTCCTACTCCTCCACCTCCACTAATGTTTGGGGTGGAGGAGTAGCAAACCGTGGCACAAGGAACAGGATTGGAAGAGATTATGTGCTGGTGCAGCTAACTTTTGTTAGCCATTTCTGAAAGAAAGGGCAAATCAATCACAGCTAGCTCTATTAATTTTGACAGTGACTGGGAACAGGATTGGAGGATCCCTAAATGGCAGAGTTTTAAAAGAGAACATTGACTTTGTGTTCAGGCTGGGTGCTCTCACTTGGATGCTGGCCTAGGACCTGTGCAGCCACGGAGAGGATGCTGGCAGCAAAGCTATGTGCAGCCAGCCTTGCTCTGAGCATGAGGAGTGGCTCTCCCCACACCTGTGTGGTTGTGCAATATGCAAATTTTCTTTTAACATGAGAGCATGCTACATGGGTAGCATTAGCTGGAGAAAAATGTTAGTCACAAGCAAAGAAACAAACCTTTTATTTGCCAATAATGCAGATAAGAAAAGAATGGGAAAGTGTACCAGCTTCAGTGTGAGACAGATAAAGATGGATAGCAAACTGTCAATCATTTAGACAGCAAATCATTTGTGAAAATACTATATTCTGAAGATGATGTCCCCATGGACATCAGTTGGCATAAACAAGTAGGTGCTAACAGCATCTGCACTAAATTATTAAAACAAGCAGAGAACACATGAAGTCAGAGACTTTGCAAAGTAGTAGTTTTTGCTTGCTAATTCACAGCATTTGAACAAAATGGAACGACGTGATTGTCTGCCCAACTTTGAAAACAAAAGTCAAAGTCATATACAAAAAGTGAAAGGGTGTTTTTCTTCTTGGTTTGGCATGAAGTTTATTTTTGATAGTTTATATAGATTTTGTGGTGAAAACCAATGCAGTTTTCTCAGAAAATGTCTTCTTTAGTTAAATTATTTTTAATAATCCAAAAAGGATGGGGACAAAGCTAGAATATGTACAGATCCTGTATAGGTGCTGACATATGGTAGAAAGGCAGGGTGACCCTTCAGTCACAGTGCTGGGAGTCTGGCTATAACTCTTAGGATGGCTGTGTGTGTGTAAGCATGCACTCAGGTGCATTTGTTCACTCGATTTAAAAATTGGAGGCAGAATAAAAAATGAAAAGTGAAACTCCTTTGACATAAAGAAAGGCTTGGAGCAGGAAGATGTATGGCTTTGGAAATGGGGTTGCAGTTGTTATCAAATTCTCCTGTCCTTTTTGTGAGCTTTTTGGATGTGTTTCTACAAACTTAATTGGATTCCCAGAGACTTGCATCTCACTCATGTGGACACTCCTAATACTTGGGCTCATATATGCTCTGCTAGCTCAGGGATAGCACTTCACTATGCTTCTTAGACCTTCTGTTGCGGGAGTGGGGGTAGAGAGGAGAGGTTTATGTTTATCTTAGTAACATAAGCTCAAGATGATGGATGACTTTTGGAAAGGATTTTATAATTGGGCACACTGTGAGAGATTTAGTTTTGTCTAGGCCTCAAGCATTATCACTTGGGAGCACTGAAGGTTGTTTGGGAGCTTGAAAGGAGGGGTTGATGTTGGGATCTCTGTTAATAGGAGAAAGTGTCAAGGCTATGTAGTATCAGTTGGAATTTATGAGAAAAGGCCAGGTCTTCCTCTCACGTGAAATAATTTCTGTAAATTCAGATTTTTTTAACTCCTTGTGTTTCTTTGTCTACTAGAAAAAGAATATTCTTATACAACAAAGAAATAAAAGGTGTAAATCATTTGGTTAAACTGTGATTTTTTTGAATACACACTGCTGGCATTTGGGAGGGATAGAAAGGGGAATAAAAACCCATCGTGCTGCTATATTCCATCTTTATTCTCTGTGGTAACATAGTCTCAGCTGTATTTCTTGTGTCACAGCTTACCTAGAAAGGACCCGAGAAGGATGAAGGAAAGTGGAAAAAGTCTCTGCTGGGAGAAGCCCAATATAGCAAAAAATACTGTTATAAATGGGTAATATTTAGGAATTTATCATCAGACATTTTTAGCTCATAAAAACTCATAATAAATTGATAAACCAGGTACCTCTGGTATTCCATTGTGAAAAAATTCACACATATAATGTGGGGAGGGGAAAAAAAGAGGAAAGGGGTGCAACTGCCAGCGGTGTGGTAAATCTTGCCCTTCCTAACATGGGAGAAGTGATGCAGGCTGCTTCTTTAGGATGCAAATCCTGCTGAGTCTTCAGATCACAGGATGATTTAATTAAGTGATGGACTTCAGTAAATCCTTGGGGAAACTGGAAATGAGAAAGCTCGGCAGTCCTGCTGTGCAGCCAAGCCTCTAGATCCAAGCATAAGTGCACAATGAATACTCCCCATCCCAGTGGGTGCTGATTCAAAGCTGCTGGATTTTGTCAGTTATTTTGTTGCACAGCTGTTAAATTTGTAGACCATCATAGATTTTAAACAAAGCTCTGAGGAAGAAAAAATTTAGCTCCAGAGCAAAAAATCAAATCTCCTTTTACATCAGGGAAGTAAGAAAGTGAGAAGCAGTTATAGTCATACCAAGGGTAAATTCTGGACTTAGGGGTTTTTTTTGTTTCTCCTCCTAAGTATCGCATTTTAATCAAATCTTTCCTGTGAAGTGGAGGGTTTGTTACAGACGTTGAGCAAAAAGCTTGAAAGATTGAAAACCTGCCTAAAGATATTGTTAAAATACATTAAACTGAAGGAAAAAAGGGAAGATATAGATAGAACAGTTCTTTGAGTTTATATATTTGGGAAAGAAAATAGAGTTATCTCCTGATGGTGGGTATTGAACAGGTGAAAACCAATGTTTCTCTGCAGTGTTCAGCAAAGGAAGCATTTCAAAGGAAAACCAGCTTTCTCCCATGTTAATAAAAATGTCATCATAAATTTCAAGGTAGAAATGAATGTGATTGTCTACAGCTAGGTTTGGTGAGATGCTAAGCCAGGCAGCACCTGCTTGCAGAGCATCATGGAGGGATCTCTGGCAGCTGCTGGATGCTCAGTGGGGGCCAGTATCTCTTTACACTGTGTTGGGATATTGCTCCTATGGAAACCTCCCTTGGCAAAACTCTCAAGCAAGTGGTTGTCTCAGCTTCAGTATTTGCTTAAAACCAAAGTTTGCTAAAAATGGATTTGTTGACTTCCGAGGATTTTTCTGAAAACCTGACCACCAGCACACTACCGCCCAAGTGCTTTGCAAGTTCTTCCAGTCCCCTCTGCTGCCTGCTGATTCCCCCTGCCACCATCCTCAGGTTAAGGAAGCATCTGTGACGCAAACAAATTTCCCCTTGGTAATAGGAGCCACAAAACTCCTCCCTCACCCTTGGTACAGGGCAGGTGGCCACGCCTCACTGTCCTGGTTATAGTGTGTGTTTGCACAACATAATGACTGCTACCAGGGCTGCTGCCTCCTTCTCCTCTGTGTCAGCCCCATCAGCCTGGGAGAGTCACACCCAACCGCAGGTTTGAGCTGGAAACTTGCCTTTTCAGCTGAAAACCAAATCCTTACAATTGCATGCTGAGTTGAGGGGTAGTTTTTATAAAAGCCTTACAGTCATACCACTGCAAAACCAGTATTGCTTACCTGACCCAAATGTCTGGGACCATAATTTAAAATAACCATTTCCTTGCTGGGGATATCAGCCTCTAGGTTCCTGTGCAGGAGGCAAAGGCCACTGGTACTTGCTCCCTGTGTCGCCTCCTGCACTCTGGGTGCCACTGACCTGCACCCTGAGTTGCTTTCTGCTTCACTCCAGAGTTATCTTACCTGGACAGCCTTCCTCCCTGCATGCAGCCTGGGTCTCTTTGGCAGCTCTCCCATAGCAAAGCAGACAAATCTTGCCCCAGGTGACACTGAGCTGTTGAGGGATGACTCTAGCAGTGCTGGTGGGATCTGGTGTTATGGAAATTACACAGGCCAGCCACCATAACTGGTTTTGACTAGTTTTCCACTGAACCAATAAGCTGAGAGACTCCTCTATAAAAGTACATTTTATTAATAGTGCTACAGCCTGAGCTGGGCATCTCCCAAGAAGGTCCTTGAACAAAGAAATCCCTGGATGACCTGCTAAAGCAGTATATGGACAAACAGTATCTTTCAAACAATCTTCATGTGTCTTGCTTGGCAAGTGATGAATCAGTTACGTATTGTACAAGTCTAGAACCTCAGCTAGTATGTTATCTTTCTAATTTTCTCTTTGTCATGCTGGCATGTGATCCTTAAAATAGTTTCAGTTGTCAGAGGCAGCTTGGTCCACAAATACACTTGCTGCTGTATTTTATTACAGTAAATAATAATATATTATTAAAATTCTGGAGAGTCATTCCTCAACAAAACCTGTTACAGTCTTTCTCAGTAGTTGCTAAGTGTTCCTCTGGCCTCTGTCTACATTCCTGTAATTCAGTTGAATTTACTTGTCTCCTCACAAGCTCTAATCACATTTATCAGATCTCCAAACACTGTTTGGCAATTACTTCTGATTATTACAAGCCCGACCAGCATCAACCTGAGGCCAGAAATCTGAGCAGCCTCTGGCAGTAGGGTCAACTTCATGTTTTTTTCAAATGTCTCATCTTGCTCATGTAGATGGAACAACTCCCTCAGCAACAGGCCAGCATTGGCCCAGGATGGATCATATCCAGAACAATTAATATAAAGTAATGATGCATATGAGCCTTAACCTAGGCATGTGATTTCCACACATAACCAAATCCCCAGGACTCCAGGGGTGATGGGTGTGTACACATGTAACCTTTGAGGTGTGGGAGGAATGTTTCACACAAAATACATGCACCCCACCACCACTGGCTCCATTGTGATAGTATTAAGGGTAACATTAGACACCACAGGGTAAAGCCCAGCAGAAGCATTGAGGAAAGCAGAAGTAATTGGTGAGGAACCTGCAAGCAATACAGAGGGAGAAGTGTAGGGTGGTGCTGAGACTGGCTCTACAGGCATCTCGGTTAAATTACAATTGCTGCAGCTAAGGTTCTTCCTCAAGGCTTTCATATTAATTTTCTACCATCTTCTTCATGGTGGTCATATGCCCAATTATCCCATACATACCAATAATCCATTTGCTGCAGTTTTTCGTTTTCCAAAATTTCCTGTAGCATAGCCACCTTTTTAAATTCAAAACGTCCTTAATGGGGCCATACCCCCGCTCTTCTAAGTGCTGTCCAGTCTTCCTTATGCAATGTTATTGCTGATTTTTTTGATAGACCTGCAGTGACACCTATTTTCCTTCATTTTTCTGGTAGTTTGGCTGAGGGCGTCCCTTTCTCTGTCCTGGGTATGTTCCCCATAACTGTATGTAAAATTCGTGCACCTTATGAGGATAAGACCTCCCACACTTCTCCTAGCATGCTTCCAAGGTGGGACTCAAACCCACCTGGACCCAGAACACCTAGAATTTAGTAGCAGAATTTCAACACTCACTGGTTGGTGCATCCTATCCCATAAGTTCCCAGGTGAAGTCACTCAGGGCCAGGAGTTGGACATTTGGAGATGAGAGGATCTGATGGCTGTTGCCTAGAGTCCCACTGCATTACCAGACTTACGAAAACTATACATGCCAGCCATCATAGTAGGGTTTTACTCTAGGTTTCTGCTGAATTGATAAGCTGAGAGGTAGATTTCTCTATAAAAGTAATTTTTTATTAATGCAACTATAGCTTGAGCTGTGTGCCTCCAAAGGGGGAACCTCAAACCAAGAAACCCCTGGGCAATTATACCCTTGCAGTCTAAATTCCTCACCCTTCATGCAGCAGTTGATAACAGTAGTAATATTAGGGTCTGAGGTCTTCCTGTTCTGCTTTGTGTCCTTTCACTGCCTCTAGGCAAGATATTTCTTATCTCTAAAGCTGCAGTTTCTGTTAATGAAAGTAGCTTCTGTATCTTCTGTCTTGACCTGGCTCTGCGGCCTTCTTTTACTTGACTAGATAAAGTTCAGCATGTCTAGGTGAAAATTCACAGCTTGCGGCCTAAGGCTTCAGCAAATTTAGCTCCTGATGCTCAGCAAGTTATGCTAAACAAGTTCTATATGAGCAGTTTACCAAATTGCACAACGTGGGCCAAGCACCTCACTTCTTCTCACAAGCTGACGCTCCAGCTCTGCGCCTTTGCAAGAGACATGCTCAAAAGCACAGTGTCGACAGGCTGCCTTCCTTGAGTCTTGGGTGTTTCTTGAGAAGACACAGTAATTCTTAAAAAAAAGGTTAGAAAACAGCAAAAACATGGCAGACCTGAGGAATTGCTTCATGAGGACAGGAGGGTGAGGATCTTGCTTCAAGACACATGGCTGGCAAGGAGAGAGCTCATCAGGGTTCAGTGTCCTTCTGTTTCTTTTAAGTGGGGAGATGTGTGCTGCACCCCTGGCCACATATCAGTGTCCCTGAATGTTTGGGGCACCCAGTGGAAACATTCTTTGTGACCTCAATGTCACAAATCAGTCACACAAATTTTCTCACACGTTATGGTGGAGCTAACTTTTTTTTAAATTGGTTTTATTCTCTAGAAATTTGGCTGCCAAGGTTTGGGATGTGATAGGACAGCAACACAATTCTGGTTTGTCAGAAACATAATATACTATCTGATTGAATTTTGCCAGAGGGAACTGGTTCATACTTGCCTGCATGTTTCAAACTAACATTTTCATTGTGTGGGTATTTATCCCCCAGTGGCTTTGCTATTGAGCACTAGAGAAGTATGGTGTATGAACATTTGGATTAAAAAAACCAAATACCCTCACCTGGGTGCAGCTGGATGCAGTGGGCCTCTGCCATTGGGCAGATGGGGATGTGAGTTATGTTGTCCATAATTTAGAGACTGACTGTAGGATCCCAGTTTCGGATGCATGTAGCTTATAGATGCTACAGGGCATGCATATGACAGCTGAAGCTTTAAAGATACTGATTTACACTCTGCCATTGCTACTGCAATGTGACAACATGAATCTGAGACACCCTGTTGAATAATTGACAGGATATGCTGCAGCCCACAATATGTATTTATCTTTCACCTCCCAGTGGGCATTTACTTTAAAAATAAAGGTATCCTGGAATCATAGAATGGTTTGTGTTGGAATGGACCATAAAAATCATCTAGTTCCAACCCCCCTCCCATGGGCAGGACACCTTCCACTAGATGAGGTTGCTCAAAGCCCCATCCAGCCTGGTGTTGAACACTTCCAGGGATGGGACATCCACAACTTCTCTGGGCAACCTGTTCCAGTGCCACACCACTAGGTCCGGTTCCTTACTAATTCTCCTTACATTTCCAACCAAAAGTTGTTCATGTTTGTGTTTAATTCTGATTTGTTTTCCCAACGGGTGGTGGCAGGGGGTGTTTTACAACCAGGGTGTGGGTCCAGCTGTCATAGAAGCCCTGGAGCCTCTGGGCAGCAGAGGGGCCTTTGCTGTGGCTGCCGTGCAGGCATTTGTCACGGCCCAGCTCAAGTGGCTGCTGACAGTTCAGGTGATGTGTTGTGTTTTAAATTTGAGTGATAAATGTTTCATTCCCATTTCACTAACTCTTTGAATTTATGAACATTGTTACTTAAGTCTCCTGGTACTTCAGGGGATCAAAACAACCACCCTCCTATCCAGCTTGTGGCATGAGCATCTGTCACCACAACAGCCCAAAGAGTGACTCTGCAGCATTTAACTCACTACCCAGTCAACGGCATCTATGACTTTATTCTGTCCTGACCATGAAATTGTGACTCTTCAGATGAAGAAAAGAGAACACAGACTACTGCTCTGGAAATGCTGTTTGAATTACAGATAAACTGTCTTCAGGCTTGGGACATGTATGATTTTGGAAATATTTTTTAATTTAGGAACCTTGATAAGCAAAGTGATATTTTACTTCCAAAAAACAAAGAGGAGAGAAGAAAATAAGAAAATTAATTGTTGTCTGTACGAAGTATTTGGAAGAGTCGTTACCTTTTCTCAAGTTGCTTAAAAAAGAAGGAAAACTACAATCTGTAGAATGCTTCAAATTGGTTGTAAATAAAGGAAGAATACGTGGGGTTCTTCACTATTGTTACTTGTACACTTAAGCATATGCTGTAATTATCATTTTGTCTGTGGTCCTAAATAGGCTCAGAAAGGGAGAATCAAAGAAGCCCACCTCCTCTGATGCGTATTTTTAGAAGCATTCCAGAATTCACCGGTTTTCAGACCGGACGGGGTAGTTGGTCAACTGAATTGTCATGTACTGTTGTCTGCTGAAAGTGGAAATAGTTTGTGGAATTTATTATACCTTAGCCTAATAAGTATCACATGGGATACTTTTACATTTTATGTATATTTATTTATATACACACATATATTTAGGCATGTATGTAGACATATGTAAACTTACACATTCTATTTTATATTTTTATATTTTAGTAGCTTGTCTGTATGTATGTACACACATATATAGTGAAGTACTGTTATTTTGTTGATATGACTAACACTTTTTTCCACCTCCTTTAGAGATCGTAGCATGAGTTCCTCGAGAATAATGGACCCTAAGATGCGAGAGGCTGAAGGAGATGGAGAGGACAATTCAGGTAGAATTGCACCCTTTCCCAGTGAATGAAAAGTGCTATGATTTCTTGAGCTTCAAGGCTTTAGCTCTAACAGAGAAGTGAATCTGTTTGTTTAGAGAATGCGTTCTGCCTTTCTCTTCTCCTGTTTCCAAGAGCTGTTATATTTTTTTTACCTTTTCAGTGGCTTGAAATAAGATTTTTGTAGCATCTTGTGATGAAGCTAACTTTTTTATCCAGCAAGATCCGCGAGTAAGTGAAATGCTGACAGGGATGCCTCACAGGGCTGTCATGCCAACTTAAACGGGACAAGCACAAGTTGTTGGAATGTCCCATGCAAAACACTGATTTAATTTTAAATAGTTTCCTTCACAGAGCTTGTAACTGATCCTAATTCAGGTCTTTCCTCACTGAGCAGACTAGAATTGCTTTTCAAGGTTATTGCTTGATTTCTAGTTGTGATCCACTGAGTCTTGTAATTAGCATTCAGAATATTCTGGGATGTATTATAAAACCAACACTTTAAAAGCATTTGCCTCCCGACAGTGCACATTCACCTATGTATGCCTTTTCTACATTTAAATTGGTTTTGGTAGCACTGCCCTTATCACCACTGTTTAGCTTGCTGAACAAAGGCAGTGAGTTTCGAAGTTGTAATTTCTTTTCTGTATCCCAGGCTGTTAAGACCAAATTTTTCCTTCACAGTTTAATTACCTGAAGAAGCAAGTGGAAACTCTATTAGGAATGATTCTACACCATCAGTTATTTTTTATGTCTCATAAACATTGCAATCTATTCTTCAAGATAATAGTAATTTCATGCTAACAGTATAGTCTTGAAAGACATTAATGCAAGAGTGGACTGTATTGCATTTTCCAGGAAATTATAAAGGAATTATCATTGTTCCAAAATTTGCACATGCTGCTGGTTGCTTCTTATTTATGTTTCTTCACTTAGGAAAGAAAAAATCAAAGTTCAAATCTTTCAAAAAGTTTTTTGGTAAAAAGAAAAGGAAAGAGACACCATCTTCTGCAAGCAGCAATCTGAAGTTGTGCCAGTCAACGAGTGATGTTGCGGCCTCTCACGACATGCGCATTAATTATGACTCTGAAGATGAACTTGAGTAAGTCTTTGGACTCTTCCTGGTAAACAAATATAAAACTGCTACAATGTTTGTAGATTTAAGACACCCCAAAACTGCCTTCTCTTGTTCAGCATGGTGAATTTTCAAGCAGTTCCTTTTTCTAGGAAAGTGCAAATTAAAATGGCTGATGCAAGACAAATCAGAAGGTAATTGGATAGAGTGCAGCAAGAAATATTAATTAAAAAAGCTTTCCTTTAATCATAAACAAGGCTTTGGTTGTCATTTCAAAAGAATGTAATTCCCATCTTGAAAAATTAATTAGGTACTCAACTTACATCCTACCAGGATTGCCTTATGCCCCTAAAATATAACTCCTAAGGATTTTTAAAGAAATTCAGTTGCCTAACCATTTATGCCAGGTTTTTGAAAGCAAGGAAGGAGTAAGGGGATGACTGCAAATGAAGTCAGCAGGAACCAGAGGCTCTGAAGATTTTATTTCCCCTGTTTACATGGAATTCATTTGACCAAAGGACAAATATCTATGTCTGAGTTATAGATCCATAGATTCATAGATTAGTTTGAGTTGAAAGGAACTTTAGTGATCATCTAGTTTCAACCCCTTTGCCATGGACAGGGATTGTTAATCACCAGCATTTTGTAGTTATCAGAGAGAAGTCAGCATTACTAAGAAAGCTTGTATCATCCTTGTGCATGAAATAGGCTCTAAGAAGTGCCTATATCTCCCCACTGAATGTAAACAGGAGCCAGGGCCGACCAGCTCTGATGTAAATACCTGTGGTGTATGTCTGAAGTTAGACTAGATGAATCCCAACCTGTGTATCTATCTGCCTCTGAAAGTCCTGTCTTTGTTCTGGCATTGCCAAAAATGTTACCCACTATGAAAGGTAATCACGAGGAACCCTGAGGAACCCAGTCTAAAGTTCAAATGTGTTCCTGGATGGAGAGAGGGACTGAAGAGTCCCTTGGCTGCCTAAAAAGCATCTCCTTGCATTGGTGGATGTTTTGCCCTTCAGAACAAGCCTCCTGGTCCTCAAGCAAGGGATGCTGCTGTGTTCAGGGATGGGAAAGAAAAACCATCCTGTCCATTTAAAACATTATACGATGTGGCCACCAGGCAGCGCCAAACAACCAAAAGAAATTATTAACAATTAATTTTTTTTTAGTTTGTTTTGGGGTTTCTTTGGGGTTTTTTGTTCTGCTTTTGTGGCATTGGCAACAGTCATGTTAGTCCATCTTGAAGCCCCAGGAGTTCTGGGCTGTCAGCACCGGGTGGTCTATAGTGTTGTTGTTTGACAACATATTAACATGACACGGATGATGAGATTTTCTTTCTCTTGTGAATGACTTAACGAAGTCATGTCTAAGTGGGTACAATCTTTGGCTGTTCTGGCCATGTTGCTGTGCCCTAAATTGAAGGGTTGTTACATTATTGTTTCTTAATATTTGTTTAGACAGACAAAGACCAGGAAATTCTTGGAAAGGAAGGAAATTAATTTGAACACTCATAATGTGAGGAGACATCCAGGGTACCTCCTTTGTGCATCTGGGAGGTATGCATCTGATAGAAGGAGAAAATGAGGATAGCATGCTGGGATAAATGTGCACTGCTTATCTGGGTGCTGTCACAGTCCTTGTAAAATGTTGGTGAATTGGGCAGCCGCTGCAGCCCTGACTGGCACCTACTTTGCAAATTGCTATAGATCTGTCTGACCTTGGATGCATTGCAGAGATCACCTTTTCATTTAGATAAAATGTTCTTCTAATGTCTCTAATGCATTAAGCAGAAGTAGGAAGCTTTCCTTCCTTCTGCAGCAAGAATACAGATGAACTTTTTCCTGCCATTGTTTTATCAAACATATTTATAGCAGCCATTATGAGAAAAATGTTACTTTCTGCCATGTTTGTTTATGTTTGTCTTGAATGTCCCTATGATGGTATCTAAGATCCAAAAATACACAGATTTTTTTTGGTTTTTTTTTTTTTAAGAATGCCTGCTCAATTAACTTGACAGTTACATGAACCCAAACAGTTCTGTATTCTGCACTCTCATAAGAGAAAATCCCAGGGGTCTTGATATAAAGCACGGCAGCACCTTGTAAGGATCTTGTAAGGATTTATGCAAATGATCCTCTGTGAGAACTACATTGCCTGAAGTATTTTTGCTAATTATTTGTACAGCAGAGAAGCATTAAACGCTGTACCACATTTAGGTAGTAAGAGATACTTATTCTTCCTATGGTAATGGTCAGTCATTTGCAAGACACGTTCTGACGTTAGTGAGAAGTTAGTCCAGTTCTGGTACAGGCTCATTTATGTGAACTCCTTCGTTTTGCACGTGGTCTTGCCTGCAGCACTGTCACACCACCCAGCTGCTGGATTCCAGCCAAGGGGCAGTAGCTTTTTCCATAAGATATAACTCATTTAACCTTGATTCAATTTGTTAATGTGACAGGTAACAGCATTTGCAAATTTTTGTTTGATTTTTAAAGGTGTTACTTAGATTAGCCTGAATGACTGTATTGTATTCATGGAGAAGTCTGGAATCTTGTTTGTGATGTGCACACCTGTCTCCCACTCCACATTCAACAGACTACCTGAGTTAAAAGAAGTGGCAAAAAAGTCTTTATGTCTTCACTAATTTGTTATATTATTCTAGGGCACATAAAGGCATTATGGGAAGCAGAGCTTTGTCACATGATAGCATTTTCATCCTTGAGACTGGGCAAGAGCCTGCAAGGCCAGTAAGAGTGTTTTCTCAAGAAAACATTTCTGACCGGATTAGAGCTTTACAGGTAATTTACACAACATCATTTTTTCAAATGGAAGAGGTGGAATGTCTTCACATTTTTGAATGTACTATTATCAAGTACTTCACATGTCTTGATTTTTGGGGGCTAATATTTGTAGCTGAACATTTGATTAGTAAGTAATATCTGTCTGCAGTTTACTTGAATGTTACATTTGTTAATTTGACAGCCTTATCATATCTTTTACTTAAATGATAGCTGAAAATTGGATAGGTTGTTTGGCTCCCTAAGAGAACATCTAAAATCAGATGTCCTGTGCTCTGGATTATTCAATTGTGAAGTTAAAATAATGGTAACTCATTAACCTGAGCTAAAAGATGTTCTGGGGAAACCTCCATCATATCTATCTATACTATCCATCATACTATGCTAATGTATTTTATGCCACACTGAAGCTGAAACTCCAGCCTACCATGAAATTGGGACCTCCACCTCCATTTAGACTTCATGCAAAGCGAACAGAGGATGCCGGGACCAGTTCTGAAGATGATGGATTACCCAGAAGCCCTCCAGAAATGTCTTTGCTCCATGAGAGCCTAAACTCAGGCACAAGAACAAGAGTGAGTGGTTCCAGTGTTGACAAAAATCAGTGTTCAATGACCTGTTTTACCTATGTGTGGAAGGCAAAATAAGTTATTTTGTTTCCTGTATATGTCCTTATTTTATCGCTGAACAATTCAGAAATACCTTACTCAAAATGCTTACTTAGAAAACAGCTACTTAGAATCTCTGTTCCTGTTAAAATATGAATATCACACCGGAAAATGCAGAACTAGGAAGAAGAGGATGTGTTTGTGTGTATGCATGGGAATGCTGTGGTTTTTATAGAGACTACAGAGAGCTGCCAAGCATAAAAAAAAGGCTGAAAAATCTGTATTCCCCCTTGAGTATGTTGATAAGAGAGCTCTCTAATGTTTTGCTAGGGTGTCATTGGAAAAAGAAACAAAATAATTTGAAGCTGTTTTTTTTAATGATAGTTTTGTTACACATTATTTCATTCTTTATCTGCGTGTCTTACACTTTATGTTTGCAGTGTCCTTGCTAATCTTTAAGACTATAGAGAAAAACAACGTACATTGTCAGTACCCTTGTGCACTTTGTGTAGATTGTTTCTGCGATTATATCCACCTTGTTTGTCATCTTTTACTGAATCTCTTCCTCATTCCATCCCACAGTTCTTTGACTCTCACAAGCACCTTAGCTCTTTGAGTTTAGCTGGAACAGGCAGTGAAGAAGAAGAACAGGTAACTTCTGCCAATGTATTAAGGGACAAGCAATTACCCACAGTAGTTTTTTAAAGGAATTTAAGACATAAATATTATTTTGTTGCCTGTCTGCTGCAAAACCCAACTTCGTATGTATGTAATTGCATATCTGTCTGTTTACTGTGCTTTTTTAATGCCTGTCCATCGAAGATAAAAGCTATGATCATTTATCAATTTAATTCTGATGCCATGTAATCTCCTGTTGATAATAATTAGGGTGTCTAGAATAGCTCATATCCTTTAGCAAACTTTACAGATATGATTTAATCTCTGAGCCGCAGACACTGAAACAGTATCCCCCTTTTTTAAAGATGGGAAATTACAGTAAAGGCTGCATGAGTTACATGCATAGGGTAAGGGAGAAAGCTTATTGAAGAGATGTGAACCAACTCTTGGTCATCTGAAATCTGCCCAGACCATGCTTTAAGCACAGAATTACCTTGCACTAATACAGAAAGTGTTTGCCTGATGTTAGTGGCTGACATTACTGCTTAGGAGTCTGAGGCTCAGCCTTCAGCAGGATTCTGGCTGTGAATTTTGCTGCAGTGATGTTTTCAGGGCTTGAGTATAGGCGAATGGATGACTTTCTTCAATCAGCAGCCAGCTGTTCTGGCTGATTAAAGGGCTGTTTTGAAAAGCTCTGAAGAGTCCCTTTTAGCTGTCCACAGCTGGAGTCATGGTGGAAACAACACAGGGGGTAGAGGGAAGAGCGTTTTCTAGAAACAGGAGGAGGGGTGAAGGGGAATTGCAGGAAGGAAATAGAGAAGCTAGTCCTGAGCTGACCATTTCTTGGTAATTATGCAAAATGCATTTCAAGGCCAGCTGCAGCAGGGCTCAGCAAAGATTTCTGGCCATACATTTTAGATTCCGCATCAATCTGTTTAAAAAAACCTGTTTATATGCAGTGAAATTTTAATATTTTTCAAAGAAAATCAACAAAACTCATGAAGAAGGTATTTCTTGAAAACTGATTTGGGCTCACTGTAATTTTGTACAGTCCAGATGCATGTTTGTTAAAGGAGGATTTACGTCTCCCTGTTGTTCCATTAACATCACTTTCTGACTCACTCGCTGACTCCTGAGGCATGGTAGTGACTACACAGTTGCTTAGCTTTTTCCATATGCCCCATCATTTAGCTCAGAGCTCTCTTCATCCCAGTCCAGTTGCAGAGTGCAGCCAGAATGTAGCTCCATCTGAAGGCTTTCCTCCCAAACCACAGGAGCGGCATTTCGGAGAGACTAGCCCTCCTTCTAAAAGTCAGAGGAGACTAGTTTCCAGGGCCGAGGAATTTTGCACAATGCAGCCCTGAGGTTTTGGACAGCAGTGACACCTTGCTGTATCTTCGAAGGTTTCCTGAATCGAAGAAAGGAAAAAGGAATCGTGAGTGTCCTGTCTAGGCTTTGGGGTTGGGGCTTCCTCGTGGCCTCCCACCTTGTACCACCCACCACGACCAGCTGACAGACGGACAACTGAGCCATGTGCACATGAGATTTGGACAAAGGGATCTGCCAGCTGTTTCCTTCTTCAGCAGGCTTTGCCAGAGCCAGACTTTGTGGGACAGCAACTTCTGCAGCCGGCTCAGAGCTGGCATTCACTCAGTCTGCTTTAATTTAAGTAAGAAACCAGATTTCGGATTTTCCAGCATAATGGCCAACACTGAGCACTGCCAATGAGAAGACATGCAAAGTTCTCAAGGAAAAGCAGGAGCCAGAAGAAAGGCAGGCAAATAATGACGTGCCTTAAAAGAGAACATGTGCTGCATCTTTATAATGGAGCTGAAATGTCAATGTATTCACTGTTAGGTGCTAACGTATAATGCAGCCACATATCGTTTGTTGTACATTAGTCATGTTTGAGTACTAGACTGCAGATACTGTAGAGTGAAAATTAATGAGAGCATCCATTATTCAGAATGGCTGTGCTACTTTTTTTTCTTAAATAGAAAGTATGACCAGAAGCTGTGGATCCAGCCTCTGCTAAAATCAATGGGAGTTTTCCCCTGGCCATTGAGGAATCTGTAGCAGGCCCTCACTACACTACAGAGTGTCTTTTGGCTACAGTGCATAGTGCAGAATTCTACTTGCAGGAAACGCTGATGCTTTTTCTCTCCCAAAATAAAACAAACACTAACCTGCTCTCCCCATCTCCAATCCAGCCCCCTTAGTAAAATACCACTTCCAGAGAAAAAAGTAAGAAGAAAAGAAGAAGAATGCATGACAAAGCAGGAAAGCTCCTTGAATGAAATGAATTAGAATTTTAAGCCTACAAAGGAAGTGCTATCACAGTTGTCAGAGATCATGTTAATGCTGTGACAGATAGTTTGGAAATAACATTTTGCCTATTTGCAAAACTGAATCTGAGAGAAAAGAGGAACTCTTTTCAGAGTAATTTTTCATAAATTTTCCAGTCTCATTTTTGCATCACCCCTGGGACTAGGGTAGTTTTTGATGGAGCTCAAAGGTAAGCTGGATTCCAGCTTCACGAAAGTACTACACCTCTTTCAGCACTCAGGAGCTGTTTCTGGATGGGTTATTTGCCTCAAGTAGGAATTGTCCATCACTTCCTTTCCCAGAGTAGTCTACAAATGAAATTTTACATTTCAGATAAACTGCCTAGTTATTTTGCAGATATATATACATGAGGTTCCCAAATCTTCGTTCGCGAAGCCTAGCCATCATACATGAGGTGAAAACACTAACTGACTTAAGTGTCAGTGCCACTAATGTTCGATTCTTTTGTCTTTAGGAGGGTGTTGTGCAGTTTGAAGGGACATGATGACATACAGGAAGATAAAGTTGCTCAGCACAGCACAGCTGTGGGTAGGAGACTAGACAGAGATGCTGGAGGACAGACCCAGAAAGGAAAATGGCCCTTTAGGTTCTGTAACAGAGTACTCTTCATAAATCTGTCTTCTAAAACATGCTGGCCATGTATTTGTGTGCTTTAAATCTTTCAGTTAAATGTGACTTGCTCCTTCCCACTGGATAGTACATCATGATATTCAAACAGCTAAAAATGCAGAATTGCTAACGGTACATCACATGCAACATTAGGAAATGCAATGTATTTTAAAGAGAATCAAAAAGAAAAAGAGGCACAGTTAAAATACCAATAAACATGGCCATGTATTTGTAGAATTGTTATTTTCATGTCTTTGTTTCTTTGCTTGATTCTCTGTTTGGGGATTTTTTTTTTTCAGGTTACATTGCATCCTTCTAGAGCTC
Organism: Pseudopipra pipra; assembly: GCF_036250125.1. Taxonomy (NCBI): domain Eukaryota; kingdom Metazoa; phylum Chordata; class Aves; order Passeriformes; family Pipridae; genus Pseudopipra; species Pseudopipra pipra. The sequence goes on along the minus strand of NC_087550.1, from coordinate 87,749,255 downwards.
GTGCTACAGATGGTCAGCTGTTCACTAGGCATGGAAGTGGATCTCTGCAGACATCTGACAGTACCATCTCACCTACAGCCAATTTTGACACTCCACCTGAACTTTCCACTTTCTTGGATAATTCTGCTGCTAAACATAAGCTTTTAATAAAACCCCGGAACCAGAGATCCAGTAAAATGAGAAAATTTTCTCAGGTACTTGTGAAAATAATCAGTGTCACCTTTGACACAAACCCAGAAAGTTCTTACTGGACTTTGTATTTCAAACTCTGATATGATAAAATCATATTGTGGCATGGATGTTTCATTGGGTTTTAATAGCTGTTATCTAATGAGGCTGCATATCGGGAGTAGACATTAGGAACAGATTAACTATTATGAGTTTACCTGTTAACTCTTGATGCAGCACTTTGTATAACAATTTCTTCTTAAATTTACTGTGCAATACAGTTTAGTATCCTATTTGTGGTGCAGAAGCTGGTCTGACCTATTAATTGGAGCCAAATTCTGTACATAAAGACTGTCCTAAATTTAGACATCTTCCCACCCCAAAACTTGTAAATCCTTTACGTGCATTATAGAGAATTAAAATAAGTTTTCACAGGAAAAAAAACAAAGCAACCAAACAAAAAAAAAAAACAACCCCCAAACAAAACAAAAACAAACAAAAAACAAAGCACAATGGAAAGCAAAGTGTATACTATTAAAATACATTAAAAACTGTATAGTATTAAAAAAAATTGTTTTTTAAACCATGCTTTTAATCACCATTTATCTTATTCTTTGTCATGTCTTATGAAGGGCATAGCTTAGTTTTTATTCTTTCTCTCTTCTCTTTTATCACTGAAGTTTGCAGCTCTTATTACAGTATTTGCTCTATTGGTCATTGGGCTTTCCATGTTTTAAAAACAGTAAAACCATTAATTTAGCTTGCTTATTACCAGAAATATTATTCCCTCTGTCTCAAAATATGACTTGGCTGATATTCTGTATTTCCCAAAATCTGTGAGTGGCCTTTCAGCTCAGTAAAGCATTGCTGTGAGCAACAGAATGATAAGGCCCATTATTTAGAAAAGCACGTAAAGCAATAATTCACTGGTCAAACCTCCTCTTCCATTCTAACAGTTACTAAAATACAGTTGCTTTGTCCAGACTGCCTATAAATTGCCAGATGACCGAGCCCTCCTGGTTTTCCACGGAGAGCGTTCACATGTTTTGATAATACAATTTTTAATATTTTCTTGCCCAACTCTATCTGTGCACCTTGCTTCTGGCTAACTGATGTCTTCTGCTTTTATGCTCCTATGTATATGGATTGCGAATGCAGGTGGCATTTCAACTCTTTTTGCAATTACATTTGCAAAAAAAGAAGTTGGAAGAACCCTAAAATATCTTCAAAGTGCAGTTTTTGTGTTCTTAGAATTAGGGCCTACATCCAAAGTATATATTTACCCAACAAACTACAGTGAACCAGTGAGCTAATACAGGCACCATATGAAAAGGCATATTCAGCATCTTAATACTGTGCTTTCAAATAATCCAGCATATTTAGCCAGTCCTCACCTGAAATTTAATCACAAGACCTCACAGGTAACTACATATGAATTTATAAACTTTTCTCAAACAGTATAACTCTTGGAAAAAAAAGCAGACTTTTACACAAAGGAAGCAAGGTTGTAATGCCGTATGGCAGTGGGATTAGACACAAGATTGCCATATGGGGCAGATACTCAGCTGGCATGGATGGGTTTGTTAGGCTTTTGCTCTTCCTTCTATATACTCTTCCCTCTTCAGTCATGCTTTAGAAAGAATGGTTTGTTTTATTTTTAATGCTAGTATGAAGTAGCAAAATACAAAGGGACTTTCAAGTGCTACTTTTTGCCTAAGAGCAACACAACACAGGCAGTATGCTCTAGGGAATCAATTACTAAGGACAGTCCAATGGGCATTGTTTTGATGAACTTCCCATCTACAAAGGCATGAAAGCACTAGTTGTGCAGAAGGAAGCGTCAGTCATTGCTTTTATATTGGTTAAATGCATTATTCCAGGATGTTCTTAAGTAAAAAAGCATCCAGTCTGTAGGTTAAGAAAACTGCAAGCTCAGCGTCAGAGGCAAGTATTGCCTTCCTCTCTAAGATCTCAATTGTAAATGTAATGATGAATAAGAAAAAAAGTGAAGCTGTACATGGTGATGGGGCTTTCTGAATTTCTTTCTTGCAGAGGACCCAGTCTGAATCTCTGACTGATTTGAGCTGTACCCCAGAAGAAGAAGAAGAGGATGATGCTGTATTCAAACCCAGCAATCAAGAACTGCCATGGACCGCAGCTGCAACACAGGATGCTGTTTCCTGGCCAAAGCCCAGAATGCCTGAGGACCTCCCCCCTGCTTTGAGACCAGTGATGACTCAGCCTGCTTCTGAGCCTGCTGCTGTACAGGGAGCCCTGCTTCCAGATAATAAGCCACAGGACTGCCAACCGGTGCTAGAAACAACACGTGAAGAGTCTGAGTCCTCATTGCTGATAGAAGACAAAGAGCCCACAACTTCTTCCTACTCCAGTCCAGACAGAGAAGTAAAAAAGCAAGAAGATTCCTCAGAAACACTGGTTCTCTTGTCTGGGGATGTGAGTGATATGTCAATCAATATTTTAAATCAAGAAAATAAGGAACATCCTACTGTGTTTCCAGTAAATAAAATACCATCCGAAGAAAATATTCCAATTAGTAAGAATAGTGTTGTATTATTGGGAAGGTCAGACGAGAATATACAGAAGGATGATCGGGTACCTGTGGAAATGTCCTGTAGTGAAGAGGCAAAGAAAGAGTTTACTCTATTGTCAGAGTCCAGCAAGGAGTTTTTTGTGGGTTCTTCCCAACCCACAGACTCGTTCCATGTTTCACATCCTGCTTCCTCAGTGTGGATGGGATCATCTACTTCCTGCTCTCTAGAGAAAATAAAGACTGCACAAGAGGCAGCTGCTTCTGGTAAGAGCAGTCAGTCACTGGTCCACAAAGAGGAACTACTGGGGAACAAAGCTGAAAAAGTAGTCAGTGAACTCAATGCCTTCAGAAAGTTTTCTGTTTCCTCTGCACGAGAGAGACCAAGAACCAGAAGCCTACACTTCCCAGAAAGATCAGAGCTGGAAAGCTCATTAAATACTGGATTCTTCCTGTCCAAAGAAAAGGTCTCCTCAAGAAATGAGAAGTGGAAAGAAGACTTCCAGAAGGGATCAGAGCTGGACGAGGAAAAAAGTAGCAACAAAAAGCAGACCTCGCTGGCAGAGTCTGACTCTGAGAACACAGAACCTACAGAAATTTTGGCTGGTTATGTTTCTCTGGCTGTTGATGCAGTGCTGATGCCAAGCAATTCTTTGGTGGTATCCCAGAATCAGCCAAGCTGTAAAGATAAAAGTCCTTTTCAAGTGAAACTTAGATCCACCTCACTGTCCTTGAAATATGGAGACAACTCATCACCAGAATCAAAAGAGATTAAAAGATACAGTGCAGAATTTAATTTAGAAAATGAGGGATTGACTTCCTTTCTAAAAGGTGATAAGGCAGAGATCAAAAAACCAGCCAATACAAATATTGGTGATTCTTTAAATGAAAAGATCAAACCCAAAGCAAAGTCCTCTGAACAACTTAGCAGCAAACCTCCACTGCCTAAAAAGCCAGCATTGCAAAACATAACCATCCCAAACACTACTGCAAACAAGGAGAAGCAGGAAAAATCTATGCATTCTCCCGAATCCAGAAGTGAAGACAAAGACTTGGAGAAACAGTCAAATTCTGGTAAAGTGCCTGGTAAGACTCCCAGAATTTTCTAAAATTACCTTCACTTGCAAAGAGTGACCTTATCCTGAGAGAGTGAGAGGCAGCACTGTTGTCAGTCACGACACTAATGAGCACCAGCTGATGGCTCTGCCTTCAGTGGTGTTACTCCATGATTCTCCCTTGCTGAAAAGATTATCAGAAAGACAGCAGGCGAGAAACAGCAGACAGAATAAGATGGTTTTGCCTCTGATTTTTGCATTTCAGGGCATTGTTTAAGGGATGTTCAAAGTGACACTCAGAAAATAAAGTGCATTAGCAAGTACTGGGAAACGGAAATACCAGACCACTAACTGTCCCCATTTAGAGCTGCTGCATGGCAGTTCAAAAGCCAGGAGCACATATTACGTGTAGTGCCCTGTGTGGGATGAGTGACTCAGACCTCTAGACCTTCTTTTCACCATAGCATTGAGACAGAAATGCAATGAGGCCCATCTTTGCCTTCCATGATCAACACACCATTTACTTATTGCCTCCTGCGAGCTTTGCTTATTCATTTATCCACCTTTATCATTAGTCATTGCTTGTTTAAAACAAAAATTAACAACCCTGCAGCTTCCTGGAGTTTAAAGCCAGGAGAGACCATAAGTTTGTGTCTGCTGCAGATTTTTAAATTTCACCCTGTTGTCTCTATTATATAATTGGGTTAGCATTTAAAAAAAAATCAGTCCTCTGGAGACTGATATGCTGTGGGCTGCAGGCAGGGAACAGAAGACTGGAAGTGGCACTAGTGTCTGAGGCCTTTGCAGTGACAGTAAACAAGTTTGGTGAAGCACACTCAAGCAATTCTAGCAGGAGACCTCTGCTCTTCATTTCAGAGAACAGCCAAGAGAGGAAAAAATAAATCCTTAGGTCTTCTGATATATGGGAGAAAATTATTCCCTGCCCTGGACGTGTCTGGTCATGGGTTTGATGTTAAGAATGTGAGGAGAAGATGCTGGACAAGCAAATGACAAGGTTTCTCTGTGCCATTGCAGAGCTCCCCTACTCTGGTTGCTCTTCTCTGTTTGGGGTCAGTCTCTGAGCTTTGGAGTGGGGAAGCACCAAGCAGCAGAAGACCTCAGGGCACAAGAGGCCACTTGTCCTATAGGGTGACAGAAGTCTCTTCTGGCCTCAGAGACTGCTGCTGCCCTGAGTGGCATCTGATTCCAGCTGTTGTCTGCCTCAGCATCGCAGATATTTTTGCAAGACTCTGGCCATGTTTACAGATTCCTGCTCTCCCAGCAGTCATAAAGGAGGGGATTCGTTGGCATCCACAGCTGTAAGAGGTCCCTACAGCCATTTAGCCAGAGCCTCCCCACATCCTACAGGCAAGGCAAGAGATACACATATATATGTGTGTGTAATACATATGTATATAATCTCAGTGCTCCCTTTAAAAGCATTTTCCCCTCTCTGCTGCCCTGACTAGTAGATTATTTGCAGTGATGCCCACATCTCTGATGGATTGAGATTTTGGGGACGGTCGTACTGGGAACAAATGAGGAGGAGACCTAGCACAGGTTGGTCTGGCAGGGGATTGAGAAAAGCAGTGGGAGCACCAGTACTCCTGCACAGAGCCCTTTATCTCTTCCCTCTTGCTGAGTCCCAGGGTGCCTCCAGATGGAGTGGGGCAGGAGACAATTAGTGCTGAGGGAAGGGAGAAGGGAAAGAAATGAAGCTGGGGAGACATATCTCCTCCAGGCTTCTCCTGTGGCTCCTCAGCCCTAGGGTGAAGGAGACTCCTGCTCCCAGGCTCAGGACTGCCCTCTGCAAAATAGGATCTGTGGGCAAGAGTCATGCCCCAGTCTCCCTGATAGGAATGCATGCACCTGGAATCTGAAACAGGGTTAAGAAGCCCTTTTTGAACATGTACTGAGAGTATTACACCAAATCTATATGTCCTGGGGTTGTTTAACATGATGGTTGAGATTGGTCTGTGATGGTAACTAGTTTTTTTCCTTATATACTGCCCCACTGATCTTACTGTATCAACTGAAGCAGAGCTGCTACAGGTTTCCTCCTATCTCCAGCTTTGAGTTGCTTGGTAATAGGTTCTGATGTAAGGGCATGCCAGGACTCAAGAGTTTAATTCTAAATACAAAGCAGTTTGCTCCAAACTGACCCGAGGTCCTTCCTATCCCATGGCAGAACTTTCTCTTTAGGCATCTGACCAAGCACTACCTTCTACCCACCCAGCCTTCTCCTAGTCCTTGAGTTCATCAGCCCTTTCAAAGAGCTGTGGTCACCATCAGGAGACACTTTATGCTGTCAAGGAGTTTCTTTCCACATTGCGTTAGGAATTCCCTGTGCTGAACAAGAAGACAAGCTGTGAAATGGTGATGTAAGGGGGTGCAGTTCCCTTCTCATGTATACTCATCTCGAAAAAGTTTGCTGTGTGATGGGGTCAGCAGGAGCAATTTGGTTCATTCAGTTCAAATTTTAGCTTTTCAGCATTCCTGGTACCAAAGACAACAGGAAGGCTGATGGAATGCTGGCTTACCACTGCAGGTGAAAGCAACACTCCTGCTCCATGGAGTTTTCTGAGGAAATAGTTGGGGATTATTTGGCCTCTGTTGGGCTGCAAGGTGGCTCTTTAATGGATGTGTGAATATTCTGTGATTAGTCACCCCAGGAGGAGTAATTTTTAAGTTTCTAGAGCTAAAGGCACGAGTCTTTGCGAGATTTAAAAGGTTAAACTGTGTTGTTTGTAGTTGACAGACTTTGCTATAAATCCTGTAAAGGGCAGAAACAATTACCATATGCTAACAGGTTATTACAAGAGCAAAACCATAAGCAATACCTATGTGAATGTGCATATTAGGATATATAAAAATCAGCCACTGAGGAGCTGTAGTGGGAGACATGTTCTAAACAGAGAAAAGGAGGAGGAAGGACATCAGGGAAGGACAATGGATGTAACAGTGAATGAAATTGGTGTGCTTTGTCTGGTAAATAGAGGCTCTGAAATTACAAGAAAAATGTTTCTATCTACATCAAAAAGACATTGCTTTAATGCTGTCCTGGCTACAGCTAAAAACAAAGCTGTCTTCTCCTTTTCCTTTCTTTTTTTTTCTTTTTTTCCAAAAGAATTTGCTTTCTCAGTTGTGTCAGTCTGTTTTGCAACATGGCTGTATTCCAGCCATAGATACACTTTGATGCAAACAGTAGTTTCTTGTGTAAAAAGGACTCTCCTGGCATCTGTGGTATAGATCCAATCAAAAGTCAAATACCTCACAGAGCAGCTTAGAGAAGAAGGAAGTGACAGAAATACTTAGCCAAATCTTTTAGAATAGCTTTGAAATTAAGGAATCAGGTCTGTATACTGAAACGAATGCATGTAGTGCTTTAATAAACAAAGGGAAATATGTAGGCCAGGATATACTACATGCTATATGCATTTGTAAAGCCCTTCTTAAAATAACTGGTGTTTTATAAATGAGCAAAGATAAAACAGTGTGGAATTAAATATGCATGCATAAGCAGTGTTATAAAACAATGATACTTGCATACAGAGGGTGTTATCTCCCTGTGTAAAGTTGTTTGGATTAGTTTTGAGCATGTTTGCTTTTAAAACACTCAGGGAATCACAAGCTAGCTTTGCTTGCTTTTAATAGTTTGACTTTCAAAAGGCTCTAATATTCTGCCTCTGACCTTTCCCCTGCACAGATATACAGCAAGACTAACCACTCTTTGCAGTACTTGCAGATATAGAATGTTCTTTTCCAGGTATGAGATTTAAATGTTATAAAGAGCCTCTGCTATATTATCTTTGTGTACAGAGGCTTTTAGATTTAAAGAAAATGGATACATATCTGAGGCCATCTCTAAAAAAGACAATCTCAGGGTAATGTTTGAATATGTCTTTGCTGTGATTATCCATGTAAGCAACACACACACAGAGATACATTTGAATACAGAGTATATCTGTCTGTCAGTAGACAGGAATAGGTATGTATTTCTCTTTCACGTTCTCTGTGTGTGTGTATAAACTGATGCACAATAACAAGTCAGTCACAGATCTCCTTTTGCACATAAAGATTAATGTTTTATCTTCATCTTGTTCACACAACCAGTCTGACACATATTACATGATAATATCCAACTATCAATGAGAAGTGCACACATTCATTTCCACAATATTTAAGCAAAAGAAATTTTGTAAGACCAGAACTTTAGTCTGAGGAAAAAAAAAAGTAAGTTGTTTCAGTAAGATACTGAGGGAAACAGATGCCTGCATTAAATGGGGTTGCAGCAGGGGAATTTCCCCCTTTAGGAGACTACTGAGGCAGCCAGCCCTGCTGCTGTCAGACCAGTGGAGGGGAGCTCGGGGCATTCTGATGTGCAGGAGGGAACTGAAGTGGTGAAGAATGCAAACAGAGCAGCTGGTTTTGTGACTGTTCATGTGAGTTTCGTGGCTGTGGGAAAGACGTGAAGGGAAGGCTTCAGCAGCCTCTGGGCACGGTTTCCAGTGGCAGCAGAAGACCTCAGTAGTCTACACTAATTTCTGGTTTTAATATTTGGTGACATTATGCACAGAGTGGCTTGACAAGTTCTGACCTGGTATCTTTCCGTCATTGGTAACTTAACCCAAGGGGAGGAAGGGGCTTTTCTCTTTCAAAATAGCCTGAGGCCAAGCCAGCTCCAAGGAAACCAGGGAAAGATGCAATCATGAGGTTAAAACGGTGAGTGAATGAGAGAAAAATTGCTGCCAGCTATGTCCTTTATTAGCTTATGAAGTTATTAAGTAACAAGTTGAATAGCACATTGTTTAAAATAACATGTTGTAATAAAAACTGAAGAATATGATTCAGATTGTAGTTTTACTCAGAAAATCTCCCAAGTGTAACGCAGGAGGCTCGGCCCTGCTTTGCCAGAGGAGAAGTGAAACACTGTGGTCTGTTGAACTTGCACAGCTTCCGAGAGAGGATGCCACTGCTTGCATTTTGTACTGTATTATCTCCCTAAAAGTGGCATTGATCAGCTGGGTGCTTCTGTGCTTGTTGCTGAGCATGTGACATGCAGCAGAAACAGGAATTAAAATTGTCCTTTTGAGTACTTTTGGTTCCACTCTGACTACACAATTCCTTAAACACTGTGCTTTGCCACGTGGTGAGCCATAAAAGCACAGGGGCTATCCCATGACTGGATGAGATAAGACTAAAAGAGCTTGTTCAAGGTGATCAGGCTGTTATGAATGGAGGAGGATGTGCAAGCAGCACTTCTCTTGAGAACAGTCATTTCCTGAGAAAGCTTTTTGTCTCTTGATGTCTCTTAGGGTACCAAGAGCTTCATACGACAGTCTCAGGTCACCTTAAACTGCCAACTCGTGCTATCAACTGCCATGCTATCTCCTGGATTACTTCACCACCTTTCATCCTTCTGGCTGGAACAGTGGTGCATGTATACTGCCAAGAAACCTTATCTAGTTGGAGGTGGGAGGATGTAAAGCACCTCTGGGCAATGGGAAAGATAATAAATAGTGAATATGCCTCTTCTACCACTTACAGTAATTCTGGCTGACAGATGAGGTAGCAAATCCTGCGTGGGTTGCATGTGATGATTTTTTGCTGAAGATAAGGCATTTCCTCTGCTTTGCCTGCCTTTCTGGCTTTCTGCAGCAAAGAATCTCACAAGAACAAGGGCAGAACCTAATTGCTCAAAGATAAAAGAAAGCCTTTCCCAGAGGCAGATCAGCTCTTGATCCTCTATAGGTGATACTACTCTGCTGTCCTAAGTCAGGCCCATACAGATACATATAAAATCTTTTAGATTATGTTAAAGAGCTTTTGTTCCCTTTTGTCACGGGGGCATTCTGATACCATCTCTTATGGGATGATACTTGCCCCTAATTTGGCTGCTTTCTGATTGGCATGACTAGGATGTCTGGCGTCTTATCAGAGAGATTTGTCTAAAGACTGAAGGTGCTTGATGCCTTCGTTAGAGTATCTGCCTTATGAAAAACATTGTTGTAATATCAGCCTCCAGACATATCGCTGCAGGACTAGGAGCCCTGTTGTGCCAGGCAGTGCACATTGCAATAACAGCAAGATGAATCCTAAATTCATGAGGATGACAGAGAAATGGAAGCACAGGTAGCAATAAGACCATTACATGTAGAACAGTAAATAGAACCTGGACATAGCAGTCATTTTGTCAGTATTGATTGTGTGGTAGAAGCAGAAAAGGAAGAATGTTGATGTTTACAGAAAGCTCCTGTGGTGTGACAGAGAAAATGGGACAAAACACAAAGGGGGATTTGGAGTAACAGTGACTAGGTTGTACATCACTAGCAGCATCAAGGGAGAAACCAGGTTCCCAGTATCATTGAAAAGTTGATGAGTGGATTGAAAAGGGCCTGCAGGGTAAAGACGTTGGAGTTTTTGAGGACCAAGACATTACAAATGGCGAAGGAAGGTGAAAAGATGGTCAAATAGTTTGTGTGTGGTGGTGTGTACAGCCAGAGAGCTCTTCTCAGCTCCGAGGAACACTAGACATCACCTTCAGTAGTGGCACTGACCTGCATACCGTGTAGTGCTTTGGGAACTGATGAAGCTTAGCACCTGGTTTTCCTGGTCCTGCCCAAATTGCTCACCACCTTAAAAGGTGCAGGTGAGTTTAAGGGCAGGGCCTGCAAGCAAAGGAGGGAATGTGATGGCAGATGCATTAACAGATATCACATCAGTTAACTCTGTGGGTGAACTTATGAAGAAGTTTGTCCTAGGATACTCAGAGAAGATGGGCTAGCAGTCCTTGAGCTGCTAGTGGTTATCTTGGAGAACTGTGGAAGTTAAGGGTCACTGACTGATGTGTACAAGAAACCATTTCAAGAAACCATGAAGTGGCATAGGCCTTCCACTTCAGCTGATGCTAACACCATTTCATCTCAAGTGTCAGTTCTGAGCAGTGTATTTGCAGAAGATTTGAACCAAATTAGGACAATTCCTATAAAAGCAAGAGCGATCTAGAGAATATTTTTAATCAAAGTAGTTAAAAAAGTAGAGAAAACATTGTGTTAGTCTTCAAATGTATAACAGGCTGCCACAAGGAGTCTATGAGTAATCTGCTCATGTCCATAGTGTGTAGGAGAAGTAGTTAAGGATTTAAATTGCAACAAGGAAGATTTAACTTACTGTATAGGCAAAAAAAAAAAGTAGAAAAAAAAAGAGCCATGCTATAGGATAGGTTGCCTAGGGAGACTGAGACCTGTCCTGTCTTTGCAGAGTTAGATAGATAAATATTTGTGAGGAAACAGTTTATGTGTTATTGATCTTTCAGCTGATCTTGCCTTGCAGCTGAAGGATAGACTACACGACATCTTGAGATCTCTCCCAGCCTCATTCTCTACTATCCTGTAAAATGAGACAAAAATGAAGCAGGGAGAGCCATTGAAAGGCAGAAAAAGCTGGCAATGGGAAAAAGATTATGGGAGGAGCAGCTGTTGTCATGTAAAGAGTTAGGTGGGATGCAGAGAATTGGAGTAACATGCTGTGCAAAAGGGAGGGATGTTCAGGGGCCCTGCTTTATCTGTGCTGTATTTTAACATCTGGACTTTCTGGCTTGTTTCTTTCATGAGGTGAAAGTGAAGGGAAATGCAGGCATCAGCTGGCAAAACATCTTGCTTTGGTGTTAAAGCAAAACGTGGGGGTTTTTCTCTCCTTAGCTGACATAGGCTTTACAACTGGTCTGTCTCTGGTGAGATATAACAATGACTTGAGAAAATACCTGAGCAAACTAAGTTTGTGAGTTTTCATTATGTGCCTGAATTTGCAGACTCCAGCTCTTGGGAAAGATTCCTCTCTTCCATCTCCCATGCCTTCATGATGCATTTCAAATGTGCCTTCAGAGACATTTGCCTGCTTTCCTGATTGGGGCCACGTTGCTCCAAACTAGAACACTACCCTTCAGAAACGTGCCTGACAGCTCCACAGGGTCCTGTGGCTGGGAGGCCCAGCTCTGTGCCAGCAGAGAAGCTGAGCCCTAAAGGGCTCTGGGGCAGTAATCCTTTCTGGCTGGGTCTGCCTCTTCCTGTGTCCCTGAACAGGATGCTGACTACATAAACTTTTCCAAGGGGCAGGACCACGTGTGATTTGAGGATGAGAAGCTTAACTTCTGCTCTGAAATAGCCTTTTGTACATGTTGGTAACATCAGTGACCAGAAATGGTTGGGAAAGGTTAAATCAATCTTTCTGGCTCTAAGGTTGTTAGTACTGTTCTTGTTCCTCTTTTAAACTATACAGAAGCTCCACAGTAGTTGGAAAATTCAATTTTGGGTGCAGTGTGAGCCAATGAAAAAGTGGAGAACCTCGGGGATGGAGCAAACAGAGCTACTGAGACTCTTCTCCTGATCCAGTTCTGTTCAGTGAATAGACAGGATTTCCCTTCCCAGAATATTTGAATAGAGGGTATTTCACTTCCCCATACCTCTGGATACTGCATATCCCTGGGTGGCAGTTGCGAGGACAGCAAGGTACCACTTTAGAACCTCTACTCTAGAAAGTGCTTTTTTTTCTCATCTCACTGAAGTCTCAGTTCTGGTAGAGCACCATGAAAGTGACTGGGACCAGTGAAAAGCAGATCAGTGTCAGGAGGGATAAGTCAAAGTAAACCTCACGTCCAAAGACAAGAAAATCACATCATGGTTTTAGTGGTATTTCTGTGTGGTCAGATGCCACAGACTGCTGTGCGCAGTCACCCACGGCACCTGCAGACACCATGGTGCTCTTAAAGGGGTGGAAGGAAGGCAGGAACCAGAGTAAGACATCAGCTGCTGCTGCATAGGCATCAGAATCACAGAATATGGTGAGTTGTAAGGGACTCACAAGGATCATCAAGTCCAACCCTTAGCCCTGCACAGGACCATCCCCAAGAGTCACACCATGTGCCCAAGAGTATCATCCAAACACTTCTTGAACTCTGTCAGGCTTGGTGCTGTGACCACTTCCCTGGGGAGCCTGTTCCAGTGCCCAACCCCCCTCTCGGTGAAGAACCTTTTCCTAAAATCCAACCTAAACCTCCCCTGACACAATTTCAGGCCATTCCCTTGGGTCCAGTCACTGGTCATCACAGAGAAGAGATCAGTGCCTGCCCCTTCCTCTTCCCCTCAGAGAAAGTTGTAGACTGCGATGAGGTCTTCCCTCAGTCTCCTCTTCTCCAGAAGAGCAGGAGCTGAGGGCAGCCGCAGTGGGGAAGAAGTTGCCTTTGCAACACCACAGTCCACATGTGTCCAGCTTTGAATCAGCATCTGCTTGTCTCTAAGAGGTTATGGAAGAGGGAAGAGAAGGAGAGACCTTGGGAAATGGGTAGATTAGTGAAGTTTGGTTCATGTTTCAGCATCTCCCTCACATGAGGGCAGTGACACTGCGATTCCAGCTGAACAAAGATGCAAAGTGCTTTTCACCAGTAGAATGATAACTTAAACAAGCAAGCACAGGAAAAGTGCTCTCTGGAGACCAAACTAAATAGAATTCCTGTTTATCTAGGCTGTTTTCACATCCTTGGCCCAATCAGAGTATTGAGCAAGTATGAGTTGAAGCTGATTACAACTCTTTTTCCTATAACCATGTACATAAACAATTTGTCAACAGAGAAAAGTGTGCCTTCCCCTATGGCTACTGGAGACTCTGGAAGAGATCCTGACACTCCAGCAGAGCCAGCCTGGATTTCCATTGCAAGGCAAAAGCAGAGGGGCATGCAGCAGGAGAAGGACAGAGAAAAGCTTGTGGCTCCGGATATTAAGACAGATACAGAGAAAAAGAATAAAGAAAAGGAACAAACAGAGGTACTTATAGTAAAAATTTGTGATGCTTTTGTATCACCTTCCTATAGTATTCTTTGAATCTACTGCTATATTAACAGTCATGCCGTAATCATTACAGATACTCAATGAGTATAACCATAAGTAACAAAGACAGAGTATAACCATAAGTAACAAAGACAGTGCTCTCAGAAATATGTTACAGATTCAGAGTTCTCTGATTTTTCAGATATGTAATTGTGTATTTCCAGGAAATCCTGGAACTATGTGAAGTGTGTAAAATTTCTTGGCATACCTACCAGATCTGACATGTGTATTGGATGCTAAAATATTGCAAATGAGGTGCTAAATTGTAGTTTCTGATCCTTCTCAAAGCAGAGGAAATATGTTCTCTTTAACTATCCTTCTAAGCACAGCATTTCATTGAACCTCCTCCTGTACCTCCTGACTGATTTAACACTGAATGAAGAGCTCGTTCCCAGAAGCTCCTAGGTAACAATTTTTAGAGCCTTGAGAATTGAAATAGGATAAAAATAACTTTTGTATTTGTAGAGAGTGCCAAGATATAAATTCTGGTTCCCTGTATATGGATAATTCAGAAGCACATGTGGTGCCATGGAATATGGGCTGACACTGCTTTTTCAAAGATCCCATGCAAAAGAGGGTGATACCTGTAGGAAGCGATCTTCCCAGATGACAGAGCTGTGCCAGCAGAAGTGCTCGGCATGAATCCAGAACACTGATAAGGCTTGCCTAGTACTGGACTATCTCACGGAGCAGCAGCATGCAAGTGCTGCCTGTTTTGCACCCTGCACAAGAAGAACCCTGCACTGATACAGGAACATGTGTGTCTTATACCAGTATAGCATTCCCAGTGCAAATGGCCTACTTTCTTGCTTCACATGGTACTGTTAGAAACCCAAGCAGCTGTCTCATATCCCAGAATAAGAGAAGATTTCTAGATGATGAAAAATAGCAGTGGTTAGATTAACAAGAAATAATACCTAATAAGATGTCTAGGCAAGCTTATGAACTGCAGTAATGCCTAACATGGTCACAGCACTTAGATAACAAGGGCTTAAATGAACCCAAAATACAGTTTCTATGTCAGAACTAGAAACTCTAGATTTTATCTGGCAGTGATTTCTAAATTCATGCTGTGCATTTTATTTCTCTATAGCAGCTAACAGAGAAACATGCCAAGATGCTCCTGACTGCAGCATATGAGGCTTGGTGCCACAGTGCTACTCCCACTGTCTCCTTCTCCCACCAGGCACCAGGCACTATCATTTCAGGATAGTTTTTGATACTGGCAAGAAAATCTATGGGAGGATGTGTTTGATTTCTTTTTTGTGAAAAATCCATTTACCATCAACTGTCCCAAAATACAGTGCCCTTACCCACAAAATCTGAGAGGTGGAAGGGAAATATGAGAGAACGAGAGCGTTTCCAAATCCTATATATGCTAGCAGAGATGTGTAAAGGACTTGAAATGCATTTTGCATTGAAGACTATAATTACTTACTCATAGATACCATTATGAATAAGAGATACAGATGGATAGTTTTAATTTGTAAAGTTGAGTATCATGGACGTTAACGTGAAACCGCTGGAACGTTCTGAACAGGTATCAGCCCCAGGGAGAGGACTGGGACCGATGTGTGTTGAAATGTGGCCGGCACCACATCCACTCCATTAGCTTATGTTCTTCCAAACTGGACTCATTCTCCCTGCATTACTTAGATTTTATCCCTCTCTGTGCCTAGGGGTCAGCGAAGCAACAGCGGAGCAAAACATCCTACTTGGCAGCTAAAAGCGCTTCTGAGGAGCAGAGGAAAGACACAAAGTCTGAAGAGAAGGAGCCTCTGCTGAGAACCAATTCACTTTCACAATATGTCCCTGGTAGGAAACAAAATGCTTAAAATGTCGGCTGTTATCTCACAACCTTGTCAGAAAAGTGTGCTTGAGTGTGCTGCAAAAGGAGTAGGAGCTAGATCCTAATCTCCTCCTCAGCCCCACATCAACCAGATGAAAACTCAGAGAGTTTTCTCAGCTCTGACATCTGGGGTTTTATTGGGTGGCATATTCTTTTGACCAGTTTGATTACAAACAAAAGAGTAACAAGAAGTAGCAAAAACTCGAGTAAGGTGAATTGAGAATGCTAGGCCATTTTACTGGATGAGGACCCAAAGGCACCATCCCACTGCAAAATGTAAGCAAAAATATTTTCAATAGCATTCAATTTTAATGTGACTTCCTCAGCGAGCTGAAATGATGTGATAACAAACTGTCTGACCATTAGTCCTCCCACAATAACTTTGTACATCTCTTTGGTAAATTAAAATTTGAAAGAAGGCAGAAAGGTATAAAATTCCTGTGAGTTGGATGCTGGGTAAAGAAGGAATTTGCAAGTGAATGCTTTTGCTAATGAAAAGACTCTCTGTTCTTTGGCCTGGGTGTTAACACAGGGCCCAGCAAGGAATCCAGGTCATCATGTTGTGTTTTGGTAAATTTAGGGATCAAAAGATATAAGTGATAAGAAAAACACTGTATTACTTAGAGTACAAAATGGTAATTTCCTCAATAACTTATTGCAGAAGAAGCTTCCATGTGAAATGTAAAGATATTCTACCATAGGGCAATGCATGGAAAGTATTTAGTAAAAGAGCTCGGGTGTTTAGCTGCACAGCAAGCAAGTGTAAAATGCCCATGTGTTTTATTCACAGTAGCTCCATCACCTGCACTGGCAGATAAGGAGGAAATAGGCCACTTGAAGAAAGCTAGTAATGCTGCTCCAGATGAGCCATTGTGGATGGAACTGGCCAAAAAGAAATCTCAAGCTTGGAGTGATATGCCGCAGATTATAAAATAGAATGATGCAAACAAATAGCATCTTTCATAATTAAGTCAACTACTTAACTGAACTTCTACATACCAGCTAATCACAGTGAAGAATCTCTTGATACGGAAGAAGGATTTTATTATACAGCTGTGGAGAAAGTGTGCAATAGGTGCAGTCAAAAAGTTTACCTTCAACTTTTTAGCAATCAGGATTGCAATGGCAATGGATTACTTCGGTTATGCTAAGGACGTACTTATACTTTGGAAAATAAAACTTTTGCCTTACGTATTTCCTGCATTTTCTGCTTTTAATTATGTTTGCATCAAAACAGGATCTTTGTTAAACTTTGCTGAACTTCTGTTGTTGCGGGAAAATTCCCTTTCTTATGGGTTTCTCTGTTTACATTTACAAATTGTGCACTAACAGCCCGATTCTGTGGATGTGTTTCACTGGAATCGCCTGACACACTTCCTACCAAAGCTGTTAGGCCCATGGTGGTATTCACGAATAGCTGCTGGCGAGTGCTCCATTAAAACGTGTTGCCCGAGCGGTGTGTTTGCCTGGCTGAGCCGATGGTGCAGTTTCTGGGGTTGGGTTACATTTCAGGAGGCACAAATACCCACATTTATGCGTGACCACGAATAAAAATTCCTCGTCTCCTTCTCTGAGCAACCTTGGTTGCACAATGTTTGCAAGCAAGTGAGCAGTAAGGAAACTGAACTGCAGTTGGAAGCTCAGCAGTGCATTCACAGTTGCTTTCCTACATGAATTTATCTGGTTGTAACTGGCTTTCCTTTTTGTGAAAGCTTTGTAATCAGTTAGGAGGATGGTATTAGTAGCAATGGAAAATATGAATTTAATTAAGAACTGAAAATCCTTGAACTAAAGTCCAAACTGAAATGCTTGGAAAAACTGTGAATTTCATCATAGTGTCAGCTTCACATAACATCCCCTACATAATCTTAATTCTTCTCAATAAAAATCAGTAACATACAGATAGAACGTCTGTACTTGACTACCTTTATCTAACATTCTCATGCTCATTGACCTGAATCTTCCCCACCAGTTTGGGACTCCCACTCATGAAGTCTCCTAGGCTCTTCACTTCCACTTGTTTAACGAGATTGACAATATAAATCATTTGTTGCTGATTGACCAAAGTCACTCTGAACATATTTTAAGACCTCCCTGTGAGTTAAAGAAGCAAAGGACAAACCCTGTCATGCCCCACTGCTAAGGCAAGCATTTCATGGGTGAATACTCCTGTATTAGCACTGTACTCCCTGGCTTTATTTATGTTTGTATCAGTAATTTTGTTCTTCTTGTCACATTAATGTTCTTTTTGGAAAAATGTGGGCAGACTTTAGGAAATATAGGATTTGCAATTTCAAAACCTTGTCTTCTCCTCAGAGATGGGGAGGAAAACCCAAGCCTCTCGGTAATGACAACAACATTTTGTAATGAATAAAGAAACAGAGAGTTGAGCATGTGAATATCCAACACACTGCTAAAGGTTTTCAGTCAGGTTGTCTTTCATCATTGAAAATACCAGAAGGGAAAACAAATTTTCTGTTTGTCAAGGCCTTTGGACACAGACAGTCAGCCTGCATCACTGCCGAAATCCGCCTGCACAGCTGCTGGAGGCCTGATGGGGCTTCTGCACAGACCTGCTCCAGCCCATCACAGCAGCTGTCAGTGGTCCCCACCCAAATAGGTTTCTGCCAGCTGTCCCAGGGTTTTCTCCTTCCTGCAGATCACAGAAAGCAGTGTGGGATACCCACTGAAATCAGAAGCCATAAGACAGCTCTCTGTTAAACAGATCCACACCAGAAATAGTAATTTAATTACAAATAGGAAGTTAATTACAGGACGTGCAACCTTGGGCTCAACTATCTGAAGTTTGGTTCTGCAAAAACTTCCACACTGCTCCCCCACGAGCAAGCATCCTTTATTTCAAGTGACTTTTGGGGTTTTTTTGTGGTATTCAAATCATACTCTAGGACCTACAGTGGAAAAAGGCACATTTTTCAGATACAATAAAAACCATCTTTAACCCCCTGTCCTTCCAAAACACCCTTTCTGTAATAAATAACTAATTAGCATAAAGTGTAATTTTAAGATATGGTGTTACCTTTTGTAGCAATCTTGAAAAAACCCAAATA
This sequence comes from Pseudopipra pipra, assembly GCF_036250125.1. NCBI lineage: Eukaryota > Metazoa > Chordata > Aves > Passeriformes > Pipridae > Pseudopipra > Pseudopipra pipra. The sequence goes on along the minus strand of NC_087550.1, from coordinate 87,730,686 downwards.
GTTTCTGTATTAAAGGAATATACTATATTAAAAAAGACCAAATTTGTATTCTCTAGTTATTGTCACCCCATGAAAAGAGCACATTGTTTCCAGGAAATGTAGTTAAAGGTACGGTCTGTCTCCTTACAATTCCCTCCCTGTTTAAAACAATTAAAACTGTGTTGAATCACAACTGAATTCCTGGAGCATGACCTGTGCAGTGTATGGGGAAGAGTACAAATCTCTTGGACTGTCTCCTATTTTCATAGACAGATGCTCAGGAATAATGTAGGTGAAAGGCAGAGGTATCGTGGTAAGCCCTGCACTATCTCAAGGGGAACAAGTCCCTTGTCCAACTCCCTTGCAGACATGTCAAGGAGAGGAGGTGAATGGACGACCAGCTCTTCATGGAGCACAGCCCTGTGCCACACCTGCCCTACACCTCCTGTGCCATTTGGGATCTAGATTTGGGAGCATGCTGAGGCAGGAACCATCGGCTGGACAATTTTGCCATTGACTGTGATGAGGTCCAGGTATTGCTGCCTTAGGGTTTCTGGTGGTTCGACTCACTTCCATGTTTTCAGTGCCAAGTGGATGAGAATGACTGCTGTGAGTGGTGACAGCCAGCATTGTGGATTCCTACAAGCCCATGACCATCATCTGACCTTCAGGGGAACGGACTGCAGCCCCACAGGCTGCTCAGGCCTACCGGAAACAAACTCAGGATCTTGACCAATTCTGCCATAATCACGGACCAGTTCAAGTGTCTCAAAATGTGCTTCAGAGGAGCAGTAACATGATCTGCTTCTTTTCACACAATGCAGAGTTACATTGGAACAGATTGCCACAGGAGGTTGTAGACACCATAGGTTTAATTGAGTTCAGAATGCAGATAGGCAAACAAGTGGAAGACAAAACCCATCAAATGCTGCTCAACACAAAAAGTGGGGCCTTGGCTTGGGATATTGTGAGTGTCTTTGGCAGGCAATGTCACTGGTCTTCTTCATGTTCTCTTAGCACTGCCAATGTGCCTTGCCTTTGTGCAAGCAAAGACACTTGCCTACTTAAACCTCTGATATGATGGCCAGGTGAATTTTTATTTTCTCACAGTGTTGGTTTGTACCCAGATTTCTAAGTGAAAGGGTCATGCAGGTAGGACTCGCTCTAGGTGTCTTGTCAACAGGTAGACAGGAAATAGTTTTAGAGCCCATATATTCTTCTTTGGTCAAATGGTTCATTTGTGAAAATGGAAAGATGGAAACACAAATGTAGTGCTCTCCTCTGTATGAACAGTGATTTTTGTTTCACATTCAGTACCACCAGAAAAGCCTTTCAGATCTGATCAGCTTTCCTGAGGATGTCACTGTACTTTTCCAATGGCGAAGCAATATAACTGACTCAGCTGGTCCATTTTGCTCATGCAGCTGCCATATATACCGTTGGAATATGACATCTAATGAAAATAAAATGTAAAAATTCACCCTTCGTTCATGACTCATGCACATAAACTAACAGAGCTGGAATTACAGTCAAAGAACAACAAAATGGACTTGAAAAATAGAAGTTTCCTCTCCCAGAAGTGCTGCATGAGACATCTTTGGCTTTCTGTTTAACAAGCAAGGTGTCTTCCCAGGGGTGAAGAGCCTCACACAATGCAAATGAAATTGTCTATCAACCATCTTTCAGTGCAAAACCTCTAAATTTCATGACTTATGCAGTTTACTTGTTGGATTATCCTAACCAGCTACCTCCTAATGTTTAGTAATTTTAAGTGAAAAATAATTTTTAATAGACAGCGATATGCAATAATTTTTTAAGGCCAAATATCCCCCTGGCCTTTACTTTGATATGGTGTTTTGCACTTTGGTGCCTTTGACAGTAAAAATGTTTACTAAATCTGTTGCATTTTTTCAAAATGAATTTTGTTGCCTGTGAAAATATCCAGCAGCAGCATAAGAAGCAGCTTGCTGTAATTTTGCAATGCCATTAATTCCCTTTTAGTCTCGGGGAGCACAATAAACTTGCCAAAATGTTTGCTTGGTATACATGATGAGCACTTTGCTGTGGGTAACAAAAGTTTAATTACAGGATTTTGTGTTTGTGTTTAGAAGATAACTTTGTACTGTTACAGAGTCAAAAAAAATAAATCCATTTGTGAACACTGGGCAGTGCTGCACATCATTAAAAACCCTAGGGGGAAATGTAGCCCTGTGTGATCCTGCACAATGTGGCTACATGGGATTAACTCTTGTAGGAGAAGGCATTTCAGTTCTAAGTGGGCACAGGTCTCAGGCTCACATTCAGTGTTTGCCAAGATGCTCAGTAAGTGACAGGAATCATGGAGGTTTTATAGTGTGGGATCATTTATTGTCTGACTTCACAAAATAATATCACATAAAGATTTTTTATGGACTATTAGTCCCAAATAATTCTCAGCATCATGTTACACTTGAAGCTGGGGACTGATGGTACATGTATTCACAGACTATTCACATCTTCTTCCTTTGCAGTATCCTGCAGCACCTTTGCTGCAGATTCCAACTCTCTATTTACACTGGCTGTATTCCCAGAAGAAAACCACTCTAGCTCACCTATGGCAGCTTAAATGGAGATCATTCAGGGCAATGTTGAACTATTTCCCTCTCCAGGATACCAAATCACTCTCTGATCCCAAACAGTTCTTAAAACTGTTAGGAATGCAACTAAGAGAATGTAAGATATTACTGAAGCAAAGTGATAGAGAGTAATTTTTCTTCCTTCCATCTCACACACCTTCACATTGAGTACTTTTATTGTTGATTTCTTTTTGCTTTGTTTGTTTACTTATACAAATAAGTATGAAATGGTATATGTTTTAGGTTCATAATTCTACTGATGTCTATTCAAGGATGCTGAGCCAGATATTGTGGTATCTTAACTAATGGTTGCAAGTAGTTCCCTTTTTTCCCCAAATATGGTTTGATTTCTCAAGTTTAGAATTGACACATAAATTACTACCCTGCCTTTGAGAGTCAGCTCTTCCTGAGAAACTTCTAATTAAAAAAAAGGAAAAAGAAAGAATTCTCTGTTCACTGTCTACTAAAAAAGGGCACTTTGCACCAATGAGTCCTGCAATGATTATCAGTGCATGGCTTCCACACTGTCACTTGTCACCCATGCTGGCAGCTCTGAGATGACAAAGCAAACGGGTCACTCATGCTGCTCTTGGGCCAGGCCACGGAAAACTATGGTGCCTTCAGTGATGGTGAGAAGGCAGAAAAACCCAGCAAGCCCCTCCTCTTGCAAACCACTATCTGTGCTGCCCTCCCCAACCAGCAGTTGGTACCAGACCATGTTGAGATGAGGCAACAGTAGTTACATATCTCTGGGCTCCAACTCCAGTCACAGGACTGTTTGTGCAAGTGGCAGCCCAAGCTGCTGTAAAGATTTCAACACTGTATCAGAAACTGGAAGTCGCTGAACTGCAGAGCCGAGTTTGTCCCAAAGTCATGCTCTGGTGATGGTGTCTCACAAAGAAACCTGATTTTCATATTATTTTTATTCCCACTGCCCCAAATTTAACAAGACTACCAGTAAACCCCTGCAAACCATTGCCTGCAATGAAGAACCAAGGAGAATGGTCTGGAAAATGCAGAGAAAAACAAGCGGAGTTATGACAAGAGAAGAATTCAGTTAATAACCCTTCAGGAAAATAAAAGCCACCTTTCTCTGCAGAAATAACACAGACTCCTATTTAATAAGCTGTTGGCTCGTCCTCACTGCACTCAGCACCGGAGATAATTTTGATGGGCAGGCTGCCTGCAGACAAGGCAGCAGAATAAGGTCCTGAGCCTGTCCAGGCAAAACAGACATCATCTTCCCCATCTAGCCACTCCTTTAAACAAGACTCGCTTTCTTTTAACTCCTTTGCCTCTTCCTGCAGCAGTCACCTCAAGTACACAGAAGGGATTGCTTTTTGCCTAATGAGGCCTGTGGTTTGGTTCATGCCTTTATTTTGAACCAGAGAAGACTCCCAAGTAAGAGGAGTAGTGTCATGAGTCACTTCCTCTCCCCTAACCTTGTGGCACTGCAAAGCTTGCTCATATGCTCCTTCAAACCCCTGGGTGGTTCAATGGTGCAGTAAATCCAGCTCCAGCGCTCACAGGACATGCTCACGACACCGGATGTGCTGCCCCTGCTTTTCTGCAGCACAGCACTGTGGTGGGCACAGCCTGCATACGGCAGTGTTACAGTCTCACAAGGGAAAAAAAAGCAATGCAAAGAAAAGAAGTCGAAGCTAGAGATAATGGAAGGAACCTTTCCACCTCAGAAGGGAATTCTTTGCTGCTTCCTCCTCTGTGATTCTCTCTTTTCCAGGTGTGCTGAAGCAGCCTGCAGAGAGCCACCTGCCACCCAGGGGTGCCTGTATTTCCAGAGCCAGCTACTGAGCTCGGTTGGTCAGTGGAGCGCAGAGCATGAGCAGCCCGGGGCAGTGGGTTGCAAGGCACTTCTGATGGTGGATGGTGCTGTCAGCTGCTCTCCAGAGAGACACTGAGCCTTTGAATTGCCTTTTCAAGCCACAGTTTCCCCAGTTAATGTGAGGGTATAATTTATCTTACCTTGTGATCACGGACAAGAGATTGGAGAGGCAGATTTTACTGTGACCTACTTCCCTAAAGCAGGATGGGAAGGAGGGTTTTGCTTTGGCTTAGCAAAAACGCAGCGTTGGCTGTCAGAGCCTGTTTATGTGGGCTTAGGTTTTCATGCGGGGAAAGCAGAGGGTGGTTATTTAATCTGGTAGACTTATGCTGTTTTCCTCATTTGCTTTACTCCATTGCTCAAACACCTCCCCAAACCCATCTACCAAAGTAAGCCATCCCCTCTCCAGCTCCTGTGTGACATGACCCTGGCACAGAGCCACAGAACAGTAACACTCAGACTGAGTCTTGGAAGTTACACCAAGGATATCAGAGGAGAAGAGTTGGTTTCCTCAGCAGCTTTTACATAATTGATGGACAAAAAGGGATTCTCTTAACTATATGCATGTCTCAGAAATTGGCTTGAGTAATTTGGAATTCTTGTTAGCAAGTAACAGACAAGTTTCAGAGAGGGCAGAGGGACATGAGGCTAATTTCTTGCATAACATTATTGAAATACAACTGAAGTATAAAGTCAAATTTAAAAGAGATAATAAAAACCTCCATCTTGTCTAAATAAAATGAAATAACCTTTTAATTTTATGCTTATCTGATATGCAAGCTCATAATTTCAAATTATTAAAATATTTGATTTTAGACGTGAATTCTTGTTCCCAGGACATAAGACGTAAGACATACTTCCTCCTAATTTAGTGGGCAATTGCTGCTTTAATTAAGAAACAATTTCAGGTCCTGAATTCTGCCTTCCCTTCAAACAACCCAGTACAATTTGGAGCTTTTATACTTGGGCACAGAAACTGTTTTGATCAAACTGGAGTCCAATGTCTGTCTCTTCCTCTGCAGCCTGTGAGTTTTACTTGCTTGAAAGGACTTCTTGGTCTTGAGTGGTGCTGGGACACCAGCCCTGACACATTCAGCAACTTCAGCCCTGACTCTGACAATTTATTTTAGGGGGAATTTTTCTATTTACACACCAAAACAACTGAAGTCAGAGCCAGCCCTTCTTCCCTATCAGCAAGCAGTGGTGCAGAAGTGCTGCAGAAGGAACCCCTTTCCTATGCCGTCAAGGCAGATGTTTTTATTATGCACCTCTGGCTACTTTACTAGATCCTGTTTTGCTTTATTCAGCCTGTTAAGTACTGCCTAGAGGAACTCCATGAAGAAGCACCTCTGCTCCCAGGTCCCATGTTAGGGGTGCAAACATGGGCCTGTCACCTGGGGCATGGCCCTGACACCTTCCAATGGGCAGCATGTTGGAGCAGGAGCCTGCAGACGCCTTCCTCAGGCTGCGGCACCATGCATGGCCCTCCAGCTGACCCCAAATTTTACCTTTTATAGTTAAAAGGCTCACTTCAGCTGACTCAATATAATTGAGTCAGTATTCTCAAAATGTTATATATTGATTAATGAGTGAATGAAGCCATTGAATTCTGGCTTCCTGACCCCTCCAAGGTACAGCTGCTGAACTGTTACGCTTTTAATTGTCTTCTGCTTTGTTGCACAAAGAAGTTCATGCTGGTGTTTGCCATGCTTGGGGACTTATTTTGGAGTGGCATATTTTGATTACTCTAGCAAGATGCAGTTATTTGCTTTTTTCTGACTAATACATTTTATGAATCTTCCCTGCTATTAATAAACATAGTGGTGTTTATTTATTGAGACATTTCACAAAAATGCTTTTGAGAGGAAGACAAATTTTATGTTTTGACTAAATAATTAAACATTATTCAAATGTTTGCAACCCCAGCATTCTGGTTACACAAAACAATACTTAGATGATGGCTTTGTTTGCACACTGGGTTAGTATTGTTGGGCTGTAATTAGCAGCAGATACAGTATTAAAAATGTAAACAGGTTCTAATGAAACAAGATGGGCACAATGGTAAGCACAGCCTGAGGGCCAGGCTGCAGCTACACTCTGCACAAAGGTGGTGAGATGTGTTTCTTCCAAGAACCACATACCATCCCAGTTGTGCTCCCTGGGAAACAAGGCCAGCTCTGGGCTCATACTCTTGCACCTGGCAACCTCACCTAAATTCAGAGGGAAGAGGAGACACATCCTGCAGCATGGGAGAGACAGGGAGGAAAGCCATGGCTTTCCACACAAGTCCACTTCACTTAAGCCCATTGTAATACTCTTTGGTTTGTCCTTGCATTTTTCCCCCTTCAGCTCTGGTGGTCAGGGACAACACTCAGCCCTTGATGGTTTCAAGGTTCAATTATCCATAAACAGGAGTCATCCTTGGAACATGTCAGTACACATGTGCCTAGCTCTGTAGCCTGTAATCACCTTAAAAACCAAATGATTCTGCATATGTCAACCTTGTCATTCGTTACAGCTCTGTTTCTCTCAGGATGGGAATAACAGCAGTATTATGCATGACATGCAATATGCTACTGATACAGCTGTTGCAGTTATCAAACTCTTCATCACCGACACGGTACAAGCCTCAAAAGGGTTTATCAACTGCTTCATCTGCCAGCAGTACTTAATGGCTCTGATTGGAGTCTGCCCCTGACCCCTATCCCATTCACTCTCATTACCTGCACATTTGGTGGGTGGAATTAGCATTTGCCCACGTGGCTGCACAGCACGTGGGATCACACTAAGAGCTATCATAATGAAAAGTACTTTTTGGGAATAAAATACAATGTCAACACATTGTTCTTAAACTGCTGGTTTCCCACTGTTTGCCAGGAGAGTAATCTGGAGGCAATTTAGAGGAGGCTGAACACCTAGTCTGCAAGTGGAGATGGGAATCTAAAGCTTCTTTTGAACTGGTGAAGAAAGAAATACACTGCTTCATTAAAAAATGTATGTCCTCAGTGTCCTTCCTGGGGAGGGAGCTGTCTGATAGTCCCAAGGCTCTTATTTTATTACTATGATTTTTGTTGCCTGTTGAAGCTGCAGCAGTGCAGCTTGTTGCTACTTTCATGCTATTCCAGCTGTACAGTTAGGGCTCCTGTTTAAGGTTCATTTCTCCTTTTCCTAAAGCCACGGTCTAAAAAGTCCTAAGACCTGGAAAATTGCACTCATTATTTCTAAATGCTGTGAAGACTGGTCCTGTCCTATCTGTTTTCCTTGCCACATATCATCCTCCACTACTGCTTGGATAACTACAGGTTTGCTTTTTGGGGAGGAGATGGGATTGTAAATTGGCAGAAAGATAACGCTCAAATGAAAGAAACATCACTAAAGCCTTTAAGGCCAGCGAGAATGACTTAATACAGCCTGGATCCCTGCTGTGATAGGGCAAAGCATGAGATCTTTTCATTACAGCAGAGCAACAGCTCTGCTAGTTTAAATGGAGAGTGGCTTTGATAGTTATTTTCAGTTCTGCAGTTCACAGGCTCACAGGGATTGTCTTAACACTTGCTGTGTCTTGGAGGGATACAAGTTAATGATACGTACCATAGGTAAGTCGAGCAAGGGGGTTTAAAGATATAATTCGCTTACTCATTTTCCCTTTCCACTACCCCAAATCAGCAGCTGAAAGAATCACTTTGGCATACACCTTGGGTTCAAATAACAGCTCTCATCCTCCCTGGACTGGATTTGAGTCCGCTGGTCCATGGTCCTGCTGTGGTATGGAATGATATGCACAGTGAATATGCTGTTCAGGGTGAAATTTAGACTAGGTAAGTTGATGAGCAGACATGATTAGAAGGATACATGCTGCAGGATCATGCTTCATCAAGGTGCTCATGAATCTGTTTCTTCTTCCCTTCATGTGGACCAAGTTCATCCTAGTGCTCCCCCTCCATAAACAAACAGATCAGGTCAGTGCAAGAAAGCACAGGAAGCTTTCCTCTTGCTCCTCCATCTGCAGAGCTCTTGTCATAATGTGGCTTTTTTCAGGCTTTTGACCCCCATCAGAAACAGAGCATAAAGTGAAGGGATGTGGCAGCAAATGCTCTATTGCAGTTTGGTCTGCAAAAGATGCCCACATCTGCCCTTCAGGCAGCAGTGGAAGGAAGAGACACCCAGTGATCAGACATCTGCTGGGTGACAGGGTAAGAATAGGAGGGAGCTACAAGCCCCAGAGTTACATTTTAGCCAATAGTCTGGTATCTGGTTCTGACTCCTTAATATCTGATTCTAACAAAGTGGATTGAACCACGTCCTGCACAACCTCATCTTCCTGTGGGAAGGAGGATTGGTGACGAAGAGGCAGGCTGGGTTAGACAAGAGGAGAGGTGAGACAAAGACAGTGATGCAAAGACTAATGTGCAACCAGCCCACTCTTTGGCAGGGAGCATGTGCCAGAAGTCTGGAGTATAAAGTTGTAGTCTGTGTCTCTTGGCAGTCATAAGGTTAGATCTGCATTGGTTTTGCAGATTTTAGCTCAGGTTTTACAAATCTCCACATCTTTGGAAAATATACTAGAGCCTTAAATGTCCATTAATCAGGTATTTGAGCATTTGCAGTGGGTGGAGCTAGAAAATCTTTATAGTTCATAACAATTCTGCACAAAGTAATTAAGAGATATACAGGAACCACAATCTCTCTCAAAACTTCTTCTACTAGTGAGGCAATGTGCTGGATTTTGACAGACCCTTCTAAAATACCTTATTTTAGCCTGTGCAAGTTGCCTTGGATTCTTTCCCTGTGCTGTCTGAACCTATATTTAGTTTCGCTAGGAAACAGTGAAAGAGACCTTCAGAAGAAGAAGACCTTCAGAAACCTACCCTTGCTGAGGACCTAGTTCAGACTTCCCTTTAACTGCAGATTCCCAGCTGCCAGTGGACCATCCACCAAGTTACCCCAAGGTAAGTTAAAGGAGACATCTTCACAGTGTGTTTTGCTCACAGTGATGATGTCCAAAGTGTGAAGTCTAGTTATCAGAATTTCCCAGAAAATTTTTCTTTTAATTGTAGAAGAGAGGTACCATGAAGTAGGCAAGTGGAAAATGAGCTGGCAATCAAAATCCTTAATTCTTAATGTGATTTCCTTTTGCTTGGACGATCTCTTCAGTACTAACTGTATCTGACTGCTCTTTACCCAGGCACTGGACCTCAGCTACCATCAGCAATATTGGCACAATATGAACTTCACAGTTACCAGGTTCATGTTTATGTAATAGTACAAATGCATTTAAAAGCCTCTGCCTTCAGAAGGAGATGAATAAATGTAAATGTTCATCACCTCTGAGCTTATGGCAGAGGCATTTGCAGCTCAACAGAATCTCCACAGAGAATAAAATGACAGTGATGTGAGGGTGAGGGTAAAGAAACATGGACTTGATGATCTTAAAGGTCTTTTTCCACCTGACCGATTCTATGAGTTTGGAGATCAAGCTCTGTTCCTAATTCCCCAAAGGACTTCTTGGATAGATTACTTGCTCTCTCTCCCACCTCTTGTTAAAGTGGAACAAAAATTTACCTATTAGTAAAGAATGGTACCATCACACCTGATGTCTAACTGAGACACAGCTGTGTGTGGAAAAGCAGCAGCATAACATATAGCAGAAGATTATTTCATAATGTAGGCACAGAAAAGACTGAATACAGATTACCTAAATGCAGCATTTTTTGACTACTAAGAATTTGTATCTACAATCATATTTTAATGAAATTTTCAATGTCCCTTTCCTTGTTGAGTATTAGCACTACAACAGGTGCTGCATAAGTCACACATTAATACACAAACTCTACATCTCGCAGTTTTGTGTGTAAAATAAGTTTACAACAGTACAAACCAGAAGCTGTATTTTGCAAACTAGCTCAGCCACTGAACCATTCATTTGGTTCAGCTTACATATGTAAAACTGTGATGAAATCTGAATTTGCATGAGTATGAAATCTCTGTGAGATTGGAAAACATTCTGTATTGTCATGCACACACCATTTTACCTACTCATAGGGAGAGGATAGGAAAACTTCCCTTCCCTTCCCTTGCCTTCCCTTGCCTTGCCTTGTCTTGCCTTGCCTTTCCTTCCCTTCCCTTCCCAAGCCTTCCCAAACCTTCCATGAGCCTGGTCTCCTGCCCAGCCAGGGGACCAGGTGAAGGTCTCAAGTCTGCCCTGTGCTGTGCCATGATTTCAAGCCCAGCTCCTCAGCACACCAGGTTTAAGAAGGTGGTTGAAGGGCAGTTGGCTTTTCGTTATGTGCTGTAGGGATGGCATGTGTCCTTATGCAGCAGACAGCCTGGGGTATAGACCAGTTGCAGGGGCAGGGAGCAACCATGGCCAGTCCTTCTGTGATACACACTGGGTGTATTTGTGTCCCTCTGTGTTTATCGCTGATATGGGAGTGTGGGAAAGGCCCAGCAGAAACACAGCTTCACTGAGCGAGGTGCTCAGCAACAAAGATTTGGTCATGAAAGGCTTAGAGTTGAAAAAAGCAAAACTGAGGTGAAATGGAGGTAGAAACACTGGGAGGCATTTGCTCTCTTAAAAAACAAGGTTAAGTGGCAGGCTGGGAATAAATCCTGTCTCTGAGAGAGGACTCAATTTTCAGTTGGGAGATATAGACAATTTTCAGATGGCCATTTTTCAACCAAACAGCTGTTTAGATTTTTGCTGCCACTGCCAAGCACCTCTGCCTTTTTTGCATCTTTCCCAGTGCCTGAGAAAGCCAGAACACAAGCACAGTGAAATGCGAGGACAACAGTGTTGTGCTTCTGAAGGAATCAGGAAAAGTGCCTGGATAAAACAAGCTCCAAATCTGATGAATGGCAACAACCACACAGCCCTGTAGAAGTGGACTGCCCAGGTGTGCCAGAAACAGCCACTGCAGCATATGTGAAATTACAGCAGGCCTGGAGCATCTTTTGCCACTTTGTCTTTTCTCTGATATTTGGGTAATACGTTAGCAAAAATTTCCCAACATGAAATTTTCCATCTACTGAAATATGATTATGTATTTCTCTTTTGTGTTTTGTGGGTTTTTTTTGTTTGTTTGTTTGTTTTAAATTTCCTGCTGGTAGAGAATTGCCATCTCCTTGGTCTTTTTTTTTTTTTTTTTTTTTTTTTTTAATTCCAGCAAGCAAAGCTGGAACACTAAAGATTTAACCTTCCCATATTTTTAAAACACTTCACCCCCCAAGTCTCCTCCATTATGGGTTGTTATAGTGTTTGCACCTTAACACTTGCATTTAAACACAACTTTGGAAGTTTGGGAGTGCTTAGTCTTCTCTCATTTCAGACTGATGCTCCAGTTGAACAGCAGTGGCTGTTCAGGATGGATGAATAACTCGGTAGGAAGAAAGAATTCATAAATTTGCCTGCATTAAATATTGTTCAGGCCTAAAAGGAGGCTGCCACCCTCACTAGAAGTAAGCAACATTTTAGTGTGCCAGCCAAATAGCCCCAACTCCTTTCCACTGGCAGCTGCAGCGTTTTCCTTCACTGTGCACTTTGTCCATGCATCAAGCAGTGGAATATGCCAAGAGGCATTTGATTATTGCTGTAGGAGGTCAGATGGGGGCAATGTTGATTTTTTTTCTATCTTGAACTTTGCCTTGTTTCTCAAGAAACTAACTTAAGGGGAAAATGTCAGAGAAACAATCACATTACACTTACTCTATTGTTTGGGGAAATTAATAGTTAATTGGATACTGTCAAGCTGCAGTCAGTAAACCCTCCTATTGCAAACATTCAATCAGTGAAAGGACAAAAAGTATGAAGGCTCAGATAGTTCTCGTGAAATAACTGTCATTATACTCATCTTGTAACCCAGTCTTTTCTTCAGCAGACTAAGCTCTCCCAACAAAAGAACTTTTATGTGAAAATTTCTCTGCCAGGATTTTTTTCCAGTACAGAAATGCAAAAATTCATATCCCTAAGCAACACTAATCTATTAGATGCAAACAATAGTGCCTTTAATATTTTTAGCTTGTTGGGATTTCTACAGAAAATTCTGCTATAGATGTGTCTGTGTGCATGAGGATGTGCATGCTCTAAGTTTTGTTTGAACGTTATTGTGCTGAATATGTTTTTCAATAAAAAATCCACTCCATTCCACTTCTTTGTAAAAGGGAGGATTGAAGCACACATTTGCATAATGAATTCTCATCACTCAATGAAAAAAAAAAATCACAGAACAGCCTGAGTATCAAGACCTTGCAAACTTTTCCTGAGCTTCTTTTTTGCACTCTGCCTGAGTTGCCACCAGCCCCTCTTTGTGATCTTTGAGAAAGACAACAAAATCACTGAGGGGCTACTGTGCAGGCACCCGAATGTGTAAAGATACTGTAATGTGTTGAAGCATTGGTAAGAAAAAATGAAAGCATATGGAGACTTGTTAAATGTCACTCTTCAGACAGAATAACTAGTAAGATTTTTCCACAGTTTCTAAAGTTCTAGTGGGGAACTATCCCACTATATCTAGCATAAGAGCCTTAATGGAGAGTAAATATCCACGGTTTCCCAGAGAAGCTGTGGATGCCCCATCTGTGCAGGTGTTCAAGGCAGGCTGGATGGAACTCTGAGCAATCTGGTCTAGTGAAAGGTGTCCCTGTCCATGGCAGGGGGATTGGAACTAAATCGTCTCTAAGGTTCCTCCCAACCCAAACCATTCTATGATTCCATAATTCTATGGAGAGTGAAAATGTGTACTATGGGCTTTATCTGAATTAGGTGGAAGACCAGAAGAAAAGGGGAAACAATTAAATCTGTCAGAAGGATTGAACACTGCCAACCAGTTAGCACTACGTGACAAGAGCACAGCTCCTGTGAGGTAGATTGGATCCTACCCTGTGCTGAGGGTGCCGTTTGATTTTAATGGGAGTTTTCAGACCCTAAAAGATGCATGGAATTCCAGGAACACATGAAAGGAACCACTGCAGATAGGGGATTACTTACAGAACAGAAATATCACAACCCTAAATAATCAACCCATAGAGCGAAGCTGCCCCGACTTTCTCCCTGGTTGCACTTAAGGAACCTCTGGAGGAAACCGAGTTCACTCTCACACCTCCAAAGCTGTACCTGTGTAACCACTTCGTGGGCGGCCCATAAACCACTGCCACGAGAACACCCTCCCCAGAACGGGACAAAGCACAGAGGATTCATTTACTGGTGTGAAGCAACAAGCTGCTCTTTATTTCAAACAGCTCTAGGAGGTGTTTATTAGCACGGTGTGAACTCAAAGGTGAAATTCACGACTATGACTTCTTGTCACTAGTGAGCAAGCGGGTCATACGGGGCACCGAGACACGTCATTCGTGTGGCACTGACGGGCAGAGGGAGAAACCCTCACACAGCAGGCCAGGGGTCGGCCCTCAGGAGAGACAAGTTCAGGATGCACCTCCTGCAGCTGACCACAGGGAACGAGCGCCCAAGTGCTGTCGCCGCCAAGCCTTTCCTGGGGCTCTCCCGAAACCATACACCCCCAAAAAGCACAACCTAAAAAGGGGACACGCTGCGGAAAGCGCCGCGCCGTGAACACGCCCCCACCCGGCTCCCGCCGCAGCTGCTGAAGAGGGCTTGCGAGACAGTGCCATTTATAGCCGCGGCCGAGGAGAGCGACAGGCCGCCCAGCCAATGAGCGGCGCCATCCGCGGCGGCGCCCATTGGCTGCCCGCGGTGCCGGCGGGTGGGCGGTGCCGGCTCCGCGCGCTCCATGGCGCCCGGGGCGGGGGGCGGTCGCCGGGTCCGGGCGCGCCGCTGACGCGGGGGGCGGGCGGGGAAGGGAGCGAGAGCCCCGGCAGAATCTGCACAGCCCCCGCGACCCGCGGGTCCCCCGCGCCGGAGCGCCGCGCACAGGTGAGCTCGGCAGCGGCGGTCAGCGCGTCCCGCTCCGCCTGCGCGCCCTGCGCCCCCGCGGACCGCCGGCTCGGCTCCGCAGGGTCCAGGGACGGGCGTCTCTCCGCATCCTCCGGAGCGGGAGTGCGGCGGAGGCGCTTCCCCTCGCCGCGGGTCTCTGCGGTGTCGCAGGCGGGAGGCTGGGGGCCGTCCTGGTCCGCCATCTGCCCGCCCGCACCCCTCTGCACTCCCGTGCACCTGCGTGGCGGTGCGGGCAGCGCCGGCCGCTCCTCCCCGGGACTTGCTGCCGCCTCCTGCCTTCGCCCTCTGCCCGGGGGTGCCCGCGGGGGTCTGGGGCAGAGCGGCGTTGCGCCCCCTTCCTCTCCGGCTGGGGCGCCCGGGGAAGACCCCTCTTTCAGCCCTTTCTCCTGCTCCTCCCCTCTCGCCGGGATCCCGAGGGCGTTCGGCGGAGTTTGCAGTTTCCTGCGCCTCTTCCTTCCCTCCGCAGCCCCGCCGCGATGCCCCGGGCGCCGCGCAGCTCCCCAGACCGGCGCTCTCCGTCCCTCCCTCCCCTTCGTCCCCGTCTCTCTCGCCCTCTGCCGCCCGGCAGAGCTGCCGGCGCCCGATGCCCATTTCCCCCCGCTCATTTTTCGCTTCCCGGACGAGATGGACACGACCGGGGCGGTAAGACACCGAGGGAGGTCCCGACTAACTCGGGACGGTCTCCACGGAGGCAGCCGATTCCCCCCCTTTCCCGGGTTTAGGGGCTGCGGGATGGCGGGTGGCGGCTCCAGGCTGCGCGCCGTGGGGTGTGCTGGAGCTTGTCGGTGGAAATAAGGTGGAAAAGCCCCCATTTAGCAAATCTCCGCCACCTTTTCCTTCTTGCTGTCTTTTACTCGCGTGCCGCTCTCCTCTGCCTTCAAGAACAACCCTTTCAATGCAACGCTGCTGCCGTGGTAGGTGCTTTCGCGCCCTCCCGGCAGGATGGGGTCTGGCTCATCCTCTCGGAAGTCTGGCACTGTTCATGCTATGATCCCGCACCATCCAGCCCTTCCGCAGCTGTGTGAAGAGCCTTTGCAGGCTCATTGAAGTGCATCAGTTTTTACGGTTTGCGGTTGGGAATACGCTTTGTATGTATTTTGGGAGTGTCTGGATACGTACAGAAACTTGTTCTTTTATTTAAGACGTGATTCAGTAGGGTGCTGCTCAGCATCCAAGAGGTGCCGGAACCTTCAGCACCCGTGGCCTTCAGCATCCAACCGGGTCATTCCCTTCGTTCTGCAGTGGGAAAGGTTCAGATTATAACGATGCTGGCAAATTTCATAGGCTTCATCTGTCTGGTTAAGCCCTATCATACTGTCATCTCAGACTGGATGACCCCTCAGTTACATTTGTTTAGATTGTGTTGTAAATTATTAAAGAAACCTAAAGTGACCAGCTGGGAGTTAAATTATTTATGTGCATCTACACATGTGTTTCTGCTGGTTTAACTATATGCATTTTTAAAAGCTGGGACGGGTCTGGTTCATGCATGGCCTTGATGTATGCAGTTTGATATAGTGAAATGCTTGAATAACCATCTAAGTACTGCTGAGCTGCTGGTGCCTGTGCTAAGAGGAGTGGTTGCAGCATCCAAAGAGAAGGATGAAAGCAGAACCAGCCAACTCAAACCCATGATAATTATTGATTTGACACGATTTTGTGCACGTTGACTGACAGTTGAATCACGTTGCTACTGTTCTTTTTACTTTTTGGTTTTCTGATTTTTTCTGACTGTATTTTTTGTGGATTCCAGTAGCACAGTGAGAGGCCCTGATCGCAACATCTCGATTTTGTTGCAGCAAATGTAAAAATGATGCTCACATTTTTGGCAAGGCATATGGTTCACTTTCCTTGCATTATCAGTTGATATTTCTGCTTGCCTGATTGCCCTCTCTCCTTGTGTATTGGACCAGCTGTCAGTTGCCCCCACTGGGATAATCCATCTAACTTGCAGCCTGGTCCTTTGTGCACACCTGAGCTGCTCCAGAGACATCTGACAGATGCTAATGGGAAAAGTAGATTACAGTTTAGGCATCCTTGCTTCAGAGACACTTTAGAGTTAAATTGTTGGTGCCATTGATCTTGTGGGTGTCCTAGTTGCTTATTCTCATAGTCTGGGAATCACCTGAACTTCCTAAATTCATGTAGACAGTCCTTATAAAAATCTTGGGATTTGGGATCTTTGCCTCTCCTTGCTATTAAAGTTTATCCAGACTTAACTTCTCACTGGATTACTATTGCCTACCCTTCTGGCTTTTATTATGTCCATCTCCTTTTCAAAGTGCTGGTACTGATGATATTTCCTCACATGCCGTGCTCTCTGTGTTAGCTTTCTACAGGTCTTAGTTGTCTTTATCCCTCATAGGTGTCTTAGTTGTCTTTATCTCTCATTGAGTTGAATTCAAGTTTCTGTTATCCTAAGGCCTTTCACAGCTCTTTCTGTTCCTGCTCATTATTTTATTTCTTACTGAAATTTACCATCCACTGTGTCTGCTTCCCATGTACTTGCATTTGTTCCTTTCCTCATAGGTACTATGTGCTTTCAGAGTTAATGTTTAAAGCCACAAACCTATCTGTGCATAAAGTTTCTCAAAAGAAATTATGCTAATAACATTTTGGGTGAGGTAATTGTGGTCCAAAGGTAAACACTTTCTGAAACGTGGATGTTGTGACCAAGATTTGAACACAGGAACATGTAGTTCTGTTGTTCTCTTCTGTTCTTTTTTTAACCATGCCTGTTGGTTATGTCTTGTTTTGGGAGCTCTTTGGTAAAGGTAATGTGTGCTGTAATACAAGCTTGGGAAGAGTAGTTCAGATTTGACTGGAATCTCTTGATACCGTAATAATAAAAAGTATTTTTCACTCTGTTCTAAATGCAGCAAGACAAGAAAATGACAGAGATTGCTTCCAAGGAAAATTCAGAGCAAATTATTTATTGCTGAGTAACATACTTGTATCAGGTATAGTTTATAGTGGGGAAAAATAACTGGCAGTGCCTTGAAAGAATGTTGACTGCTAATGTTTGAACTACTGTAAAAGATGATTTAATGCTTTGGAAACAAGTCTCTCCCCCTCTTTTTCTTTTTTTTTTTTTTTTTTAGTTGGTTAATTTATTGCCCTTTATTCTCTTTGTCTTGCTTAGTTAGGACAGGATGATTAGATGTTGGCTGTGTTTGACCAGTGGAGGATTTTCTAATCTCGGGATATGGAGCCTTCCTCAAGGATAAAACTGACCTGTTGGTAACTTATGTTTTGTCCTTGTGCCTGTGTGGTGGAGATAGAGGAGGGATATGGTCATATGGCTTTTTATGGGGCTTTTGGGTTGTTGCCAGTTGGTATAGATTGAGCAGTCAGTGCATATGTGACTGTAGTCTGTGCTTTAGCTGCAGCTGAGATAGGAAAAAAAATGGTTGTGGATGGATCAAATACTCTTGCACTGAGCGGAGAAAGATGAGCGATGTGGGTTTGTAAATCTGGTCTCTCATTTTGCTGTGCACGGTTCTGCTGCTGCAGTTACATGAGGCCCTCACTGATTTCAGAGGGGTTTTGTTCAAGTAAGGACTTAAGAGTGGAGCCTTGAGTTGCTGCTTCCTGAAAGCAGCTTTTGTATCGGTTCATTACCTGCTGGGTGACTTGTGACCCTGCTTCAGTTTATATTAAAATTGTAATGTTGGTGATGTGTATGTTTGTCCTTTAATGACTGAATTTATGTGAAATACAGCTCCCCCAGACACAAGCGGCCTTAGAAAAGGGACACATTCCTCTAACAAGTTCTGTTCTCTGAGCCGAGAGCGAGGTGCGCGTAAGACACAGCAATGAACGTGTAGTGTATTTCGGTTCTTGGGGGGCACTTGGAAATATTTTTTGGCATAATCTCTTAAATTTCGTTTCCTTTAAACAGGACTAGAAGAATAAAGAGAAGTTTGATTGATGAGAACTGTGAGAAAGCATGCAACAGTTTGGAATGGATTGATTTATGATACATCTGATATGTGAGAGCTACATATTGTGTCGCTATTGTCCAGCTGCTCCTGGTGGACTTCAGCTAACTTCATTGCAGCCCAACAGATAGATCCTCATCACTAATAGAACATAAACAAGTGTGATGCTGAAATGAGATGAGGCTCCGAAATGGAACTGTGGCCACCGTGTTAGTTTTCATCACTACTTTCCTCAGTTTGTCCTGGTATACTGCATGGCAAAATGGGAAAGGTAAGTAAAAAGCTCCAAAACCAAATTAACCTTCACAGGGCTGCATGGCTGTGTGCTGCTGCTGTATGATAGCAATCTGTAAATTGCTTGTTGACTAGCTCTGCTACAGAAGGTACTGCCTTGATGAGGAATAAACACCTGCTAGTAGGTCCAGGAAAATTAACTTGGAGTGATCCTGATCTAAAAAGAAAAAAAAATGTACCTGAAGAAAAACAAATGCTGGTGTTGGAGGAATTGGTTGGTCAAGACTGAATAGTTGTGGTTTAGGTTTTTTTCCTGGTTTATGGTTGTTGGAAAACCATATGTTTGTTTTTGATTCGTGGTTTATTTATTTATTTACCCATGTAACATATGGCCAATGGACCCGACTAGAGAATGTTATTTTTGGTGCTGCTTTCTGTCTTCCCTGATGATTTAGTGATGGCAGTGGCAAACTGCCAATCAACACCATTGAAAGACTTTTCTTGCTGTCTTTGAATGAAATTTAAAATACTTTCTGTCAGAGTATCATGTAAGAAATGAGCAAATTGACAAAGTAATGGGAAATGCATCTATTATAACCACATAAACAATTTTCTAAAATAATTAAGTAACTATTGTGTGTAGTAGACTTTCACCTTTTTATATATCTTTGATCTTACTGCACTCCATGTGAACTCTGAAAAATTCATTTTTCCTGAGGGTTGGGACTCTTTACTGAAAGTAGGGTAATTTGGTTTTATTCTTCAGTAAAGCAAATAAACTTGTTCAGCAATGTTTTCTGGAAGAAGAAAGGATTGTTCTTTTATTTTATAAACATCTGAACTCTTGAAAAATAGTAGACTACATTCGTCAAAGACCAAGTAATTTAAAAACTAATTTTGTCTTCAGTGATTGTTTGTTCTTATTATTCTGCTGAGAATATTATCTTCAGTTGAGCCTCAGGTCCAGGAAGAGGAAGCTGAGGCTTTCCATGAATACTGTCTGTTTTAGCATAGCCAACTTGTAGCCCTTATTTAAGTATAAAAGAAACAGATGAGTTCTGTGTCATATTGAATATTTTTTTCCCATTGGGCATTTGTGGGAGAAGCAGATGCCTTGTGGTGTGATTCTGCTGTAGCAGTTGGTTGGTAGGCTACCCTTCTGAATGCAAGCAGCAGGAAAAAATGTCAGCTTCTCAAGGTTGTGGTAATATATAGATCTTTTAATTGGACAGCAGAAGTGTAGATGTGCCAAAGACAGACAAGAAAAGGGTATCTGAATAGCACTGTAAGTAGTATGTTCTTCATTTTGACTAATAGCAAATTCAGTAGTTACATTTTTATTAATTTCTTGCTGAAGAACCTCATAAGAATTTTGCTTTCACTTCAGCAGAGATAGATATCTATGAAATTCTTTGTCATGGTGTTTTTTCTTTCTTACATGATACATGATTTACATGTCTTGGTCTCTTCTGTCAAAACGTAACACAAGGAAAAGTCTCTGTTAAAAGAAGTTAACAAAAATCTGCTATTTGGGGCTTTTGTTAGTCAGACTGCTCTTTTTTATACCTTTTTTCCCATCTGAATGCTCAGAATCAATACTTCCTTAGTGTTGGTATAAAATTTCTGCATTTATCTTCTTCAGATCTTGCTGTTGAGCATTAGGATGGTAATTTGTTAAATAAAAATCAGTGTAATGATATATCAGTAATGTGTTAATTAATCATAAATCATAGTTACAAAGCTAAAGTCTAAATCACCTGTGCTTAAGGTGTTGCTTCAAGAGAAGTTTATACATAGAACGTTATTTTTTAAATTTTGTGTAGGTTATCCAAAATCACAACAGATTGGAGTTAATTTAGTACCACGTTTTCATTCAACGCACCAATGGAAAAGATTCCGAAACTGATGATAAATATTTGCCAAGGTTTTTTGTCCAGCTTGATGTAATTTTATGTTTATTTAGTAAGCCTTGTGGGATGGTATTTTAATTGATAATGTTTTCATTACAAATTTTTTGAGTGGCTCAGTTTGAAGAAAACAGTGCTTGCTGTTCCCATTCACTGAAGGGCTGTTGGGCGTCGCATACTTTGATTATCATATTTTGTTATTCATTACATTTATATTGCATTTAGATTCCTGTATGTTTAAATCTTCAGATAGCAAAGTAAATCTACAGTAGGAAAGAAAATACTATTTACACTTTCTGAAAGAAAAAGCAACCCCCCTCAAATTGCTCAGTGATAACTGAAACAAATTTTGTTTTTTAAAGCAGAAGCATAGTGCTTCTTTCCAACAACCCTAATCCAGTCTTCAAGTGATTCATTTTAATTTAGAAACTAAGATCTTGGATAATTATCACCATTCATTTGTAGAATACCAATTAAGACTAGGATTATATGATATTTTTGTAGATCATATCTTCCCCTAGTAAATATAACTAGTTTTAGTCTATACAGAATAGGATTTAGACACTTCAAAGTGATACAGACTTTGGTACTGCTTTAAAGTGCAAAAATTTGTCTCTGCAGAACAATACTTTGCAAACTTCAAGGATATGCTGAAAAATTGTCAGGAGCTGACGGAAATACTCTGTCTGAAGTGCCATCGCTGGAAACAGCATGCCTTTAGCTTACCCTGTGGTCTGATTATGTAAATAACATTTCACAAGGCAGACACAATGGCCAATTATATGTTTTGCTTTTAAAGTAACTGTATTTGAAGAAGGTTGACTGAAATATCTGTGGTCCTTTGAGAGAGTCTTCAAAATTAGCCCAAGATCTTTGTCACTTTCTGGACCTCATGCAGTGTATAGTAGCACTGGAGTTGCAAGGAAGCAGTAAAAGCCCTGAATACACATGGGAAAGACCTCTTGTGAGGGATTCTTGAACAACAGTTATAAGGCCTCTTTCTACGGTTAAAAACGTGCTATGGTTAGCATAAGTTAAGTAGATGTTGGAAATCAAAATTACAAAATGCTGATTACTGTGGTGCACAGAAGGACCACTTTTAAAGGATCTGCAATCACTTCACATTCACAGTTCAGTGTAAGATGTCCTTGAATTCCTCCTAAGACTGAGCTCTTATGCAAGGAATAACTTTATGCTTAATACCATCTCTTTTAACTGAATCGTGCTTTCTGGGACTACTGACCTGCTCAGGGTCACAGGTCTTCACCATCTCCTCTGAGTTCTAGAAAAGTGTGGTGTATTTTATCCTAAAGGCACTGCTTTTAAGAAAATCTAACCATTACAGATCAGTGCTTTGTACCTATTACACCAGTCACAAAAATGACATCAAAGCTGTGTAGAGAGTGTAGTCTTGATGCTTTTTAATGTGACTGTTGGTTTGAGTACATAATGTTCCGGGAAGAGCACTATGCTCCATGATGCTCAAGAACCTCCTCTTCTTACATCAACAAACTTCCTAATCCTAATTCATTGTGGAAATTGGGAAGGAAAGTAAATAATTTCACTGAATTAGGGCAAGCACAGTAGGATTTAATTAAAGTATTTTTTCATTTAAAATATGCACGTTTTGTTCTTGGCCAAAGACGGTTGTTGGCAGTGTCTTACATGACTTTTAGAAGGCATTTGGCTACTTGAAGTGTGAGAACAAGTGTGAAATATATATTGTGAAAATCTGATGCAGTTTAGCCCTTCAGGAGTGGCTGAACTATGTCATTTTTGTAGCACTCTGAAAACAGTGGTGTATTTCATCATTCTCCTTTAAAGACGAAGAATTAGTTGGAAAAGCTTCTGGTTTTCAGTTCATCCAAGAGTGTTGCCGTAACTGTAGAATTTTCTCACTGTATGAGGATGGCTTATTTTGGTATGCTGATATAAATTCACATGTGAAGACCTCTGAGAGAACTTGTGAGATATTTAGCTCGCTTCCTAATTTGCTAAATATTCACTCATACTTAAGTAATGAAGGTTGGAGCTACTGTCTCCTTTTAAGCATGATGTCTTCTCTCTTTTGGAGAGAAAATAGCCTGGAATTTATAATAAAACTGTTTTCTTCTCTCTCCTCTGGCTGTTTTCATAAAATTAAAATTACCATGTTGTTTCTCAGCCACAATAATCATAAGCGTTCAAAAACATCTAAACTTAGCAACAAGGATAAGAAAACCTAACTGAGAGGAACCTGACAAAAAGCCTCAGCCAATGGTGGAAAATTTTGGCATAAGAACCCAAAATATTTATTCCCAGAGGAAGAAGAGTCCTGTAGAAAGAACCATAGAGGAAACAAGACAAGGAGGACAGAATCTCTCTTCCTTCCCCTTCCCCCCACCTCTTTCTCTCTCTGTTTTTCCCCCCTTGGCAGTGGTTATGCAATATTCTCTTGTAAAAAAAAAAAAAAAAAGGTGAGAAATCTGAGAGATGCATGTTAGTATTTTGCAACCATAACCCACCTTAGTTTATACTTTGATCCCAAGAGAAGCTGTTATTCAAGTGAATGCTGCTACAGCCTTCTGGCTGCATGTTCTGATTTTCAGAGTTATGTGCTGATTTCCCACTGATGTGAGTTAAGACAAACCAATCAAAAAAGTTCGATGGACTACAAACTGGGAAGGGTGAAGGCAGGGGAAGGGGAGGGATGGGCTGGTATGCTAAAGTAGAAAGTGTTATAACAATTTATTGCAGTTTGGAGAAGAGAGGTCTCTTTCATTTCTGTTAAATAGAGGGGAAATGTTGGGGTTTTTTTGGAAAGTCTGTTGCAGATCTTACAGGAGCTGAAATTAAAGGAAATAAAAGGTTTTTTTTCTTTTTAACACCAACACATGAATGTTACTCTGGTCTTTATCTAAAATACACTTCAAGCTTGTTTTCAACAACAGGTTGGCCTATAACTTAAAAAAAGGAATTGAATTTCATTAAACCTGGAATGTAGGTTTGGAATGGTTACTGAGAGTCCTGTGGAGGTAGTGAACACCCTGTCCCAGTTGAATCAAGCAGAAGAGGTATATATATTGCTGCTCAGGTGGGCAGTGTTTAGGTCTGAAGTATCTTTTTGTCTTATGCCTGTTGCACCAGAACTCGTCTGGCACCAGTGATTTTTGGAGAGCTGCAGTGAAAAGGATTGCTGCCAAAGGGGCTTTTGCAGCAATGCCTTCTTCCTTGATTTTTTTTTTTTTAGTAACCTGCTATCCAGGTTAGCCAAATAGTTTATGGGATTATAAAACTTAGTTGCTCTCAGAGCATTTAACGTCATCTGGCTCAGCCAGCATCTTGAGGTGCTGCTCTGATTACGGCCCAGTTGTTAGAGTTGGAGAAAGGCTGTACTTTTGCTCAGTGTGACTTCTCCTAATACTTCTTTATACTGAATCTTCTATGCTTGCATGACTCCCCTAAAATCCTGGTTGCTACTCACATCCACAGACTATCATGTGATTAATTTAGCCAAGCCAGGAAAGACAGTTGCATCTGACAGAGCTGCTCATATCCTACTGTAAGAGATGTATTTTACAAATGTACAATGGCTTGTAAGCCAGTAACTGTGTTCCTAGAGTAGTTAAAATAGATATATGGTCATATTTTAATAGTGAGCAAGAGGGGCTTTGCAGTAATCTGTTGTATTTTTGGTGGTGGTTGATATTTTCCTTAGTGAATCTGGGTGGTGAGAGGGAGATAATTCTTATTGGATTTCAAACAGCACCATGATGAGAGGAGCAGCAAAGGTAGACAAAGAGGTTCAAGTTTAAAATAAATTAGGCAAATTGGAGACCTAGTCAGGAAGGGGGGGGTGAATAGAGAGTTGAGGGTAGGGGAAAGTGCTGCAGTCAAAACATGGGGCACAGTAAAGAAGAAAATCAAATGTATACATAAAGAGTGGGGAAGAAATTTGATGTTAGCATGATAGTTAGGAATGAAAGTTTACTGTAAATCCCATGCTAAGTGTACTTATCATGTTATTGCAGAAAACAGAAGAAATTGTACAAAAAAGGGCTGTAAGGAAATAAGTATAAAGTCTACTGCTCCAGCAAGGCACAGGAAGTCTTCTTTCTGCTCTGCTTTGTACTGTGTCTGCTTCTGTATGGTGCACTGCAAAGAAAATAGATTCATTAGATGGGATTCAAAGAAGCAACAAGTGATCAAAGATTCAGAAAGCCTACCCTGTAAGGGAAGGATAGGTGCCCTGACATTCCTTAGCTTAAAAGAAAGGTGTGAGAAGAGAGAGAGAGATAGAATTCTGAAATACTCTAAAAGTTCTTGCCAAGAATGTCTTGCCAAAGGAAATAAAAAAGGACATCATCTATTGTTTGTGGCCATAGTGAATAACAGGATATAAGGGACTGAAATTGAAAGGGAGAACAAGGTTGGGTAGTGGAAACAGTTTTTGTAATGGCGAGTATAGTTACATACTGGAGTAGATTATTGGCGAGGTGTCAGTGGTGAAGAATTTCCATGTAGGCATTTTCAAAAATAAGTTAAACTGGCAATGACAAGTAAAAGACACTGATACCATAATTGGTACCAAAGACTGGGGCTAGCACAAAAAGTGTGAGTTACACTGGTCTTTAAAATCAATATGACGCTTCCAAAATAAGTCTTAGCTAGGAAAGACCTACGGCTGGCAAAAATACTCTAACTTGGAACTAGTGATCATGCTGAAATTAGTTTTGAGTGGGGGGCTGGACTACATGACCCCCAGAAGTTCCTTATAACCTAAATTAATGAGGTTATTCTTGACCTTTGCCGGGCTTATCTCTTCTAGTGCCAAAAGCAACATGACAGTGTATTTCATTGCTTAATAATATTGATGTTTGCATGAGATATGTGAGAGTTGCCTGCTATTATAATAAAACTTGATCCCTTAAAATACATAAAATGCATGCTTGTATTTTAGCAGAATCCTTTATCTGTTTATTGTTAATCTCTTATTGTTATTAACAGTAAACAGCCAATTCTATAACTAGGAACCATGAACATACCATGTCAGAAAAATCCCAAAAAGATTTTTATTTTCTAGTATGATTTTGTATTTTTTTCTTTTATTTTTCTTCACTCACACTGTTTGGAGTAGTATCTTATTCAGTAACCTTATTCCTGCTGTGTAATTATGACTTTATTTGCTGCCTGAATAACAAAAAAGCCTTTTTTATTATTGATACAATTTTTAGGATTAGAGTCCTGTAAGTTGCTTCTTTTTAAGATGAGACACTGGTAAGTCTATAATTTAGTTTTGTTTATAATGCACTAAGTTTTGTGTGCCTGAACATGGCAGAAAGTGAAAAGAAAGCAGTTTCCTTGCTCACAGTGCAAGACTTTATTCCAGCTAGTCTGTACCTAAAAAGCAATTACTCTACAGTATTGTAGAGCTGTGCTTTCAGCTGCTTTTCTGGTTGTCTCCTCAGCTTCCATGCAGCTTTCTGTCTATTCCTGCGGATGCTTCCCGCAGATGTGCCACCCATCTATCTGACTGTAAACAACAGAAACCCTCTTCCTGCTTGTGACAGTATATAATTTTTCTGTGTAATGCTCAAAAAGAATTTAAAAGTTTCCTATGCTTATGAAGCACAAATATTGCTGTTGTAGCCTGCAGATACATCATGGTCTTGCATGTCAATGCCATGAACATTTTAAGTTTCCTCAGACAGTTCGGAGATGGGCTGAACTAAATCTTTTTTCCATTACAAATTACTAGTGAAGTACTTGTACCAATAAACAGCCCTCATACTCAGTTGCACAGCCCCTAGACAAACTGTAGAGGTACCATTAGAGAGAGTTTGAATAAAACAAATGTGATGGGATTACATTTGACTTACAAGGTTGTTGTTAATTTGCAGCAATATGTGAGCATGATGAAGCTTTGATCCTGAGTTTCTTGCAAGGAGGACAAGTTAGAAAGAATATGTTCTCAGAAACAGAGCTTGTTCAAGACAGTTGTCAAGGCACAACAAGGCACAAAGAAACAAGAAGCATCAGCAACCTCAACCCACTAATGTGTGGAAATAATAACCAGACTTCAACAATGGCTTGAATTTTGTGCCCAAGCTAATAAAAATTTCTAAAAGTTTCAGCACTTAAAATAGTGTTGTTAAATGGTGAGGCTGTAGCACTCTTCTTACCAGTTATCTTTTGCTAGATGAATTTTCTTCTAATGTATGAAAATGTTAAACGTTTGGCTGTGAATCAGCCATTACTAATCTCTATTTAGTTTAGGAAACTGGCTTTCCTTGCTGTAGTTTGTGGCTTGTATGTGTACATTTGTTTCTGAGAGGAAGGATAGGAATAGTTTGAAGTAAGAGCATCTTAATTTGTATGCACAGAAACTCACTGACTTATTGACAATTCTGTAGTAGAAACAAATCATG
The DNA here is from genome assembly GCF_036250125.1 of Pseudopipra pipra. Lineage (NCBI taxonomy): Eukaryota > Metazoa > Chordata > Aves > Passeriformes > Pipridae > Pseudopipra > Pseudopipra pipra. The sequence continues at coordinate 87,703,853 of NC_087550.1, read as the reverse complement.
TTAAAGTGTTTGGAAGCTTTCAGGTTGTCAGAACTGGTTGCTTTCCCTGTGTGCTACTGTATTCTACTTTCCTGTGTACTTTGTTTCCTTGGCCACATTGGACTGTAACTTACTTATACAGAGAATATCCAGCGTCTTAACCCTCAAAATCTGAGCCCCGAACGTTCAAGAGTATGTGAGCATATTAATGTGGTATTTTTGAAGAAGGTTTGGGATACACACACCTGTTTTTTTTCCGGACATGACTTCTTTTTCTTTGTGGAAATCTTGCCTGGGCAGAAATCCTTCAGATGCAGAGTCTGCAGCCCCGGATGGGTGGATGCTGCTACACAGGCATCCTGTTGTTGACCAAATTACTGCATTACCAGAAATTCCAATTGTGTACACACAGATTGTTTAAGTGTGCACAGTAAATGACACCTTAGGGAAATTTTCTGTAGGTGTGTATTTGTGATAAGTAGTTGCTGAGAGATTGTACAGTAGTCTATGTGCTTTTGGGATGTCTGAGAGGGGTCAGTCACTCAGTTACTGCACAATTGGTTGGCATATTTGCTCTAAGTCACATTCTGGAGGATGTGTAGAGGTGAGTGTGGAAGTGTCAGGGTTAAATATTTTTGCTTTGCACAAAGGCTGTTTTCACTCTCTTGATCAGAGAGGCTCTAGACAGAAATAGGGGAGACCTTTCTGAAATTCACATGTAGACAATGATAAACCAGTGGCTTGGATAATGAATGTAGGATGGCTGTGGTTAAATTCTTTCAAAGTTGAAAGGTCACTGCAGCTTCTTTTGCATTAAAACATGTGACTGTATACTCTCTTTCCTTCTGTTACTCCTTCGTAATACTTTTTTAGTCTGTCCTTCTGGTTTTGTTCAAATGTACCGTGGAATACAAATTAACCTTTATTAACACTTGCAATTTGTGGAGTACAAATTAACATTGTATTCCTCTGAGTTTGGAGGAAACAGACTGTTAGGACGAGAGCCTCTGCTTGGTCCCACGAAGGTGTACCCTTCCCACCCCACAGTTTTGGCTCTCACTAGGCACACAAAGATACCAGAGTGCCAGGTGAGAGAGCTGGTTTATTTAAAACTCAAGACATAACTTATATGTCTTAGTTTTGGATTGTTCATGATACTGCTGGTTTAATCCTCCTTCAGAGTGTAGAACAAACTGCTTGTGATTGTGTTTGTGGGTGTATTTTTGTACTTGGTCCTTTTTTAAATTAGTGGAGAATAGCCCTCTGGGCCTTGCAAGAATCTGTGCTTCAGCTTTTTTCTTTTATCTTTATCTGGTGTTGAGCGTGTTACTGTTTGTTCATGTTGCTGTGATTGTTAAATCTGCCATAGAAGAAAAAGGCATTCATGGCTACTTTACTGTGTTTTTACTGAAACATTATAGATGCATTTTTCAAATGGAAATTAAATGCAGGAGACTGGTATATTAAAAGGGATGTTGCCATTTGTGGTATTTAGGTGGAACTGTAGAGTTGGTGGCTGATGTAGTTGACTCTAGCCTTCATTCTCAAAACATTCATCATCATGGCTCGGCTTCACAAACGAAGATTTGGGAAGAGCTCTACCCACATTTGCTACAAAGCACACTGGTGGCTAAAAAGGCCAATATGAGATAGACAAGTCCGGTTGCAAAAGGCACAACAGAAAGACTCCTTAGGTGGTATCAGCAAGACACGATTCTTTCTGTGTTGTCTTTTCTCTTCGATGGTGATCCTGTGTGCGTTCTCAAAAGAAGCAGCAGCGTTATAGATGGTGTGTCTCCAGACCTGTGACTGGAGGCCAGAGTAGACCAGTTATGGTGATCAATATGGCCAAGTCTGAGATGTTGTTTCAGGGAGTCCTTGTATCTTCGGGGCTCCTCTCTTGCAGCACCTGGTGGCAAGTTCACCATAGAGCAAGATCTTAGGGAGGCAGTGGTCCTTCATCCTTGAGACGTGCCCTGCCCAACACAGCTGTGTTCTCATCAACATGGCCTCAATACTTGTAACTGCTGCCTGTTCTAGAACAGATGTGTTAGTTACGTAATCTGACCAGTGGATGTTTAGGATTGTGCGGAGACAGCGTTGATGGAAGCGTTCTAGGAGTCGCAGGTGGTGGCGGTAGATAATCCATGATTTGGATCCATATAAAAGAGCAGACAGCACTATGGCTCTGTAAACACTGATCTTGGTACTTTTCTTCAAGTGTTTATTTTGCCAAACTCTTTTATGGAGTTTTCTGAAGGCACTATATGCCTTTGCTAACCTATTGTCTATCTCTCCATCAATCTTACCATCCGAGGAGATGAGGCTACCTAGGTAATTAAACTGCTGGACTGATTTGAGCTCTGATTGGCCAATGGTGATATGGGGATGATGGAAGACTTCCTGAGGTGCCGGTTGATAGAGAACTTCTGTCTTCTTTAAGCTGACTTCCAGTCCAAAGAGCTCAGCAGCGTCTGCAAAGCAGGATGTTAAACGCTGCAGAGCTGCTTCTGTGTGAGCAACAAGGGGCGGCGTCATCAGCATAAAGCAGCTCTCAGACAAGATGGTTTAAGGTCTTGGTGTGGGCCTTCAGTCGCCTTAGATTGAATAGGCTTCCATCATTATGATATAGAATGTAGAATGAAGAGTAGTGTAATGGAAAAATAATTGAAAATATGTAATTAACACAGTGATTTGGGAAATTTAAATGAAAGTATTAATTTTCTTCACTGAGTATTTGTAGACACTGTTCTTGTCACCAAAATTTTTAAAATGTTACCTTCTTTTACCTTGTGACTCATTCCAATGGCCTTAGTCGAGTCTAACTAGAAGCTGATATTGTCTTGTCTAATCTCATGAAAACATGTTAGTTGCTGTTTCTGGACAGTTCTTTTCTTGTTTATGAGTTCTTTTGCCATAATTGAAATTCTGATCTGTTAGAGTTTATTATTTGTTCCAGCATTTGCATATGACAAACATGTCATATTGTCTGATTCTCCTCCCTTGACCTTTTTTAAACACTAGTCACTATAGGAGGCATTGACTGGCTTTGGTTGCAGCTGTATAGCTTACGTTGTGTTTTGTTAGCAACACAGTTGACTGGTGCAACAAGAGCTGGACAAGGGAAAAAAGTAAGGTGATTTCAGATCAATTAGTCATTTCGATTTTCTTATGTGTTGTATGTCATGAATACAAGGAATAATATGAGTAACCTTTGACTAAAATTTCATCTCCTGTATTTTAAAGTACAGCTATAACTGTATAACAGCTCTAACTATAGCTGATATGGAGGCATCAGATAAGTAGAAGATAAAAAGTGTAGAATGCAGGTTCAGTTAATCGTAGAATCACAGAACAGTTTGGGTTGGAAGGGACCTTAAAGACCATCTAGTTCCAACCCCCTGCCATGGACAGGGGACATCTTCCACTAGACCAGGTTGCTCAGGGCCCCATCCAGCATGGCCTTGAACATTTCCCAGGATGGGGCATCCACAGTTTCTCCAAGCAACCTGTTCCCAGTGCCTTGCCACCTTCACAGTAAAGAATTTCTAACTTACATCTAATCTAAACCCACCTTTTCTCAGTTTGAAGACATTCCCCCTTACCCTGTCTCTATGTGCACTTGTAGGAACTCCCTCCTCAGCTCTCTTCTCAGCCCCCTTTAGGTACTAGAATGTGCTATAAGGTCTCCCTTCCAGACTGAACAATCCCAACTCTCTCAGTTTGTCCTCATAGGAGAGGTCTCCAGCCCTGTGATCATCTTTATGGCCTCCTCTGGACTTGCTCCAACAGGTCCATGTACTCCTTATACTGTGGCCCCAGAGCTGGATGCAGCACTCTAGGTGGAGTCTCCTGAGAGGAGAGGAAGAGAATCACCTTCCTTGACCTGCTGGTCATGCTGCTTTTGATGCAGCCCAGGACACAGTTGGCTTTGGGGACTGCAAGTGTGCATTGCTGGGTTCTGTTGAGCTTCTTGTCAACCAGCACGTGCAAGCCCTTTTCCCCAGGGCTGCTCTCAATCCACCCAGCCTCTACTTGTGCTTGGAAATGCCCCGACCCTGGTGCGCAGGACCTTGCACTTGGCCTTGTTGAACTTCATGCAGTTCACCCAGGCCCACCTCTCAAGCCTGTCCAGGTCCCTCTGGATGGCATCTCTTCCCTCCAGCATGTTGACCACACCACACAGCCTGGTGTCATTGGCAGACTTGCTCAGAGTGCACTCATTTCACTGACCGCATCACCAACAAAGATGTTAAAAAGTGCTGGTCCCAGTACTGACCCCTGAGGAACACCATTTGTCGCTGGTCTCAACTTGGACATCGAGCTGTTGGCTGCAACTCTGAGTGCAACCATTTAGCCAATTCCTTATCCACAGAGTGGTCCATCTGTCAAATCCATGTCTCTGCAGTTTGGAGATAAGGATGTTGTGCAGGACAGTGTCAAATGTTTTGCACAAGTCTGGCTATTTGCAAGATGTGAGTGACAGGATTAGGGGTAGCTTGAACGATTACCGAATTGGTAATTTTCTAGGAACTTCTTTTCTCCTTCAAATCCTTTTCCCAGTTTTAACTTACCAAGTCAGTAACAAGGAGGATCAAAGACCTCACTTTCATGAATTCTGTTACAGCAGAGTAACAGAATTTATGTGTTAGTAAATGGAATTAGAAGTTCAGTAGGTTATAAAAAGGTGGTATGCAGAGAAATATTTTTCTTAAAAAAAAACCACCCAAAAAACCCACAACCCGCCGCAAAAGAACTCCCCAGGAATTTGAAACCACTGGATAGCATGAATATTTTAATATCTTAATATAGGTTAATGTGCTTGTTTGTAGAAAGCAGCTGAAAGTGTTGACTGATATCTGAGGAGAAACATATAATGTCACAGATGACTTGTAGTTAAACTGGCTGTAAGGCGTTGAATTACCTAAAAGGTAATTGCATTTGTTTACATTGTCAGCAAATCTGTAAGTATTTCAGATGAAGGGGTTGTTTCTTGTTCTCTTTTAACAGATGTGAAAGAACTGTGTTTTACCAAGATTAGCTTTTGTAATTATTTTAAAGTTGAAATTATGATACCCTACAGAGATGCTGATTATAAAGCCACATGTTGGTAGGATCAGCATAAGTGGTTATGGCTTCTTTGATTTATCTTGTCAGAAATTAGTGTAATTAATTATTATGTGGGTTTTAGAAGATATTCTTGTTTATTGGTAGCAATAAAGTGTGTATATATATACACATATATAAACTAAATGATGGAAGCAAATGTAAATGGATGCAAAATGTATGCTTAATAGACACGTTTCTGCAGAAATGTAGAATGGATTGTTTTATTTTAATGTGTTAAACAATGCAATGGAAATGCTTTCTTTTAGCCAATGTGCTTTTAGTCTTTCAGTGTTGCCAAGAACACAGGCTAGATGCTGACCTGTCCTTTATCTTAAAGGTGTGTTTTAGTGCTATGATTGTAATGTTTCCTTAAACTGGAGCTTTGTGCTTACTTGAGCAGTACAGAATTATAGCCTTGCTTTTTGACTGGCGGTGAGTTTGAAAAAAATAACCATGACATAATGATCTTTGTAGAAGCTGTCCCCGTAAATTGTGTTCCTGTTTTTGAGGTAATACTGTGGTGTTGAAGGTTTCCTAATCTCTTTTGCACTGTTGTACACTTTAAGTCCTTCTGCAAGACGTGTAAGAAATGTCCAAGTGGGAGATTTTAGTAACAGTTATTTGAAGGTAATTTTTTTTCATTGTAAAGTGTCAATACCCAAGTTATGTGAATTCAATGCTTTGTATACTTAGCTGAGCTTATCTTTTATTAATTTCTGAAATTGAACTCTTCATACAATTAATGTCTACAACAGAAGTTGCAGTAATTTTTGTTGTACCGCTTTGCTTTTTGGAAATAGAATCTATGAAGCTTTTATTTATTCCTCAGTGTTTCTATTCAGGGCTAGAGATGTGTTAAATACTGATTGCTTATTGTGGGACTGATTTAGGCTATGATTTCAGTGACCTTTTTATATCACTTTCCCTTTAAAGAAGAAATGCCAACAGAGGTGACAGTGCTTCTTAGCACTGGGAATAAAATAAAAATCTGGAACCTAAAAAGCCCTGAGGTTTATATTTATCTATAGTCCTGGGCAGTGTTGTTTACTAGGCAAAGAAGTGTGAATTCTAGTCAAGTTAACAGTCAGATCAGGACAAATAATTTGCAAATGTGAGATTTCTTTTTTTGTTTGTTTGTTTTTCCCCATCACTGTAGCTTGCTGTTCTCTGTTTTAAAGGAGGACCTTCAGCTCAAGTGCTGCCAGTACTCTTCTCAAACAAATCATGTGTTTAATTATCCTTATTGTCTGAGGCCAGTGCACAGACAGAACACCATATGCTTCTGTTGACTTGACCTCCTTAGTCGTGGGTGTCTGGATTTTCTGATATATTATTCTTTTTATTCCTTTTATCCAGAGGAATGTTCAGACCCCCTGTCAGCCCTCAGCATTGGAGATTTGAGAGTGGTATGATAATGGGGTTTATGACCATGTAGGAAATTTTCTAAGTTGTGATCTTTCTGTATTGAAAAATTTGTATCTAGATGCAAAGGTGTGTAATTGCATCTGGAAACATTTAGACTGTTCCTGGTTGCTCTGTCCAGCTATGAAAATACCCCTTAAGTAAATCAGTCATCAGTTGCCACCTTTCTAGTTTGGCTTCTTTGACTATTTGATTGCTTAGGATTGTTTTTCCTCTAGGAAAATGTTTTATTCTGTGACTTTTTAGAAAAAAATTAAACAAACCAATCTGCCTGATGTATCACTTCATGCTTCTATTTTGATTGATAAGCTGCATAATTTTTAGTGTATTTATGTTAAAGATAGAAAAAAATGGCAGGGGAAGTGGATTTCAGAGTCTGATCTGTTTTGTACTCCCATTTTTCTGCTTTCTTTGTATATGTGAAGTCTCTGAGAAGGCAGAGAGTTCTACTTTTTCGAGGGAATATTTACAGGTAAACTGATTCTGACATTTACAGTTCAAAATAGAAAGGTTTTGCCAGTTGATATTACAAAGGATCATATTCAGATTGCTTTAAAAATTTTAGAGAAAACAACTTCAGCTCCTGCTGGAAAGGAATGTTTAAACAAAAGTGTCTAGACTGGACTGGATCAGGCCCTGAAAGTTTCAAAGCAAGTGCTTCAGACTTGTGCTGGTGATTAGTTGGAGAGAAAAAAACCACATTATTTTGCTTATAGAGGTCCTTGAAGCACAAAATGTGAAAAAATTGCAATGAGAAATTAAGTAATCAAAATTGAGTTATTTTTTAAAAACAGGAAATCCTGCAAAACCTTCACTCAAAAACAAGCTGTTCTTCACAATGAGAGCTCTTGAATAAGCACTCTTTAAAATACTTCTGATCCTAATAAGTACATTACTATGTGGAAAACAAGGGCAATAAACAGTAGCTCTACTGGGTTGTTTTGGTAGATTGAAATACTGAATTGCTAAAATGACCCTTCAGTTTGAGTAACAAGATTAGAGATAAAAGAATGACTTGTCCACTTGCATCTTGATTTTGTTTGTTTCCTGATGCAAAAAATGTTTTGTTATGATTAGTAGGATGTATTTTTTTGTATGTGAATCATCTACCTTAATTTCTGTCTTTAATTTCACAGAGTATTATAAAACAATTGCATATTCTCTAATGCCTTCAAAATAATAAAATAGCTTTATGAATGGGCATAGCTACAAACTCTGTAACTAAAAAAGCCCATAGGATCAAGTGTTCAAAGAGTACTGATAAAATTTGACCTTGAGCAGTTTTCTTAAGAGCTTTTATTTATAGCATGTCTGTTGTTAGCATTTACAGTGTACTGCTTTATTCCGTATTTGCATGGTTGATTGCTTTTCTGCTTCAGATTTTGTAACTCATCATAACTTGTTTATAAAAGGTTTTAATTTCACTTTAAGACCGGGGGAGCTAATAAGCTTATGTTGAGTAGTCAACCGTGGTAATATATTGTAACATTTCAAGGACACCATATATCAGCTTTTGACCAGTTCTGAGAGGAAATCAGAATCTGACTTGTAAGCACAGATGAGATTTGATTTTTGGGAGGAAATTTTGTTAGCACTTTCTTTACTCTTCACTGTTCAAAATTTCTGGTTATGAATATGATTTGTGCGTACATACAGGTTTTGACACGTGATAATTATCTCAGCTTGCTACAATGTTTTACTGTTTTTATAAGTCTAAATGTCACAGGAGGAGTCTGGAACATCTTTAATATCTCTCTTGTGTGGACATAGCTTTTTGTCTACGCTTGTGTGATTGGTTTGACAATTCCTCTGCTCGCCTCTTCTCAGCTGGACATATGAGAATGCGGTGCTTGATTTGTGCCTTATGAATATCTTCTGAGCTCTGGAGTCACTTCCAAAGGGCAATGGGAGCAATGCTTACATTTTCTTAGTAAATACCACTATGTATTGTCTGTGCATCTTTATGTGGATTGTACCATGCAGTAGGAGCAGAATTTTGTATCACACCATTAGGTACTTGTACTGATAGTTCATTTTGCAAAACCCATGCAAAAGAGGAAATCTAGCCTTTGTCAAAAAAGGTGTCAGTTATAAGATGAAGTTGAGAATTACTTAAGTGCTTGTGTAGTAAGAATTTCTTTTTATTTGCTGAAGGAATTCAGATTTTTTTTTTGATAGACTAAATTATTTCCAGTGCTATCACATATTAGTGTAGCAGGATTTGGATTTAAAAGGATATCTGTTTGTGAAGGTGACTCTTTGATCAGTGATACTACAAATGTGATAGCTTGGAAGATACTTGGATATTATGGACCAAACATGGTCTAAAAAATACATCTTGAGTATATCTTTGAAGTGTGGGTATTGTCATGACTTACTGGATACTGGTGTCCTTGATATTACAACTTCATGGATCACATAAAGCATCTGAATGGATTTTATGGGAAGTGCAGAACTAATTTTTTTACCTTATGTAGCTCAAACAAAGAAATGTTCCTGTAAAAACTGTGCCAGATTGAATTGGCTGGCATGCTGACAAATCCCTAATTCACTGAAGAGTAACCTCCTCTTTCTATACCCACTGACTCTATATAAAACCCAGTGTGGAAGCACTCTGTCCATTAAGACCTCTATTTTTTATCAACATGTAAACTGATCAACATCCTTGATGCAAGTGTAATGAATTAATACATAAAACTTGTTAGTGTCTCTGATCCATGGCATGATGGTAACTACTGTAGGGTTTTTATAATGGGAGCAAATGAGTTGTGGCATGACTAATCACAGAAATACCTGAATTAGATTCAGGCATTTATTTAATGGCATTTTAATAACTCTTCAACAGAGTATGCAGAAAATGAGACATTTGCTCTGGAACCTTCAACTTGTGAGAACTGAAGGGGTTGTCATTAGAGGGGGCCATAAAACTTAATTGTTACATTGGTGAATTTAGAACTATTGCCAGTCAGACACTGTTGATTTGAATAATTATGTAAATATTCCCCTCTTGTATAGAGGAGATGTCTTGTTGCATCAAGTATCTGTTCCTTCTCTATGTCTTTTACTCATGGAATATTTGTGTGCAATGCTTTGTTTACAGCTAAAGTCTTTTGTCTGTGTGTCAGATGCAGTCAATTCTTCCTGTTGTTATTTAATGAAAAAAGGGGGTGAGGTTTCAATGGTTCAGTTGGGTAAGGGCAGGAAATATAAATCAGGCTGACAATTAATTGGTAAAGGTAAGCTCTCTGCTTGTCTTGCTGTCTTTTATGAGTGCCAAGTCTATGGCTGGCTACCTTTTTGTCTTGTGGCAGATCCATCACTTCGGGTATTTAGCTGATTTGTGCTTTGAACGAAAGCTCCACTGCCTGCTCTTGATATGGGAAGGTCATAAAGCTTTTTCTGATCTTCTTGTCTGATGCATCTGCCTTTGGAGACAACCAGCCATACTAACATAGAGCTCTTGAGTAAATTATAGCTTGCCTATTTATTTATTTATCTATTTATGTGAATACAGCCACCTTAGTTCAATATGTTCAATTTCCAGTTGTGAAAATAGCCTGTGACTTAATGTGTTTGTGAACCTGCTTGATTGATAAGATAAATAACAGCTTGCAAAGCTTTCATACTGCTTTTTATGTTGTAGGTGGTGCTGCTTTTAGCAGACGGTGAAAGGCTTTCCCTGAGGAAGAATAGCAATACTGAGTCACTGAAACATTCTTGGGGCTTGTAAGGGTCTTCATGCAATCCTTTTCTACAACATCCCTCCACCCCAAAACAAACCTAAATGGGTGTGTATATTATACAGCAGACAGAGATTATTATTTTTTTTTCATGTAGGGAGTGGCAGGGTTTTTACTGGATTCACAGGGTATCATAGTGTGGCTGTTGTAGGCTACATGGAGTCAGACATTTTGCAGAGATTGCCAGGAATGCCAACTTCCCTTTTATATGGTTTTTATCCCTTTTTCTTTGTCCACTGTTTAGCTCATTTCTTGAGAGAGAAGTCTCTATAGGGTCAGAATACATCTCTGATTATGTGGTATCTGTACCTCCTTTCCCTAGTGCAATGTAACAAAGAAGTTTGGTGATTCTATAAATGTCTGCACTCAATTTAGAAGTGCACTCAAGGTAGTTTCTTCATGTAGTTTTCATGTTAGGAAAGAAAGGACTGTTTCAGTTTGAAGGGAACTGCAACAGTCATCTAGTCCAGCTGCCTGACCACTTCAGGGCTGACCAAATGCTAAAGTATGTTCATAAGGTCATTGTCCAAATGCCTCCTAAACACTGACAGGCTTGAGGCGTAAACAATTTTCCTTTTGCTAAAAAAGTAGCATGAACAAAAAACTAAGCTGTGGATGATTTTTATTGACACTGAAACTAAATAGCCTTAGAATCGTTTGGTTGTATTTCCAGGGTATTTTTTTCTGTTTTCTTGTTCCATGGATGTTTCATTTGGAATTAGAATACAGCAAGTATTCTGCCAGTGCCAGTAATGTACCTGCAGTTCAGTCTTCTATTTCTATTTCAGTTGAGCTGAGATAACCTGCAAAATGCTTTTCTAAATTCAAACTACAGCATATTTTCTTGTTCCTTTACTTTTATGTCCTTTTTTATGCCGAAGTAAAAACATGGGTTGAAGTACATAAACAGATTAGACAAGAAGTACAAAAGCCTGAACTAAGAAATTAGATGTATGCTAAGATGTATTCAGAAGCTCCACGCCGAGCTTAGGAAGTAAGCCATTTGGTTTAAAACTTTGCTTGTGAGTTGTCTAACTTTGGAGAAAAAAAAAATCAAATTATGTAGTCAAGATTGTCTGTGGCTAAGTGGAGAGTGGACTGAGTTTACAGCTTAGGCAAATGGTGTCTTTTTGGAATGCCTTTTTTTTACCTGTTGTTTAGTAGGAGAACTGTAAATAACCCAGAGACGGAAGAGTAGGCTGAGAGCTGAGATTTCATCTCTGGTCAAAAACTTGCAGACCTCCATAGTTTGATTTGAATTTTTACTTTTCAAGATACTGTGTCAAGTTTCAAATGAGCTTGTCTACATTCTAGGTTCTCCATATTTACAAGAGTATCTTGCAACAAGGGGAAAAAGTTGATAAAGTACTGATTGAGTTGACATAGTGTTAGCTTTCCAAGAAGTGAGCAACATCAGGCCAGCTAAAATATTTAGGTTTTAACTTCTGCAGTTTTGCTGAACCAACTACAGTTTAAGAGGAAAATGATGAAGAATTAGTGCTTTCAGTTCTCAAGTAATTTCTTAACAAGATATTTTCATTTGAAGTATGAGGGCTGGTTATTTTTATTTGATCTTTTTGCCTTCCAGACCAAAGTGTGGAAAAACATCACCTTCTCATCTCAATGTAAAATAGTATATTATTCTTAAATAAAAATATGCCTGTATGCTGAAACTCTTGGATGCCAAATGTGTGATATTGGCTACAGCTGCTGTTCGAGGGATTCTTCCATCATCTGTGTAGGGCCAATAACTTACTGTCTGAATTCCTTCTTCTGTTTTTTTAAATTACTCTAGATTTCAGCATAAGAAAAGTGATTCATAATATTGTAGAAAAAGAAACTTTTTTCATCGTGGTGACCACTGATCTCTGTTTCCTCTGTGGTTTTAGGCTCAGTGTTTTTCTTTTTACTGTAACAGCAATGAAAAAAAGTGTTTGCATACTTTTTGACAAGAAATCAATTTCTTTAGGTTTTAGAGAAACATCTGAACAATAAAACACTAAATGACCAAATGTATTTTGAAAATATCAGCTACTCTATTGACTACTTTTTGTATATACAATGCTTACAAGTCAATTTGTCACGGGATGGAATATCTCAGTTGAAAAGGACTTACCAACAATCATTTAGTCCAACTGCCTGACCACTTCAGAGCTGACCAAAACCTGAAGCATATTATTAAGGGCATTGTCAGATGCCTCCTAAATACTCTAGAAAGGCTCTCCAGAAAGCCTGTTCCAGGGTTTGACCACCCTCTCAGTGAAGAAATGCTTCCTAATGTCCAGTCTGAACCTACCCTGGCACATCTCTGAGCCGTTCCCATGTGTACTGTCACTGGATCTCAGGAAGAAGATGGAGGCTAAAAATATGGAAGATAGAGGCTTCTTTGTCTTCAACCCTATTAGTCAGGTGACTGTAATAAAAAAGTATTGGTCCAATGTTTTCTTTAGACCTCCTTTTGCTATTAATGTACTCAGCAAAGTCCTTCTTGTTGTCAGATACAGCACTGGACATTTTAAACTCTAATTGAACTTTGGCCTTTCATCATACATACACATTTCAGAAAGACTGCCTTGAATTTCTGGAGAAGCTTCTCCAGTAAAAATAGGTTATTAAATTTGTTGGCTCGTTCCCAAGTCCTCAGGAGTCAGGAACTCTGAAAAATCAGAGTATTTATAAAATCCTGATGCCTTAAGGGGTACTTTTCTAAAGTCTGGGACAGGTGGTGACCACTGGTGGTGATACTGTAAGAGTCTAAGAAGTATTTTCTCCTTTAAAAGTGCCTTTCGGTATGAGATAACATTTGATGTTGCTGTTGTGGTTTTTTTGTTTGTTTGTAAGTGATAAGTATCTGAGCAGTTGACCTTTGAAATTCTGAAAGTATGCTAAAGATATAACTGTCAGAAATTTAAATTTTGTTTAATAGTACAGGCAGTCATATTATAAAACAAGTACCAAAAAGCCAAATTACATATCAGTCTCCAAAACCATGAAAAGTGCTAGGTCTGGTAGTATTAGAGATGTGTTTTAGGAAAAAGTTCTTTCAAGGAACAGTTTTTTACTTCATTTTGCATAAATAACTAGAAAAATACTCATAGGATAGTGGACTTAGAATCTTACTGTATTTGTGATGTTAGCATTTTCTGGTTTTACTTGACTGAATAATATTGTGACCTACTTAAAAAAAAACATCAGTCATACATTTTTGAAGGATAGGTGTCAGGACTTTATGCATCTTTTTAGAGTAGCCTCTTGAACCCAGATACATCTGCTGGTTGAAGCAACCATGAGAAGTTGGCTACTTGTTGTCTGGTATTTGTTACAGTAATCAATGCTTTTGAGATCTCAAGTACCATAAATGTAATACCAGTACAGTTCACTGGAAGCATCAGCACTGAACTACTTTGTTAGTTATCACTGGCAAGTAAGGATGTCCTACATGCCAGAAACTCCAGAAAATTTTCCTAGTTTTCTCAATGCTGCAGACTAAAGCACCAATTCCTGTTTCAAATAGCAGTCTGGATTCAGTCAGCTGTGTGCAGTGTGCCTAGCACTGTTGTTGTGGGCCAGCATCTGTGTTCTGGGTTTGTTGGCACAAAAGCAATAACCCTTTGGTTTTAATGAAAAAAGGAAAATAAGGCTGGCAAGGGAAATGTTTTTAAGAGGTAGTGAACTATGCTTTTATTTTTCTGTCTTCGAAACAGGGCTTTTTAGTTAATTATATTTTCTAAACATAATCAGAACAGTACATCCCAGCTACAAAAAAAGGAAAAAAGAAATGTAAATTGAAAGAACTTGAGGAAAAGCAGCCTTATTTACTAGGGAAAATTGACTCTAATTCCTTTTTTACCCCATGTGTTACTGTAATGTAGCAACAGGGAGAGATTCAAATTGCTTGCTGAAGTTTTGCTTCTCTGCCATTGCAATACTAAAAGACTAGGAATGGATAGGTAAATAACAAAAAAGATATGTGTGTGGACATCAGCTGAGTGGTTGGAATGTTGATTATGAGGTATAAAATTACTGAAGATACTCCATATCTTCGGATTGGCTGAAGGAGAGTGATAGTGATGATGGAGAGCAGGAGATTCGAGGAGATTATCGATAGGAAGAAGGAAGGATGAAAAATCTAGACACACTTACTTTGCTGGTGGAAAGGGTATAGGGAACATATCAGCAAATCAGTTTTGCTGTTTCCCTCTCCCTTTAGGTCCCCTTTCAAAGAATACCTGTATGTGCCAACATTAGCAGAATTTTGATAAAAAGTTTTGTTCTTCAATTCTCAGGCATGGACCATATCATTGGGTTAAAACTTGGATTTGAAACTGATATGTCTGAAATACTGTCAAGGTCTACTCATTCTTACAAGGTATTCAAAGGGGTCTTTTGAGAGGCATAACCTGTGCTTTTGTAAGGGACCACTCCCATTTGCCTTTTTAAAAGAAAGGGTTTGTGGGTGTCTGTTCCAAGAATGGGTTCATGATTGACTTGTGGTGCTGAGTAATCGGGACTCAAAGGTTGCCCCTGTCTATGGCTGTGATGAGGGGTATACCCCCCCTCAGTGCCTACTTTGCATCCCTGTCTGGTACAGCTCTTCCCTCTGTATGCTGTGTAAATGCCCAGCTCCTCAGGTGGGATTGTTCTGGGCTGACCCCTTCTTGGTTGGATTTCAGGTGCTGCAAAGCTGAGCTGTGTTAGACCCTCATTGAATCTGTCGGTAGGTGTTTGTTTCCAAAAATAACTAGGATCATCTTTTTTCTCTCTAGAAAAGTTGATTGCATATCAGCGGGAATTTCATGCTTTGAAGGAACGTCTTCGTATAGCTGAGCATCGCACTCTGCAGCGCTCCTCGGAGCTGAACGCTATCTTGGAGCAGTTCAGGCGTGCAGTAGCAGAAACAAATGGGAGTAAGAATGCAATGAATAATTTTTCAGGTACATACTGTGTATTTTAATAACTCAGCAATGCCAATATCTCTTGTTATTACTATAGCATAAGAAATTGCTACCAAGAAAGCCAAATGAAACTGTTCAGCAGTGTGATTAAAGAATGTCTAATATGTTATATCTGGTGTAGATTTTTTTGTTTTATGTTTTTTCCAATTTCTGTTCTTAATGATTCACCCACCCTTCATTCTTATTACTTTAGGGACTGAATACTTACTTCACACCTAGCTCCCAAAGCTGGAACTTTTGGTTACTTGGTTACTTATTTAACATATTGTATATATTTTAACAATAGTTTACATGAGTTTTTAAAGAGAGTTTGAGGGGAAAGGTGAGAAACAGAAGAAATGGATGAACTTGAAACAATTCAAGTAGGTTTAAAAGTCAACTGGAAGACGTAAAAACATACAGACTAAGGTATTATGATTTGTAAGAAAACAGCCTTTTTAATAAATAGTGATTAAATGGTAAACTGGTAAAGTCTTCTGGAAGTTTTTAATCATTTTGGAGACAGATACTCAAGTTTAGAGAGCTGTGTATGGCAGTATTAGAGAATGACCTTACACTACTCACCAGATTATTGGAATTAACTTTTAAAATCACACTGTTACTGCTTTAGTCACTCTGATTTTTCTAGATGGAAATTGAATAACAAATAAATATAAAGTTTTTGGCAAGAGGCCTGATTTGGAAAATGCAGAAATTTCACTGTACTTCCCTAATGAGGAATTTAAAACCAAAGAGTTTTGCAAGTCAAAAACTAGTTTTCTACTTGCATTTGTTCTATAGGCTACTATTTTCTATAGAATTTTTTTTTTGGTGGGGGAGTGGTGCTGATACTAATGATGAATTGCTGTCCTATACTAATGGCCTGTCCATCCTGATCCCAGTAGTCCCCTGGATCTCTAGGAATTGTATGTTTAGGGGGTACATTTAACTTAGGCTGTAAATGTTGTCTTCCTATTCTGTGTGCATGCTTTTGCTGTTAAAGTGAACAACCATGGAGGAAGTCAAGTAATTTTGATTCTAGATTTAGGATTAAGTTATTACCACATTTTTTTCTAGCAATTACTTAGCTTGTTTATAGGCAATATAGTGATATGAAGTTTTTCTCTTCTGATACTGATTCACATTTTTTACATTCTACCATGTCTGGATCCCAACTGGGATGGACCTCCTTTTTCCCCTGGGCCATGGTGGGAAGTAAGCTGAAGTTGAATTCCTGAGCTTTTGTGCTCAGAGCATAATATTAGATAGATTTGTATTAAGTTTAATATATTTAAGTATACATAATATTATATAGCATTTTTTGTCTTTGAAGCTGGAAGAGTTCTGGATTGTTTTATGTAGATCTTTATTGATTCATATACAGAGCTGTCATACTTTGACAGAATTATTCCAGTTTTTGCAGCTGAAGCTAAAAGAAACGTTGGCAGGAAAAGTAAAATATACCTGTATTGGAATCCATTAAAATAAGCATCTCTACTTATGGCATGTATTTACAAGCTGCTTTTCAAGATTTGGAGAGTTAGGAATTTAGTTTCACACAAAAATAAATGCCAGAAAAATCCTGAAACATACCAAACCAAAATCCATAACAAAACTCTTCTATCTTTGTAGAAGCTACACTCAGGATCTGAGAGGAATTACATTTACGGCATTACTTTTCTCACATCTTCACAATTTTATCTTAGAAACCTTAAGTATAGTTTTTTACTTAACTTGATATTATAAAGCCCATAAGTTTTCAAAGATCCATATGCTATCATATGTGTCATTTGAAATGAGTTGTTTTCACACTTGATGCAAGAAAATCAACATGCACAGCAGGGGAGTTTAAAAACTGTTGTTTGCAACTTTGAGAGCCACCTGGACATCCTGAGAGGCAGTTAATCCAGAAAGAGCAAGAATTATTTTAAGTACTCTAATGGATAAATTAAATTCGCATTAGCATTTTTTTTTTTTAAGTAGGAATACTCAAAATCTCAGTTGTATATTTAATGCTATTTTTATTTTGAATCTGTTTGTGCAGTGTATTCCAATATGTATTTGTAGCTTTGAAAAGTTATTTGCAGTGGCATCGCTGTGTGGTGATGAGCTCTCTAAGTGCAAGTAAAAAATAATCTAGATAAATAACCCACCCATTTTGATTCATTTTAAAAAACCACAAACCTATCAAATCCCCAAAGAAGTAGAGCATCCTTTACTTCTGTAAATTCACGTTACTGCTGTAAATCTTACGTATCTGTAGCAAGGTTATAGGTAGGTGCAAAAGAATCTTGGCCATTGTGCATTAAAAAAATCAAAATAAGAAAATACTTCCTTTGTACACAAGATATAATGACTCAGAAAAGTGTATAATGCGTTCTGGCTCTCAGTTAGGACCAGTATTGGAATTTTATAGTGTTTACTATTGCTTAAGGCTTCATATTGTTTTCTGCATTACTGATTTCCTGTATGTTTGCAGATGAGACGCTGAAATTGTTGAAAGAGCTAACAAGTAGAAAATCTCTTCAAGTGCCAAATATCTATTACCATTTGCCTCATTTGTTGAAAAATGAAGGAAGCCTTCAACCCTCAGTGCAGGTTGGCCTTGGAAGGACAGGAGGTATGCTGATAACAATGGTTATTTCATATTTTATATCTGGAGGACTTTCTAGTTTTAGAAATATAATTTACTGCATTACTTGGTAGATCAAGGACGTCTCATTTAACTTGTGTGATATTGATATCCTTTGAATTCGCACTGAATTCAAGATGAAAGGAGGTTGGTTTCAGCTTTGCTCTTTTCTGCATAACCTCGGTCACACCCCACGCCCTGTTAAAGTACATGTTAAGAAGCATTTAGTTTGGATGAATTTTTTGTAACTAGAAGGAAACAAAGTTTGAGCATTACAGATTCTGAACAGCTAATGGATACATCCCTTTGGCTTTTCAGATTTCTGGGGCAACCATATGTGGATATAGTTATTTTAGTGTTGACGTTTCTGTTGTTCTGAACAGTGTATTTCAATGTATAAATTTAGAGTTGAAAAAACTAGGATAATCAGATATAATTGCATCAATAAAATCTGGGCAGTCATTGGAGGAGGACAAAAAATCAGTGTTGTGCTGCAATACTTTTGATCTCCCTTTTTTTTTTTCCCTCCCATTCCTCACAAATTCTGATCTTTGGCCATTAGGATAGCTACATGGGATCCCACTCTTGAGCATATAGCCAAACCAGGCTGATTATACCTCGAAGTGTGTGTGTGTCTCTAAGCTTGAAGGCCGCACCAATAAATCCTTGTTTCTCTCTGTTCTACCTGACTTGAAAGAAGACTTCTGTTATTGTCCACTAGATCCTTCTTTTTTTTTTTCCTTCCCCTCCTTGTTTTTGAAACAAGCAGTAGTTACTCTTGGCCTGTATTTTTTACATTACTTCAGTAAGTTTGATTGTTCCTTATTTTAACAGAAGGCATGCCTGCATTACAAATGTGTGGGCTTGAGCCATTGGTTTATTTTTCTGACTATAACCACCTTTTATTTTGATGTTATTCAGGGAGGAGAAATCTAATATCCCTTTATTGTTTTAAGTGAAGCCTGTATTATGTCCCACTGGGAATATATGACAGAAATTTAGAATTACAAAATAGAAATTGGAATCAGGTTTATTTATTTAATTAAACAGTGGGAGGAAATTCAGTGTTTTAAATTATTTTCCCATCTTTTCCCTTTCCTGGTCACTGTGATTATTTGAGTGTTTGTTTTAAAAATTCAGAGCTTGTTAATGTGCAGTTGCTAGGCAAAGCAGGCTCTATATGGAAGGATAAACAACATTATTAATAGTTGTTTAATACATTTATGATGTGGTAAATCATTTCACATAGGGGGCTCAGAATGCTGGTACTGTCTTCATGAAGTCTGCTTTATCCTTTTACTGCATTCCTGCTGTTATCTGCTGTTTTCCCATCAGGTAACCAGCCCTGTGTTCAGGGTAGGGTGCAGAAGAAAGAGTATGGAAAAGTTAAGGAACACGGGAGTCAAATGGCCAGCTGAAAGATGGTGTTAATAGCATTGTAGCTGGGGCTGTATTGCTTTGCATTTGAGGTGCTTTTGTCAGAGACAAGAAATTTTGTTGAGGATTTCTGTGCAATTCTGATGCCCTGGACTTGTTTTTCTAGAAGAACCAAAACTAGGTGCAAGGAAAGTAATAGAGTTTTTCAGCAGTGGGGTTTTTTTTAAAAAAAAAGATGACTTCTGAGAAGTTAAATACTTGAGTTGTGAAGAATAGTTATGTCAATTTGAAAATAAAACTTAAGTTAGGAAGTTGAATCACTCTCTAAGACTTGGTGCACCTTATCTGATTAATACAGTGGTTGTTGATTGTTCCCTATCGTGTTGAGTTTTGTGTGACAATGTTTGGGGTGGGGCGGGGGGACTACCGGGGTGGCTTCTGTGTGAGGATGCCAGCAGTTTACCAATAGCCAGACCAGCACCACTGGAATAACAGATTTAAGAGGGGGAAAAAACTGCACAAGGGCAATTGGAGCTGGAGAGAGGAGTGAAGGAGTATGAGAGAGAGAACTGCAAACACCAAGGTCAGTGCAGAAGGAGGAGGAGGTAGTGCCATGGATGCTGGAGTGGAAATTCCCCTGCAGCTTGTGGTGAAGACAATGGTGAGGCAGGTTGTCCCCCTGCAGTCCATGGAGGTTCCTGGTGGAGCAGAGATCCATCGGCAGCCTGTGGAGGACCTCACTAGAGCAGGTGGATGCCCAAAGGAGACTGTGACCCCGTGGGAAGCCCACAGTGGAGCAAGCTCCTGGCAGGACCTGTGGCCCTATGGAGAGAGGAGCCCACACTGGAGCAGGTTTGCTGGCAGGACTTATGACCCCAGAGGGGACCCACACTGAATCAGTGTGATCCTGAAGGACTGCACCATGTGGAAAGGACCCACAGTAGAGCAGTTCATGAAGAACTACGTCCATGGGAAGAAGTCATATTGAAGAAGTTCATGGAGGACCATCTCCCATGGGAGGGACCCCATGCTGGAACACAGGAAGAGTGTGAGGAGTCCTCCCCTCGAGGAGAGAGAAGTGGCAGAGACCATGAGTAATAAACTGACTGCAGCCACCATTTTCTGACCTCTCTGCTGCTGGTTGGGAAGAGGTGGAGAAATCGGATGTGAAGTGGAGCCCAGGAAAAAGGGAGGAGTAAAGGGGAAGGTGTTTTAAGATTTATTTTTATTTCTCATTACCCTAGGCAGATTTGATTGGTAATAAATTAAATTAATTTCCTTGAGTCTGTTTTGCCTGTGACAGTAATTGGTGAGTGATCTCTCCCTGCCCTTATCTCCCCCCACAAGCCTTTTGTTATTTTTCTCTTCCCCGTCCAGCTGAGGAGGAGAGTGATAGAGTGGCTTTGGTGGATACCTGATGTCCAGTCAGGATCAGCCCACCACACTTGTGCAATAATCTGGCATGTCCAGGATTACTTTTTTGTTTGCTATGTTTGTTCTGAGCATTGGTGGTGATTATGTTAATCATGCTCCTGATGATGGGTGGTATATTTTTAAACTATTTTTAATTACTGTGCTCTTGACCTTTTAACTCTTTGCATTTCTTAAGTAATGCTTTATTGCAAGATTTTTGTTTTCCATCTTGTGTATGAAGTCACTGAAAGTACATTTCTGGTTTCTTTTGATTTCAGTTTCCATTGTAATGGGAATACCTACAGTGAAAAGAAAAGTCAAGTCTTACCTTACAGAAACGCTCCACTCCCTTATTGATAAGCTGTCCCCTGAAGAAAAACTGGATTGTGTTATGGTTGTCTTTATAGGAGAGGTAATCACTTAAATATTCTTACACAATTTCTAACCTGTCTTTAATTACAAGTAACACTCCTTTCAGGAACTGATGTGGATCTTCTTCAAGATGTAGACAGATGTCTGTCTTCTTCCAGGAAAAGGAATAGGTGTCAATCTTGGGTTTCTGAGAAACAATCCTGAAGAGCCCAGCTTTGTCTGTTTATTAAGGGAATAGTGGACATGGTTTAGTGGATTGGTTATTTTGCAATTCTTCTTATGCTTATACATAGTGACAAAGATGTGCTAATTACCTTAATCCTTCAACATCAAAATAATGACTAAGGAACTCTGGTGTCCTAGGGGAGGATTTTCTTCATGCTACTGCTTAGTCCTTTGTCAAATGAGTGCTCCAGTTTGAGATGTTAGGCATGGATTGTTACTGATTTTATTTTCTGGACAATGTGAATGTTTGAAGTCCAGACCTTTTTAATGGATTAATTCAGTGTTCCATTGGACTGTTTGTTCAGTTTGGCTCTGATTTAGTGGAAATCAAATTTAGGAAATTGGTAGAGTGCTTTCAGAAATAATGCAGTTGGCTGGCAATTGCGTGTCCCTATTTTGTTCTATGTGCTTTTCTTAGAAATGTGATTTGGACAGTGGGAAATGTGTATATATGTTTGACCTTCATCCAATGGTGTAGTGCTCTACTGAAACAGTCATTTATGAGTGCCACAGATGAAAATTCAAATCCTCAATTATAACTGAAAATGGTTTTAATTCTGTGAACCAATGTCCATTCAGGGGTCAATCAGTGCAAACACAAATAGAACTACAAGTATTAAAATGCCTATTATCATCATATTTTAAAGCTTTCCTTGAAAAGTTTCTAAACTTTTTACTTGTATCTGAGAACTGTTTCTTAGTGTTTTCTAATATAAATTGCTCTTTTTCTTGATAGTCAGTCAAAAACTATCGGTTGAGAGTATCAAGGAAACAGAATTCACTCTGAATTACTGGAATGCTGTGTTTTTCTTCACATTAGTTGGAGAAATTTTATTGCCTTTTAGTGTGTTTTGTTTTCAAGGTGTAAAACCGAAGTTTCATTTGTTTTGCTTAAGGAGGTCTGAGCTATGAAGACTGTTATCACTGGATTCTCTGTCTTCTGCAAGACTTGGAATAGGAGTGAAGTGTCCCCAGCTGCACAATCTCTGTTTGCCTTAGACAAGCCATATTGCTGTACCCAAGTTTATCATAGCTAAATAACATTCTTCCTTTGAGGTGATGTCAAATTCTCTTTCATGTTGGGAATGATTCTACAGAAGTGACTGCAAAGGAATGGAACATTTTAACATGGGAGCTGTTATTTCTGTGCCCATGGAGAATTGTGTGGTTTGCTCTGGAGTAGGATACGGTTACCCTCTCTGTCTTATCTCTATATCCACCTTTTTGAGAGCAGTATTACTTGCTTACTCACATACCTGCTTTGGGCACTGCATGCCATGAATGTCTGGGAAAATCTGAAAGACCAAAGTTTAAATTCTTGTTCTGTTAATAACCATTCCCTAGATTTGCATTTCTCTTTCTTTACTCCATCCAATTTTATATCTTCCCTGCCTTACTATTTCTTTGACCATATTTTTATATTTTCCTAAGTTCATATAATTTGTTTTGTAATTGCTACAGGGAGCTCTCTGAATGATTAATATGGTACATTAAATACTTCATCCTGAACTATGCTGTGTTTTTTTCTGATTGATGCTATATATTTCAGCTTCCTTCTACAAGATGAAAAGTGTAGGTTTATTAAGCATTTTCTCTGGCTATTTGAAGGAAGGCCTACTCCTCTGGTAGACTTCTGTTTCTCCTTAAACCAGAAGGAAAGGCTTTATCTTTTAAATAGCTTTGTCTGTGGGGTGTCTTAGCCAAAAATTCCTGAGACTATTGCTGTCATTATTATGTGCAACAATGAAGGCTTATTTAAAAATACATTAGAACTTTGACCAACTCTTGTACTAAAAATAATGGCAAAAGTTTCTGAAAAAAGGTATGGCCTCTGCTCAAACATATGTGCAGTTTAAATACAGCAAGAAATGGTCATAGTGTTAGGTTATGTAATTTTGCTAATAGGCTTAAAATTACTATCCGTGTCTTGTCTATAGCTTGTACCAACAACAAATAAAGCACAAGACTTTACAAATATGTTTTTATGAGAAAATTATAGGAAAAATAGTATTTTAAAGGGATGTTAGTATTTTTCTTGCTATCTTTATTTGAGAAATCAAATTGACAGTGTTTAAAAAGCATTGCTAGAAGCCATAGTCACAGACTGTAATCTTTCTGTGCCAAGCACCCTAAAATACTCTTCTAATACTGCTAATTTTTTAGTAGTTCAATCTCACTAATTTCTTGTAATTTCATTTTTTACTAGAAAACAAATTAGAAGGCTAATGGCCTTCTGCAAACAGCATCAACAGTGTAAACAGATCAGCTAGTAAATATAGATGCATTATGGTTGCTAAATAAAGAGATCTGCATATTCATTTACTGTATGGATATTTCTTAGTAATATAATTATACACAGTAAATTTCCATACTGGAAGTTCAAGGAATTCTAAAATGTCTCAGCTGATGTGATATTTAATCACCAATTTAAATCATTAGTAGAATTGCTTGACAGTAAACTGTACAATTGTCCTTGTGACTGACATATATGTCTGTATTCTCCAATTTGTGAAAATAACTTTATTGCATAATAATTTGCAGGTATTCATTAGGATGACTAATAAATAGGCATGATTCATTATACCCCCATGCCTCAAAATCTTTTTATTCCCCCTCACAATGTAGCTTGTTCATAGGCTCATCAGATGACTTGAAAACAAACGATTCACATCTCATAAACCTGCTCTGTATGAGAATTTGCTTTCAGACTCTAGGTTTAAAAAGCTACGAAATCCAGATGAAAATTGTTTTTTAACCTATTTATATAAAACCTATTTTTATTTAATAGATTTGTAACGAACATGGTAAACATGGTTTTGAAGTACTTAACATGATCATAACAGAACAACAGGCATGTATATACAGGCACTACTGAATATGAGAGAAATTAAAATCCTTTTCTGGTATCTAAACAGTTTATTTTTTTTTCTGTGGGGACATTTCATTTACAATGAAGAAAAGGCATCTTAGACTTATTCTAAATATATCACATATTATTGTCAGTCCACTTCATTAATCAGAGATTGCACTTAGCACAGTCTTTTGTACAAATAGTAATCAGTGTGTGCTGGAAAGACTATAACCCCTTGATTTGACCAAAAATGTCAGAAGGACAAATAATTTCAGGAAAAATTGGATGACACTACAGGTATGCAAAAGCATTTTGCTATTTCTGTACACTGCTGATTACATCTGACTAGGTAATAATTACCCAACCATTTGTTCTTAGAGCACTAGGCCACGTATTACACTTTCTTGCATATTGCCTATTTAACTCTTACTCTGTTGTGTCATGTATATACAGTTCACTTAAACTAGAAAACTTGTATATCTTGATTATCTTTTGCTGTCACCGTGTCATCTCTTTATGTAAACACTGGCTGCTAAATTATATTGATCTTCAATAGTGTTTTCTCTGTGCTCCTTTTGTGGAGAATCTTTATTTCTTTGGAAGAGTTTCTGTGCTGGTTGGGTCAGTGTGACACAAGCACCCAGCAAGGTACCATCCTGTGTGCTGGTATGAGCAAAGCCTCAGCAGATTAAGCACGGGGTGTACATACTGGGTCAAACCTTGCTGAACCTGTTTTGTAGGTATTAACATTGCAGTGCAGCGTGTAAAACTTCTCCACAAAATAAACAAGCCTGTATTTTCCCCTATTCTTGCTCTGGGCATGAATTATAGTTCTCTTTGATAAGCAGCTCTCTTGATAGAAAACAAAAGAGTATTTTGTCTGTGCTGCTCTCAACCCAGATGTTTTAGCATCATCCCAGCTATACTGGGATGTTTCATGCTTTCTGCTAATTGTTGAAAACTTGTGAGCTGCCCCTTCCTGGAGTTGCCCTGGAGAGTGTGTTCCTAGTCCTCAAAAGATCTGACTGTGCATCTTGATTTGGAAAAAGACCGGTAGATCTTGCCATATACATACATATGTATGTATGTAATATATATATTTAAAAAAGTAAAAGACAAAGCTGTTGTGCCAGAAGATACCATTATCCTCACCAAATAATAAAGGCCTACACAGATGGTAGCCTTTTTTTGGACATTTCATTCAAAACTGATCAGGATGAACACACCTTCTAGATACACTGCCAGCTCTTGTATCTGAAAAGGTAGTTTGACCTGTCAGTGGGAGTTTGAGGTATTTTAGCTGTTATTGATGTCCCTGTTTCTTTGACACCTTATATTTGGTACCCAGAGAGTATGGACTGCTGATACTGGTGACCGACATCGAATTTTATGCTCCTCTTTCCATGTCAGTGACTAGCAAAGTTTTTACTAGGAATTAAACCAGTGATGATAAAATCTTTCTTCAATCTAAGAAAAGATCCTTGACGTGATTTGAAAGCTTTAATGTACTCAAGACAAATTTAGTATCTCAGCACAAAGATAAAATTCAGGATTGTGCTCTTTTCTCAAGCCCTAGACTTGAATGACTGAAATGCTTCTCTAAGATACTTTCTGAGAAGCACCTGGGCCACAGTAACTACTTGATGCTTCTGGTAGGGGAACTATTACTAGCCAGAGTTGTATCTGATCTCTCTGGGGACATCTAGGGTATTTGTGAGATGGGAGGTATCAAGTAATAATCTTATTTCAGAAGCATTGTAGCAGGTGACTTCATATCTGTGTGACTGACTGGATTGACACTTTTGAGTTTTGGACAACACTGTCAAATTTTTCTATGGTGGTCTGCATTGACCTAAAAATAACGGGGACAAATTCCTTTTGTCCTCCAAATAAAGATCACATATTGTTGAAGGGTACTTTTGCCTGTCTTCTGGAAAACAAACCTTTGCAAAAATTTACAGGCTCCCTCAAGGACAAGAAAAAGTTTTCCATGTTGCAAGGCTGTGTATGCTGCTTTCTTTCAGACTCCACAAACCAGGCTTCATCTGCAATATGCACAGAACTAGTAGGATGCTGTATGACACTATCATAACATGCATCTGAATGTCCTGTTTTGAATTGCCTTTTGATGTTTTTTGCTCTTCTGGCCTTCTTAAGAGCTAAACTTGTTCTCTGATGTGGTGTTGTGTTTCACAGCACAATCCACAGCCCTCATGATCGAGGAGCTGACATGCAGGGCACAAGGGCAGGGAGAAACCAGAGTATATTTGTATTCCTGCCATTGCTGCCAAAGGCTTTTGCACTGTGAAACCGTGTCCTGGACTGAATTGGGTTAATCACAGAAATTACTAGAGAGAGAAAGATATTTCTTGCCTATGTGGTAGAGTGGGGGCTTTCAATAAGGGAGGGATGAAGTCGTTAGCTCATGTAGGACATGGGCTACATTTTGCTTATGTAATATTAGATGGCTGTGTTATGACAGTATTCTCATTCCTGTTTTTTGCTTTGCATCTTGTTCTCATGTTCCCTGTATTTAACTTGAACTCACTGCTTCAGATTTGAAAGCAGACACTGTATTCCTGAAAATAATTTTTTTCCAGCTGCATTTGTTGACCTCTAAAAGATATTATTACCTTTTTCCACAGGCTTTATTTATATCCCTATGCTACTGCAACCACTGGAAGCCACTGCTGCACTTCTATTCCTAAGGGCTTTTTTTTCACTGAATAAGTATCCCAAAATAGGTGCAAATGCCACTTTAGTGGCTGTTTTTTCCTATGTAGGTTTTAGTGCCTTGTATATGGGTAAATACATTCATATGTACTTTCACTATTTCAAAGGCAAATATGCATTTTCTTTGCCTTTTCTGAAGTCTGTAATTTTGCATTGTTTGTTATTATTTGAAATACATGGTAAAATTATCCCACCCCTGTTCTACAGGGATGATGAAAGATCAAATAAAATTGTAGTAATTAGTAAGCAGTGAAATGACCACACAGTGGTTGTTTCCCAGGGATTTTTTTTTCGGTTTTTTTGAAAGGTGGTCTTGAATAAGTTAAGATTTACTTCTGGTAGATTTCATTTAAGAATTAAGATGTGGATAATCTAACAGCCTAGATAAATTACCAAGATGGTGAAAGGCCTCAGGGGCAAGATTTAGGAGAAGCTGCTGAGGTCACTTGGCTTGTTAAATTTACAAGAGAAGACTGAGGGGTGACATCACATTCCACAACTTCCTTGAGGGGGCAGCAGAGGGGGAGGTGCTGATCTCTTCTCTCTGGTGACCAGTGACAGGACACATGGAAATGGTATAAAGCTGCATTAGGGGAAGTTCAGACTGGACATTAAGAAAATTTTCTTCACTGAGAGAGTGGTCAGTCATGGGAACAGACTTCCCATGAAAGCGGTCATGGCACTGTCAGAGTTGAAAAGGTGTCTGGACTATGCCCTTAGTCATATTGTTTAGTTTTAGGTAGTCCTGCAAGTGGCATTGGCCTTGACGATCCTTGTGGGTCCTTTCTAACTTGAGATATTCTGTGATTGCACCTTTTTTTTTTTTTTTTCTATGCATCTGCCACTTAGTACAGTAAATAAACCTTTGGTCTTAAGTGCCACAGGTTTCCCTATGTTTTGAGAAACAGTCCACCCTTTGTCATTCTTCAAGGTATGAAGTAAGGATTTAACAATATGAAAGAGTTTATTCTTAAAACTAGAAATCTTGGGTTTGTGTGACACTTGGCTATCTGTTAATTAGAACTTTCTAACTCCTTGTTTTGTCTGCTAGCTAATATATTCTGCTGCTTTGCTGTGCACACACTCATAAAAATCAATAAAAAAGATTGGAAAGTTCACTGCTGCTCTGTTCTTTCTGTGTTTGTTATGAATAACAATGTTTGTTCAGATAAATGCTGGAATAATTGCAAACTTGAAGCACAACCTCACTTGCACTAGAGAAAAGTACTTTAGGGAATTCTATTCAGTATTTTACAGAAGCTGACGAAATTTTAAAACTTATTTCACTGACAGTCTGAAACTTTAGTGCGTTCCACAACAGATTCTGAGGCTTTTTTTTGAGAGGTTCATCAAAGCATCAAAATATGCATTTCTTATCAAAATTGCTGATATAAGGAGTCAAGCCTTAGATATAGCCATGTTCACAAGCTTATGAAACTCCACAGATCTCTTAAGCTAAAATCTTCTTTTCTTGTTGAAAGTTTAGATGGGCTCAAGGGGATGCTAATGAGATATCTTGAAGATGAGTCTACTGAGGAATATTAAATACATAAAATCACATCTGTCTCAGGAAGTAACCTGAAGGTAATTGCAGTGTGGATGACAGCAGAAGCAGGTGTTGCGTATGCTTGTCCTGTTCTTACTCTTTGCTGTGTATCTATTCATGGCTGCCTCTGCTGGAAGCAAGGTGCTGATGTGGATCAATCTTTGTTCTTTATGAACAGTTAAAGGAAGATGTCTCACTCCAAGTGTTATTGCATTCTCTTGGAGATCAGTATGCCTTGGAAGAAAGAACAGGCCAAAAGATTTGAACTGCTGATACTGAAATGACCACCCATGCTTATTTCATCATGAAATTCCCAGAGATTCACTCACCACGACAAACCTGTTTGTAATGTTTCATGTGATTCATAGATTCTTTTGGCTGGCAGTGTTAAGTCTTTGGTTGGGGACTAACACAATTTTACTTTAATTTAATTTAATTGCTTTAAAGGGATTTGTTCTTAAAATGTTCATTTATGCTTCTTTTTCATGGGTCTGAAACTCCTAGAGATTATTTAATCTTCAACCTTAAGAGTTTTACTAAGAAAAAATTACAGTTTTGATAGTGCCTTCAGATTTGGTAGATAGAAACATTCATAACTGTAATCGTTAAGTGTTGCGCTGCTATGGGTGGGATCACTAGTGACATTTCCTTTCAATAGTTAAAAGCAGCACTGATACCATGAAACAGATTTTAAGTTCATCATATGTGTTATAAAGTTGGCCCAGTATATACCAGATGATATTCACTGGAAGCCTAAAGAACAGTTACACATTGTCTTTCAAAGGTGTCTTCTTTTTATTAATTTGGATTTGTCTTGTCCTGTTTAAGGTTCTTGAAGACAAGCAGTCTTGTGTCCTGCAGGTTGATAAAGAGAACCTTATGTCTTATTTTGTCAAGGCAGTAAACACTTTCTTCCTCGAAAAGGGGAAATAGATTTTGGTCAATAATACGTTTTTTTCTGTTGCTTTTAAGTTACTAATTGAATGTATTGATACTGCTTGAAAGATCCTTAGATTTAATCTAGCTATTCCAGATTTCCTTCCATTGCTACCCTGCAAAGTCTTCTATCTACCTAACTCCTGCCTTCCTTGTGTATAGTCACAGATTGATCAAGTTTATTGCATATTTTCATTCTTATTTTATGATGTTGTGTGAATTAATTTTGAAGTGCCACTTTCCTGGGACGTGTCTACAGCAAAAGGCTGTTGGCAAAGATTCTATTTAGTGTTAGACTGGGCAAAGTTCTGATGTGGAAGGAGGACAGTTGACCTGCTGTCCTGAGGGGAAGAGTTTTGTGCTTAAGTCCTGGTTCTGAATCTCAGATGCTGCTGGTAGATATAAATACAACTGCTTATTTAGAAATGATGGCAGAATACCAAGTTTTTAATGCATTTGATCATGTGAAAAATAGCATCAACTCTTCTCTTCTGCATGTTCTTGTTCGTTTTAAAAGTGGCATCTCCTTTTGTACTACAGTGGTGCAGTGATTGTTGATTCAGAAGGAAAGGTTACCTAGTAAACCAGCAGTTGTATTTGCTGTGTCTTGTGTTCAGGGCAGCTGAACAAGACCAGACCTTCTTAACTTTGTGTAACAGCAACCCAGATTACAGTATGAGATTGGAAGACTACAAGCTTCATCTTTTTAATGTGATGCTATTGTGATTGCAGCTCTGACTGGGAAACTGCCAACCTTTTGTGTGAAGGACACAGACAAATAGTGGAAATTAGGAAAAAACCCTCCTATTCCAGACTTTTTTTTGTCCTGACTGTGATGCTTTCTGTATAAGTGTGTAAGGTTTTAAAAGTAGTAACAAGGCTTTATGGTAGTCTAGAAAACAGGTCAAATCTATGTTCACTCTAAGGACACTTCCACTAATGCACAGGCTTGTGATCAAATATATGATTCCAGTTGGGATGAAGTTTGGCATTTATTTTAATCTTTGAAATACTGTATAGAAACTAGCTGTGTTTCTGCTGAGTGTGTGTAGGTAGATATATTTATATATAAATCCTGTATTTTTCCATGCAATTACGGTATGGACTGTTTTACAAATATTGGAGTTATTAATACTGGACCGGTGGCATGCTGACTGAAAATGCAAATTTCTACCTTTTTTGTATGATGACTGAACTGCAATTTCTGTATTTCTAGTCTTTAAAAGGTTTTGAAAAGAGAGAAAAGGAAATGCTTCAGTTAAATATGGATATACTAAAATTATTTTTAGGTAGTCAGTAGGTCACTGATTTGCAAGTGTTGTACAAACGAGAAAAAGTTATGTCTTTACCTCCATTCTATTAATTAAATGTGCATGAACAATTCATATATGTATTTTAAACACTTAGTGATTATCAATGTCCATATGGACTTGTGAGTCTTCTTGTATGGAATTCACTGCAAGATGAGTTTTAAGTTGTGAATACCTTATCTGCTGGTCAGAACTTCTGTCCAGCACTAGGCATAGCACTTATCAAGAAAATACATATGAAAAAATTATGACAAATGCTTTTTATTCACATATTCTTTGGTATTTAGAACCTGCTTTTGAAAGAAACCCACTGTTGTTGTTGTCCTTTTTGAAAAGTGTGCGTCATTGGCATTATGTTGGATTTCGTAAAACTTATCTTTAAAAATAAAAAATGGTGATTTTTAAGATCAAGGGGTAAGCACCTTTATCAAACAAGATTAACAATTCTATAGAAATGCTTGAAAGGGATTTATTCTCTGTGTATAATCCTTTAATGATACTCTGCAATACAAATTCATCAGAAAAAGTATGAACTGGTTTTTGTTTCTAGCATTTCAAAGGCAGCTCTTTCTCCAGAATCTTCATGAGCCACCAGAATCTAGGTTGATTTATGGACTAAATTTTCTTTTCAAAAACATAAATAGTACATCAGATCATTAATAAGTGTAACAAAGGTCAGGGTTTTCAGTCACATGAATTATGAACTCTTTTCCTGGAATGCATGTGTACAGCCAGGTTGAATACAGAAACACTCAGTGAGGATTTTGTCATAAAGTGCATGAGACGTAGCAAGAAAATACCAACAATTGTCTGTTAAGTGCAGATATGAGGTAAATATTATTCCCCTTTCTTTAAAAAAATAAAAGCTTCTTCTCATATTATATATGGCTTAGTTACATTTGTGATGTGTTCTTGCATTACTCCAATAGCTTACACACTGAAAGGGATTTTCAAGGACAGCTACCTGCAGTGTTTACACTTCGCTCTTTTGAAATGTACCTCCAGAACTGTTAAGTGTTCTATTCATTTTTTATGTTTGTTTTTTTTCCAGACTGATCTCGATTATGTTAACAGTGTTGTTGCAAGCCTGGAAAAAGAGTAAGTTGTAGTTTTATGGGGGGGTTCTTACCTTGTTGGTGGGTTTGCTTTTTGATTTTTCTTTAATCAGGTTGTGATAAGTAATTAATAAAAAACCCTCTAGAATTAAGAGATTATGCCTTTTTGTTTCTTGGGGCTTTGGACTTTTGAACAAAAAAGTAATAGATGACAAAGTAAGAGACAGTGATTCAGTCAGTTAAATTGTAGAACAATAAGTAGTATTAAATTATTTGGTGCAGCATAAACAGATTTATGTTTATGTTATGTTTATTTTGTTTTAACATTAATGGAAATTTGCAACACTGTGTTAAGGCCTTGTATTCCATATGTTTAAAGAGATCTGTAGAAAAAAAATCACTAGGTAGTGAACAAAGAAAGGCAAAAGAAATGCTTAGGATGTAGTTTGATTCTGATTGGTGAGAGGTGATAGTGCTCTGAAGGAGATGCTGAGGAAAACAGTACTTTTTTATATACTGCTTCTGCTTTACATGCCTTGTTTGAATAAGTCGTTTTTGTAACCAGACACAGTAACTGTACCAACAGAAAGCAAGAAGGATGTCTGCAGAACTCAGAATCTCTCATGTGACTTTAGAATGTTTCTATTGACAGATTTTCTACAGAGATCAATTCTGGCTTGGTGGAAGTAATAGCCCCTCCTGCATCTTACTATCCTGACTTGACAAACTTGAAAGAGACATTTGGAGACTCAAAAGAGAGAGTAAGGTAAGTTTATTCCTCCAAATCTTTTCCCATCTCCTCCCACACCCACACTTTCATTGTTTATAAAATGGCAAGTGGGATGTGAATTCTTGAAATGTTTTCTTACTGTAATTCTTGCAAGTGTGGGGATGCTAAAAGTGCTCTGTGAATCCATCTCATTCCAGCTGATTGTGTTGTTTTGTGCTTGATCAGAGCCTATGCTTGGATGTATTAATTTAGTGTTAAATTTTGGGAGGAGAACTGAGATTTGATGTATTTTTATTCCTCTATGAAGACTGTTCTGTTTACTGTTTTTCTTCCTGAAATACTTCCAGTAAAACCCAGTAGTTCCTGCTAAGTTGCCAATTAAAATGCACATGTGTTTTTAGTGAAATGCCAGGTAGCTTTCACAAAATCAGATTCAAATTGAACCAGTTTTATGTCTGTATTAAAGCATAAGGTGAAAGCTTTGTTCCTTTTTTCAGGCAGAGGATTTCCTGAGGGAACAATGCCAAAAGCAGCTGTCCTAACATTTCACTAATATGCCTCATTCTTCATAGTGAGATTTACTTTATATTGCCAGTGTGTATTGAAAACCTTTTTTCAGAAACCTTAAGCTTTTGATTTAATTTCAGATGGAGAACAAAACAAAACTTGGATTATTGTTTTCTTATGATGTATGCCCAGAAAAAGGGAGTTTATTACATTCAGGTAAATTTCTTTTCTTTATTTTGAGACAAGGTTTAAAATGAGTTTCCAGAAATTACGCTCTTGGACACATCAGAAAGACCTACACAGAACAAAGATAACTTGATCCCATAGTTTAAGGAGGGCGTTAAGTATGGTGGTTATGGTGTATGAGGAAGTAATTTGAGAAGGACGCTGTCTCACTGTCTCTGAAGGAAAAAGTAGTTTGTCCTATGTGACTTAAGATGCTTAGCAAAAAAAGTGAAGGAATCCAAACAGATTAACTACTCTTTTTTCCTTGTCCCCCAAATGAATCATTGTTGAGTTGCCTAGGCAAAAAAATGCCAGCATAGCTTTTAGTGGAAATCAAGCAAAAATCCATTTTTTACTTTCTTTTGAAGGCAAGTGCAGTGTCACTTTAATATGACTGAGTATAGACACATTTTCTTTTTTCTTTTTTAAAGAGGTTTCCAAAAACAGAGTTAAGCAGTTCTTTAATTTGGCTCTGAATTGTTCCTATCATGTGTTTCTGCTTTGAAGTAGAAGTCTTACCTACAGGTATTGTGGATTTAGTAGCTGCTCTAGTGATCTTTATTTAGATTTTGTGACTGTGTCCTTGGGGTGTAAAGTCCCACGCATCTCGTCTAGTTTTCATAAAGCTATGCTGACTCCTCTCTCAGAGCTCTTGGAGTCTCAGCTGTCTTGGAAGCTGTGCAGCCAACAACATGAGACAGTCTTGTTTGATACTGAATATTAATGCCAGCACATGGGGGAGAGCATGAATGCACTGGGAGAAAGGACAGGAAAAGCAGGGTCCTTAATAGCTGCACTTACGAATTAAAGGGATTGTAGCACCCCATGTTGGCAGTTCTGCTGCCTGGACTAGGTGGTTAGTTTAGACTATGCACCTGTGCTTTTATTGGACAGTTAAACCCAGGTGAAATGAATCCCATTTCTGTAGACACTGTCTCGGCTTCTTGTCTCAGAGGAGAAACTCTTTCAGTGCTGTTAGGTTTGTGAGGAAAGAGAGTCATGTTTGTGTACAAGTAATACAGATATTCTGCTTGTTCTCCTGAAGATGTCACTTAGACTGACATTATTTCATGGATAATTTTTCTCTGAAGAAAGAAGGTGGAAAAGCAATGTGTCAGCTAAGAAGTTGAGATATGTTTGTGGATTCTTACTGCAGAAGGATTCTGTATTGGTTCTCCACAAAGAGACAGACTGATCCCTACAACAGTTATTCCAGTGCTAGGATTAGACATATATGGCTCTGTGTTAACAATATATGATAAATCAGTATTTCCTAACTGTACTTTTTCCTGTGGCTTTGATGAGTTGTTTTTTTTTATTTATACTGATATCACTGCTACCTTCCTCTAGCTTGAAGATGACATCGTTGTCAAGCAGAATTATTTCAGCACAATAAAAAATTTTGCACTTCAGCTTGCTTCTGAAGATTGGATGATTCTAGAATTTTCTCAGCTGGGTTTCATTGGTAAGAAAATGTTCACTTTTATGTAGTTTGAAATAACACATTCATCCTCAGACTGTAAATGAATAGTGATCTGACTTCAAAGCTATCTTCTTTGTACTGAAAATAGACCAAGAGGTAGAAATTCATTGATTTTTTTTTTAGGATCTCTGGTTTAACTTATAGTTGTTGGTTTGACCCCTCATTTGTTTTGTATACTTTTCTATGACTGAGGCAAATTCAAACTGTTGGAAAAGAGGGCATTTTTATAATGAAAAGTTAATTAATTTATAAAAATACAGTCAAACTGCAAGGCATGACTTATTTTGAATTTAACTACTGTTAAAACAAAAATGTCATTAAAACACAACTGACTGAAGTAAAGAAAAAACATAGAACTAACTCCTCCTAAAATAACTTCGTTGATGTTAGTGCCAAAATTTCCAAGAATCAGCAGGCGTCAGTTGGTCTTTGTTGCAAAGCCTGCTCTATCTCCATCTTTTTAACTCACTGGGGAGAAGTTATGACAGTCTGCTTCTTCCTAGATGTGGTTGGAGTCTGTCTGTCATTTGCAATGAGCAACAGGGACAGAAGTTAAGCAGGATCTCAGGTTGTTGTGGATTGACTGCCAGGGTGCTGTAGAAATTACGTTATGGTTCTTCACTCTTACACTAACATGTTTTATAGAGAGATAATAGACTTGAAAGCAATGAAAGAGAAGTTTTGAAGGGATTTTACAAATAAAAAGGTTGTTTCTTTACTGCAGTGATGTATCATGATCTGTTTAAAAGCGATAAGCTGGGAGATACAAGAAATTCTTGTTGTTCTCTTTACTTTGGATCTACTTTCCAGGGAATAGTTTCATTTTTAGCTCAGTGACCGATAATGGTCATACTGAGAACTGAGAATGCTGGCACTATGTGAATAAATACTGTCCTCTTTCCAGCTCAGCATCAGGTGTGCAATAGTTCCCTGACTTTCAGGGTCTCAGGAGCTCCTGGAGTAGAAAGGAAAAGAGTAGTTATCTCTTATACATGCTATTTTGGGGTACAGAGTGGTACTTTGTACACTTGCCTTCCAGTCAAACCTACAGAAACAATGGAGAGGAGGAGAGGAAATGGGCAGAGTAAAGTCTCCTTATATACCTGACCACCACATAACTAATCGGCTTTGTTGCCTTGGGCTACGATCAGAGATGCACTGTTGCTGAATAAATTATGGGACTGGTTTTGTTGCCTGAGAGGTGGGAGAAGTAGGAAATGAAACTGCCTAGTATAAAAAATTTAAATAATTTGGGCCTTTGCCCTAAATAGATTTGTCTCTTGGGTTGGGGAGCCCCATGCAACATTCTGTTTGTGTCAGCAAAGACTGGTTGAGTACTGGCATCTGATTAGACTTTGTTTCTACTTTTGAACAGTTAAACACTAACCCCAACTAACCCCCCAATTTGAATTTTAGCTCCAGTCCTAATTGCACTTCAAAGGAAAATTTTGTTCCTGAGCTGTAGAAGTAATTTACAGTTACTCTACATTTGCTTGATTTGGTAGTAGAGCGCAGTCACAAATTGCCATTTGGTAAGACTAACATATCAAAATGTGCATAAAACAAACAGTTTAGGACATGCACTGTCTACCCCATGCAGTTGTATTTCAGTTCACTTAACTTGCTTAATATTTGTGTTCTCAGTGCTGCTGTAGAGGACACAGTGTCTAAGTCAGAAAGAGCAGGTTCTTAATACTGAGACTTGGCTTAATCAAAAACACAACTGTTTAAAAATATCTTGTTTTTCTATACAGTTTATATACTTGCGGTCAGTGTGGGCTCTGAAAACGGCTGTAGTTAAATTTAGTTGTTAGCTCCTGCTGCTTGCATCCCTGTTCTTTTTTCCTTGTATCATATTTGTTTACCTCTTTTTAATTAGATGATATCAGTAGAATTTCAGATGCATTTAGCTATGGCTACACATCTTAATGTTGCTTTTCTACCTAGAAAATTAAATTAGATTTTTCTCTTCTCCCAATTTAGCTACTTATCCTGCTTTTAAGTTTTGAGAGAAGAATTAATATTCATCAAAACAACTAAAACTTTTGGCTTTGAGACACATTGGTGTGCTGTAACCGTGTATTGCATGGAAATTTTATGCAAGTAATGTAGATGTGCCTCATCTCTGATTTCCCTTTATGGATCTTGATGCAGACTGATACTATGCTTATTTGGTAATGCACATAGCTATGGGGAAGAGCAAAAGTAGTTTGGGGATGAGTTTTATGCATAAATGTCTAAGAGAGAAATTAGAGCACCAAATTCATAGAATGGCCTGGGTTGGAAGGGACCTTAAAGATCACCTAGTTCCAACCCATCTGCTGTGAGCAGGGACACCTTTCACTAGACCAAGTTGCTCAGAGCTCCATCCAGCTTGGCCTTGAACACTTGCAGGGATGGGGCATCCCCAACTTCTCTGGGCAACTGTTGCCTAAATGTGACTGATTTTGAAATAATCTCTAAAAAAGAGAAGTGTGGCTGATTCACTGTAAGCTATTGGAAACCTTGATCAGCTTGCAAGTTTGCTAGGTAAAACTTTTTTTGTCATGATGTATTTCTGACCTGAAAATTTAATTTATGCAAGTGCTACATGAGAAAGTGGCAAATGTAGCTATTTAGGCTGACAGCAGGATTATAGAATTCTGTCACCTCTGCCACAGAGCAGATGTTGCTTCCTTTGGTTTTTTTTAATAGTGAGAGCATAGTCTTAAGTGCTGTCAAGTATCTAATAAATAATGTGTGAGATGTATGATGTTTCCCTAAGAAGCTCTGTGGAAGAAGATGCATCTTTTGCTCCTCTGGATTCTGGTTTGCACTGTGGTCCCTGTGACAGAATGTAGGAAAGTCCTACTAGCTTTTTATGAGAAATATTGATTTATCTTCCAACTGCTTGAGAGCTGAAGTGTTTTCCAGAGGAACTGCAATACTCTGCACGGTTTCTATGCCAGCTGTCACAAACAGTTAATGGAATGGTCTGAAATCAGCCTTTACATTGTCTTATATAGTTCCTCTGAGTTCTTACTGTGCCCTGATGTTTTAAGGCCTGTTGTTCTGAGTATTTTAAGTTGTTCTGATTACAGTTTTGCTCAAGCTGTGCACATAGTTGAAGTTTGGGGAAGAGTAGATCAAGTCATACATTGGAGCTTTAAATAACTTCAAAGAAGTTCTGGTTTTAATGCCAGTAATTTGCATATCATTAACAGGGAAAGCATCGAAAACATCAACTATAGTTAGAATATGTGCTTGTGGGTATAAATTATTGTTGGTGTAGACTCAGTGCATTTAATTATTTTTATGCAGAAGAATGAAAATTAATGATTTAGATGT
Organism: Pseudopipra pipra; assembly: GCF_036250125.1. Lineage (NCBI taxonomy): Eukaryota > Metazoa > Chordata > Aves > Passeriformes > Pipridae > Pseudopipra > Pseudopipra pipra. Next base: position 87,665,947 of record NC_087550.1, on the reverse strand, counting down.
TTGAAGTTCAGAGAATTGTAGCAAACAAAGTGCTTTATTTCAAGTATGTCTTGTACTTATCAAGAATACTGAGAGGACCAGAATAGTTCACTAAGGATGGCATTTAAGTGGACTGAAAAATGTGTAGAAGTCTTGGCAGGGCTCAATAAATAGAAGAAAGTAGTCCACAATTATTTTTTTCCACTCCAGGCTCTCATTTTTATCAATAAATTATATGGAGAATGTCTTCTACATTTTGCATATCTCTAGAGGTTTATGGAGCAAGATTTTGCCTTTGAGTCTTAATTCCTCTGGATTTTGAAGTTTCTTTCCAATGGTAGGTTGTATGCATCCAGAATCTGCAACCTATGAAATTTTGTCAGCAGAGTCTCCTGGATTTATTATGTTCCCATGTACTGTACCAGTGCACGAACACACAGCAGGATGAGCCATTGCTTCGGTTGTTGTCTTTGGTTTGAGACAGTGCATGTTGACTGCAGTTTTTTGCTTAGGTCTCTTTGGCTTGATGATCTTTGACTACCTATTGGGGGTGGCCAGTGAGCATTCTGTAGCCTAGATTTGGATGGCATCTCAATGGTTCTGTGGCTCACATGCTGCTGCAGGGGAGGCTGCAAGACTGAAGGACCTTGGCAAAGGCTGCTGCTTGTTCTTGGGCTATGGCTATGCCCCAGGGAAGCCAAGCTGCTGCTGCTGCTGCTCTTGCTTAGAAGAGACTAAGGAAGGGCTTGGCTTATTTGGATTCAGAGGGGTTTGGGTGTTGGATCTGTGGAGTAGGAGTTATACTGGGCTGCTTTCTATCACAGAGGCTAGCTGTGGACTGTCAGGGTTCCAGAGTTTTGAAGGCTTGTTTTGCCAGAGACTTCACTGAAGAGCTCTGTTTTTAAGCTGCTGTAGGAAGTGTGTTCTGGAGAAAAAAGGGGAAAAATGGATCTATGGCAGAGCTACTGTGATGGTGGTATCTTGAGACAGAAATGACGGATGAGGAATGCAGTGTTACACAGAAGGATAAGGGACCGTGGCAAAGCTGTGCCAAGCTGTGTGGAAGGTGGTGACAGCATTTCAGAAAGTAATGTGTGGATATCTGTCCTTGGTTACTGAAGGGAGACAATGGCATGTCTCGGGGGCAGGGTGTTGCCTGTTCATCTTCGCTCCAGTGATCATTAGAAATTAATGTGAGGTGGCTTTGTCTCCACTGTTGAGCACTTCCATGGTGCTGGGCAGTGTAATGCAGAGAGGCCACTGAAGATGCTAGTGCAGGTACAGTGAGCTGATGCTTACTGGTTTATTCTGACTAATTGTAGTTGGATGTATCAGAGTGTCAGAGTGGCTTGGTTTTTTTTGTTTGTTTGGATTTTTTTGCGTGGGGGTGTTTTTTTGTTGTTGTTGTTTGGTGTGTTGTGGGTTTTTTTTGTTTTTGGTTTTGTTTTTGTTTTTGTGTTTTGTTTTTTTTTTTTTTTGTTTTTTGTTTTTGTTTTTTTATGTTTTTGGTTTTTTTTTTCCTGGTGTGTCCTATGATATCACCATGGCAGCTCAATTATTCCTGAAGTCCGGGGTGGTTGACTGCATGGTGGACAGTAGTGTGCTGGCCTAGAGAAAGGTGCCTCCGGGCCTAGACTAGTTTGCCCTATGGAAGTAAATAATTTGTTGATACTCTGTTTCTATTTTAGATAAAATTAGGATAACTTAAATTAGGGGAAAGAGTAAATTCCTACTCTTCAGTTTTGTTCTCAAGTTTATTTAATTGTAGGTAAGGATCCTGTACCTTAACACTCAGTTTTAAGCTACATGGTCTGTGAGTGATGACAACTAAAGACTGTAATCCTTGTGTTCTTCAGAAGATGAGCTAGTCAAAGGAAAAAATGTCAGTCTGATTCTTTTGCTCTGTCCTTGGGACAAAGAAGAAAAGGATTCTAGAGCAGCCTGACTGTGTATAGATCCTGGAAGAGGATAAACTGTCTCTTCAGTCTACTTGCAGAGATTGGAGCAATACTGTGGGGATGTTTCTGTCTTCTGAGTTGCAGGGTATTGTGCATCTCTCTGACACCTCATGGGAAGGTCTACTTCCTATGGAAGCAGATGTGACTGACAGACTGCCTCAGCAGGTGCCATCTAGAAATGATGGTTTCAGTCCCATAAACATCACAAAAACATCTGATTAGGCCCATTTTTCAGCTGGTGTTTGATTAGGGTTTATCACATTTTTCTGCCCTATGCCATTGAAAGCAGTAGGCAGAGATGAATCACCAGGAAAATTGGGAGCCTGTTTAGTTGGATGTGTGACAAGCTGAAAGCTGTTATTCTGCATGAATATTTTGCACAACATTGTACAAATCATATGATTGTTTCCTACCCATTTTTAAATATTTACTTCCACAAATAATGTTTTTAACAATATGAGAACATAATGTGTAAATAGTAACAATATACTAATAAAAATCATAACATCTTTCTTAGGTCTTTTAAGAATAAAGCCTTGCAATTTTCCCTAGTTTTTAGTAGAAGTTGTCCCTTGTGTAGTGGGAGCTTCAAATTTTAGTTACAGTGTATTTTCAAGTGGAGATACCTATTTGAGAACCTCATTGCAGCAACCACTTACAAGTGATGTCAATGTTTTGGCTTTATAAACAGCCAAATTAAAGGTTTCTGTAAGCGACAATTTTGATTTAACAGTGTCGGGTCATTTATTGTTTTACCACATTTACTTTTCCACCCCACTGTGTCACTTTATGAATCATCATTCCAACATATGAAATAATTGGCACTTTTGTCAGATGCTTCCTCCATATTTGTTGAACTGCATCATGTTGTAGCCTCGCTCAGACCCCTCCAAACTCATCTCAGAATTCCATAATAAGTATTCTTTCATTGGCTATGTTCTTAACCAATTTCACACAAGTCATAAAGAAATGAGATCGCATCAGACTTGTTTTCTGGAAAGGGCAAGGCTCTTTAGGTGATCTTCTAAGTATCTGTTCCCTTTTTAAGAAGATGAAGGACCTTGCAATTCAAGATCCTGGCATTCTCTAAGCAAATCCTTGTAAGGGTCTGATACCTGGTAGTGTCGGAACACACACAATGGGGCTGCTGCAAATTTACTTTCCCTTAAAAATGTGGTTGTTGCTAATACATGTAAGCTAACAACCCAGCATTCTATATCTACTCTGATATTTTGTATAATGTGCCAGGATAAGTCACCTGTTCCGGTAGAGAAATGTTCCATCCCTGTTACAACAGAGATTTGAACTCCCAGCTCCTTGTGCTGTCTTATGTTAGCCTTCTATGAATTACAGATTTCAGTGAGGCCTAAAAGAAAGAGAAGTAACTGAATGTCTGGCTCTGAATGATAGTCATGTACAGTCACAGTGAAAATGTATGTTCCTAATCACTAAAGCCTAGATAACTTTTTAATTTTTGTGTAGTTCTGATTCAGGATGATACTTCAGGTATATCCTCTCTTCTGTTCATGTAAATGCGAACATCCTCCTTAATGGCTTGGTAAGATAGACTGCTTGCACCATTTCTTCACTTCCACTCAGCCACCTACTCAAGTAGAGTGCTACACTGCTGACAGCTCTTAAGCTTCATATAAAATGTTATTCCCTATTTGCTTGTCATCCAGACTAGCCTATACGGCTCCTTAGTGGCCTTTCCAGGTAATTTTGTCCTCTTGTAGATGAGAACAGAATCCCATTTTCTGATGAGTGTGGGAAGTGGTTTGGGTACCTGAGAGGGGAGTCTGTTCTTAATGTCTACTCCATCTGTTTTTTCTAAGAATAGGAGAAACTTTTAGAACCTCTACCACTTGTGGAACTTATTATTTAGAAAGCCTATGGAGGCCTCCTCACAAGTGGAAAAAACCCCCAAAACATTTCTCATACCTGAGTACTGTTGTACAGGACTCTAAAATGTGGAGAGACAGAAGATGTGCATAGGAGAAGAGCTTCTGTTGGACTCTGATCCATTGATGCCCACATGCCCCAAGAACCCATTCTTGTTTAATCTAGCACTGCCCACATCTCAGCACCATCTGCAGAACTGAATCACTTCAGCCGGTGTCTTCCCAAGAGATTTATTGATACACAATGTCTTTCTTGCCTTCTCCATTGTAGCCTAGCAAAGTAGAGGCAGGCTTCATCTGCAAACCTGGCAATGTTTTCTGAACCTGACTTTAAATCTGGAACTGCCTTTGGAATTTTAGCTGGCACGCATTCATGGAATCGTTTTGGTTGAAAAGACCTCTGAGATCATCAAGTCCAACCGTTAACCCAGCACTACCAAATTCACCAATTAACCATGTCCCCAAGTGCCACATCTACACATCTTTTAAATACCTTCAGGGATGGTGACTTAAGCAACTTAAGGCCCCTGGCAACCTGTTTCAATGCTTGAGTGCAGTCCCTGGTACAAGCACTCGTCAGTCTGTTTTGCTCCTGGTTGTCTTCATACAAGGTACCTTTTTTTAGCACCTTTTTTAACACAATAGCCCAGTGTGTTGGCCACCTTTCTCTTCAGACATCTGTACTGGCAGAGAAGTGTATTCCACAACCACATAGGTGGTTGTTCATGTTGATAGTAAATAGACTTTCTTCATCAACAGTGAGTTTCCTTCTTTTGCAAAGGCCTCCTTTAAGCCTCACAGTTTACAGGGTTTCCAAGAATCCTTTAGCGTAGTGCCACCCAGAATGGCACTGTGCTATGACCCAGAAGTCCTGCTGATGGCCTGTGCACTTGCGAAAAAAACTCTGGTTGCTGTGGGCTCTCTTCTATTGTGTTGTCTCTGGATATGTTCTATAGTTTCCTTCTTTCCCTTTGATTTCCTGCACAGAAGGATCTGAAGTTAGTGGTAGGTGTTCCATCTCTGGTTTTTGTACCTACAAAAACTGAGATTGTGTGACTGGGCAGATAACACTTGCAACAGCTCCTCATCTCAGATGCTTGAAGCTTACACATGACATGGGGAATAGTAGATGCCAATCCATAAATCTTCTTTCTCTATTTTTGCAAACTGACAATTTCTGTTCTTAAGGAAACTGTGTTGTAGAATACTTTGAATATTTTGATAGCACCAAGATCTATTACAAGTTCTTTTTCTAATAGTTGTTTTGTTTAGTTGACAGTTATTGAACTTTTAATAACATTGAGATTTCAGGTTGTTCATTGCTAGCATTTCTTGTCTTGGCACAAATTTATCATCTGATTTCAAAAGACAATGTTATCTCTAATCTAAAGTAACTCTAGTTATTCTTAATGTCACCACAGGTAAAATGTTCCAGTCTCCAGATATCACTCTTATTGTAGAGTTCATATTTATGTTTTATAAGGAGAAACCTATTGATTGGCTCCTGGACCATATCCTCTGGGTGAAAGTGTGTAACCCTGAGAAAGATGCTGTAAGTTTGTTTTTATTATAAAACTTTTTAAATGTTTTTGTGATGGTGAATGAGTTGGTTTTTGTGAGCTGGAAACTAGCATAGCGTGTGTTACTATTACTGCATGTTCTGGGAGTCTTTCTTCCTGCCAAGATTTTTATCTCAAAAAGAACAGTTCTCAGAGGCTTATAACTGTTATTGCTTCAGATTTTGGACATGAGTGCAATAGGATGAAAAGCAAAAGTTTAGTTAATTTCTGTGTGTAACAGTGCTAAAATAAACTCATGTGTAACCACTGCTGAGGCTCTGCAGAATGTCACTGCTTGAATAGCAGTCTTCGAGAAGGTTCCAAATGGGGAATAAACTTTAGATTTTGGTCCTTCGTTTCTCAAGTAGCACCCTTGCTGAAAGACTGAATAAACAAGTTCTGTGCAAGAACCTTGAACAGTGTTATATTTACACTTCAGTCTTGGTAGATTTCTGGAATGAAAACAAGAACAACTGGATAAATAGGCCTAGGTTCTTACCTTGTGTTGGTTTTTACTAATGTGATTCTTTTTTTTATTCCACCCTTCCCTTTTCCCCACACTGTTTCAGAAACATTGTGATCGACAGAAATCTAACCTACGGATACGCTTCAGGCCTTCTCTTTTCCAGCATGTTGGCCTCCACTCTTCTCTAGCAGGAAAGATCCAGAAACTCACAGTTAGTAGCCAATATTTCCCTTCCTTTCCACAGCAGGCCAATTAAATTAAAAACTTTGTGATGATTGAGAAAACAGGCATTTTCTTGTTGTCTTGTAATTCCAAGCACAGTGTATATTGCTCCAGTTGGAATTCAATCTGATATTAACCGGTTACTATTGAGTATAAGAAGTGCTAGTCTCAGCTAATGTGGATTTTTGTTGGGGATATTTTTTCTCATTTTTTTACTTTTATGGCATGCTCATCTTACTAATCTGTACAAGATCTGATGCACCCAAAATGAGTAATGCATTCGTTTTCCATTTTAGGCAAATGTTTAAGTGTAGCCACTTTGGAAAATAACATAATAAACAAGGTTATCTGACCAGCATGATGTTTGTCTGTCTTTCAATTAGGATAAAGACTTCCTGAAACCATTACTGCATAAAATCCACGTGAATCCACCTGCAGAGGTTTCGACATCTTTAAAAGTCTACCAGGGGCATACACTAGAAAAAACCTACGTAGGGGAAGATTTTTTCTGGGCTGTCACGCCAGTTGCTGGAGATTATATTCTTTTTAAATTTGACAAGCCAGTCAATGTAGAAAGGTTAGTAATTATTTGCCTTTGGTCTCATATATAAAGTTGCTTGTGCCAAGAATGTTTGAAGATAGAATTTGGGACTGTCTTTATAACCTAAAGTGAAATGACATAGGACATTTGGAGTTCAGCTGAAACTATGATCATTACTGTCTTCCCTCCAAATCTTTTACTACAGTAAGTTTTGTCTTGCTTTTTAATTTTTTTTTTCATTTAATCTGGAGCTTTTTTGATAAATGCAGTGCAAAACCAGCACTTCTCTGACACTTCATAAGAGAATTTAAAAGAAGCCAATTTGGTTCTGCTTGTATTTGGTTGGTCTGCTTCTAATTACAGTGCAATTGTACAGCATGGTATGTGGTACAGTATGTTGTGCCCTGCGGCTTCAGTCCCTTGGTTGTCCAGATCTGAAATCGTGCTGGAGCATATCACGATGTCCCCAGACCTGAAAGCTGGGAGCTCTGGAGGGTCATGTTTTTTAGATGTAGCTTTAGGGCTTGAAAAAAGTCACCATGCTTTGGTGACTCCAAGTTGACCTATTTAAAAAACATTAAAATTGAACAAAAAAAAAAGGGGGGGTGCCTTCAAAATACAAATATCTGTGATTTGTTAGAGGACTAAAAGTGACTTCTTTTTAGCTATTAGTTAGATTAATTAAGGATAATAGAGTTTGCACTGTAGAGATTAGTCATCCTTTAGTTTTATTGAGACTGATCTGCTGCTTTGCTGCTACTGTCTTGCCAACATGGTAGTCCAAGACTTATAAATGGTTTATTTAATGTCTATTTAGGTGCTGCTATGTTAGTAGATTCCTTTTCTCCTTACTTCACATAACTTAATGCGTTCTTTTTAGGCCAATGCCTATAACCCTGTAGAAAAGTTTCTTTGAATGAATTTAACTGGGTATTAAGGAGCCCTTTTTGCAGTCCTGAACTGAATACAGTTAGTCAACTTTTGTGCCTTGGTACATTATCAAAGGCTAAGTCTTCACCTTGGCTTAGTGCAACAGTGAGGATCAGTAGTTTCCTTGTCACTATGTTGTTCCAAACTAGTCTGACCTGTGAAACTCAAATTTGTTGTTTGAGATGTCAATTACTCTTTCAGTTGATTTCTGTACTTTAAAAGACTTTCCCAGTTAGCTTTCCAAGATGCATGTGTTAAGGAATATGACTGCCATACCTCCTTGGATTAAAGGCAAAATATTTTTTTTAATCCTATGCCAATAGTTTTAAAAACACTTTGTTTTGATTTCGTTTTGATCACATTTTCCTTTTTAAAGCTACGAAGTAAATGTTGTCCATTTTGTTGTGTTTGTGTGGTGTTTATTTAAAAAAGAATCTATGTTCTGAATAGGGTAAGTGTAAGCAGCAAATTTTGATCTTGAGTGGATTAGGATGAGCCAAATGCTCAATGGCAATTTTGGAAAGCATTGCTAGCAAGTGTCATAGGTCAGCACTGTTATAAAAAATGACATGCACAGGTCTGAAGAGAAAAATTTTTGATACGTATTTGCCTGAATGGTGGAGGGAACTGGGGGAATGAGTAAGTACTAATTATCTGTGCAAAACGTGGGAAAATAGTGTTTATTGTTGTGCCCTGGAAAATTGTAGCTAGGCCTAAGGTAGTTAACCTCTACATGCTGTGTTAAGAACAGTCTTAGCAGTAGAGGATTATATCTTTTTTTTATGCTATTATTTTGATTTATTGAAGAAATGCATTTTAGTTTTAGAAGAAGGGAAGTATCTTGCGTTCTGTTGCTTCCTCAAAGCAAATCCACCAATTAGAATGGTGCTACCTGTTCAGACTTAAGTTTAAGGTTATTTGAGCTATCATTGCAAGCCATTTCAAAGTTTATTATGAGTTTTAACTTCTGTTGCCACAGTGTCCTCAAAAATACAGTATTTTGCCTTTCTGAAGTTAGTGACTGATTAGAGCTACAGATGTTTTAATTTCAAATTGTTGGGGGCTTGTTTTTGTTTGTCTACATAATTTGAACAGCAGCAGCAGATTTTTGCAGGTGAAGGTCTAATGGAGCAATGGTATTTCCTGATATTTCAAGGATGCTTGCTGAGGCAGTCAGAAATAAAACTGTGACTTGCAGGTTGAAACACAGAAAAGGGAAAATGGACCAAACATTACAAGACTTACCTGGTAGGGAAATACATCTGATAGTAGGAATTAAGAGTAGAAAATACACCTTTTATAGCCATCCTGTGTCTGTGAAAGGATGCAACAAGTTGTTTGGGTTTTTTTAAGTAATAGAAAAGCTCTTGGAATTTAAAGAAAATTTTGTCTGCCAAGTCAGTTTGAGGTATAACTGCTTAGTAACTCCCATAACAAATTCTTGATGAAGAAGTTTTTTAATGGAAATATTGACCACAGCTCTGACTGAATGAATGGCAGGTCTGTTACACTGTGACAGAACACTAACTTGTTCCTGTAGTTTATTTTTCCATGCCAAGTGTTTTGCTGAACTGAATTTGAGTTTTCTGCAGTTCAGTAATTAGCTTTCATTAAGTCTTTAAATATTTATGTTTAAGATCTGAGAATAATGTCAGGAATAACACTGGCAAGGATCTCTTAATAGCTTAAAATGAGAACTGAGCTCACTTCACTGAGCAGAAAGCATCATGTGTGGCTATTTTATTCAAGACCCGGTTGGCAGATCCCTGCTGAATACTGAACAGTCAAATAGGTGGTCGTTGTTCTAAACCACACCTGGAGAATGTGTAAATTGAAATCTTCTAACAGTTATTCTAGTAACAAGCTCTTGCACTGAACCTTTTTAGTTTTTTTCCAAGCAAAAGATCTCCAGCCACAACACCAATGTCCCTTAATACTATGTTAGGGTCTCACTCTGGTTTTTGCAGTAAGAAAATACATACATTTCTTTTAGTAGCATATCCTTGAGAATGAAAGTAGATTGAAGGACTTTCTTCTTAAAAACAAATTGCACAGCAGTGTTGAAGTATGGTTTGGTTTTGGTTTGTTGTTCTGAGTTTTTTTTTTTAAATAAATTGATAAATGCTCAAAATAGCCTACATTGTAAAGATAAGAAATACTGAATTTCTGTCCCTCCAGGTTGTTTTATAATTATTGAAATCCACTTTGCTGTTTTGGTATGTACACTGCTGTTCCAAACACAGATTTAATTATTAAAACTGAGAGTTAAATTTAAGAGTTTCTTTATGAACCAACCAAAACACATCTGAGAAAGATGTTCCATTGCAGCACTTAAGTGATAGTGGTGACCATCATCATCACAGCCATTTCAGAGTCCTCCTTATAGATGTGATTGACACAAATCAGATATGGTGTTCAAAGAACATGTGCACTAATTACTTGGAGGAAGCCCTTGGAAGTGCATAACCTATGACTGTTATAATTAGATTATGTTTACACTTGTCTGCAATAGAAAATTAGAATGGATATTTTTAAAAAGAGCTTCAGGTTTGCTTCAGTATAAATAGGTTTCAAATGCTGATCTGTATTTTATAAAATAAGCTGCAGGAAAGGACAAGTATGTATTTTAAACTGTGGAAAGAAAAAAACCAGCAAAAACCAAAACTCGGCCTCACCTCACTACTATATATATCTAAGTTTGCTTTATATTTTTAAAATATGAGGCTCATCATTTCTTGTATATAACTGCTTCACAGAATCACTAAATCATCAAGGTTGGAAGAGGCCTTCAAGATCATCTTGTTCAACCATCAACCCAGCAGCACCATAATCACCCTAAACCATATTCCCAAGTGCCACATACAGACAGCTCTTGAACACTTCTAGAGATGGTGACTCCATCACCTCCCTTGGCAACTTATTCCAATGCCTAACCACTCTTCTGGTGAAAAAATTTTTCTGATACCTAATCTGAATCTCCTCTGTCTCAGTTTAAGGCCATTTCCCCTGGTCCTCTCACTGCAGGCACAGTAGAAGAGAACAGCACTCCTCCTTTCAGGTAGTTGTACAGAGTAACGAGGTCCCCCCTGAGCCTCCTCTTCTCCAGACTAAACAACCCCAGCTCCCTCAGCTACTCCTCAAGAAACTTATGCTCTAGACTTTTCTGCAACACTGCTTGGTAGTGTTACTTGGAATATTTTCAGAAGGATTAGCAGTTTCCTTTTTTGAGGGGAGGGGAAATCTGTTTTTTGTTTGTGGTGGTGTGGTTTTTTTCATTCTCCCACCCCGCCCCCCAGCACTGCTTTTATCTCTACAGTTGCCCCATAGTTGTCCTCTTAGCAGCTTACTGGGTAGTCATCCTAATGTCACATTGATTATTAATAAAATGATTTTATAAGGTAAAACTTGCTGACTGGAGTTCAGTTTTAAAGTGAAATCTTAATACTTTGACGAATCAGTTTGTAGATTACATTTACTACCCTGCGCTCTGTTATTGGCATAGATACTGAATGTGCAGTATTTGAGACTAATAATCTAATTTTCTGTATTGTTGACCCTAGAATCCCAGGGAACACGTGATGTTAACCTCACATGTATTTCCTGTGGCATCTTCTCACAACATAGAATTATCATGCAAGTCATGTTAGTCATGCAAGAAATATATATTTGACTAAGCTAGAAAATTAATGTATTGAGTGTGAATAGGGTCTTGTTGAGCTTCTGGTAACTAAACATATACATTATTTTGTCTGCATTGAAATTATTGTGACAGTGCTGAAAAATAATGTTACTTCATAAAAAGTAACAGATGCTTGCCTGGTATTTTGTAAAGGAAAATAAATGCAGCTTTTAAAACAGGTTCTCTAGCAGTGAAAATTAAAAGGAACTTTTTTATTTAAGTACAGCAAAGTTATAAATACAGTGCAGTCAGCCATGTATGCATCTAAAATGTAAGTATCCGTCCTATGGGATGCAGGTCCTGTGGGTAGAGCAATACTGGATGAAATGCATTACAAAGGAAAACCGACTTTCTAACAGCTCTATAAAACCGTAAGTGGAACTTTCTCATCATTTGCTTTTGCAGTAACAACCACTCAAGGCCTAGGGAACTGCAAAATCGTTTTGGTTTTAGATTAGTACAACAGTGACTTGACTGATGTATAAGTTGTTCTTTGTTCATAATCACTGTTCATTGTAGAAGCTCCCTTTCAGTGTCATGCATTAAACCTTTCATGGGCAGTTCTAGCTCAAGGACCACATATAGGTGCACACACACACAGAGCGTATGATTTAGAAATAATCTTTGTTCTGATTCTAAAGATATGTGTTATTAAAATTTAACACCATCTTCATTTTATTAAGCTTTTAATGGTAGTGTCAGATGATAGGCAATATTTCAAAATCTCTTTGTTTTATAAAATGTTTTGGTGTTTGTCAGTATATTTCAGGTGGGATAATACTTTTGGTGTACATAAAAGAGAATTTGAGGACTTTAGTTTCTGTGTTTACATAAGCTCCTGTACTAATGAGTTGAAATCCTCAAATGGATGCACTGACAGCAGGGATTTGGCAGGCAGGCTCCCAGCCACTGATGCTGTTTGCTCCAGGCATGGAACTCTGCCCATAACAGTGAGGCAAGGACTTCATATGAGACGGGGAAAAAAACTCAAAGTGTGGATCAGAGACAGAAGAAAAGAGCTGCCTAAGCCAAGGACATGCTGCTTCCTCCTTAATGGCAATAATATTCAAGATTTGTGTGTTTGGCAGCGTTTCTGGATTTACAGTTCTTAGTCAGAAATCTTGGAGGCTTAATGCTATTGCCTAAATGTTAGATGTCTAATGCCACTTGAGATACTCTAAAATACTTCACCTGATTTCCAGAAGGACTTGAATCTCTGAGATGTCATAATTGCATCTTTCCAGCCTGTGATCAGGTCATATACCCAAGTGCAATCTCAAATGGTGGCAAATGCCTATGTTTAAGAAAACTGACTGAAGTGTGCTTCCCCAGCTAAGCTGAGGGTGTAAAAAATGATTATGTGCATACACCCACATATATACACACACATACTAAAACCAAAACCCCAACAAAACCTTTCTACATTTGATTGGATTAAAAATTCAGTAGAAATAACCTTGTAAAAGAACACAATGGCCTTTTAACTGATGTGGTGGATAAGTGAGTACATTCATAAAGGATAAGAACAGAGATTTCCATACAGACAACAGCCCCTCCCCTAAAAAAACAACCAACCACCCACCACCACCAAAAAATCCAAACAAACAAAACCCATTCACAAAATACCAAAAAAACCCAAACCACCTCCAAAATTAAAAATTTGAGACTCTTTCTTATTATTCTTGATGTGTGCATACTCCAGAGAGACAGTGCAGCATAAGAAAGTGGATGTCATGGTCCTCACTGGGAAACAGAAGGCACAAGTAGTCTGGGGAATGAGATTTTCCTACACAGCTAAATGCCTTCTTTACCGACTGCACAGCTGAATAGGGTTAGGAAATGGTATGGGAAAAGATTGAGTTTGAGAGTTGTATGAGAAAATTAATTTCTTAGATATGTGCTTGGTAAAAAAGACTAAGACTGCTATCTAAAATCCTCCCATCACCTCTTCAGTCAAGCTATTTTGTGGTCTGTTGACAAACATGAGAAAGTTCTCTCCTTTTGGTGCACTAGTTCTTTGCACAGAAGTTAATGGGGTGGGGTTTTTTGGTGGTCTTTTTTTTTGACAGGGGAAAATTTTTGTTTGTTTCATTGAAGTTTTTTTTCTGAACTGGGAATTATAACATGATAGGAAAGCTCCTACTTCATTGCTTACCTAGGTGAGTACTTGGCAGGTGTATATATATAGACCTGAGGAATTAGGCTTTTTTTTGAAGTATAAGCAATTTTTTCAAAAGACTGTAAGATGCATAAAGAATAGGAGAATAAATTGAACTTGAGAGAAGGAAATTATTCATCTTCTGTTTGTATTTTGAATGAGGAAATAGTTTTCAGTGACAGTAGAATAACATTTCCTGATTAGGATTCTGGGAAAGTGACACAAAGGAGCTAGATTAGTTTTCTTTTACCACCTTTGCATCCAGTGATCAAAAATACTGGATGGGATTGGTGAATAATGACCCTTGCAGTGGATGATGGCATCTGTAGAGAGCCAAAAATTTGCTGACTGAATGTTGCTTTTATAGAAATTCATGTTGTGCAGAATTAAAAACTGCTATGCTGCATGTTGCTATGGATAATTTGCTCAAACATGGAAGGAAACATTTCCTCTCTGCCTTCCCACCTATTTTCCTTTCTGAAAATGGGATATACTAAAATACATCATTTTGCTAAAAAGAGACATAAGGAGGATATGTGACGAAGAGGATTTGATTCCTGATGTTTACAGAGCATAAAGACCTACCTTATTAAATAGATTCTTTGAATATTTGTGTTTAGCATCAAGTGAGAGAACTTGTTTCCTTCAACCCAAATATAATGTCAGTGGATGTGAATTGTGCTGTTCAAAGAATTTTTGTATATTATTTCCTGTGATAAAGCTGCCGTAATTTACAGGTAAAATTATTCTGTGTATTCTGTTCTAATTTTTAATTAGAACACTTTCTATATATTGAGAAATAGTTGGCGCTTATATTTGTTTAGATAAAATATAAAGGACAGATTTTTTTTTTTATGCTTAAAAGACATCAAATTAGGGAATAAAGAGAATAATAGTGTTTTCGGCCTAAATATACTTGGATGTGAGAGAAAGAGAAGAGAGACATCCCTTCATAAGCAAAACAGGGGAAGGATAGAGAGGAGTGTGTAGCTGGGATTTTTTTTTTCTTTGAAAGCACAGGTGATGACAAAGCTTAGCCATTCAAAGAAGAATATTAAAGCTAGCAGTGCAGATTAGTAATATTTATATTAATTTATACACTGCTTCTGGGGGATATTACAAGAGGTGAGAATCCTTCCGCGTGCTTACTACTGGGGGAGTTCTGAATCTGAGTGTAGGCTTTTAAAGTACCCTAGCAGTTCATAGAATGACAGAATATGCTGAGTTGGAAGGGACCCATCAGGATCATCGAGTCCAACTCCTGGCCTTGCACGAGACACCCCAAGAGTCACACCGTGTACCTGAGAGTGTTGTCCAAATGCTTCTTGAACTCTGTCAGGCTTGGTACTGTGACCACTTCCCCAAGGAGCCTGCTTCAGTATTCAACCATCCTCTAGGTGAAAAACCTTTCCCTTATAAGTAACCTAAACTTTTGTCAGTGTATTAATGATAATTGTGCTTCTGCCCTTCCCTCCCTTTGTGTGTTTGGATGTGTATGAATATTTGTTTCAGCTTATTGGTTGGGTTTTTTTTTTCCCCCTCTATTCGGTGTGATTTATATGTGTATCTAGTTCCACGGCAACAAGTGAAACCCTCAGCTTGGGTAAATACTCAAGTTATTGAATATGAAAACTGAAAGTTTTCTTTGTAGCTTTGGCTTTGCTCCATTTTGTTCGTTAGTTGGAGTATTTTTTGTTTGTTTTAAACCTTCAGTGCTCTTGAAATTTTGTGTAATTTTTATGCTACATGAGATACTGATGTTTAGCATCCTCTTACTCTTATACTCCATTGAGGTCATGAGCAGAATGTATGTAAGTTAGTTCATACATTTAATAATGCATAATGCAGAGAGGAGGTTTGTCTCTGTGCTTGAATATCTAGAGTAGCTAGTCATTATCTTTGACCCGCGACTCTAAAAAGACACTGCCAGAGGAAAAGGTTCTCTAAGATTCAGGTCCATTGATACTACATTTACTAGTAGTAAGTTAGAGTTGCTTTTCTCTGATGACTTTCATAAAAAATGTTCAGTTGTGCCTATCTTTGTTTTTTTTTTTTTGTCATTAAAGAAGCAGTGAAGTAATATTCTGTAAGGTAACAGTAGGGTTTTTTTTTAACTTTAGGTGAATTTGTGTTTGTTTGGGATTACTATATTTAGAGATCTATGGCTTTCGGAATTTTAATTTGAAGGAATGGTTCACAAGGTGTTATGTTTAAGCAGCAGATAGAAAAGAAAATCTTAATGATTCCACCCTAAGAAAAATGGCAGTTAATTTGGAAGGAAAACACCATGTTTTCACTGTTTACATGGACTGTCATATATAAATCCCAGGACAGGTATCAGTAATTTAGCAGGTGAAAGTAAAGCTACTTCCAAGTCTTTCAGTATCCCTATTGAGAAATACCTGTCACAATCTGCAAACCTTAGAGTCATAGAATCATGTAGCTTGGAAAAGACCTTTAAGATCATTCAGTCAAACTGTAAAACAGTGTTTGTCTTGAAAGAAAAAGGACTGGGCCAGACATCTTATTAGTGGATGGAGGATTAAACAAAAGGAAAAAAAGCCAACCTTGTAATCCTATGACCATCAGCTGAATTACTCTACATTAGGGATTTAATGAAGACCCCAAATGTGCTGTGAATATCTCTGTGGTTTTTAGAAAAGTCTGTTTTATTTAAGAGGTGTCAGATAAATAAATCAGCTCACTAGTTAGGGGACAAATGTCTTCTCCCCACGTGGGAGGGGGAACTCCATAATGCTGTCTTGTCCAGTTCAATATCTAGCATGTCAGCAAATTTGTAAAAGTTGGCTTGGCATATATAGAGTGCAAAACCAAAAGGTTTGAGGAGGTGAGGACAGGTTCCTTAAAAGCCAATTCAAGGATTTTGGGATGGCAAATTTAACTGACATTTGTTTCAAAATGGGTTTTACTCTCTCAACCCATTTCCAGCAAATCTCCACTGCAAAATCTCCCATCAGGAAAGCAAGTTTCACAAAAGCATAGCTCACGACACTTATTTTAGAAGTTGTAGAATATCTGTAAATTGTAAATTAAATTTTATTTCAATATAAATTTTCTAATTTGTAAATTTTATTTCTAAACAAAATGTCATAGATATGAATTGACTGTGTATGTGTATTTATACTTCTGTTTTCAATCTGTGTAACTTTTTATGTTTAAGTAGGTGTTATCTGTCAAGTGTTGAAGTAAGACTCAGATATAAAAATATCCCTTCCTTCCTAAACATAATTTAAAATGTGACATATGCATGTGTTGCATTTGTGTGTGCATATGGATAGTTATAGAAAACACAATAAAGAAGCAGGTTTGATTACAGGGAAGTCTGGAAATCAGGTTTGATTAATTACCACTGTAAATTGTTCTGGCATTGTGCCAACCTGTGAGTGCCTTGGTCTAATGGAGTGACAACTGCTGAGGGGAGGAAACTGCGCTTGGGTCTCTAAGTTGATAGCACAGTAGGAGAAATGGTTGGCTGTGGTTGTATGCTCACAGGGTTGGTTTGAAAAACAAACCAACCCCAAATAAATAAGTAACACTCCTTCCCCCAGCCCCCCCCAAACAAACAAAAACCCCTTACAACTGCTCCTGCCCCCTGCCCAACTTCCCCCAAATGTCCCATCCAAACATCCCAAGTCACTTCAGTGAGAACACAGTGATTGCAGATCACAGAGAGTTTCTTTGTCCTCTCAGAAATGAGTGCTAATGAAAAGCAGAGTGTCCGTGGTTTGGGTGGAGCATTTGATAGGAACACCTGAGATAGGAAGTGTTTGATCACTTGCATTTTAAAATAAGTCTCCTTAAAATTTTCAGTGTTTTCAAGAGAAAAAGTGCCCGGTCTTGCTTAGGATATATGACAGACTAAGGAATGGCAAATTATATCTACTATGTCAGAAGAGAGCAGAAAATACTTTTAGTTTTCCGGTCAGCTTTGTCAAGAGTTTTCTTTGGCTTGCTATTGAGATGTGCAATGAAGGCGTCTTCCTAGAAAGGATGATTCTTTGGGGTTTTTTGGATATCATTAATGTTTAGCAAAAGTTACAAGATTTTTCTCAAAAGAGCTGTGGATGTTTTATGTAGCTTGCATACTTAAGAATTGACTGATCTTTACATTAAACTGCAGTGGGGAAATTATTTTTCTTGAAGCACATACAGTTCTGAAGCTTACTCAGTCCAGTTCTGTTTTGCAGTTCAGCTGTGCAGTTCTGCTGAAACCAGTGCAATAGAAATCAATGTGGCTTTCTTGTATCACAATGGGTGCTTTTCCTTCTTTTCTGAGCATTGATAAAAGAAAAGTTCTATGTGTGTCTGTATTTTCTTCAAGTACTTATATGATTTTCGGGTCACAGACATTTCTAAGTCAGGATCAGAAAGCTCTGTTTTTTTCTACTTGTCTTCTAGCTATGCAGTATGGATTAATGGCAGGTATTTACCTGATTTCAGACATACTGGATAAAGACAAACTGGAATTTCCATCTTCAACTATGTCTTAATAAATTGCAAATTGAGCTAATGTTTGTAATTGTAATCAACTGATAATTTCTGAACTAATTTTGTCTCTGGCTGGTGACATGTTTAATGTTGAAAATGGTTCTCACTCTTAGTTCTGATTGAAGAAGATTTGAAATGTGTTGATAGATTTTTACATATTCATTTAAACATAATAAAATAAAATGGGCTTGTTAAAAGTGGCATCTGAGTAGGTGTAGTATCTAGGTGGTTTTTGACAGTAATCTGAATAAACTTTCTGGTCCACTAGAAAAAAGGGTGAGTGATGAACAATTTTTCAAGCATTGATACCACCTAGTGGTAAAAAATATTGTTACTTTTTTATGTAATATGTATTCAGAATAATATGAAGTTTGAGTTATATATAAAGAAAGGGGAACTAAACAGTCCGTTTTGCAACATTATCTATACATACAGGACTGCAAAAGCTGTTTTGAGAATGGGCAGCTAGAATATGAAAACTTGCACTTCACTGACTGATGCTGATAGGGATGTTTAGGGATAGGTTTAGATACAGTTTTAACATATTTACTCTGCACCATTAAAAAAAATCATTAAATGCACAACTGAATGAGGGTTATGGGGACTTTGTACAGGTGTAAAAAAAAAAGGTCCTTTTAACATAGGTGTTTGTTTGTTTGTTTAAATAAATCTGTCTTTGGACCAGAACTTTGAATTCAGGTAACATTGAGGGTGTGGATATGGGTTGGGAATTCCTGGCACAATCATCAAAGAGATTTTGCAATGAACCAGGGTGGAGAGTTGGACTTGGGAAGCCCTGGCCTGGCAAAATATTGACTTAGATAAGTTCCCAGAAGTGGTTCAGAATGGATCTGCAGCGTTCATCCTGTGGGTACAAGGAGAAGATGACGTGTGAAGGGGACAGGCTGAAGGAAGGCAGGGCTCCTGCTTCTGTAGGTGGTACCAGTGTGTGCCAGGCAATATTGACTACAGCGATGGGTGCTTTGTATAATGCAATCTGTCAAAATCAGATTATGGAAACTCCCTTTCTCAGTAAAATGCTCTCCAATTACTCTTTAAAAAATGAAAAATTTTAGCCCTTTCAATTACAGTAGTATGTGAAACTGTCTTATCCCCATCTGACGTAGGTCCAGTTATAAAGTTATGTTTATCCTTGTAACACCTGCAATGTGAAGATTAGCATGTAAAATAGTAACAAAGCTAATTCTGACTGATGTATGTAGGCTGTTTTATTTTTCCCCTTTCGTGTATAGGTACTTGTTTCACAGTGGCAATCCAGAGCATCCAGGAGACATACTTCTAAACACGACTGTAGAAGTTTTGCCTTTCCAGGTATGAATGTATTGATTTTTGTCTTCTTCATTACAGGATAAAAGCAAAATCTCTTAACTTCATTGACTTTTTTAAAAGAGTAAGGGAGACATAAATACTTGTTTTGAGTGTATGATCTTTTTGCTCTGATGCTCTCACAATTCTTCTTCTTTTAATTGGATCTGTTCACAGAAGACTGTGGTAACTATTCAGATGTTCATTTCAGAGTGCAGTCTGCTACAAGTGCTGTTGATAATTTGGTGGTGAACAAAGTCATTTTTGTCCAGTTCACTGCTACTATTTAGAGCATAAAAACCCCCAGTCTTCCCTCTCCCATGTATTTAGAAAAATGAGAAACCTAACTCAATCTGCTTTTTGACGTAGTAAAAAAGTCTTAATTCAGGAATTGACACACATCCAGACCTTACTATATACTGAAATATATAGGTTCTTAAACGGAATGTGTACCTTTCTCCTGATTATTGATTTTTTTCCCCATAAATCAGTCAGAGTTTTGTCACAGGAGAGCACTTCTTTATCTAAAGTATATTCTTGTTTGACACCAGATGGTATGGGTTCTTTTTCTTCAACCAGATATTACAGCTAACCACTTATATCACAGAAGTCTGTGAGAGGATTAAGATATTACTTAGGACAAGTTTATTTTATTTAGTACTAAAATGGCAAAGTTTTTCTATCTTCTCCCATTTACCTGGTGTAGGAATCTTGACATCTATGCCTAAATTGCCATATTCTGAATCTTTGTTTTTTAACTTACTTTTTATTTATTTTTTTTTAAATTAAATAATTATGGAGGAGTTCACATATCCATTTTTGCAGTCTGTCTTCCTTGGAGCGAGCAAAAATAGGAAATTATGACCACCCCCACCGCTAAAAAGAAATTTGTTAGTTTGATTCTAATTATACAACATGACATGTGGGATATTATATCATAAGATCTGTGGGTTTTGTTTCTCAAGACCTGGAAATACATTTAACTACAAAAACAGCAGCAGCCCTCACTTCATCTAAGCCCAAGATACAACATGAATATACAAGGTAATGAGCAAAAATGTGCATCAAGCATCTCTTTTTTGGCTATACTTGGCTGTGAAATGTTCCTCAAACTGGAGCACCCCTTAAGGAAGTAATGCTACTGAGCTTCTATTGCTATTGATGCAATATGTGGAAAAGATAAACAGAAAATTCTCTATCTGGCCTGTTCCTAAGCCATTGGTGTCAACAAAAAATGTTGCCAGTATGAGGACAGCAACTCCTGAGGGACCTGTTTCTCCACGATGGATTTCAGTAGAGCTAGAAGCCCGTTCAGGTATTTCAACCCTGGTTCTCCTTAAGCAGAATTCAGAAAAACAAAAAACCCGTAGAAACCAGAATGCCCCCAGACTGTATTTGTCTGGGACTCAAGCAACAAATTAAAAAAAAAAGCCCCAAACCAACCCATAACAAAAAACTGCCCAAAACTCCCAAACAATAACAGCAACAACAAGAAGAAAACCAAAACACCCACTCCCCCAAATAAAAAAAACCAACCAGACCCACAAAAAAATCCCCACCACTTCTTCAGCATCTTCCCTGCAAAGTAGGAATTAAAAAAAAAGAAGCTGATGGATTTAATCTCCTGTTTTGTCAAGCATTTTTAATTCATTCCTAGGAAATTCTTATAGTGGGTCTTTCAGTATTGGATCATGTGATTATGGTTGCAATTTTCAAGCTGTTTTTCAAGCTTTACTTTACAACTTAATTTTTGGTGCTTATTAAGAAAAACTTACTGATCCCCATCCCTTTTCAGTGAGGCAGTGATAATTGCAATAATTCTCTCACTGGTCTGATGGCTTTTCATCTCACCCAAAGTCTTAGATCAAAAAGTAAGCTGTAAGTTTCACTTGTCCTGAGAGAAATCTGCTCTTGTTCAACCATAGGAAAAGAAGGCAAGATCCTGTCTTTGCTTTTGTTCTACCATGTATGCCAGTATCTGCTAAGTATCGTGTTTGTGTGGCAGTTACAATGTGAGTTACATAGGGCACTTAAAGTACACGTTTGTCTTTCCCTGGTGAAGTTATATGTCAAATGATCTCTTTCATGCTTTGTTATTCTAGAATGAAGAACTGGTATTAAGCAAAGAAACCAAAGACAAACGCTTAGAGGATGGTTACTTCAGGATAGGTATGTCACAGTAGAAAGAAATCTGTATTGTTACTATTACAATGGTCAAGACATTTTCATTAAAACCAAAACAAACCTAAACCTGATTCTTGATCGCTCATTTTTGGGTACATGACCTTGTAGGCTTTACTTAATATTGTTTTCACTATTTCTTTTCTGAGACTGATGTACTAAACAAAGATCTGTTGTGACTCTCAGTTGAAGTGCAGCTACATTCAACTTTTCTGCCAGGATTAATCACCTAGATTATAGTAGAGGCATTTCCAGGTTGTATAAGATCACCTCTTCTGCTCTGTGACTGCACAAGTGCCTTGCTGTGAGCTGTGTGCTTGGCCTGGATACGAACTCACTCTATAGACAATCAGCTGTATCATCATAGGATGAGATTGGCATTTCCACAGCCAAGTGGCTTTTGGGGAAGGTGCCTGGATACATGTCAAGAAAGAGAAATTTTACTCATGGATTGTATTAGTTGCTGGACATAGGTTGGGCAGCCCTGTTATAATGAAAGCACGTTTTTTGTCCCAATAAATTACTGTAAGATGCACTGCCAGTATATTTGGTATTTTAAGATAAAATACAGTTTTTCCTTAGAGATCAAATTGTTGTGTATATGAGTGTAAAGTCTAACTTGGCTTTTAAACTGGATTGAAAATATAACTGAAGATGCTTTAAATAGGAATATGTTTTGCATGAATGATATACCTTGTCTTTACTCCTCCTTGAAAACACATAAGGCAAAGGCTTTATGTTTAGTTCCATGATATTAAATGAATACCTGTGCCAAAATCTTCACAGAGTTTGAGGTGCTAATGCCTTTAGGCAGTTTCAAAGCTTTTATTCTTACATGTAATCCTGTTCAGATCAGTGTGCTCTGATGATACACTTCATATTGTTTGCTGCTGCAAAGCTTAATCTGATGTCAAAATTGCTCACTGTCTTTTTTGTTTCAGGAATGATACCAGTCAGTAGGTTTCACCTGTGAACTGTGATGCTACAGAAACACTTTTCTGGACACAAATTTTTTTACTTCGTTTTGTTGAACACGGCTTAATCGAGGATATACTTTTGCTTCTTTTGCAGGGAAGTTTGAAAACGGTGTAGCTGAAGGAACAGTTGACCCCAGCCTAAACCCTATTTCATCATTCCGGCTTTCAGTAATACAAAATTCAGCCGTTTGGGCAATTCTGAATGAGGTAAGAGGTGGTATAACATTTAAAAATATAACCAGCAAATGTGAGATTTCTTTATTCTGTCAGTGTTTTGAAGCTCAAACTTTTGGCTAACACTGAAAATAGCTACCTCTTAGAAATGTAATACACTAAATGGTGACTTATTTTTTCTGATTCTCTATTTCAGATTCATATTAAAAAGATTACAAACTGATCATGGAATTCTGCTTTAGAGGAAAAAGGATCCTTGAAAACTTTTCCTATAAAATCTGACATCCTTAGCAAATCACAAATTGAAAATACTGAGCATGCACCTTAATTCCAAATTTCATTCTTTTCCACTTGAACTCTACCTCTTGTGAAACCTACTGTAGATGAGAAGATTGTATTTACCCCTTCTTATCTGATCCATCCAGAAACTGATGCTCCACACTGATAACGTTCGTCTGAGGCCCAAGTTGTCCTCCACTTTAATGTGACTTTACCATCTTATGGTTACAAAACCCTGCTATGCTTAAACTGTACTATTTTGATAGTATAGTAATATAGAGAAGTTGTACATATTGTTACATTCCTTGAAGAAGAAGAAAAAAATATAATTATTGTTAAATATGTTTTATGAAGGGGGTACTTTCGGAGTTCCATTTATTTTCTATAACAAGAACCCTCTTTTATAGACTGTCAGGGATATATATTAAAAATGTTAGGGATATTTAATTTATTAAAATAATTTGAAAAGTACATATTTTTATGCAGTAAAATTTTAAATTGATATAGTTTTTTTATGAATTCTCTAGTTTAAGTTATCTTTCTACATTTTTCTTTGGAGATGCAAACATAAATTAATACCATATTTCAAATTTACTGCCATGTTTAAAAAAAACTAAATTAAGTTTCTAAATTACATAGTTTTGTACACAGAATCTGAATGATGTGCAGAGGCATAAACAGAGCCTCTGAAGAGCATTATTCTTTGGGGCTATGAAATTCCACTATGTACAGTTTGTAGCCACATAAAAAGCATGTTAAAATGTCTTGTTTCATATTATGTACTAAATCGGCAGTGATTTTAGATCCAATCCATTGCATTTTAGAAGAATTTTTTTTTTATTCCAAACAGTTATTTCTAAAAATCTTTGTAAACATTTCCTAGCCTGAACAAATTCATTTTCTGTCCTGAAAAAAATAATTCTCCAGCTTTGTTTTGGAGTGATCGAGGTTACTTTACATCAAAAGAACAAATAATACATAGATACATTTGATCTATGGAGGTCTCCTTTTAGAAAGTTCTGTTAATGTAGTGTTCATTTTGGATACATTACAGTTTATTTTTATTTTCTTCCGTTGTTCAAAAACAACGTTTTAGTTTTGACTTCTTTATTGATGAGTGTAGTAACTCACATGAACTTTTTACTAGGAACTAAATTTGGCCTCAAGTTAGTACCCTGCCTTTTCGTTTCAAGGGAAACAACAGTGATCTTAAATGAATCATAAACTCAGTCAGGAACAAAACATGGTTTGGATTACATCCAGAGGGGAATTGTTGCAGTACTAATGCTGCTGGTGCTGCTCTTAATAGTCTTTCTGCTTAGGTGCTTACATGTAAGACACAGGCATGGGAAGATTTCAGTTAGTCAGAAATGATCAGGAAAAAGAGAGGCGAGAATTCCTCCCTTTAATAGGAAAGAAGTGCCTGACTGACACTGGAGGGAGGCATCTGCCTTGGCCTGGGGATTCTCAGCTGGGCTATGAACAAGCCTCCTGGAACTGACATCTTGAAAGCTGGAGAGTTTTCCCTGTGGGGAAAAAAAACCACTCTGCTATTCCCAACATAGAATCATAGAATCCTTTAAGTTGGAAAAGACCTTTAAGATCTTTGTGGTCAGGGTACAGATGCACAAAACCTGTTGCAGGGTCCCTGATCTAGAGTGGGGATCTTGAATCTGTACCTCCAGCATTATTTGGCTAATAGATTTGGCCTCTCTTTTATGACACGTTTATAAGGAGCAGGAGCCTAAACCTGACTCTTCAGCACTGCAAACCATCACCACTGGTGTATAGAGTCAATCTGTCTTTTCTTCTGCCTTGTTGGAAAGTGGTGTCGTAGCTTTCACAGTTTAGCAATATTCAAGTTGAAGAGCTTAACTGTTTCTACAGACTGTTGTCATTTTGGTTTAGCTATGTTGTCTGGGGACACAGGGAAGACAAGATTTGTACACAGAGGCAAGACCTTCTGTTTAGACTGACTGGTGTAAGTTCAAGTTAGAAAGCTACCAGGCAGGCCTTGTTTACTTTTTCTGATCACATCAGGTGGTCTAAATAAAATGTTACTTGGAAAGCTCACGTTGCCCATAGAGACTGTGGGCATAAGCTAAGTACTGGCCACATAAATGGAGTTTATTCTTGGATTTTGGAACCTGGGTGACTAGGCTCTGATCCTGTGTGACTCTAGCCTGTTGTGGTGCTACTCTAGCCCCATTTGTCACCTGTATAATGCCGTGCCATCAAATTATTGACATGCAATGGCTTTTTATCACACATTACCTAGCAAAGGTCTGAGAAAGTATTGAGGCGTTCTTCTCATCTGTGTCGGTGGATGAATGATGCAAGTTATTTACACTCGAGTTATTTATTACAATTCAGACTGCAGAAATATGTTAGATATTGAAGTTTCTTAATATAATTAGTTTTGCTGACAGTGACCTTTTCCATTTTTCCATTATTTCAGAAGTTTACTGGTACCACATGTTGGAGAAAGCTGTGTGCTTATTCTAAAAGCATTACTATTCCTGAGGTTTCACAGTAGTTAAGATGATTCATTGCTAATATACTTAAATACATAGATCCCTGCCACACTGATTGCAGAACTCTGGTTAACAGTAGTTTTCAAAAATGTTGAGATTTATCCAAGACAACAAATTACTGCTTGGTAAAATGGGGATGGTTTCCTAAAGACTAGTGTATCTTTATTATATCATACTACAAGGAGTTGAAAACTTGGGCTGTTTTAATAGTTTCAATGTTCCTGAGTTTATATGCTCTCTAAATAGAAGTGCCACATTAAGACAAATTACATTTCATGGATTCAGGTAAATTCAGAGATTGTGTAATCAGGTAGTTCTGCAAATTTGTTTGGAAATTTTGCTGAAAAATATAAAAAGGAAGGAGGATATTTTCTATCTAATTATTTCCGCAGACAGCTATTCTGGGCTTTCTACCTTTCAAATTCCAATCCCCAAGTCAGGCTAAAGTGGCGAAGTAAGTGCTTAGGCAGTTTGGCTCATCAGCCTTTAGCTCAGGCACTGTTTGTGATGGATATACTCCAGAGGGGCCGGTGTCTCCTGCATTTGTCCGTCGTAAGTGACAGCATTGCCATAAGAGATCTTAAACAGTATCTTAAACCTGTTAAATTATTTGGGGGAGTTTTTCCCTACATGTATTTAATTTCAGGTTATTTTTGTTGTTGCCTTAAAAATCCCCTCTAGGCCTCTGAATCTTAGCTATACAGTAATGGAAAGTGTTTCAAAATAAATTGCATTATCCTATGATCCTGCTAGCTCCTTCTGATGCTGTTAAAGCTTCAGAAAAGTGAACTTTTGTGAAACCAAAGGCATTGCCAGAAACCTTCATTATCCGGACAAATTATTCTTAACTTGTTGTACTGGATGCCAGACAGACTCGCCAATACGAGCACTGGCTTTTGTGAGCTGGTTAGGATTGCTTGGGACCAAGGAAATACAAGGCTTGCAGTATAATGTTGCTTTGCTCGTTCAGTGGGTAGTCCTAATGAAAACTTTGTAAATAATGTGAACAGGATGTGATCCCAAAGTAGCACTTTTTATTTTCTTAATGAGTGTTTCTAAAGCACTGTAGAAGGCTTTGAGCTTTTGCAGGCATCTCAAACAGGTATTTGCATTGATGGAAAAAATTTCTGTAGATATATTTGTTTTTTCTCTACTTAAAGATGGCTTAGAAAAATTCAAAGATAAACATATGATTCATGGACCAAGAAAAGACTGGACTCTTCTGTCTTGCTGCTACTACAGCTAGACACTGTTTCAAAAGCAGTTTTTAAATACCTTGAGTCAGTTTAGGCAAAGCAATTTGTACTTTGCCCCTGTGATACACAATTCCTTGAATGGGCTGGAGTGTGATTAGTCTTTGGAAAAATTGAACAACTGTGTAACAGTTTCCTTCTTTTTTTTTTCAAATATATTTTAATTTCACTAATCTCTGTATTTTGTTGGAAATACTTGCTCCACATGAAGTATTGTAGTAATTTGTAGTTTGCCTCCAACTTTGAAAGTACTGTTTTAGTCTTGTGGGGAAAAAGAAGAATGAAATCTTTTCAAACCTTGCTCTCCTGAAATACATTAACCCAAGGTTCTATATTTGTTCTTACTAGAAAGGATGTATTCTGAAAAGTAACTGTAGTTAGAAAGGGTTAAAAAAAAATCCTTGTATTTTTAAATCATCTTTACAATCACCAGCATAATGCTGAAACATTAAACAACTGGTGTTTTCAGGCTAACATTGATTGCTGACTTAAAACACACACCCTATGGAGACCTGGTGAATTGGTCCTTGAGAGTGTCACTCTTCTGACCCGAGGGGTCTCTGAAGGGTTTTGCTAATTTCTGCTGTAAACAATGAGCTGCCAGAAGTTAAAGTAGCTTAATTTTGAGAATGATGAAGCCTTCTTTAAAGAGGGTGAACTTTGATATCTCTAAAGGGAAGGTACACAGGCCCCGAGTCCTTCAATGGTATCTAAAGGGCACTAAATATGAATTTTTACTCTTGAACTGAAGTGGGTGATCACTGGTGCTAGGATTCCTGTTAGGAAAAAGGTGTACAGTTAGGCTGCAGCTGCCTGCAGGACGGGAGTTTGTGCTGTTTGCCAGGGAGGGAGCAGGTCCTGACTGGAATCCTTCGCCTTCCATGGATCAGCAGTTCAGTGCTTTCCTTGTTTAAAGGAGAACGTTGCTCAGCATTGCTGAGAGGGAAACACACTTCTCTTCAAGCCTTAACAGTGGCTGAGACACACAGTACTGTAAGATGCACTGCCAGCATATTTGGTATTTTGAGATAAAATATAGTTTTTCCTTAGAGATCAAATTCTAGTATTGA
The DNA here is from genome assembly GCF_036250125.1 of Pseudopipra pipra. Classification (NCBI taxonomy): domain Eukaryota; kingdom Metazoa; phylum Chordata; class Aves; order Passeriformes; family Pipridae; genus Pseudopipra; species Pseudopipra pipra. The sequence goes on along the minus strand of NC_087550.1, from coordinate 87,638,251 downwards.
AATATTAAGTCTTACTGTAACCAGTTTACTCTTGTGTTGTTTTGGAAACTGAATCCTAGTGAACACCATGTTGGAAAGCTGTCATCTTCACTCTCCATAAGGTATTGTTTGTGATGGTCAGTTTATACTCCTGCCTTGTGGACTTTACAGCTGCAGGCATTGCCACGAGCCCACCGTTGTAGCCAAACTAATTTGTACTTTTTTTCCATGTTCATTGACCTGCCACTCAAAATGGTGGATGTAATAATACCCACTGGACTGCTAGAGATTGGGTTTAAAAACTTGCTGCTATTTTTGGAAACCTGATATGGGTCATGTTAATTGTGCCTTTCATCACTGTTTCTTCTGTGTGCCAGAGCTGTCCATGTATATTTGAAGTAGTCACTAAAATAAATCTGTTCTCAAGTTCTTTCATGCAAGGAGAGGACAGATCTCTATCTAGAGACAGTTGTTGCTTTACCATCGCAACACTCTTAAGATCTATACTTTCACACAGTCCCAAGGCAAGGTATTCCAATACTGCTCTTCAATAAAACTGCTTTTTGGTGTCACTTAAACCCCTCATAATGTAGAGCTTATACCAGTATGTGCAAAATACCTGCAGTAAGAGTTATGCTACATAGACTTGTTGCAGTTAAATTTAAGCTACAGAGATGTACAAGTAACTTGTTTTTAGGAATGTACTGAGAAAGTATTTGAACAAAATTGCTAACATGTTTACTGTTGTAAATATTTTAATAAAAAAGGACACTTCAAACTTTTTTACACAATTATCTACAATAAAGAGAAATTTACAACCATTTACAAAATGTTCTAAATTTTTTTTTACTGTCAAAAACGGTTAACGTAAAAAGAAAATAAACATTAGATACATGAAGTCCTGGGTTTATTTCACTCTGTATTTATAGAAGGAGCAAAGCATCTTGGTGAAGTTCCATCCACATGCTAGTGAGATCAAATAGAGCATGATGAGAAGTGCAAAGGGATACAAAAGAATAGCTGTGTTCTTCAAAAAGGGCAGTGCTGAAACAGAAGCAACAATGAAGCAAGTATAAAGTAGTGCTCTTTAAAAGAGGTGCTTCATGTGGAGTGGCCTTGGGGCAAGACAGCAAGAAAAAATAGTTCTGCTCTACTGTCGTCCTCGGGCATCTCTGCCCTACTAGTCCTACTGTTACTACATAATGCTTTTTGAAACTGCTTTACCAAAAACTGTGGCCTTAGACTCATTAAAGAATTTTTATCTAATGCAAACATCTTGAAGTGGATTTACAGAGGAACAAGGAAACGAAGTTGTGGTTCTATAGGTCTAATACAAGAAGGGAAGTTGGTAAAGTGGAGAATACAAATTCTCTGGTTAAGATGTACACTCAGCTGAAAATCCGGATGGGTAAATTTCTATCAAACTTCTTTTACCACAAAGAAAGAATTACTTCAACACCCAGCTGAGCCTCTGCTTTACAAATTAATATACTAAGATCAAATTAATAGACTGAAAACATGCTCTTGTTTTTAGTCAAATGAATACAAAAGAAATTGATGTCACTCACCACTGTATCCCAGGAATGTCACATAGATATAATAGCCGATGGCAATCAACCATAATGTATTCCCAACAAAATACCCAATGACAGAGTCAGATATGATGACATCTGCAAGAGATAACTGCTCTCAGCTGTTTTGATAGCGCACCATTTTGAAGCAGAGAGCTCAAAGTATTCTACTTACAGTTGATGAAGAACAGCTGGATAAAATGCAAAATTACTAGAAGTGGGTAGAAAGCATTCAGATGCACATCAAAGGCATACCCCCACTCCACATCATAGTCTCTGTTCTGCTGCTTCACCAAATACTTATTAGAAATGAACCTACATAAAAAGATATTTGAGACTATTGTTAATCTGTAAAGCTGACAATCAAAACATAGGTTTGACATAGTAAGTCATATGCAATTCCAATTCTCAACCCAAAAGTGTCTGCTATCTGGGAGAAAAAACATGCAAGAATCATGGGGACCAGACCATTGTTAAAATGTTTTTGTTAAAACTATGATTACATCCCCCTGCATGCAACAGTGTGGTGGGGGGAAACAGTTTTCCCCCCTGCAGTTATAAAATGGTAAAACCCCAGGGGGTGGTGACCCTTGAAGTTTTGAGGTTTTACCCAATGAGCGCTTCTGCAAAATATAAACATATCACAAGCAGAACGGAAGAGAAGGTAGTTGTAGTTTTGGGGTGGAAGAAGTAGCCATGTTGTAAAGCCACGAGGAGAAGCAGCAGCAGCCCCACTGGGGGCTGAGCCCCCCACTCCCAGCTGGGGGGGGCTGCAGGGACTTGGAGCAGTGTTAAACTGAGCTAAGTGCCTGTAGCAAGGAAGCTGAAGGAGTTTTCTCCACCGTGAGTGGGCAAACGGAGCAGCGGCAGAGGCAGCAGCGGACAGAGGACAGTGGCAAAGAGCCAACAGATCAGAACTGAAGAAGCAGGAAACAGCATGCAGCCAAGGCAGACACAGAGTTGTCTGAGAGATCCGAGAGAGAGAGAGAGAGCAGGACTAAGCTAAGGATTGGATTTTGGGGTTCTCAAACCACGACAGACAGACAGCTGGAACACTGTATTACACTGCCGGTAATACAGAAACAAAATGCTTCTTTAAAGAAACCAGCGCTACAATGTTATCAATGCAGCCACAAGCTGCGACTTCTCTCTGTACACACAGGGAGGAAACTTCAGTAAAGTGCCCATACAGGATCAGCACACATCACACGAGATGGCTTATTTCATCTCTACAGAACTGGTGCACCGCAAAGACAGGAGGAGAGCTGGATAGTGCTCATAACGTGAGCCCATTCTTACTGAAAAGAAATGCAAATGGAATGTGCAGTGCCTGGTGTTAGAGGCTATGGAATAAGCCTCAGGACTGTGCTTCAGCTTAAGTTCTGCTGACATAAAATTTATCACATTTAGAAGAGGAACAAGAAGTCAATACATGCTCAGAAATGAGTTAAGGGACCAGAGCTTTCATGAAAGCTTCCTCTGACATACTCTTGGTGCCAACGGTGGGGTCAGAAGGAGGCAGAGCCTGGGGGTGAGGTGAGATGAGGCAAGGCAAGAAGGGGTTTAGACTCTTTAATAGGGGGAGTTTTTGGAAAAAAGGGTGAGCCTGCACTGGAAGAAGGGACTTAAACCGAACTGGAGCCAGATGACTAGTACTGAGGCCTGCAGGAAGCCAATTAAAAGATAGAGGAAAATCAGCAGATGCTGAAGCCTTCCTGGTTCAGAAGACTGCACCCTGAGGCACAAATTGCTAGAGAATGGCAGGCTGGGAGCAGAGCGATTTACTATAAGCTCTTCCCCAAGCAATTTATGGGTTGCTGTCCCAGACACAAGCATAGGTCAGATGGACTTTTCATCTATCAGCTACAGTTCTTGTACATGCCTCTTCCTGAAGTTTGCAGGAGTTCCTGAGGCCACTGAAAGGAATTTATCCCTTTTCCAATCAGCATCAGTTTAAGATGTCAGCTCCATCACTAAGAACTCTTCTAAATGCTTTTACTTTCTTAAGTTCTTGGTAAAATAAACATACTTTCTTTGGTGCCCTCCCTTTGCCACAGCACAGAAACAGCAGCTTCCCATTGTTTCATGGCTCCCTCATTGCTGCAGGACACATCCACGGTGCTGAGGCCTGGATTGTAAGCTGACCTGCTCCTGCCTCTCCACTTCTGCAAGTCCCTGGACACTAGAGGATAAAACCAGCAGTGAATAGGACCAAAGCAGCGAAGCTGCCACATGTGAGACAGAACGGATGTGGCTTGTCGTGGCACTTGCTAAAATCTTCAGCAAGGAGCGTGGGCTTAAAGAGAATCATCCTCAGTCTTACATTGCTTATTTTTTTCATTCATTATTCTGATTGAACAGTTTGGGGTTTTTTTGAACACATTTTTTATTTGGCATTACTGCTGACTATTAACCAGTTCAAAAAGAAAGAAAAGAAGCTGGAATGTTTACTGTAATACACACTTCCTGATTTTTTTTTATCTTTTGCAAGAAATAGTGAAGAAAAAGATGTGTTCTTTTTTATTGCAACTTATAGGCAATACTTGCTTAATAAGTTTACCCTAAACACAGAACCAAGTGTCTTGCAAACAGAGGACTCTCCACATCTGAATAGCAATACTGAACTCAGTTTCAGAAATCACTACTTACCACATCAGAGTTGCAATCAGGAGGCCAACGCCAACGCAGTCTATGAATACAACCCAAAGTAGCAACTTTATTGTTTCAAAAAACCCCATGTCCAGCACAAATCCAAATCCTACAGTAGACACTGAAAGCAGAAAAAGATTATTAAAGTCAGCTGTAGAAAAGAAAGCATGAGATCTTAAACTGATGGGGTTTCTTTGAATATACTGTTATGAAATCTCCACTTTCCTTTTTATTTTTCCCCCCAAGACTTTTAGTCCAACAGCTCATTTTTTTCCACCAAAACCTAGATATAATGTAATTTATTCATAATATAATACCTCTCACAGATTGAACACTCGTCTGTACTTAGGCTTAATTGTATTTCTCCACTCAAACTATTTTTTAAAAAATTCACACAATGCTAAAATAGAACATTGTTTTAGAAAAGCTCCTTGTGAACCCAAACCACGTGCGTGGTGATATATAGTTTTATTTCAAAGTTATATGAAATATTTTTGCTATTACAAATAGCAATATGCTATTTAACAGAAGACAACTGGGATAATACTTACTGAATTTGCAGTTCAGTCACTTAGATGAGCTGCTTTGTTTATAGCTTAATTCTGCAATGTACAGAATCTCACTCGGGCCTTTATGGTAAAAACAGTATTTTATCCATAATGTTCAGGTAAACCAAATATTCAGTATTTTTTAAGTAAAGCACTACTGTGTGGTATGGGGTTTTATTGCTGTCTGTAAAGTCACAGGGAACTGCACAGCTTGAAATGCAACAGAAAATGAGTTGCAACAGAGATCAATTCAAGACTAAACAGTTTTAGTTATGCCTATTCCATTTTCTAATTCCTATCTTAACTTCCAAAAGGTTAGGCCCTTTTCCTCTATTCTACTTTGACTAAAGGATGACACATATGGACTGGTCTCTTTTTCGCGTGTTATTGGAAGGAAAATGAATATTTATCCCTAACCTTTCCCTCCCTCTCCCTTACGCTGTCTGTTGTCCTGCACTCACCACAGAGCCAGATACTAAGCAGTACTAGGAAAGCAGGATCATCTCTCGCCCATTGGTCCTTTGTCTGTTTTCTGTAGTGAAAGTTCCTGTAAACCCTCTGTGGTGAAGTGAACAAATAAAGCATCTGCCAAAGCGCAAACTCGAAGTCCATCTGTCGGAAGTGGAAGAGCCTCCGCAGGTACTTGTAGCGTTTCGCTCCGGCCGTGTGCCTTGCAGCATCCCTGGGGCTCAGCGCGCCATTGCCCTGGCTCCGAGAACTAACCAAGGTGGTTGGCAGCATCTTGCTAAAGAAAGAATTTCAAAAGATGTGTTTGGTTTTGCATATAGTGAGGGCTACAAATAAAATCACGTGATGCAGGCCGTGCCTGCAATGCTGAAGTGACAAAAACTGAGCACAAGTATAAACAATGACAACTGTTGGAGCAAGTCCAGAGGAGGCCACTAAGTGACAGAGGGCTGGAGCATCTCTCCTATGAAGACAGGCTGAGAAAGCTGGGGCTCTTCAGCCTAGAGAAGAGAAGATTGTGTGGAGACCTCATAGCAACCTTCCAGTACCTGAAGGGGGGAAAACAGAGAAGCTAGAGAGGAACTCTTCATCAGGAACTGTAGCGATAGGCCAAGGAGTAATGGGTACAAACTGAAAGAGAGGAAATTTAGGTTATATATTACGAAGAAATTTTTTACTCTGAGGGTGGTGAGGCACTGGAACAGGCTGCCAAGGGAGGTTGTGGATGCCCCAACCCTGGCGGCGTTCAAGGCCAGGATGGATGGAGCTCTGAGCAACCCGGTCGAGTGGAAGGTGTCCCTGCCCATGGCGGGGGGGTTGGCACTAGATGATCTTTAAGGTCCCTTCCAACCCGCAACACCGCACGTTTCCAAGATTTAGGGGCGGCCCGGCCGGCGCTGCTGACGAACACCCGCCCCCCCTCAGCGGGACCCGCGCTCCGCTCCGGGCCGGGAGGCGCCGAACGTCCCTGAGCTCCGCTGCGCGCCGGGGGGAGAGGGGGGAGCTCACCTGCTGCCCCGGCCCGCGCCGCGACCCCGCCCGGCACCGCCGCCACCGCCTCCCGCAGCCTTCCGGCTCCGTCCGCGGCGCAGGCGCCCGGGATCCTCCCCGGCACCGCCCCGTCCCTTCCTGCCCCCGCCGGAAGCGGCCGCAGCGCCCGGGATGCCGGAGGCCGCCGGAGGTGTCGCCAGGGCGGGCGGGAGCGGCGCGTAGGGCTGGGCTCGCCGCCATGCCCAAGTACTACGAGGACAAGGAGGAGGACGAGCGCGCCTGCAGCGGCGTGCGGGAGGACCTGCGGCAGTGCCTGCTGGAGAGCCCCTGCGTGCTGCAGGTGAGCGCCGCCGCCTGCAAGCCGCCCCTTCCCGGCCTGCTCGCTCCTGTGTGCAGCACCTCAGAGAATTACAGCTCCAGGGGAAAGCGCGGGTCATCGTAGCGAGGCGAAATCCCCAGTAAACCTTGTATGAAGTTGGAACGAGGTGACCTGCAAGGTCCCCTTCCAACCCAAACCACTCTATGATTCTAGGAAGTATTTTGGTGTTTCTTTGACGAGCTGCACAAATCAAGTTTTTAATCCTTTACTTTTCATCTACTAGGAAAACAAAAGCCCTAAACAATGCTTGAGGGAAGGACACTGTAGGAGTTTGCAAGTGACATTCTTTGCATGCAAAAGATCAATGGTAAGTGTGGCGTGTCTGGTGACAGTGGCCTGGATGCTTTCTGTCCTTTTCCCACTTTTTTGAAGAGCATTTTAATTCAGTAAAGCTGGTGTCATTAAGCAGAACAGCTCCTGCCTTTGAATCCAATTTAAAATATGGATGTTCGTATGTAGAAAAACTGTGATTGTTCTCATGAAGAAAAAGTAGAGTATGAAAAACTGGAAAAATATGTTTATATTGAATTAGCCTTAGAATGTCACAGGTAGTGAGGTAGGTATTTTTACTATTGTTTTTAGTAAAGTTTTGGTTTAAAAAAATTCTAGATCAGGTAATTGTAAGATAAAATATTGACAAGACGTTTTTTGTCTGCAAGACATCCAAAGAGAATCTGTATAGAGAACACTGAAATGAAATTAAATGGGACTTTCACTGTTGAATCCGGATCTTGCATTGAAAACACATTGAGTCATTAATTTTCTCGGAGTACTTGAATTCATGATAACTAACAGTTTGGGTTTTTTATATAGCAAACTATCCCATATGATGCTGACAAAAATGTAACTAGATAAAGTTTCCCCTATTTTGATAGGAGTTCCATGTCCAGAAATGTATTGCCTGTGTTTCCATGATATTTAAAAAATAGTTAAAATATTATAAAGATGGTATCAAAACATGAGTTTTGCAGGGCTGATTTTTATTTTTAGCCGATGTGGTACATAATGAAAAGTGCACAGCTGAAATGGTACCTAAAATTTTTCTTCCATTCTGTAGTAGTCATTCCAGCTTTTTGTACCTCTCCTATATGAACCATATTAATCCATACAGTCACAAATTATTATTTCTGCAGACAGGAAAAATGCTGTGTATTAAATGTTTGAAATACCTATATGATGCTGCAGTAGCAACATATACAGGTGATGTGCCTGTATTTTTGTCTGGATTGTTAAGGCAGCCTGATGAAACTTAAATTGCAATCTGAATGTATCCAGTCATGTGGGAAGAAGCCTGGCTCTTAGATGATTCTATTTAATTGTCCCAAATTCTAAGGCTGGTGAGTGATGTTTTTCTTATCCTGTTAATTTTGAGAATTTCAATAATTAATAATTGTGCCCTGCCAAATTTTTTACTTGTTACAATAGTGAGGATTAAAGAGTGTCCAAAACCAAGTTAGACACTAGATGCAAATATAATTTACAATATTCTAAAATGATTAGGGATTTTGCCTAGATACTGTTTTCTTTGTGAGGAAATAGAATGTCTTATCAGTAGAGTAAGCTTCAGTAAACTTTAGACATTTAAGTAGGAACAGGATTTAAAGTGGAAGCTGCTAGGTTATTGGATAAGCTGTGTCATCATGTAGTCGAGCTCTTTACAAATTTTACTGCAGTTTTGAATCGTGGAAGAGGGTTAGTTAATGGAGATAAAAGAAACCTCCTCAATCTAATATCTGAATATGGCTGAGTTGCAATCTGTCACTGCCATCTTCAAGACTGACTATCTAAATTCAGAAGAATTCTCCCAAGAGCAAAGTGTATTTTTCTGCTGCACTGGGAAAGAAATTGCAATTTAGCTTCTGTAAGTACTGCAGTGTACCTTTTATTTTAGCTTTACTGTCATCTTTAGCCTTCCATTAAATCTTTTTTTGTAACTGCCAAGAATAAACTTGTACATTTTAGAAGCTGAATATTATTTCAGTTTTTACTGATTTATTTCTATTTTTTCCACAAACTTCTTGTATTTGAGTTATCCCTCTCCTCATGGACATTTGCAGTGACTCCCACTTCAACCAAATCTGAATTTCCCTCCTTCAGATTATCAGTTACATTTGGAAAAACTGATTTAAGCAGACTTACACTACCTTGGTTTTGTGTGTTCTTTGACATCCTGCTATGCTGCTCTTGTCATCTGTGTTGTTCCACTGTTTATTTCAGAATGCACAGGATGCTTATCACATAATTTTAATTTTGTGTGAGATTTAAGATAATATAATGTCTCTTTCATCAGAACCGCCCTATGGCTTGTTGGCTATATCACTAGTTTTCTTTACAGTGCCTTCTGCTTTATTCTGGCCTTTGTTCTGATGTTACTAAGTACCAAGGTAGCACAAGCACTCTAAAATATTTCTTTTGCAAAATACCGGCTTTTAATATATTGACTTCAATTTTCAGTTGGATACCAGGGCAAGATTCAGAGGAAGGAAGGGATACTGAAGTCTTCATCAAGAGACCTAGCCATGGGAATTCAGGGTTCATCAGCACTTTACAAAAAACAGAGACTAAAGTAAGAAGATTGTACCTGCTATATCCTTTCATGCAGTGTTTTCATGGAAGGTACCTGCTCCTGAGTATTCTGATAGATTGACCTGGATGTGCATTTAAATGTTAAAAAGAAGATAAGCCTAAAGCTGCAAGTTCTGGCCAAAATGGGTACTTGTCATGTACTTGAAATAAAATATGTGAAATCCAGAATAAGCTGCAGAATTTATCATTCTGTTTTGAAGTGAAGTTGTCTTCTGTGACCTTACTGTGAATTCCGGTCATGTTTTGCTATTACAATAATAGAAGGTATGGAACTGGGAGTTCACTTGATGTGTTGAGGAAGAGTTTTCTTAGCAGACTGGTATCCCAGAGGATACCTCAGGATAGAACTGTTTTCAGAGATGAGGAGTTGACCAAGGTTGTAAAATGTGTGTGCAAGTTGCTTCCTCTCCAGTAGGTTTGCTGCCCAGTAAATCTGCACTAATAGATGGGAGTGGTGATGTTTTTCATTCTCACACTGGTAAGGAAGTAGGATTTGTGGGGGTAACAGTGCTTAAACTGTGACAGTGGTCAATATTAACCGGTTCTGATTAAGAACTTTTTTCCCAAAGGAATATTTTTTTTCTTCTTTCAGTATCTCTGTGTCATTCCCTGCCTTTTAGAAGCCTTTAAGAAATAAATAGTAGTGTAACTCTTACAAGTGGCAACTCAAATAACTTGAGATAAGGTGATTAGAAACAAGATTGGGAGATAGTGAGAGAGGAGAGTCATAGTAACTTGGCTGAAGCTTATAGCCAAGTGTCTGAACAGATGCATGCAACACTTAACTGTTTGTAAAAGTGATGACTTCAGTGAATGAGTGCATGTTGATTATTTAATTCTGTCTTAAGCAACTGTTCTGTGATCAAAGACTGTTTATATTCCTTGTATGTGTAGGACTTTATTTTTGCAATTATAAATCAACATTGATTTCACATTTTCGTGTTCTGTCGATTATATGGAAGCTAGTTCATTTGTTCAAGTGCTGTAAACATCCTTTGCTTTCCACCGCCTAGTTACCATATCATCTCTTTACATACACAAAAATTATAAAATGATGTCTATAAGAGTGTTCTTAACTTAGCACTCTAAGCCTTCTCAAAGGGAGGAAAAATAAATAAAAAGCCACATGGCAGGTATTTAAATGTCAGTCAGAGAGAAGAGTCAGAATAGTATGTGGTTTTGGTAATCACGGACTCTTCCATGGCCTGCTCTGCTGCAGCAGCCTGTAGGCTTGATGCTTCAGGTGATCTATGTTCCTTTCTTGGCCATAATCACCAAACCTCACCTCATGGTGCTGCAGGAACCACTTTTGGAAAGGAGCAGACAGATAACAGATCATAGAGAGACAGCTAGTTATTTTTAGTAATTGGCTTGAATCCAGTGGAGATCGAGTGTTAAATTCAGTGTTTGCTATTGGACATTTAAGGATTTAATAATTAACAGAATATTTGTATTATTCGATCCACTAGAATGTTACTGTAAAAACTTCCTAGTGGTTCACTAACTACCTAGGACAGTATAAAAATACCTATAATATGTATCAAAATAAAAAACTTCCTAGTGGTTCACTAACTACCTAGCACAGTATAAAAATACCTGTAATATGTATCAAAATACTGATTTGCTCAAGAGACTATCACTGTTCAATTCCAGTGTTGGGTAAAATCATATTCTGTTTAAAAATGACTACCTATATAATTGTCTTGGGACTTTGACCACTGTTCTACTTGAGAGATATTAATGTTTTTTGTGGGAAAAATAATAATTTGTTTTATTAATGGAAAGCTGTAGGTACTATAGATTTGATTCTAGCTTTTTTCCTAATACAGCAAATGTTTTTATTTAAATAGATTGATATTTTTGTCTCATGCCTTGTGGTACACTACTGGGTTTTACTAAAAAAAGTGCATATTTCTATGCTGTGGTAGATTTTGCAAGATGGAACATGCAATGTGTCTGAATCCATGAAATTGGATTGCTAAGGACAAATAGTTGACATGGCTCCAAAAGGCTCATACTGGGTTTAGAATCAGAAATATATGTTGTGCTAATAATTCGTATTGAATAAATACAGGACACAGTTTGCAAAGAACTTTCCCTGCTGCTCTCATTCCTCCCATTCGTTTTACCCAGTGGCAGAGTCAGAGAGTGCTGAATGCTGTCAGGACTGACGTTGCAGACTGCGGCTCCGTCAGTGTTAGGACCTGTCTGTGTCATTACATCTGGTTTCATCAATTAACATGTTCTCTCTGTGGTCTAATCCTGCAAACACATCTGTATTTAAATGGCTGTAAACACATATTGCAGAACTGCAGAAATATGCCATAGTCATTTACTCTGAAAATTCTTTAGGTCATTAACTCTGTTCTTCCAAGTTAGTATGAAGTGATAAGCATATGAGTCTGTGTGTTTATATTACTTATTAAAGACCTTCATTATTCACTGGGTGGAATAAGAAATTGGTTGTGTATTCTCTCTTCATTTTTCAGTTTCTGGAGAGTAGCAGGTTGGGTGAGATGCTTTTTTTCAAAGCAGACTTTTAAAATAATACTATTTTTTTCAGTGGAAGCCTGGAACAAACTAAATTGACACCTTCTGCTCATAAGAAGAGCATTAAATTGAAATCATCTAAAAATGCAGCCACAGAATGTAGGTGGTAAGCAGTATCTCTTGTTTAAGCCTGTGGTTGGAAAACTTAGAAATACAGAACCATAGCAGCTTTGTTGACATGATGAATTTCACAAGTACTCATGCTGCCCCAGCACTTGATATGTGGTCATTGCAGAGGGACCTGGACAGGCTGGAGAGTTGGGCTGATTCCAACAAGATGGGGTTCAACAAGGCCAAGTGCCGGGTCCTGCACTTTGGCCACAGCAACCCCCTGCAGCACTACAGGCTGGGCACGGAATGGCTGGAGAGTGGCCAGGCAGAAAGGGACCTGGAGTTTGGATTGACAGGAAGCTGAACATGAGCCAGCAGTGTGCCCAGGTGGCCAAGAAGGCCAATGGCATCCTGGCCTGGATCAGGAACAATGTGGCCAACAGGTCCAGGGAAGTGATTCTTCCCCTGTACTCAGTGCTGGTGAGGCCACACCTGGAGTACTGTGTCCAGTTCTGGGCCCCTCAGTTCAGGAAGATATTGAGGTGCTGGAGCAGGTCCAGAGAAGAGCAACAAGGCTGGTGAAGGGACTCGAGCACAAGTCCTATGAGGAGAGGCTGAGGGAGCGCAGGCTATTCAGCCTGGAGAAGAGGAGGCTCAGAGGAGACCCCATCACTCTCTACAGCTCCCTCAAAGGAGGTTGTAGCCAGGTGGGGGTTGGTCTCTTCTCCCAGGCAGCTCTCAGTAAGACAAGAGGACATGGTCTTAAGCTCTGCCAGGGGAGGTTTAGGTTAGATATTGGGAAGAAATTCTTTACAGAGAGGGTAATCAGGCATTGGAATGGGCTGCCCAGGGAAGTGGTGGATTCTCCATCCCTGGAGGTTTTTAAGATGAGACTGGACGTGGCACTTAGTGCCATGGTTTAGTAACCATGATGGTTGTGGATCAGGGGTTGGACTTGATAATCTCAGAGGTCCCTTCCAACCCGGCTGATTCTATGATTCTATGATTTGGAATATGTGTCTTTATTCTAAATATGTGTCTTGTTGTCTACAGCTGAAGAGCACAACAGTTTAATTCCAGTCTTAAACTGTAGTTGATAGAATAGTAACCAGAAACCTTAAGATCATTTCTTATTTTTCTTTTCCAAATGTGCATGCTGAATTTTCTGTCTCTGGCATTGTTTTGTTGGAAATATCTTCAGAAAATCATTAACCAGCTATTTCTGTAAGTGGAACACCCCCCAGTGACTTGGTTGACAGTCTGTAGGAAGAAAATTTTGTAAACATAAAGAGCAGCTTCTTGAAGTGGACTAGCTTTATTTTCAGGACTTACAGTAGGTTCATTAATAATGTCCTTAAACATTGAAAGAGGAAGAAACAATAAGGTAAGCATTTTAATAGCTACCTAATTCTGTCAGTAGCAGGTGATATATTTCAAGTAGATAAACATTGAAATTATATTTTTGTGTCGAGCTGAGGTTTGTTTGCCCTAGTGGAAGCTTTCATGTGCCACCTTCTTTCTTGGCCTTTAGGTTCTAATGGGCTGCAGTGAAATGGAAGGGAATAATTCCACTAAAGATTTTTAGTAACGGAGGAAATGATACTTGTGAATCTCTGTGACTTAAAACAAGATATCCCAAATTTCCAATATTACTACTAGTACTTTAAAAGGAGCTATGGAAAAATAGCAAATATAGAAATTGGCTTGTAATTCATAAATTCTAACGATAAACTGTGCTGCTGTAAAATGGTGCTGTCCTTCATTATCATGAAGAATATAAACTTCTTAGTCAACTTATGACACGAATTTTTTAGATTTTTTTGCTGGTGGAACAGAGAGGTCTAATATTTGTTAGCTATTGCTTGTCGTAAGCTTTTGATTCTGTGTCAGCCATACCTCTTTAATGGGCATAGCAGAATAGTTTCTGGAAATCTGTGTGAGAAGAAATCTTTTACAAGTTGCAGATCATTGACAAACTAAGGAAGATGAGGGTGAATAGTGTGCTGAGGGTGAACTGATGTGTAAAATTTTGCATTGTTCAATATAAAGGCAGAAATTACATAAAGCACTTTATCACCTGAGACTGGACATTCAGATTCCTTCCTGCTTTATGTTAGTGGTTAGAGTTTGACACCCTTCATCTGATCTGACCTTCTGTGAAGGTTTTTATGCCAGAGAAAGGCATTGGCTCTTGAAAAGGGCATAAAATCTAATTATGTTTTCTTTTGATACTATATTTCAATAGCTAGTAATCCCTGTGTTGAAGTATGTCTGTCTTGTGACTAGAATTTGACTTCAGCTTTCACTTAGGGGAAGAGGGGATGGCTCTACAAAAGAGGTCAGTATGTTATATTTTCCTGCTGGAAAGCATTTGAATGCTTTTAATATTTCTCAGTGAAATGCATGGATTGACTTCCTGAAATCTTGTGTTATGCCTGTCTTCCTTAGTCCCTTCACAGATTTGTAATCTTCTTTTAAGAAGAAGATAAAACCCTGTTACAGTTTTTTTCATTGGTCTACATGCAGGTAAAATCCCTGCTTTCTTTGGATTTTGCTTCCAAGGTGGATATCATATTTGTCAAAGTGTTAAGTTGGGATCTCGTGTTTCAGTTCCTTGTCCATTATGACCCTAATGCCTTTTTCAGAGTCAGTGGTTTTTTCCCAGTGTGTGCCTTGTTTTCCCAAAGTACAGCTTTGTGTTCTTTTCCTGGATGTATAGCCTGAGATTTGGCTATTTAAAAATTATAGTAATTTTGAACAGTATGCTTTATCAGCTGTTCCAGAACTCTTATGTGATGGTCCAGTTCTTTTGTTCACCACAGTGTCAGCTGTTGGGTTGTCCACAAATATAATCAGCAATGAGTTTATATGTGCTTACACATCTTTGAAGAAAATGTGAAATAGTCTTAAACCTGGTAATGGTCCCAGAGCAATTCTCTAAGCACCTGTACTCAAATACAGTTCTTCTGTGACAATTAGTTTGTGAGATTTGTTACTTACAGATTTCTTTAATTAAGAAAACAAAATCTTTCCAAAAAATTAGGTAAATGAAAAACCTCTTGAACCTATTCATTCCTGCCCTGCTGGTTTTTCTTGTATTTTGCCCTGGGTAATTCAGACTGCTCTGCCTACATGGTGGTTCTACATGTGGTTCTTCAATGCTGGTGTGACGTAAGTGCCCTTTTGGTCCCTTGGGTTTTAGTGCTGTTTTGATTTCCTAATGCTAAGTGAACAGTAGTAAACATCATTCTTCCAGAATCCTTGGTGGGTCCTTGAGTTGTCCAAACCTGCTGTTATAAAAGGTTGTAATTTGGTTGATGATGATTAAAAATGTCATCAGCTGCAAATAAACTGTTTTTTACTTCTTAATGCTGTGAAGCACTCTATTTAAATTGAAGGATGCTAGTGATAATGTCTACTTGCTTTCTAACCTGTTCTTGACAAGTATATTTGATATTTTTATGAGAGGATGGCTTTAAGTTTGCATGGTATGCAGAAGAGCTCTTATTTTCTGTCTCTTTTTTGTTAAAAATCATGGCAGGGTTCATGAGCTTTGTGCTAAACTATGACCAAAGATAAATATTAACAGTAACATATGCTTGAGTAGGCATTGAAAACACCTCTTCTCTGTAAGATCTGTGTGATTTTGAAGCCGGAAGTGCTTGCATGGAATTCCACCAATGACATGTGTAAAGAAAAATGAAAAATTTAAGCTACATCTCCTGGCTTCTCCATCCAAATTCAGACGGTATTGAGGACTTGAGCTGGCAGCTTCCAGCACGAGGGAACTGCAACAGGGAAATTAAAATTCTTACACTAGAGTGGTGTTGGGACTGACTCAGCTGGTGCTTGGCAGCGGTCCTCTGCAGGTCATGCACAGTTGGCTGGAGTCATCCAGACAGGTGTGTCTGTGTGTGTCTCAGTAATACCTCACTTTAGCATGGTTCCTGCAAGCAGGAGCCCCTTGCATACCTCTTGGCTTTTGTGCACTGTATAAAAATAATAGAATGAGCCAGAGCTGGATTGTGACCTCTTCCTACCTTCTTTCAAATTACACTGAACACTGCTTGAGCACGTTAAACCCTTAATTGATAGCAGCGTGCTATAGAAATTGGTTAAAAAAGGGAGCTCAGGCTCTAGAGACACAGCAGTTTCAACAAATGGCAGTTGGCTGAGACAGCCATCAAGAAACTTCAAGTGTGGACAGTAAGTAAGTATGGATGGAGGAAACCTGCTGACATGTATGAGAAATACTGTGGCCAGCAGGACTAGGGAAGTGATTCTTCCTGTGTACTCAGCACTGGTCTGGCCATTCCTTGAGTGCTGCGTCCAGTTCTGGGCCTTTCAATTCAGGAAAGACATTGAGGTGCTGGATTGGATCTGGAGAAGGGCAATCAAGCTGGTGAAAGGTCTGGAGCATAAGTTCTGTGAGGAGTGGCTGAGGGATCTGGGATTGTTTAGCCTGGAGAAGAGGAGGCTCAGGAGTGACCTTATTGCTCAGGGGTGACCTTATTGCTTTTGTTTTTCTATGACTACCTGAAAGGAGGTTGTAGCCAGGTGGGGGTCAGCCTCTTCCCCCAGGCAACCAGGGACAGGATGAGAGGACATAGTCTTAAGCTGTGCCAAGGGAGCTTTAGGTTGGACATTAGCAAGAATTTCTTCACAGAAAGGGTGATTAGATATTGGGATTGGGTGTCCAGGGAGGTAGTGGAGGTGTTTATGGAAAGACTGGACGTGGCACTCAGTGCCATGGTCTAATTGACATGGTGATGTTCAGTCATAGGTTGGACTTGATGATCTTACAGGTCTTTTCCAACCTAATTAATTCTGTGATTTTTTTACTAGAAAAGAAAAACAAATCTGGATTATTGGCTCAAATAATCGGGCTCAAACATCATAGCTGTGATATGGGTATTTTGCAGACCCGTGACATTTCCGTTTTCAAAATCCCCATTTCAGATGAAGATACAAGAGAATCCTAATTTCTCTGGGTTTGGATGATTCGGAGCCGAAGCTGGCCGGGGCGGCCGGAGGGGGCACCCTGAGGCGGTGCAGTTCCAGCCCCGGCGATGCCGCCTCGCCGCGGCCGCAGGGGGCCGGGCCAGCGCCGGGGCGGGGCCGCCGCTCCCGGCGCCGTCAGAGCGGGCGGGGCCGGAGCCGCTGGGGGCGCGGGGCCGGCGGCTGCCGCGGGGCGGTGCCCGGCGAGCGGCGGCTGCGGAGGTGAGCGATGGGCGCAGGCCGGGGAGCGGGGGTCGGAGGAAGAAGGTGCGAGACCGAGCGCCGGGTGCGGCGGGGCTCGTACGGCTGCGGCGGAGGCGCCTCTGTGCCGGGCGCGCCCCGCCGAGCCCCCATCTTGGGGAGGCCCTGCCCGCCGGGGCTCGGTCACGGCGCTATCACCTGCGGCGGTACCGGCGCAGTCGGTGCGCGCTCGTCGCTCGCTGCGGCTCGTCCTGGGCCGGGCTGGGCTGCGGCGGGTGCGGGTAAACAGCGTGTGTGGATGGTACTGCGCGTAAACAGCCGCCTCGGGGAGAGAGAGGGGAGTGAGACATCCAGTACAGGGATGATATTTAACCTCCCTTAATTTATTCCAGACCGGCTTTCATGGTTCCTTTCCCATGTGGAGAAGCCTTAAAAGGAAGCAGATTGTTTAGTTTGGTGCATATTTCAAATTTTTGCCTATTTATTAAGCTGGAATATGGTTGTGAAATATGGTAGAAATGCCTTTGCAGTACTGATGCACCATCATCCGTCTCATGTGGCTTTGACAGAGCAGCGTTAAGAATGAACTCAAAGCTTTATGCCAGTGGCATACATTCCCCCCATACCACGAGTAAAGTCACTATATGCTGGTCAAAGCCTAGCATGGACTGCGAAGTTGGTAGAGGGGCTTTTGCTGGACAGGCCTGCATGGTGTTGATAGAAGCTCTCCATCGGTAGGCCGATATCATTCTTTCTGCAGAAGCCTCTGATGTTGAATTTGTCTAAGCTGGCAGCAGAGAGTCAGCTGGGA
Organism: Pseudopipra pipra; assembly: GCF_036250125.1. Taxonomy (NCBI): domain Eukaryota; kingdom Metazoa; phylum Chordata; class Aves; order Passeriformes; family Pipridae; genus Pseudopipra; species Pseudopipra pipra. The sequence goes on along the minus strand of NC_087550.1, from coordinate 87,620,470 downwards.
AGGTTTAGCCAGGTTGCTTTTTAAGGACAGAATCAGAGACGCATCTGTTTCTCTGCCCTCAAACTCTAAAGCAAGAACCAGGTTGTGCTGGAAACAAGATAATTTGTTTCCTCTTGCAGAACCACCATTTGCTAAAGCTTTTTTCAAAGGCTCTTAATTAAAAAACTTCCTAAGTTTCCTTTTCCTGCTGCTGAAGAGTAATTCAGTAGGCTACCTTGCTTCTAGGAAGTCAGAGAATGCAGAATCTTGCCAATTTTTTCACAGTTCTCTCTGACTCTCCATGCAAATGTTAGGTGGGAGCAAATGGTGAGGAGAGCATACATATTTTGGGCAAAAAGTTCACATTCAGTGTTCTTAAATTTAGAAGGTCTGGCACTTTCCAAACTTCGAGGTGGATGTGACCTCTTTCACTCAATGCTCCCTGCTGCAGTACCAGGTTGTTAGCAAATCATTATTTCAGGGCTGTTTTCAATTATCTGTATCTAGGCTATGTGCATTTTTCTAGATACATGACAAATTTGCCCATGACTTAATTTATTTTTAATGAGCTAATTTTAACATAATCTATAGTGGGTGGTAGCTTGCAGGGACCCATGGAGAAACAAAGAATCCTGCCAAAGTGTGGCAAAAGAGCCATGTGATCTTCAGAGAGTGTTTGGCTCCGTTATTGAAGACAGTGATCACATCTCTGCAGAAACTTATTTACATCTGTCTTACTTGCTATCTGCTGAGACAGAAGGCTGTACCCCTTCTCAGGTAGTAGAGTTTTCAGTCTTGAGATCTCATCTATATTGGAGGTTGATTATCGTCAGCCATCTTTTAGACCTATTCAAGTCCAGTCTGGTTGCGCAGATGCTGTATTAAATGGAAATTCTCCCTGTGAAGCATAATGACTGCTAGAAGAAATGGCTGCTCTGTTTCCCATATGTTCTGGTTCCTCAGTCTTTGTATTATTGTACTAGAATTAGGAAGGAAAATGAGAAGGTAAGGGATCCCCTTTTGGTTCTTGTTTACTTCTTGAGATTTAATTCAGGCTCCTGGCACGTGCTCTGCCATGGCAAATTTTAATTTCATAATTGCTGGTGCATAAGATGCACCATTAGAATATAAAAGTACCTCTTGGGCACCCTTTGTAGATGACTTCATTGGAAAAACTTACCCATTTCTTGCCTGGCTGTGGAGAGCAATTGCCTTGCTTAGAGACGAAACCTCTACCTGTTGCCTGAAGAGAGATAGGAGATCAAATAAGGCAGGCAGCATAGCCAAGAGTGTTGTCTTACAGGCTCTTTGCTTCTGCTTGTCACTTCCCTTCCTGTTTCTTTTCTGACAAACTGAATTTCCTCTCCATTGTTGGATTATCTACCTAAATCTCAAACAGACATCCTTTGCAGAAACGTTATTGGAAAACGTTGTTGACCTTAGAAGAAGAAAGCCTTAGGGTGTATCTACTTCATCCACATCTGTTGCACAGATAGGCATAGCCTCAAATGTGTTTAAATCACACCTATTGCTGCTTTGCCTAATATGATAAGCTCTTTACTACTGATGAAGTTGATTCTTCTGGCTTTCAGATAGAAGGAGGAATTTCCCTTTCCTGCTTCGCAGCCACTTCCCGCTGCCCTCATTCCTTTGCTTCCCACATTCTGTTCTCTGTAGTGCTTTGCTTACTGTAAGGGAAGCATTGCCACAGACTGGCAGCATGAGGCAAAACCAAACAACTGAGACAGAGCAGATTGAGGAATAAAGAGCTGACCAAGTGGAGTAAGGAAAATGACAGGGACATTTGTAAATTAAGGATGTGACTGAGACAAGGGGGGTGTGTCTGCATGGGGGAGTGGTGGGGTCATAGCTGGCCTTCGTGGTTTGTGTGGTACGTGGTAAGGGAGGTGTACAGGAGATAATGGAAGGCAACCCTCCCCAGGCTTCCCTGGCAGTTACTGCTGTGTTTTCCCTGTTTTGGAAACTGGGGTAAATGATGTTGCATCAGCCGACACAGGTAGACATTGTGCTTCTGTTCTTGTCAGCCCATTGCTCCAGCCACTTTTCTGGCTCTCGCAGAGGAAAGGCAGGTGCCAATACTGCAGATATACGTTAGCACTTCTCGAAAACAGCATTTGAAAGCTGCAATGAAGTGTATTCACTCAGCAAGAAGGCTGTTTCTGGACGATTATACTTCCACTGAATGTGAAATTCTTGAATTTATGATATTATTACCAAATATGCTATAAACAGTAAATTTGGAAATTCACGTACTGGGGTATGTCCTAACTTAGCTAAAACTATCTTGATGAAATATAAGAGGGTAATGTAGTTTTCTCCCTAATCTCCAGGCAAGTTGAGATCTTGATCTTAGGTAGAGGAGACTTTCTGTGCAGTTTGTAGTACACGACGAAGGATTTGTCTGCAACAGATTTGTGAATGTGCGTCTGTATTCACTAAAAGTACTTATTACATGCAGCACCGAGATATCACCAAAACCTTGTATGAAACCAGCGGAATATGTTCAAAAAGACATTGACATTCCTCAGCTGCTATGTGTAGACCAGGCCCACTCATGAAAGTATAAGCCCTTTGATATTCTTGTATATCTCACGAATGCCTGCATCTTGTTTGTGCATCTACTGCTGTGGCATGCTGACAGAGAAGCCTGTTGTGTGAGATGTGATGCTCTCTAAATACAGCTGTGTTCTTCCAGTTTGTTGCATACAGAATGGATTTTGTGAGGGAGATAACTGAGCGAGGTGAAAGGGAGTAGCATGGGAGGAGCATGAATATAGAGGGGGGAAGTGAAGGGAAAAGAATAGAATAAGACAGTATGGGAAATAGGAGAGATAGTGATAGAAAAAAGCATCTAGTGTACTTATCATCAATGTTTCATAGCATTTGCCAGTGGAGCACTTCAGAGTTGTAGTTGCTGAAAAAAACCTGGAGGCATTCCAAACCTGTAGCTCCAGCTGGCGTGTGCTTAGGGAGGATGCAAAAGCAGGGGCTAGGCTTTGGAGCTGGGCTTCCCTGGCCAGATGTATTCTGAACCTGAGCCTGTGGGAAGCGAGTGAGGCTGTGCCACTCTGGATGAGAACTGCAGACAGAGGTGTGCTGCTAACTCCCGTTGCTAGATGCTTAAAGAAGTTGAGGTCATCTGCTCTCACAAGCACGGTTATTTCAGTCTCACTTAAGAAAATAATATGTTTTACTCTCCATCTAAACTTTTAGAAGAATAATCATTCTTTCTGCCATATGACTAATTATAGGAAGGGTATATGTATTGATGTTGCAAATCTTTGAAAATAGCACACCTCAATTCCTTAGGGGTGTTTATAGCTCAGGTGCCCTTACTGCAGTGTCGCAAACTGTACAGAATTTTGCAACTAAAATCAGTGCCGGCAAATGCCTCTGCACATGCTCAGTTCCCTCCTTTTATACAAGGCTAAGCTGTCTAGATTAATTCTGTGCTTGAAAAACTGCTTTACCCTGTTGTATCACTGAGTTTTCTGTAACTTCCTTCCAGCAAAATGAAATGTGATTAGAAAGAATTTGATGCCTGGAATTTCTCTGTGCCATGAGTAGAACAAATCTCTAAGGTGGAAATTATGGCCAGCAGTGGAGGCACAGAAGATACGAGATTTGCTGAGAGTTTGTTCTTCCACTGACTTTCTGTTATTAAATCTATTGTGTTGGGAAAGATGCAGTGTAGGGTTTACTGCTAAGGGTAAGCATTGGACCTTTCTATAATTCTGGTTTGTGTCTGCTTCAGGTCTTAACCCTTGACAGTCTGAAGCTTGGATTCTGACTTCAGAAGAATTTTTCAAGAATTGTCCAGTCTTTAAGAGTTATAATAAAACTTCAGAATTAAATAGCTTTTTATAAGGCATCTTGAAAATACTTGCCTGCTTGGAGTTTTCCCTGGCATTTTTCCAACTCTTTTTCTACATTTTCTCTGTGATGACCAGTGTTAAGGGTATAGTTTTTTGTAGTTTTCTAAGCCTTTAATTTTTCATAGTGCTCTTTCAAAAAACAACTTGTGGGGGTTTTTTCAGTGTTGCTCAGAATAAAGTGAGTATTGATAGACCCTCTAAAGATGTTTATTTTTTATTTTTAATTTTCCCCCTTACTCAACTGCATTTTATCTTGCCACCAGTAATTCTTTTGATACTGTAGCTACTCTTTACATTCACTAGGCTGGAAATTACTGCCTCCCACAGCATGGCAGGTGGAACAAAATGTGTCCATACGCTTCAACAACTTTAGTGCGAAGTTCAGCAGCTTAATTTAAACTGTTGGTTTGACATTTCTGAAGAGCATTCACTTGATCTGGTCCATTGACTTTGCTTGAGAGGCTGTAAACTTGAACAGCAGACTGGTGGTATCTTCAGTCACCAGAGCTACTAGCCAAGCTCTTTGGGCCATTTTTCTGTTACATTTTTACCATAAAGCAATAAATATTAGTGCATTGTTAATTCTGATAACAGTTATGAAAATATCAAAATTTATTGAACATAACAGCATTTGTTTTTAAAAAAGGTGTTCTGGTATTGTCTTGTGGAAGACGCTACATATAAAAACTAAAATCTGGGATAAGTCTTCCTGTCCAGGTCCAGAATTCTGTAGAGCATTTCTTGGGTGCTTTGTGAGTATGGACATTATCTGCACAAGAGAATTATATCAGAGATATCTTATCCCTTCCAGATTTGATAGGTCGCTTTTTAAAGTTCAAAATTGTACAGTATCACACAGATATAGCTAATTAGTATGAGACCAGTAGATAATAATATCAGTAGAAAAGTCATGTATATACATCCGTGTTTAAAAGTTGGTGTCACAGCTGGAAGCTGGAAGGTTTTGTCCTGTGACACTTAACTCCCTGTGGCTCTGTTGTTCAGTCCCATACTTCTAGAAACATGGATGAAGATGGCCCTTGAGGTTTTCTAGTGATCGTAACTTTTGCTCCCAAAGAGTGGGTGGGTTGTTCATCATCATTTCTGGGATTGAGGGAAGTGTTTGGCACTACTGGTTCCATGCTGAAGGGAAAGCAGTGCTGCTCCATACAAACAAGACAGTTATAGGCATGAGTACAGCATTTTGAACAATGAATGACCTACACTGTGGTCAGAATAGCTGTGTTAAAAGAGCCATCCATGTAACTACAGTTTGGCCTCGTGGATTTCAATTATGCTAAATCGTTAGTTAGATGATCTACTTTTCTCTGTTGTATTTAATGCACAGGAGGGGCCTAATCTGGGGATGAACTGGTCAGTAAAGAACATCAATGAGTGTAACAGCTTTATTTGTTGCAGAAATTGGAAGTTGTAGAGTGATCAAAACAAGGGATTAAAGGAAGAAGAGGACACAGTGTTTTTTTAATTGAGAACTGCATCCTTCCACAGCCCAGGGACACTACCCTACCACTCCCTAGAGTTTTTGTGTGGTGCAAGGCAAGTCTTTGAAAATTTTCCTTTTGCTGTTGGTCAGTACAATATTTCTCAGTTTTTGGGTGCCTAATTTAAGATCTGGTTTCAGTTTTACAGAACTGGTAAATCCTCCCAGCTGTTTCTGCATATATTATGTAAAAGACTGTATACTTCCAAAGTTCAATCATGGGTATCTTGAGTCAGACACCCAAGCTAGTTGGTACTTTATTCTTTCTGCAGAAGCCAGCTGGTTCTCCCTTGAAGTCTGTGTCCAGTTTCTCTTCCATTCCCAAAGCTGGTTCCCAGCCTCCTTGCACCATTTTAGGCTGATCCCCTTGGTTTTCCTCTTTCTGCTACTTGTCCTGTCTCTTTGGTCTGCCCTTACTTGGCAGTTCCCCAGCTCTTTACTGCAAAGATTCCTCCTAGCCAAGTTATTTCTGACCTTATCTCTACCCCCAGACCTCAGTCCTGGTCTTCTGACAACTTTGCCAGTATTGGCAAAGTTCAAATGTATTACTTTTGTTCTTTTGGTTTGGCCATTTTCCCCCATCTTTTTAAGTTCGGTATTCCTTTCTGATTCCTGAAGGCTTGTTGTAGAGATACAGGCTCTGTTGGCCCAGTTCAATGTTCAGTCAAACTGATGAATGATTATTATAGGGAACTGTCTTCTGAACCCCTTGGGGTGCCTGTAGGGCAGTGCATGTGCAGTTAGTTGTGGCAATCAAGAGTACTTACTCTTTTGCCATCTTTGGAGATTTTAGTTGTGAGTCAACCTCTACTAGATCTGTGTTTATGGTGACTTTTTAAAGGATTGTAATAGACAAGAAGGACTGACAGTTGGGATTTGTTTTTTGAATTTATGCAAAATGTTTTTTCTTTAGACCTTAGTTTTGGTAGTAGCTGAACTGTTTTAGCTGATGATTATTCTTTAAAAATCAGTCTGAGGCAAACACTCAGCATGAAAAATTGCTGGGCACACAATTTGGGGAAATGTAAGCAAATGAAAACAGTAGTCTTTTAAGACATGGTGTTGAGCAGGCATAGTTACAGGTAGAGATGCTACTGGTCCCACCTTCTGATTGCTCCTCTCTTGCTGAAGGATTAGAAAGTACTTCACAAACTGTTCATTCCCTTCATGTGAGCCTGTGTATCTCATCTACTGTTCAGTGACACGGCAGCATAATGTTTGACATGCAGTAGCATATGAGGTTTAAATAATGTGAGACCATTATTTAGTGGTAGCATTTAAATGACTTGGCCATTAGAAAATAGGGGAAACCTTGTGTAGCAAGGAACTGCTTTCAATGTAAACAGAGACTTTCCTTTTCTTCCCCTTTTGACAAGAATAGTGGAAGTTGAAGTGTGTCTTTGCCTTGATGTATAGCAAAACTCTCTTCCCAGGCAATGTACCTTTTCTCAGACAAGAGAAGCATTTGTCGAGCAATAACCCGAAATATATGGGTGCTGCCATCTAAGTTGTCAGCATTAATTAGGGTTTTTTTATTCAAGTAATAGACAGACTTCATCTTACAAAGTTTATAAGACTCGAGAAAACTGCATATGCTTTGATTGAATCTTTTCTACAGTGTGTTTCTTTTTGGCAAGATTACCCAAGAATAAGAGTTCTCTTTTCCTGTTAGTTTGACCCAGTCTATATTTTAGTGAAATTACCCTCTCCAAGAAATATCAGTAAGAACTATATTTCTGGTAGAAATACTAGTGGCTATGGTAGCAGTGCTGGAGACACAGTCATCCAGCAAGAGCTGTGGGTTTACTGCTTCACTTGAGCTGCAGATGGCTATGGAACGAGCCTTGTTAATTCTGCATCAGGTTCTCATGTAGCTTTCTATCTTTTTATGTGATTTCCACATCATGGTTTCTGAAATGTTCTGTACTTAATATATTAATTGCAGGTTACAGTTCTGTGTTCCCAAGAGGCTTTCAAGCTGGAAGCAAGCAATCTTTTATGACCAGAAGGTTACATACTGTATAAAAGAGAGCTTGGCAAAATGGAGTTGGTCAAGAAATCTGTGAGAAAGCTCCTATAGTGTGTGAATTTTCAATGAGAGTTTTGGATGTGTACACACTATTCAATTTTGAGAACATTTCAAACTAAATCTCATTAGGATATTGAATGAACATGTCTGCATAAAATATATTGCAGTTCTCTTGTATAATAACATAGGTGGCCCAGTTACAGCAGATCAGTAGGTGTCCAGATGCTCTCAGATACTGGGATCTTCAGGACCCTGCAGGCTTGGATGTGAACAATTGTATTAAAATCTCGTAAGTAAAATGAGCATACTGCTAAAACTGGACTGGTGAGATGCAAATAAAGCCATTAGAAGTCATCACAGGGCCACTGGTGCCTCTTGGTACATGTGTTGTGCTGCTTTTCAGTGAGTGCATAATGCCTCTTACTTCTCAGCAGGATAATACTGCCCTGGGAGAAGAGATGCTGGTAGAGTGTATGTAGGGTTCTGCTCTGCTGTATAGAAGCAACTCAGCAATTAGACTAGCTGCTAGGCCCAGACAGACTTTGAGAGCTGCTCTAAAAACACTGCTTTTTAGTCCTTCTAGAAAGCAGGTATGTGGGCAAACAATAAGTGGGGAACAAATTGTGAGGATCAGTGCTTTTCTAGTGACATTTCCCCTCTCAGGAAGAGCAGTGAAAACTTCTGGTGTTTTCTTACGTAAATGTCATGTCTCACATAGACCAGGAATAGGAATAGAAATTCTTTATTTCTATGATTTTGTTATGTTGCCTCCTTGTTCTGTTTCCCTCCTTCCACACTATGTCTGACAGGTAGGGGCTGGACTGTCTCTACGCAGTGTTACAGTAGTTCTTCTGCAAGGGTGCTCCCGGGAGCTTTCAGTCCGAGGGTGGAAATTTGTTTTGCTCTAAGTGCACCTTTTTACCCCTTCCATTTCCTACTTCTTACTCTTTTTTATTTGGGACAGGCACCTGGTGAGCTTCACGGGTGAGGTTGATAGGAAGGGAAGGAAAACAGTTCTTTGAAACTAGTTGTGAGAATCCAGTAAAAGGTTATTTTGGGAGAGGCCATAGTGGTCATGTGTCAAGTAAAATAATCATGAGGCCTAACTTTTACATGCAGCAATTAAAAATGGTATCAGGGAATGTATGTGGCAGTAGTATTATCAACCTTGGGCATTTGGAAGTTGCAGGAAGCCTTTGGAATTGTGAGGGTTGTTGAAATAATCCTAGCCATAGACTTCATATTTGTCTCCAGCTTTGGGAGCTTTTAGGTAGCTCCCAATCTAGATGGTCCCCACTCAGTAATATTGATTAAAATAGCATGTTGTGTGGTCACCTAATATTCTGCTCTTCCTGAAAAGCCTTGTATCTTAAATTTTTTTTGTGTCTGTGAATGGTGCTGCCCTCTTTACAGGTTGGCTTGTCAGACACATTTACAAGCTTTATTCTGATACTGATAAGGTGAAAGGTTTCGTCTTTCCTATGTGTAATACCTGCTTCAAGGACCAGAGACTTTTGGGAAAAGACTGAGTATTGCAAGACAGATAAAATAATCAGAAGCACCAGTGAATCCTGAGGGAATAATTGTTGGAAGTTCTACAAAATCTCTGTGTTTCTAGGTTTCTCTGAGACTGTTCACAGTGGTTATCAGGGTAGGCAAAATCCACTTTTATATGGGCTTCTAAATATGTCTGGATTTGTTTAATTGTATATTGTTCATTGTCTTAGGGATTCATGGTGCAAAATTATGCACAGGATGACGGTTTGATGCTGACATCAGTATCTGTATGTATTGCATCCACCTGGAACTTTTAGCAAGTGAAGACTTAGTGAAATGCAAACAAGTCCGTTTTGTGGTATTTCTGCTGCAGACCAATATCAGGAGCTATACAGTTTCTGAAATAAAGGTTTTGAGATGAGTGTTTCATGGGAAGAATTTATTTTCGGTCTGTTCCCATATTATGACCCTTTCTGGCAAGGTGAGTGCCCTCCCAGAAGCATTCTGAGGCTCTGAAGCACAGTCTACCCTGGTAATTTCCATCTGAGACCTGCTGCTGAGATTTATAAGATAGAGCTTGTGAACAGTTGGTCTGATTTAAATTGTGAGATCTAAGGATTGGAGGAGGCAAGAAGTGGTAAAAATCCATCTGTATTCTTTTGCTCTTTTTTTGTTGTTTGTTGTTTAGCATCTAGGTTGGAGAGTCCACGAAGACTCATGCTTCTAAGGGAGGGTAATGTTATTTGTCTCTGGAAGGAGGAGAGCTTCAGTTTACCTAAAATATTGCAAGAGCTCGGGTAATAAAAAAGGAAATGTAAGTGTTAGTTCCATAAATAGAAGGAAAGGAGGATTTTTTTTTTTCTGACCCCTTTTTCCTCATTGCTGCAGTTACGCTTGCAGATTAGGATTGAAGTAGAATTTAGACCATTTGAAACAGTGAAGCCATAAAGGTGGCAAGAGATACACCTGACCAGAAAGGGCACTTGCAGAGCACAAGTTGAGAGGCATGGGCTGCCTGTGAAAGTTTGACAGGATTACAGAAAGCCACATGTATGAGTTCTAGACAAAAAGCCTTTAAAAGACCTTGACAATAGTTTATGGATAAGGTAGGGAAAATATAATTTATTTGTCATTTTTATATTGTAGTTGGTGGGAAGGAGATAATGGAATACACTCATGACAGCATTAACTTAGAGAACTGTAAGTAGCAAGACTTGAAAAAGCAAAAAAAGCACCAAAACAACCCTCCAAAAAGGAAAAAAAAAGGGAAGGGGAACTATGAACTTGGAGGGAACTTTGGTACTACTAAATTAACAGAATTAGCAGTCAGAAAGTGAAAGCGCCCAGAAGTTTAGAAGTTGGGACATTTGCATTTCTCAGAAAGAAAATGAAAGGAGAAGCAACCCCCTGCACAATGAATTTTCAAAATACTGAACTAATGCTTGAAAGGAGTACCTTCAAGGCACTGTGTGAATTAGAAGGTCCAGTAAAGAGGCTGTGTAGCATTTTTAAGTGGTAAGAATTTGCTCTACTTTCAGAATCAGCCTCTTGAAACATAAAAGGAAGAAAGAAAACCTAGAAGTGAAGCATAAGGTTCCCATGTTGACTACTATAGATACCTAAATCAAAGAAAACCATTAATTGTAGCTGGTGCGAATAGAAATAATATTTCACTTTGCATCTTTATCCTAAAATGCTCTCAACTGCTTTGATTTTGGTGACAATGATTACCAATATAAAAACCTGTTTAATGGTTACCCTGTGGATAGGGTAATAGCCAATGTAATTAATATGCAAATGTAATTAATTTCCAGAGAGGAAGAAAGATGACTTAAAAATAAAACCATGGTTGTTCAATTGACTTAAGTCTTGAACAAACCATTGTCACCGAGGAAAAGACTCGTTATCATATTGTTGGTAAATCTGCATTTGCAATCTCATTTTTCCTGTTTCCATCATCTGCAAGATACACATCAATTTCTTCTCACTTGGTCCAAATAAACAGCTTTTTACTGCTGACAGGATGCTCAGGATATTTTTCAAGGTGAGACTCTTGTGGCTGTTGTGTGTTGAAGCTGGAACTTTGATGCATTACTGAAATGTTGGCTTGTCCTTTGTCAGATAGTTCTGAGTACCATGGCATATGAGATGTAAAGGGTTTTTTTGCTTCCTACTGAACCAAAATTAAGTAACATCTCATGAGTCAGAAACAGCTCTATCCTCCTCCAAGCTAGGTAGCATGAGAGGTGGTTCTAGTCAGAGGAGCATCCTCTCTGGGGAGCTGCTTCCTGACCTTCCCAAATTATAAGCCTTCCCCAGCTGTCAAATGGAAGTCAGCCTCCCTCCCCATTCCATCACCTGCCTCCCTATTTGCTTTTGAACACCTCTTGCACCCTTTTGCAAGTCGAATGGGTGTGTGTAGAGGAAGGGTTCAGTTAATAGTGTTTAAATGCGTTGTGCTGGTGGGTAACTGTAGAGAAAAGATTTTTTTTGTTTGTTTGCTTTATTTAGTGGAGATACTTTGTAACAGAGTCTTGCCTTTGTCTCAGATTACTGTTTGCAGACAGGAGAGAGATGATATAATGGTACAGGGTATATTTGTGTTTTCCTGTTGTGGTACATGTGGTTGGAAATAATCTGGGCGTAGACCTGGTTTTCTCCTAAATGACTTGTTGCATGGGGCTGACAGCAGGCACTTTGAGTAAGGTCTTGGGAAGGCAGCTGAAGGTTGAAAAGGAAAATAAAGCTACATCTTGCCTATTTATGGTTGGGTGGTTTTGTTGCTGTTTTTTACATCATTTTGGGCGTTCATTTAGTGACGATTTCTGGGAAAAAGGCGACTGCCCCTGTATGTGTACGTAGCATGTGCTTATATTTACCAAAATACCAGCAGGGTTGATAACCCTTCTCTTTTTCTGGCAATCCAGCTAAAGCCATTTTCCATGTTGCCTTTCAAGCACATGTCCTGCTCTTTTCCCTTCTCATTTTTACACAAAAAACCTCTGCCATATGCTGTTCAGATCTGATATTCTGGCTCAGTCTGCTTCAAATGCTCAAAAAAGCCCTTTCCCAGAGGCCTCCTCTTCTTTTACATTCACATTTGAAAGTGATATTTTGGTACTGATGAGTGTGTATGACACTGCAATTATAAGATACTGAATTCTACTGCAGCACTCAGTGCCAGCAGGGGTGGAAATGACGGCAAAGTTTAGGCTCAAGAGAGGTGTTCCTGGCAGTAATGACCAGTGTGGAAATCCTTGAAATGACACATGCAATGAGTAAAGTTGGTAGATGAGTAGGAAGGGAGCAGTCTCCTTTCTGGAGAACAGGAGGGGCATGAAGCTGGAGCGGGAGGTCCAGCGCGATGTCCCCATGAAGATGATTTTTACTGGAAAATGGTGGTGGGTGATGAGAGGGACATGCAATACATTGGAAGGCTTTGGGAATATGACAGTGTCGTTTGTTTGCACTGTCAGGCTGACTGGCCTATTTTTCCTCTGGAGAGGATTTGCTTACAACTGTATGAAAATCTCCAAACGAAGGCATAGCCCCACATAGCAGCAGTAGTCCCTACCTGTTGGAGCTGGAGTTTCTGTCTTCCATCTGCTTGAATTTGAAGTCTCTTGCTGACACTAGTTTGACCTCCAGGCTTTACACTGTATTTCCATATTCAGAGCACTAGATGTTGGCTTTCAGATGGAAGTGGAGACAAGTTCTCTTGCAGATAGTCACAGAAAATCTGCTGCCGTCTGCACCTTCACTTTGCTGATACCACAGCTTTTAATATCATGCTCTTAATTAACTTTGTACCCTGCTTCCATTTCTTGGTTCCAGAAGAATGCTTGAAGCAATGTGGGTTTGCTCCTGTCATTGGAGCACTGATTTCAGACAAAGTTGAAAGGAAAGAGGAGGTGTGGGGAAAAAACGTTGTTGCAAATTGATAACACATTTAAGGAATTATTGTTTTAAGATGTGCTGTATCAAAATCGGTTGTCTATATTTTTATAGAAGTCTTGTTTTTAATTTGTTGTTAATGTAAAAATGCTTTGTTTTTATAAAATGTGTATGCAACACTTGAGATGGCATTGTACAGTGCCTGTTTTTAATGCTGGAGTTTTTTCCTCTGTAGAACAGGGTTTGCTTAATCATACTCTCTTGGATCTTATCGTCTTTTCCCACCCAGCTTTTTCACCCACAGTTCAAATAGATGTTCTTTGGATGCATCAGCATGAAATTCTGCAGATGACCACCTGTCTCAATACATGCGAAGCTGTGATCACAGTTTTCTAAACAGTGCCGGAGATGCTGAATTATGTTTGCAGTATTGCCAAATCTCTTTAATCAGTCTTGACTGAAAAAAAAGATGGCATAAATCCCAAATTACTAATGTGCTTCAGTGAGTCATTAGCAGTGGTTATCTAGATCTGATTGTAAAAGATAGTTTTTACAAACACAAATGGGCCAGAACAGGGCAAAAGGGGAACTGCTATGGTGTAGCTTAGGTAGAGTCATTTTTAGATTCTTGGACATGTGGGAGAAGAAACTTCTTGTGTAATTTGCTCAACATAGTGCTTAGTAGCTGGGATCCAAAATGCCGTGCTCTCTGAGGAAAACAATTTATAACTTGGTATGGATGCTGTTTTTCCTGTTGTTGCATCAGCCGTTTGAGTTGTGGGACTGGAGCCAAGAGTAGAAATGTGACTTATCCCAACATCCTGGTGAGGTGGTAATTGCACAACTCTATGGTCCCACTGGCACCAGCTGAACGAGACAACCTACATGGCAGGGTGCCATCGATTGCATGGGCACATACATTTTAGGCATAGGGATCAGTACTGGGCACCTTCATCTTCCCTGTCTTTCCTTTGCTGAGAATAGGAGGGGAAGGGTAAGGGCTGTTTGTGCATTGAGGCACTGCAGGATACTGCCTACTCTGAGTGAGAGCCCCTCTTTGCCCCTCACAGCATGAGCAGGTAACCAGGACAGTGTTGGGCCATAGCCACAGGGCACAGCAGAACTTTTTGATACTAAAGCAAAATAAAAATGCTCATCGGCAAGGACTTTCAGACCTGCAGTGTTATCTCCATAATGAGTATCTGGGGGATGTTGTTTCTAGACTGGCTATTACCTGTGTAAGAAAACTTGACCATTGCAAAAGGCTTTTATGCCAGCTCTGATTCAATCCATGTCTCCCCTCGTGAGCCCCAAGGTGTTATTTTTTTTGATTGAGGATTTGAGCTGCTAAGAAATTTTGTTTTGACAGCTCAGAGGAATTAAGTCTTAAAACAAATAGCATGTAAGCCTTGAGCAATAGCAGCATATTTTCCTTCACAGTGCAGGTCTTGAACTGGAAGGCCTGTTTTTAATGAAAAAGACACCTACAGAAAAAAGACCTGTTTGTTTATATCACCTTGGTTTCATACAAACATTAGAAAGATCATTTTCAAAGCTCCTGTCCAGAAATATTTCATAACTGTACAGGATTAACTGAGCAAAGTTATTAAACTTTTTTATTTATTCAGAATAAGACCTCTGTTTGAAGAACATAAAGCACGTGTCTTCTACTTGGACTGAATGCTTCTGCTTTTAAAGCAGTCATTTCTGCTCACTAAAAAAGAAACAGGAAAATGAAATGTACAGTATTTAATCCTACTTGAAAACACTGGCATGAAAAAAATTCTCAACATTTTCTTTTTGGACATGTGCTCAAGTTGTAAGAGAAAGGATAGAATAATAATATAATAATTTTGCTTCTAATGGCAATGATGCATCACTTATTTTTCACATTGTGTTTTGTTTGGAAACTTTAATAGTGATAATTTTTATGAATGCAGACATATATTTTCTAGGATATTTGTTTAATGGTTCACTCTTCTGATAACTGACTTGTTAGAAACAGAAATTTACGTTTTTATTCAAAAGCTTCAAGATCAATACCAATGAAGTGTCAGTATTTCATTGAATCAAAGTTTCAGTGATACCTGTATTATTATACACTTTCCAAATTCTTTAGCAGTTGTATGCTTCAGATTTTGGATAAAAATGTTTTCTCAGCTAAAATGACAACAAGCTTGAAATTTACCTGGTGATATGGGTTTTATCAATTCTATTTTCTAACATTCCTACAATAAATGAAAGTTCAATAGCATTTTGCCTGTTTTACTTTGATAAAAATCATCTATTTAGTAAATGCTAAAATCACTAATTGTTAAGTCGAAGTATAATATCTTGGACAGTAGAAATACTTGGAGATCTCAAGATGGAAATCTTTCTGGAGCTTTCTTCACAAAGTAGATGTAGAAAGCTTTATATTTTTTATTTTCACTACTCAAATTTATAATTATAAGGCAAACAAATGAACAGTTGATATGGCGGGATGCTTATTTGTATTTTGTGAAGAAAATATTTGGGTGAAGAGATTTCTTTTCATTATTTAAGTTACCATTTTCACAGATGTTTTTAGAAATTTCCTGAATCCTCATTTTTCTGGTAGCAGTTTCAGATTTTCTTTATAGTTAGTGAAAATTAAAATATTAAAGAAAAACATTAAGTTTCTGTAGTCTCTATAAAAATACGTTTTATTGAGATAAATTTGACTTCAGGGTGTTTTCTTGATGAAAAAGCAAATCATTTCAGACCAAGCACAGGGCAACAGCATCTATAAGCTAGTCAAATTCCTTTTACTTCTGAGTGACTGTAGATTAAAAAGAAGGGTAAAATTGTGATATCTATTAATTAGACATGACGATAATGTCTGTTGTGTGCAGTGATGGTTTCTACATAAACACTCATGCTGTACTCTGACTTTGGGAAAGTTCAGTATTTCTGTGTATTTTTATTTTGTTGTTCTCTAGAACTCTGGATTTTGTTTCAGACGCTAAATTTGTTCAGATCATTCTCTCCTTTTCCCCAGACAATCCTAAATGTAATTAAATGTATTGCACTGTATGATTTTTTTTTCTTTCTTTCAACCATCGTGCCTTTTTAAGTAAAGAAAACAAATCGCACAAAACTAACTTCGTATTTTTGGATTCCCATATCTATTTGTGGCTTCTTGCATAATGGGGGAAAAAATGCAACACGACTCATAGGAGGGTGACATAAAAGGCTATATGTGGCTTTTGACTGGCAAGAGTTCCTTTTAGAATATCCCAAGAAACAGTACAAGCAGAAACTTCATCAGTAGTTCTTCGGGGTTTGGGGTGGGTTTGTTTATGTTTTGATACAAGTCACCACCTGTATTAGAATCTTCAGCCTTTACCTTCATTTACTCTCTGGTTCTGTCCAAGACGATCGCTGATAGCAGGGGTGAGTGGCCATGGGTGGACGGAACCCAGTCTGGGACCCTGTGCAACGGGAGAGGAGACTTGTCAGCCTCATCAAAAAAAGCTCTGTGGTACTGGGCTGAGTCTTCGGCATTTCCCTTGGCTCTGGCTCTTAATATACACAGCACAAGTCTATGAACTTGTGCTATGAGTGGACTATGGGTTTCCTAAGTTGTTAAGTGTAGTAGTTTAGTCTAGGCCTTCCTAGGTGACCAGTTTGTAACCAAGGAAGTGCCCATATTACCTGGTATTCCCTACGATTTTTACGTAAGCCAGGAGTATAAGAAGAAAGGAGGAGAGGCCTTCGCTCTCTTTCCTTCCGGCGTCTCTGGAGGTGCAGGTTCCCTGCTGTTGAGTCTGTCGTGTTGGGGAGCGAGGCCTGGTAAGGCCTTGCCGACCTTGGGAGACAGAGGTTGCCGGCAGTCGTTCCAGCACGACTTTCTGTTGTCCCAGGGAGAGTAGTAAGATATTCTTTTGCTAATTCTTTTAGTTGCTAGATCTTGGGCTATTGATTGTGTATATTTTATTTTGTTTTTGTTCCTTTTTTTTTTTCCTTCCCCTTTCCTTTCCCTTTTCCCTTGGAGTTGTGCATGGTATTGCAACTGTACATAGCTGTATATGTCATAAATACATTTATTTTCGTATAAGTTTGGCTAGTTTGGATTTTTCATAGTTTTTTTCCTTAGCACTGAGCTGGGTGGATTTCGGTGTTGGGTATGGGACTTGGTGGGGAGCCAAGTAAAACTTAGACATTAAGCCAAGTGATTTGTTAGTCATAGATCATCATAGATGTGTTTAGAAGGGAAGTTTGGTTTTACAGAGCGATATAATAAAGTGTATGGCAGTTGCTGATTGTTACAGTGTGATCAACCATGATGTTCCTTTAGAAAAAAGCATGTGTTCTTTCCCATGCCATGTTAATGTAGGCTTTAAGACAGAATTTTCTTAATGCATGAGAAATTAATATCAGTGCTTATCACTCAAAGAAAATTAAATATAAAAAAGGAAACAACTTGTGATGGTAAATTATTATGATAATTTATTTGCTGGACAGAATTGTTGCTACCCTTGAAATTGGCTTTTAATTTCAGTGAAACAGAAAAAAAATCGGTAGCTGTCTCTTATATAGTGGGTTATTCAGGAGCTCTCCAAAAACAATGAAAAAGCCAATCAAAATGTTACATTTTTTTTTTGTTTTGACCTCTTGCCTGCTTTCCTTTTTGAACTCAACCTGATAATGGCAGGTTTTCTTAAGATTAAGTTCTTGGAACCTACATTTGTTATTTTTTTGGCTATGGACACAGAGAGATCAGATAAATGAGACATCGGTAGATGGATTTCTGCTCAGAAATAGGTGTTTGTCTACACATCTGTGGGTGAGAAATGTTTGCAAATATGCAAACTTCTTTATGCATGTAAGTTACATATACACACAGACTCCTAAATTTGGCTTTATGGCTGTACAGGGTGTGTATTCAGGTAAGTAGGGACAACAAAATAGAAACTTTTGTAGGTAACAGAAGATAGGATGAAGATATGTAATATTTTCTGAGGGCTTTTTTTTCCTTTAAAGTTCTGTTCTATTGCAGGAGCATAAGTAGGTTGTAGTGTGTGAATGGAGTTCATGATGCTAAGTAACAGAGAATGAAGACTACACAAACCCATCCTTTCTTTGCTTATGATACCTGCCAAGTCTCCAGCTGAGGGAGTCTTTCCTCTTGGCTCTTCTTGGTGTCATTAAAAACTGTGAAAGCCAGACACTAAATTGGTCAGAACAGACCCTTTACATTTTGGCTATCGTCCTCTCTTTATGGTCTGACTTGTCTCTTCCTCTGACATCAGTGGGTGTTTGGTCAAACCTTTACTTCTGTGGAAATCGTAGAGACTGGAGATAAATCGTATAATTATAGAATGAAAAAAAAACTTGACAGTTTTGTAGCAGGAGAAAATGTAAGTAATGCAGAAGGAAGGAGTGCCGTTACTTAAAACAGTCTCGTAATTTTGTCTTGGTAGCAATTGTTGCATTTGTTGCAAGTTCATTAACTGACTTTCTACTATGGTTTGTAGGGCTTGTGGTTACAGACAGTTAAACCTGAAAGTCTCATGCTAGCACTTGCTGTAGTTTGAAGTGAAGGCAGATGTCATCTATTGTACAGGAAACAGCCAATTTCTTGCATTAAGCTTGTAGCCTTACATTTCTGTCTCTAAAACCACGTAATCTGTTGAAAATACACAGTGAACATCTGACCCTTGTAGTGTGCATTTAGACCTCCACAGTTGTTAATAATGAAAAAACATAGTACCTGTTCATACCCGTTTTTGCCGTTTTTTTAAGTACAGTTTTTTGTTGCAGGGTTTGCATTTTATCTGAATGATTTTACTGTGTAATAACTGCTCCTGAAAAGGTAGAACTTCAAAGTGAAACAGACTGAGAAGGAGGGAAATAGTTTGTAATTAATCAGGCAACAGAGAGAGAACATATAATTTCCAATTGTAAAAAAATCTGTGTGTTTCTCTCTTACAATGTTTATAAATGAAAAACAGTCTTCTAGTGGAACACTGAAAGTGTCCTCCTATCCTGGAATCTAAACCTCGAGAAGTTAGAAATAGGACAAGCTAATATGAGGAAAGATAACAAGCAATATACAGAAAACAGAAATACTACCAGAACTTGTAGCCCTTTAGTTTTAGGTGAGAAATGTAATTTCTTTCAAACAAATTGCATCATGTTCTGGTTCATCAGCAAAGTCTGAGAGGTTTAGCTCTTGCAGGTGAGAGTTGAAGTGACCGCATGTTGCTTCTCTGAGGAATAGAAAAGCCTGGCTTTAGCTTTGGTGTCTCCTTTCTACTTGCAGACCTTTGGAACTGAGAAATTATTAATGTAATTAAATGTAGTTTAAGCAAAGCTAAGAGGTTTTTTGGTAACTGTTGAAAATGAGCTGAAACAGGATGTGCTTGTTTGCATCAGTGGTACTGTTTTTGTAAATGTTTTGTAAGTGCACTTGCCTGGGCTTCAGCCCAGTTGTCTGCACCACTCTGAGAGACATGAGCCTGCTGTTGGAAGTAGGATGGGAGTGAAGGGCTGACTCAGATTGGTTTTTTTTCTGCAGGTTTTACTGAAACAACCAACACCAGTCTGGCTTGAACCAACTTGCTTGGGCCTCTACAGGTAGGCACATTACAAGGTCTTGTAGCAAAGAGGTGAAAAATTATAGGACCTATTAGTAGCATGAGTTCTTTCTGCTGAAGGGTTATGGGGATAACAGGTGTGAGCCAGAGGCAGAATGAGGTCTAAAATACCAACAGATTTCATTTTGGACTTGGGGATTACTACCTGAAGGCTACCGATTTAGTCAGAGGAACCTGAGGTCTCTACAAAGTTAAATACTTTTGTTTTCTTAATGCTTCTAATTTGTATCACTAGAATACTTAAAGTGGTTTTGCTGTATCAAACATTAAACAAGGAAACAGTTGCTAAGACGTTGTGTTTAAAGTTTTTGAGTAGAGGTTCTCTGTGGGAGAATGCAAAGACTCCAGAATTCATAGTCTTTGCTTTCTCCCACAGTTCTCCAGTTTTGCTGTCACTTTTGCTTATACCTGTCAAAAAACCCCAGAAATGTGGATCGCAGATGTGTCAGGCTTTGCTGATGTCTCCTTATGATGTGTCTTGTGTCTCCACAGATTTTCTGACCTTTTTTTTTAATTTATTGCCAAGTGGATTATTTCAGTCTTACACAGAAGTGAAGCAATTCAGAGTTATTTATAGTTACTGATCAGTGCTTCCTAGCCAGTTTCTCAAGGGGACAGCTTTGTGCAAGACACCTGACGCACTCACGATTGATAACTGTGTGTTGGCTTTCTGCTCCTCCTGTGCTCAGGGGCACAAAACTCACGCCTTGGGAAACTGAGTTATTCCTGTTTGTCACCCAATCCTACATATTGAAAACAGCTTTAAGTCGAGCACTGATGTCTTTCCTGTGAATGAATTCACAAGAGTGAATTTTACTGACATTGGTGAAGTTACTTGCAGAATAAAGGAGTTATCTGACTGAGTCAGTGTTTTAAATAACTTCTATTAAAGAAATTACCTATAACCATAGGGAAAACCCCTTTGTCCTTGAGCGTTTTTCAAAAACAAATTGAAAGGAGTTACTAGAGGGACAAGGGGAAGTGGCTTTTCTGCTTGGCTTGTGGATGTATGGTTGTAGAGGCAGAGGGCAGGTGTAATTAAGTAGAGAGCACCCTGCAATGTAGCAATGGACAGATGACTTTGCCTTTTTAGAGGGAAGTCTCACATTGGTGCTGTTCTTCTAAGAGAAAAGCACTGTCCTTATGGAGGTAACTAACTCACTTTTTTTGTGTGTTTTGTGGCAACATGCATCCTTCTTTCTGCTACTTGAACCTGGTCTAAATATTTCAGTGGTATTCCAGCCCAAGGAACTGGAATTGTGTGCAGCTGCCTTGCTGCCAGTGGTCAAAACTCACTATTCAAGCTGGGTGTAAACATTGATGAGGTTTCAAATAATCCTAAGGGGGAGGTCCTCCTAGTTGCATTACAGCACTTGAACTTCTGTGGTTCAGGTCTTCAAAGTTCTCTCTGCTAAATCACGAAAGAGCAGAGATTTGCAATGATGATTACTTAGTTTTAGAAATCAGATCTGAGACTTTGCCTAGTCTTGCAATGTTAGCAATTGGGCATTTGAGGAAAACATTCAGTATCACACAGTTTATAATTCCTGACATGCTATGTAGGTCCACAGGTGCTTTAAAACTTCTGATCCTGCATCAGCCTTGGGACAACACAATGACAGAGGGTGTATCTTGTCCATGTAATGCTTGTCCCAGAAGTTTCATCCTGAGGTGTTTCTCTGCCTTAATTTTCTTTACAAACATGCCTTTCCTTGGTTTGATCTTCAGTCTCTCAGCTCAGCATTGAGCCACATGTAGATGAGTATGTGCAGTAAGATGGGCAGGTCTCTACTTCTATATTGTCTTCTTAATGTATTTGCTGAACTTATTCTAAAGAGATTCAAGTTTTGTAGACTATGTAGCTTCATGTTCTAAGTGACATTTCTTCAAGAAATATATTAAAGGATTTCTTGTAAATACGAGAGTTACTTCTTTGGCACAAATTTTACATTGCTTAAAAGAATGCCAGGAGAAAAACATTCCTGCTTTTACCTTTAAAAATTACGCTTGTCTATATTTTTCAAGTAGATAATTAGTTTTGGATGATTTTGTGGCAGCACTGTTTTAATCATCTGAAGGGTGACAAAGCACATAGTCTTGGCAAAATAGAGCAGAATTACTAAAAAGAAAAGCTGATTGATTTTGTGCATTCACCTGTAACGAAAGGTAAGTGCTTGATTGTGGTGCATGTGTGCATAAGTGGGGACATTGCTTTTAATTAGCCCCAAGTGTACAAGTCTCACTCTTTAGCACCCACATGACAGGCCATATGGTGCAAAAATAGGTTATATTTTGTTTGTTCACACAGGCAACAGGATGAAGATTTTCCAGGAGATGGAATGTTCTTTGAATCTTTAACTATATAATCTCTGTTTGAAATAAAACATACCAGTTTAATTACTTACCCAAAAAATTATTTTGTCTTTTTTTTTTTTTTTCTTATTAGGTTTGTTAGCTCTCAGGCTTTGAGAGATCACAGAACCACAGAATTGTTAGGGTTGGAAGGGACCTCTGGAGATCATCTAGTCCAACCTCCCTGCCTAAGACTGAGGGACAGAGAAAAAGAGAAACAGTAATTTCCTGAATTTTCTCATTTTTGTGCGTGCAGATGACAGTAGGAGCACTCTGGGACTTGGTAGCAGTTTAGAGATTAGCTTGGAGACACCCTGTTCTATACCAGCTACTCTCAGGATGCTATTCAGTGGCTCATGTCTTGCTGGGATTACCGCCATACCGGAGTACTGCCCCCTATTTATCAGTCTTTTCCACACCTTCCTCCAGTGTTCTTTGTACTTTGAGAAAATCTATGAGTAGGTGGTTTTGGAGGAAAAAGGAGGATGAGCAGCACCCAAAGCTTCCAAGATGTAAAGAAGCAATTCTGTTAGTTATCATTTCCTCCTGTATTTGTCATCCATCTCCTCAAGAAGACCCTGTACTTGGTAGCTCCTCCTTAAAGTACAAAAACCAGTGTGTGGACTTAAAGAGGACAATAAAAGGCAACTGCTTCAGGGAGCTGTTACAAATTTCAGGGTGATGATAATAGAGTATCACAGAAGGATTAAACTTTGCAGTACCAATTTTTTCTTTTCCTGTGGATGTGTAGCTTCTGCAGTATTAGAGGCCAAACCTGCCATGGTACCTTTCCAGGTCTGCAGCCTGTGCAGTAGAATATCCTGTGGAGGCTCTGCACAGCAGTTCTTCTGGAATTACTGATGTTTTTCTTCTTATTGGCTTTTTTGTCAGTGCCACACAATTCTAAAAAATGGTGCTAGAGCCAGTCAGCAATGCAACACTTGGAGAAAGCTGTACTGACAATAAAGGGGTATTTATGTCACAAAGCCAAAAGCCCAGGAGTTTCAGGGATGGGTAGTCCAAAACAGCATCCTAGCTCAGCCTGTCATGTGTTTTGTGTAACTGAGCTACAGCATGCTCCGGGATCCTGGAGGATTTGCATAACTCCATATTGCAGCTTCAGGAACCAAACCTTTGAGCATTGCTTAACAGCAGGCCAGGAATTTCTGATCTGTGGTCCAGGAAATGGTGGAAACTTGCATGGTATTGCTTTCCCTTTGTTTATTATTATTGCCTTTATTGCATTAGAGAGGCTAAGCTGACCTTAAATACTTCATGTGAAGTAGCACTTGCTTTGATAGAAGAATTTGGTATCTGATGGTAGGTGTCTAGTCCCCTTGAACAAGGAAGCTTTGATTCGGGGAATGACTTTTGAAACCTCTGATAATAGAGTTCTGTTGGTTTAGTGTCTCACATATGTTCCTGCCAGTGAGACTTAAAACTTTCAGGGAGTGATAGGTTCACATGGGAAAATGCTATTGGTCAAGATGTGATTAGGACCTTTGTCCAGACTGAAACCTGTGGAGATCTGCATGTCTCTTCAGACACCTGTGTCAGTGGAGGAGGCCTTGCCGCTGTCAATGGGTGCAGTTGACTGCAGCAAAGTCTTAGGTACAGGCTTAAAACTCTTCTACCTAAATTCAAAATGGGAAAGAGAGCTGAAAAAGGTGTTTGTATTTTTTTTCCCCAGAGAGTTAGCAAATAATGTTTTTGTTGCCAAATAATACTTCTATGAAGCTTTCCTGATGATCTCTTCCCAAGTCCTTTTGTCTCCTCTCTCTTCCTTTAATGTCACAACTTCCCCAGGCATCTCTGGTTTTCTTCTGAGCAGCCTGTCAATCAGGCAGCTAATTCTTGCAGCTTACAAGTGTGTGCCTGTCTCTCCCTGAGTCACTCCTCTCCTAAATCCATCTCTTTGGATCTTTCACACAGTTAACTGTGAGGTTTTTCTTGCCCTGACACACTTTGTCCTAAGATGACTTGCTGTGCACTTTTGCCCTCTCTTTTCCATTTCCTGTTCTTTAAACTAGTTCACTCCATTAGCAAGCCACCACAGTGCTATTAACTTCTCTCCTTTCAATACCATATGCTAAGAACTGCTCTCAGGTTGGTATGTTAACTGGAACTCATATCCTGTTGATGGTAACATCGATCTTTGCCTTGCTGGGAGTCTTCATTCCCCAGCTCTGACATATCCTGTTTCTGTCTATCATCTTCTAAGAAATCTCATACCTCACAGACAAGTTCTTCCCATCTATGTTCTATTTTGAGCTCTGCTTTTACTGGATAGCTATTTAACTTTAGCACTTAGGCAACTGCAGCATTTCTGTATATCTTCTGCAGAATTTTTTATTTGTTGGTAGGCCTGATTGGGGCGTATTAGCACCAGCAGACTTCATCCTCTCTGAAGTTTTAGAGGAAAGCAATTGCCTTCAGAGAGGTGAGTCCTGACACCTAAGTCAACAACTTAGCTCCTGCTTAGCTTAGGAGCCCTGAATTGCAGTCAGCCTGCCTTCTTTTGCCGAGAAAGTAGAAAATACAGTGCATTTTCTGACTCTCCTGCACATTCTTGTTAATGTAGTCTATTCAGCCTCCACATTGTATATAAAGGGTAGCATAGATTGTAGTAATTTTCAACCTATTAAAACGATCAGAGGCGTTATAGAATTTTAAGGCATGACTTCTTAGCTTCTATTCTTAAATATTCATTTATTCCTGCTTAGCAGGCAGCATCTGTTGGAGGACTAAATAGATTTGTTTCTTTATTGCAATATTTTAAGTTCCTATTTTTTCTCCTCCCCCCCCCCCAATGGGAAATTTTTCAATAAAAACTTAACTCTACATGTTTCATCTTTTCAGTACCTCAGTTACAGGGTTTTAGCCCACAGTGATGTGGAACGTTGGAGTAATAAATCTGAAAAGGCTTCTCCAAGGGCAAAAACCCCCAAAAGATCACAAGATACCAAAAATACATTACTTTCCTGTGTGGAATTCTTTTATGTGGGTTAAAAATTATTATTTTCTTTCATTCTCTTACGTAACCACTAATTGCTAACAGTGTCATGCGAAGTTTGTTACTATTTATAAAAAGGCTCAGGCAGGTCTCGATTATATTTTTTGAACCTGCAGTACATTATTTTTTGTGAGGAAGAATTGGAGGGAAAGAGCTAGTAGAAGAAATGTGCCCCATTTTTGTACAAAAAAGGCTTGTGCTGACTAGCTACTATAGTCTATAAAAATACATTGTAGTCTACAAAAATAAATGTTAAGCTTATTTATATGAAGCTGACAAAGCAACACGTTCTTTTGAAATAGTGTTTGGCCGGTATTTGTGTGGTTTCAGCCTGTTACATGAATTCCTAAAAAAGGCAGATTATTTAGAAACTCTGCCTAACAGGTGCTTCTTGAATCTTACCCTTTTTTAGAGCCACTGTAAAAAAGAAAACCACTCATAATTTTGAAATTGGTTTAATGTGAGGATAGCTTTTACTTGTCTTTAATTTTAATGTGCCCAATTCTCCATCTTACCTACAGCTGTAACACTGAATTACAGCCTGTGTATTTTAAGAGTCTTTCTGTAGTTACTGGTGTGGATCACGTAGTTTCCATGCTCTGTAGCCTTTCTCTTTGCTCAGCTTGCTGTCTCTGTTCACTATTCATTTAATCAGCAAATATTAGTATAGGGTATTCTATTTCAGAAGGCCTTTCATGGAGGGTTATTAGAATTGTTTTTCCCTAGAGAATTTAACATAAAATTAATGCTATTTTGGATTATAGCAATCACTGAAGTATTTTTATACTACCTGTCTTTATGGCTCTTGATGACTTATGTTTGTATCGGTGGTTTTGTATTTATAGCCAAATGAATGTGACTGTCATTTATTGAATAGTTCTTTGAAGAGTTCTGTATTGACTAGAATCAACCTCACAAGATTTGGATAGGAGATAAATGGATATCTTCCTTCCAAAACTAAGCATTATCCCAGAATTACTTAATAATACCTTGAAAGAAAACTTGTCCAATATTTAATGCACTAATTTAAGATTCAGTTCCCAAGACTTTCTGCATAATGTCAGGCAAGTAATGAATAAAATCATTACAGAGTGAGTGAGGTGGGACCTAGGAACTTGTGCTTCTAAGCCTCAGACTCAGTCTCCTTCATTCTTCCATTTGAAAGAAACCAAAACAACAAAACACAACCATCCAGACCCACTCCTCCCTGCCAAAAAAAACCAAAGTGGATGAGCTGTGGAAAGGAAAACTTGCCTTCCTCTGTTTTAGGTTAAAAACTGTGAGGTGATTTGGAGAACAGGTAGTGAGGATAACGTGGCCTGTTGTTTCCCTGATCTCTGGGTCCATGCTTTTTCTCTATCCTGACTCTGTCTCAGGTGCAAAATGTATGCCAACATACCTGTGCTTTTCTCCACCTAATCTCAGTGAGAAGGAAGCCTTGGGTCTCTGACCCAGATGAGACTGGAAAGGACAGCTGCAGCCCCCAGAGGTGCAGGGTGGCAGGACCTGTTGGCTATGACCACTGTGAACCTCATCAGGCAGCTGCAGGAGTAGCCATCAGTTCCAAACAGCTGAAACACATCACAGACAGAACTAGAAGAAGGTAGAAGTAGGGGAGAGCAGATTAGTATAAAATATATGTTTTATTGCCTTTATAATATAAAAGAGGATGTCAATAAACTTACCAGCTGTGCACATCACTTCTGCATAGCCGGAATTGTATGGTGACTTACATGGATCTGTTCAGGGGCAGAATGAATGTATGCCATACATTTGATGGGAAACTGAGCAGATGAACATAGGATATAGATATGAAAAAAATACCTTTAAGTAGCACAGTTACCATTGTTTTTTATTTAATCATAATACCTTAATACTGATCATGCTTCTCATACAGACACATAAACTTTGTTAGAGGTCAGTGAGACTCTAATGCCTTAAACCTGGTAATCAAATGATGCAGTGTCTTCAATTATTATCTGCCCAGTCTAATTCCCTTAAAATTCAAAGACTCAAAGTCCTTTCCAAAAACACTGTATGATGCCAACATCTGTAATATTCGATCTCACTTTAGGCACCAAGACATCCTAAGCAACAAGACCTTTTACCATACTAGAAAGTGAGAATAATCTAAAAATACATATAGCAATATATCAGTACATACTTATGGATTATACAAAACCAGATGAAACTGATTGAAAAAAACCCAAACAACAAAGCAACTCATCACAGCACTGATATATCACCTGGTCTTCCAACAGATACAGGGAAAAAGATGTCATAACTGGTGGGTCTTTTTGGGGCAGTCTGTATTTTTATATACCTGCCAAAAAAAAAAAATTATTTACTTAATAAGGGGATTCTGAATTTTTTTAATCGTTATTATTTTCATTGTTTTACTGTCTCTGTAGGTTTCCTGCTTTGTAGTTGTTCTCAGAATAAGACATAGAGTCTTTGACATTAAGATTTTTTGAAATCTCCTTAGAAACACTGAAGTGCTACTCCTAGTGAGCTTTTTCTGTGACCTAATTTTAGGAAAAATCCCAAATGATCTGAAGTCAATTAAGTTCTGAATGTCAAAATTTAGATTAATCATGAAAGAAACATATCCATTATCAACACATTTAATAAGCTTTTCCACCTTGGGCTCCCACTGGATACACAATCCAGCGTGTACGGTACCTTAGTCTTTGAACGGTCCCATTGATTATTTGGTGTCATTAACCTGGGGAATAATTTGCAGCGCACCATAAATATATAGGAACTTAAAAGTTGTGGGCTTGCTGATAACTCTTTCAGATTGGATTGTTATATAATGCATTTTGAAAGAAGAAATAAAGAATTTTGAGAGAAGAAAAATTGTTTAACCATGGCCTTTCTATTTATGAGATCTTTTACTGATCAACATACATTTGGAGACCCTCTTAGCATTTTGTGAAGTGCTCTATTGCACTGTACTAACAACGGGACTTTTTTTTTTGCATTGCAAAGGCAAAGAATGCCAAAAATAGGAATAAGAGAATGAGGCCCTTAAATGTGTCTAGATAGGCAGTTTCTTTTCATGGCCTTACTGATAAGGAACATATTGGAAGATGATTTCCCTGCTGAAAATAGGGACTGGTTAACTTGCAAAAGGGTACAGATGAACTGAGAAGATAAGAACAAAGCATTAGAAATCTGTTGTGCAAACAGAAATCTCATATTACAGCTGCTCTTTCTTTGTGTAAATGGGGAGTAAATTTTATAAGAAATGCTGCAGAATAGTCATCAAACTGTTCAGCTTTGCATTCAGTTTTACTGGTTTTTAATTTGGTTTACCCAGTGCAGCAGATGGTACTGGGGAAACAATGAGTCTTTGCATCAACTTTCTCCACCATTGACAATTGTTCTTTCTGAGGCATTGAAGAACCTACCAGTCATACATCACCAGCACGAGATCTGCAAGTCCTGCATTGTGAAGACAAGAGGAGAAATTTCAGTCTGAAAATGTATAGAGTGTATTGAATGAGCAAAATGAGTGGATGTAGAGAATACCCATCAGAGTATATGATTTTGTTACACAATGTGAGGATCTGTGGTAAGTCAGGCAGTAACATGCTTGCCTCAAAATGAGTTTATACCCAGGACTGGGTGTCTCTTTTGTTAGGATTCACAGGTCAATTTTCAATTGAAACAATTGTGTGAGTGCAGAAAATGGGGCATGCTGATTTATAACAGAGAGGTAGTTGTGCATTGTAGAGAAAAATAAAGATTGTTTGGATTCGGAAAACTTGTGTCTATATTGATAGAACAAATTTTCATTTTCTTGGAAGCCTGGGGAGACTAGGTGTTTTCTGACATGCTTTTAGTTATCCAAACTGAACTCTGTGGTGTATATATAAGATTGGAGATTACAGATAATTCTGCACTTGCACTGTATTGGGTGTTTTCAGGAAAAAGCTGAGCTCTGAATATAAGGGGAATGAGACCTTGCACATGGTAGTTGCAAATGGTGCATCTGATTATCAGGTTTAATGTGTCATTAGGGTCTTGCTGACCTTTTCAATGCAAAACATGGACAGATGTTAGCATTAAAAAGAGAGCAGAAGTGGATAGCTGTGAGCAGGCTGGCTGCCAAAAGATCAGCTGACTCTATGCTGACATCAAGTGCAATCTGGAGAGTCCTTCTTACCCAAGCAAGCTTTCACATGCAGCAAATGTAAAATGCAGGAGCCACAGCAGTGTCTGTAAAATAGTCTCATATGGTCAGTACATCTTTGTTGCTATGAGATACATTGTCCTTGTCTTGTTTTGGCTGATTTCTCTGATCTTAGTCTTTCAGAGTCTGTTGTTTCATCTGCTGAGAACAGAGCATGAAGAGGAACTGGGCATTTAGGTTGTGTTTTGCATTTTCACTGGATGTGCAGGAACTCCTTCCCTGTGAGATCTGCATGCAGTGTGTTACAGGAAGATTCTCATTTTGTAGTCTCTTCCCAGTGCTGGCTATGTAGCTTTAGGTTGTTAGAAATAGAAAATATATTTTACGTGGGTCATAGCTATAGTAGTAACTTGAGGAGGTGGTCTCAGTGAAGAGATGTACTTGTGTGATGGAAATGGTTTCCCACATCCTCTTAAAAGTTGCTTTGCTAACTGCTTTTTAGAGGGGTGCAGGATGCTATCAAGACATTGATGGATGATGTAGTGGTGGTAAAAAGTTAAACTGCTGCAGTGTGTCTTCTTATTTATCTTCAGAAACCTTCAGATAACTCTGAGGAGTAAATGCATCCTCTTCCCTCCTCCCATACCTAATCACTAAAGCTCTGCTTTCATGTGTGGCTTCCTCTGTTCACTGTCTGTGCAGGATAAAGATTCTTGTTCTGATGCTTTTCCCAGTAGGAGTCTTAATTTTCCTGAGAGGCAAAATGCTGTTGTCATAGCATATCAAAATATTCATGAAAGGTAATTAGCTGGAAGAAAGGAACCTACAACTGAGATGCACCGAAAGGGAAGTCTGATGGTCAGGTGAGCAAGACACTGAAATCTGGTTCCTGAATTTAGCTTTGCTGTGGACATGGGTCAAGTCAGTTAGCTATGTTTGTAAGATAATGCAAAAAATATTTATCTTCTCAACTTTTTGCCTATATGTATTTTCAAAATACATACTCCTTCTGGAGTGGGTGTCTTCTACTCTGTGTGTGCTTCGTGCTCACCTCCATGCATGGCTGTTCCCTGGTGAGTACTGTAATGCCCGTGTCAACTGTAAACAGAATGTGAGTCTGTTCAGGAAATTAGCTCAGCTTTTTGTTTTGAAAATGTGTGTCAGTGCTCCTCAAAAATTAGTATCTGAAATCCCAGCTTTCCACACGGCTCAGAAAAACAAGGCTACAAAACATTAGAATGCAGCAGAGAATGTAGCTGTTGGAAAGATCACTGGAAGGCTCGGATGGTGAGGGCAGGAGGATACTGGCAGGGGTCCTCAGTCTGCTTCTGTTACTTTATTGCATTGGGAGCCAGCTCTGCCCTTGAAGAAAATGAATGCTTTTTTTTATTTTTTCCATTCCCTCCCCTCCCCAAGACATTGTAATCTAAGAAGAAAAAGGCTCAGGAATGAAAGTAGAGGTGGTTGTTCTCAGTAACAACAATCTGACTGGACTCTGAGCTTTCATGAGAAACCAGGTTAATAAGAAATCTGACAATCTGGAATAGGCTGTGGGAAACCATTTCCACCATTGCTGGCTTAATGATGACTTTTAAAAAAATTTCCAAACTAATTCCTGGAGACAGGAAGATGATGAGGAGGAAAAAGGTTCTTGAGTCTAGTACCATTTTCAATAGGTACTGTAAAAAGGCCTTTCCTTTCTTATTTCCGAAAGGAGAAAAGGTAAAAACTATCTGTAGTCCTTAAGGAGTATATAATAGTCTACACTGCTTCTTAATGCAGAATCTCTTACAGCAGTGGTTAGTTTAGAAGGCTGTACTAAATTTCTGTTCAAGATTTCATCCCACATCTGTGTATCTTTACCTCTGTTGGGGTAAGAAGCTTCAGATTTTCCCACGTTTTAACACACGGTCCAAACCATTTCAACTGCAGAAGGTCCAGCGAAGATGACTGATCAAGTAGGCAATAGGAAACTGCTGCCTAGAGCAGCTAAATCACTTCTGATTTGTAGATAGGGTCATTTGCAGGTAAGGCAAGTATGTGCATTATACACAGTGTGTGCTCACTTTTGGTGTGTTTTATCACTTTGAGGCCTTTAACAGCTCTTTTCTTTGAGTCAGTTGTCATGCACATCTATGCTCTTAAATGGACAGCAGCACAAAATTGAATGTAGTTATACAATTTCATGCCATCCATTTTAAACCAGACAAAACCCACAACCACACACCCCCAAAAGGAAAAAAACTCCATCCTCCAAATCCCCAGATATTTGAAGTATGATCCAATTTTGCCTTCAGTTTTATCTTCTCTGGCTGTGTAACAGAGGCCATTTGGACCATGGCCTTGCTGTTAGTTTTCCTGTTTAAAATCTCAGGGGTCTTGGTTTGGTTTTTTGTTGCTGCTGTTGTGTTTTTTGTGTTTTGTTTTTTTTTTTTCTCTGACATGCTGTGGTTTTTAGCATTCTTCTGCCTATTCAGGCATTTAACACACAAAAATAAAGCCTCAAAAGCTTGACAGGAGCAAAGGTTACTGTCATTAGTAAATTGGGAAAAAGGGTGGGATTCAACAGAAGATTTTCCAAGTGATAGCATGCTAATATTTTTAGGGGAAAAGAGTTTAATTCAGTGTACCTTCACAGATACCAGATATTCTTTATCCCCTTTGTTTATGTTATCTCCGTTAGCATGCTTCAAGGATTGTTTTGCTCAGCTTGATTCTTTCTCATCTCTTGATCCCTGCCAAGGCAGTGTTCTTGGCTGCTTTGAGATACATGGAGTAAACATTCACCATCAATAGCACGAAGTTTGTTCAGTGGTTTTAACAACCAGATTCAGTACTGAAGAGTGCTGTGCAGATACCTGTATTGAGCTGGCGTACCTTTCATTTGATTGGGCCTTGCAGAAGAAGGAATTCTTTAAAATGAAAAAAACCCCAAAGAACCATGAAAGTCATGCTTTGATATTAGCCTTTGCATGAGAAATCTCAACACAAATCTGTTTATCTGGGTGATAGCCAACTGGATATTTGCTAAGTATGAGGAAAGATGTTCTGCTGTAAATGCTTTGACATAAACCAAGTGCTATTTTCCCAAACTGTCTGGGATGTTTATATGAATGACTGTTAATCAGGTCTGTGGATTTTAATGGCATTGTTCCTTGGGCCAGCAGCTTCTTTTGACAATACTTGCTCGATTCATCCCACCCTGATTTGTTTCCATGTGGTTGACGTGGTGGCTTCATCTGCCTTTGTGGAAGTCTAGATCTGTTCAACACTGCAACTGCTGTGCCTTTCAGAAATACTTGTGATCAGTGCAGCATAGCATGTCAACACTGTCCAGTATTCAGTGCCTAACTTTGGCTTCATGATGCCTGTTTCTCAGTGTTTTGTGGTAGGGAGGCTGGCAGGCCTGTGAAATAGGTAATCAAAATGCTTCTTTGACTAGGTGATCAGTACCTAGTGACAGGGATAGCTGTGGGGGGAGGCTGCCGGAACTCAGCCCTGAACCCAAATGTGCTGCTCCTGTCTGTAATGTAGCTATTCTCTTCTCCTGTAGGCTCTAATCCCTGCTAAACTGGGGTCAGGCGCACAGGGTTTCTGCTTGTGTGCATTCCAGAGTCCTTCCTACAGTTCTTTCATCTCACTGCATTTGAGACCAAATTTGCCCTCTCCAGAGTACTTGATGAAATCAGAGACACTTTGCTATAAAGTTGTCATGATACATGGATATTGCCCAGACTGAATAATTTTGTTTTAGAATCTTTCCTGGGGTTTTTGAGTTCTTCTCTTAGTCTTGATGTGAGGTGTGAGCATACAAGTATCTTGTAGTAGCACATCACCTTACATGCCATGGTATCGACTTGGTTTGCAGAGCAAGCTTTTGCATTCATGATAAATATATTTGTGGTGAAGAAAGAAACAGAATTGCTATTCTAGGGGAAAAAGACAAACCACAAAATCCAAACCAAACCTCCCCCCCCATCCCTGATTATGTAGAGGATGAAATTAAACTCGCTGCTGAAAGAATAAGCTGGGGCAGTCTGCAGGCACACACAGATACACAGGCAGACAGTGAGTGTCTGCGCGACAGAAAGGGACCAAGAGGGAGCCTTGAAACTTAAACTCCTCCTGCAGCTCTGCATCTGCTCTGAGTCACTGGTATGACTCACACTGACAGTGTTCACGTTAGCTAGCGTTCAGATGGAGCAGCTCTGGCAACAGAAGAAGCAGGTTATATTATTGATTACCTGCTGCAGCAGACAGTTGCACCAAGATTTTTTTTTACGAGTGCAGATGACAGACAGGAGGCTATGCTGAGCACCGTTATTGTTACTGTTGTTTTCATAAGGTAAGAATTCCTGTTTATTTACTAGAAAAATACATAAAAGGGAATTTGGAGCTCGTAAAGTCTGAATTTCTGCTGCTGTTATTCTCAGAGGATGCTGATCTTCGGAGCTGCGTTACTGCAAAGCTTTGTCTCGACTGTTTGCTGTGCCATATGGAGAATCATATGGCTAATGGGCAGCATGAGTCCTAGGAAACAAAATAACTATCTTCTCATTCATTGATGTTATGTAAGGCATGGCAGCCATGTTAAGGACAGAAGACCTCTTTTGAAGAAACAGTGCTGCTAGATGGTAGGGCAAGGGAAACAATTAGTTTTTAAGCAGCTCTCTGTTCTTTGGAGAGCACTGCAGTTCTCTAGTTCTTGCTTAAAGCTGCATTTACTGACTTCCAAATTTCTGTGTCACTAGAATAAAAATCAGTGGCATTACAAGTAGCAAAACAATTGTTTACCTTTAGAATCACGGTGTTGTTTTGCCTTCAGCAATCAGGCTGAGACTGTGCATGTGATCCGTGCAGTGCCTGGATGTAAATAGTTTCTTCGAATACTGTAAATGATACATCCAGATATTGAGGTAGTTTTCATCTTGTGCCTCTAAAAGCTCATATATATATATATATATATATATATATATATATATATATATACATATATATATATACACACACACGTGTGCCCTGTTCTTACAATTCGTTATATGCAAAAAGTAGGACATATTCTAGTTTTCTAGTTAGTGTTGACATGTGCAGAGTGGATAAAACATTTGTTTGTAGTGGCCTTACTGCTGTTTTATTCACTCTGATGCTGTAATTTTAATGTAGTTTTGACTGGTATTGCTTATTATTCTCGTGTAGAATTCACTGAGTCTCGAGCCTTTGCTGTATTCCCCACAAGAAATTTTTATAAGTTAGGGATTCTGATTTTGAACTGCAATAGTGAATTTATCTTAATTTCTTCTTTCTTTCCTTTTTACTTCCCCCCCATTTATTTTGGGTTTGGAAGGCAGTGTCCTTTGAAAGTGCATGTTACAGTGAGATTGGCAGCTGCTTTTAGTAACAAAGGAGCCTATTATCTTGTGTGTTATTTTCAGAATGAGAGAATGAGGGTATTTTCAAAACCCAATCATTTACTAGCTTACTTTCAGGTACTTGAAACTATCACTAATTTCCTTGTAGAATTTACATAAAAATGACCACTATTTTCTCATCTCAAAAAAATTGGTGCTGTAGTAAGGGCATTTAAAAATGACAGCATGCTTTAGGTTCTTCTGTTTGTTAATTTATAGCATTTGCTGATGCACGGTGTTTTCATTGCTATGAATTAACTAGATTTGATGTTACTTTCTATTTTAAAATATATTAGGTTTCTTAATAAAATGTAAAGTAAGGTTTGTTAGTGCATTTGTAGTATCTTCATACTTCTTGTGACGTCCAACTTGGAAAACTATAGTGTGAGAGAAGCTTTTCAAGCAAAGGCACTCAGGGACACCCACCTCCCAGAGCAACATTTTGGTGACTAATTTTAATTATTTATGTTTCTGATATAAAATATTTCTCACGTTACAGCATTATAAATACAAGCTAGTTTTAACAATATTAGGCTTTATTTTGGGACTGTTCACTAACAAACTTCTGGTACATGACAGTCTTTCCTTCCCCTTCCAAAACCAAATAAGTAGAAATAAAAGTCTTTGCAGTCTTAATTTTTGCCCTGATTTGTGTCTGAATTGTTTTCCAGGATTCTGTTGGAGTTGTGTTTGCCTTCATGATTGCCTTTAAGCATATATGAATTTACAGTACGAATTCTGTATTATGTCAAAAGAGAACAAATAATTTATTTTAATAAAACTCAATTATATTCAGTTAAGTTTACGTAATTTCTTTATTAATGCTTTGGGGGTGCAGTTAAATAATTAACAGTTAATGTTTTTTAAAAGACATTTGAAAAACATGCTTAACATCTAAAGACCAGGATGACAGCCCCTGAGTCAACACAACCCTGAAGACATCCTCTCCCTCGTACTTGTCCATAAACTCTTTGTGCAAGAGTTGCCTGCCAGAGAGAACTCCCTCTGATTCATGTCGTTCTCATGCTGCCTGCTATGTCCCTCTGTCTGCTGCTGGAATGCCATTAAGTGGAAAAGAACGTCACCTGAAGGAAGAACATCAGCTGAAAAAAAGAACAAAAAGTCCAATCTTGCAAGATAGCTAGACAGTTGGAGAAGTTCTGGGAAGAACTAAGGCAATTTTAGTAGTGATTGTTGTGATACTGTATCAATAATTATATGCCTTCTTTGGGATATATTAACAAGTTACAACTGAAAACATAAATATCCAAGGTAGGAGTGATTTGTGCAGGGAAGTGATCATATCTGTGTTAAGTGCAAAGAAACCAGATACGTCTGATCCTTCTATGCTGGGACTTTGTAGTTAAGTATAAGAGGTGTTGTCGAAGCCTGCCCTCTAGGCCCTCTGAAAGTTAGTTTTTGTTACCTTAAGTTGGCTTTGCATCAGACTGCAAAGGTAACAAATGCCAGAAGCTATGGGGATTATTTCACTGGTACTTTTGACAGGACTTGAACTGTGAGAGTTCATGATCTCCTTGGCCTTTCTTTTCTGTGAAGCCAAGATCCCAGCTTACTGTTCTTCACTCCCGTTCCTTGCCTACAGGATATCATGGCTGTTTTTCTCATCTCTGCATGTCTCTACAGAGCCATGTTTTGTTATCTCTGCCCTTGCTAAAGCTTTTTTGAACTTCCTGCCGAAATTTAAGCCCCCTTTTTGATTCTCACTTTAAGGTCCTCTGGTGTAACCTGTTTAATGATTCTCTCCCCTTGGTAGTTTTTCCACGTAGGCAAGCCTTAAATGATGCAAAGCTTATGAAATTCAGCTCTTCCCTTTTGCCCCTGTGCTGCTTGTGTCACAAACAACAGGGTGGGGTGTTCAGCTGTCCTTTATTTGTTTTTTTTTCCTTTGTAAAACCTGCTGCTTTTTTTTCTGTGGCTTATTTTGTGGCCATGCCCTAACCTTGTTATTCTGAGCCCTTCATCAGCCTTCCTGGCACTTGGGAAGCAACGCTGCTGGATTAACTCTGATCTCTTACATGTTCTGCTTTCTCAGTCCTTGGGCAGAAGTTTCAAAACGGACAGTGGCATCGTCCTTGGGCATGTTGTTCTACCTCTCCCCGCCGTGACAGGCGGAAATGACTCTGCAGGAAACACAGCTGTTGCTGTGGGTAGAAAGTGGAGAAATGAGGGGCATAGAGAAAATAAATAAAGCATTTCTACAAAATTCTTGAAGCTCTGAGACCTCTAATGAGGGGAAGCACTTACTCTCTTGTTTTACACAAAAGCGACATCAGCAATGATTTATAAGTAGCCTTGCTAAATGGCTGGTGAAGAACTTAGGGGAAATCCAATCTTGTAATAGAAATGAACTTGTATGAGTAATCTTTAATATGGGTGATTTTTTTTTTGTATTACAATTTAGCCTAATGATCAACCCAAACCATACCACTGCTGTATTAAATGCTCTGTTTTACACAGAGTAAAAGGTGGTCCATGCACTGAATAAGGATTTATATTCTTTTCCCACAAAAAAAAAGGTTGTGATATTTTCTATAGTGATTTGCTATTTGACATTAGACTTCCTGAAAAAGGACACTGCAGTATATGAAAAAACAGCAGTATATTAGTGTTTGTGTGGTACATCCTTGTCACAGAATAGAACAGAACAGCATTTCTGTTTTCAAAGTGGAATTTGAAATGGAGGGAGGGAAAAAGTCTGTATGAGTTGATTCTTTTTTTTTGTTTCTTTTTTTTGCATGTTAGAAATAAGCCCATGTAAACTGGAGTAATACTAGAATAAAATCCTTGGACGTGAACAGTATGAATAGCACTGTTTGCAATTCTGAACCATCTTCTTTGTTGGAGAATTCTTTTTATTTGCATAATTTTTAGAGATGACAATTTTTACTTCAGTTACTTTGGGGATCTTGTAAATGTGTGTGTGTCTAGAGGGCATCCCTTTGGTCCCTTTTCCTGTTCTGTGAAGAACAGGAATCTTGTTTAGATTACATTTGTTGCCTGGTTTTACAGAGGAGGGGGAAAGAACTGTTAAATCTTTGTTTCTACTGTGTCCTGAAAAGCTCCTCACTTAGTCCTGGAGCAGTTCAAGCAGGGGGACACAGAGAGGTGGTGAGCATCCTATTTGCCCTGGAAGGCAACTGTTAGAGGGGCTCTCACCTCATTGCATTGCATGAGCTTTTGTATCACACAGAAAAAGTCACAGTCTCAATTTTTATCTGTTGAAACCTTTGTGTATTAAGCATGTGCTAGTTTAAATTAAGAGTGAAGGGTACAGCCTATACTCTGAATATAGCAATGATGGTCCTTTCATTTGCCTTCAGGGTCTGAGTTTCCACTTGACCAGTCCTTCATGACTATAGTCTCCCTGCCCTGCTCTGGAGTCAGAGCCAGTGTAAGGATCAGAATAGTTCATTTTGCTCTGGTTAAATGAGATTATAGGCAGGGTTATGTTATTTCTGTGCAGAATTCTCCTGGTATTTTATAGGGACACAAAAATCTAGGATTAGCTCAGTTTTCATCTCAGTTTGATGCTTTGCTTTTTAAAGCAGCAGAGTACCTCTGATTCTGCTGTATTAACTTAAATACATGACAGTGAATTCGTAGGTTTGATGTCTCACATAACTGTGAATTGACCTTCTGTGTTCAGGTGAAACACAATTTAAAAGCAGCAGGTTCATGATCCTTAATTCAAATTTACTCTTTAGATAAATAGTTGCTAGTGTCAGATGGCAAAGCAGCTACAGGCAGAAGTGAATAACAGAGTATGTTAATTTCTGCAGGTTATTTGGGCAGCAAATCTGCTTTAAAAACAAAAAAAAGAAGAAGACAGCATTACAATATTTTGGATTGTACTAAAAAGCCAATAACTTCATCAGGTTTCCTGTGTGTGATGGGTGAATGTATTATAAGTCCCAGATTCATAAAATAGAAACTACTATAAAAGATTTCTTCTGTCTCATTTCAGAAATAGACACTAATAGTCCGACTTCAAAGCAAAAGATTAATTTTTTTCCCTGGCATCGATGTTATTTCTGTCAAGCAGCTGCGAGGGTTTCTCCTGAGAACATATGGACCAGCATGGTAAAATATTGATTTGTTTCATGCACATAGAAGGACGTGAAATAAATAATACCATGCTGACAGTGTCTTCTGTTGCTTCAGGAAAGCTTTCAGGAAGAGCTCTTTTGAGCTCTGTATGATAGCATGGAGGATTTGTATGAAAAGGATTGTGTCACAAATATTCCTATCACTAAATAACGTGGCTGTAAATACATGACATAAAAATGCATGCAGCTAAGCTGGCTAGAGTGAGGTCTTTCTGTCATAAGCCCCTTGAATGTGGGTGTCTGGGAAAAGTTCATCAAATTATTCTCTGTTCCTTAGCTAAGCAGATGACTTTCAATTTTGGTAAACAGGAGGTAGTGAGTAATAGGAAGAATGTGGCCTTTGTGGTTTTGCCTACATAAGAAAGATTTCTTATCATTGTCCCATTGCTTTGTAGATTCTGATGAAAACATGGTATGAAAAACATTGATCCTTCTTACAGGATAGTGATTTTATGCAGAAAAGTTGCGTGGAAAAGTGGCTGCTCTTTTGCTGGTACATATGCAGTGAGGCAGACTTGCAAACTAGACCAGAAATGGACTTCATAAAGAAAGACTAATGGTGAATTAGACAGGATTCTCTTGGCTGCTCTCCTATGAATTCTGCAGTTCAGCTCAGGAATAGAAGGGAACTGGGACAAGTTTGATGTCAAATGTATGAATTTCAGAGAAATTGCTTGTTGTCTTAAAAAGTAACTTGAGAGTGTTTATGTTTGCAGATTGGTCATTTTTAGAATTTAAAAACTAGTGTAGGAATTTATACATTATGTAATTTACTTTTTCCCAACACTAGGTATTGCTTATTACTGAGCAGAAGCAAATTAAATGAAGTTTTAGTTGTAAGTTTGTCTTGAAGTGATATGGTGTCTTACAGAGGCTCCTGTGAGAAATCCTACAGGGCTTTGTCATCTTTACTGAATTTTTACAATCAGTTTATCTACAGCACTTTCACTAAAATACATGTTAACTAGAAATATCCACTTAAGAATGTAGGCAATGTTATAAATTTAGGTAAGAAGTGGGAGTTGAATTGAAGGGAGTTGTGTGGACAGCATTTAATCCATGCTTCGATGGTGGTCTCTGGAGTGAAACCTGTGGTCTCTGGAGTGAAACCACCACTACCATTGCAGGAGGTGCTCAATAGGCTTATTTTGATGAGCTCCACAAAGCCATGACTGGAGGGATCAGAGTGAAATACAGTCAGAATTGTCTCCCGTGGCACAAGGTTAATTTGTCACATTTAGTGCTATATGATGAAATTACATCCTTTATTGTTGCCTGCTTTTTACTGACATCTTTTGGGATTGAATACTCATGAGTATTACTGCCTTTTGAAGACACCGTGTCATTTCACTGCATGGGCATATGGAAAGGGATGAGCACCTTCAAGGTACAGAGAGCAATGAGAGGGGGAACCTGGTTGGGCACATGGAAGGATAAACTTCCATTTGCACAGAGAGAGCATGAAGGAAACAGCTGCCTTTGTGCTTGGAAGTGAGGGGAGCCTGCCAGCGTCTGTGTGTGTGTGAACCGAGGAAGGGAGGGGCTTGGCTTCAACACCCATAGTGTCTCAGTTTTTACTTCATTGTAAATGCTTTGACCTTTTTGTGAGGTGTGAGTATTTCTTAATAGCTCAAGAAGAACTAAATGTTCTTTCCTGTGCTCATTGTGGGATTTATATTTCAGATATGTAGACATCACAGCCTTTAATTTAATGGAAAGTCAAAACGTAACACGAGGCCACTGGTAAGATTTTATTGAGGGACAAAAAAATTTGACATGTGGAAGAATATTCTCTTTAAAAAAACAGTGGTGTCTTTAAATAGCAATTTTACATAAAATTTAGAAGAAAGACAAATGGAGGCCAGATCTTACCAGTGAAGATCTGCTTAGATGGTGTTATATTTGTGATGAGGAGACAAGAACATGTCTCAAGAATTTGACTCAATTTGTGTGAAGATTTTGATACCCCTTGCTATCGTGAGCAAGACATCCAGGATAAATGGGAAGAGCCGTTTCTTCCTAGCACAGTGCTGTATTGTCACCAGCAATATTTACAGACATCTAAAAGGCTTCTTTGAAGGGATATGTTAAATAGGCATTTGGGAGGGCTGTGGTAGCTGATGACGAATGTTTGCAATATTTATTTTTTGAAAGTATGACATCTTTCCCAACTTCCCTACAACTTGCACTTCTCCCCCCCCGTTCCTTTGTGATTCATATTTCTAAGACTCAAGAAAACAGTGTCTTCACACTAATTTTGTGACTATTTATATGCAAAAATTAATAATGCTACCTAGATTACCCCATATCGTGCTGCACGTTTCATGGCTGGAGTGCCCAATGTTGCCATTTACATCAGCTTTCAAGTTGCATTTAGGGGTTCATAAAATATGTCTGCATTACAAGGTCAGTGCAGTAAAGAAAACCTCTGCTAATGGCAATGACATCTCAGCAATTTGTGTAAAACTGAACACCCTCAGAAAATTATCATTTGGTTACACTGCATGAAGATAATTTTCAGCCATTGCTACTTGAATGTTTAATTTTACAATGGAATATTATCTAGCCTGAAAACATTGCCTCCCACGAGAAAAAAACCTGAAGACAGGCATGTGGACATTTGGTAACTAAGTAAAACGTCTCTTACTGTGACACTGATAAAACAAATGAAAGAAGGGAGTGAGAGTTTTAGATACTGGACATAATTAATTTACTGTAAACAGTATTAAAAACTATTCAAGTTGATGCACCATGGTCCTGGACTGTCACGTCATCTTTTCTGCATAAGCAGGTAGTAGGTAATTGGATTGATACTGCTTGTAATATCAAACCATGGCTTCTCTTTAGTATGTAAAATAGAATATGAAATACAGGATCCACTTGTTCAAACCAGTTTGACCTTGAGACTGTCTCTTTTAATCTTCTTTTCCTGTTTTCCCATTTCAAAGGACTGCACTCTTTATCTAGACTGATTTGTGGAGGTGCGTATGTGACAGTGGTGAGGAACAGACCTCATGTTGAGGCGTGCTGTGGGTTCTGACTCTATATTTGTTCAACCTGGGGAGGTATTGCTGTGTACTATGGTTTTCTTTCCATGAAAATCAGGTGCAGAGCAATGTAAATTGTACCTGTGTTTCTGCCCAGCAAGAAGTTGTGACTCATTCAGGAACACATCCCAGCATTAGGAATGTTAAAGCACTGATGTGATCAGTGATAGTCGCAGATGTGTGTTGTCTTTCTTCACAACCAGGAGGTGAAAATAGATAAAACTTTAATGTTGTTTAAGTACAGGTTGCATACATAATGCAAACAAATCTGAAGTAATTCTGGGGAAGTCAGATCAAGACAAGGCAAGTGTCCTCTTTTTGTGCAAGGCATATTTAGATATAATGGTGATAGCATCTTGTGTAAGTCAGTACTGCAAAAAGAGTTGCCAAATTGATCATAATGATAATTTGCTGAGAATAAAGTGAGTTTGTGTTCTTTAAAATCCTGAAGACTGTTATTTCAAAATGGGGAATGAGGAAAAACTTCAGGAAATCATATATAGTTTTTAAAGAGTTTTATTTGCCACAAGGCAAAGGAGAAGATCAGACAGAGCACAGCAGGATACACCATATATTCTGCTTTCTGTCTGCTTGTGACTTGTAGCAGGGGTCATAGCTATTTTGACCTAGAAAAAGAACATGCTTTCTGGGTTTGTAGGCTGATTATTGGAAACATGAGCCTTTAAAATACATTTACAGGAAATGTCTTCTGGGTTATGTTGGGCCTGACCGCTTGCTTTGAATGAGCATTAGTTTGCAGCTCTATGGTCGTGTGGTTCATTCTCAGCTGCTTGTCTGCTGCAGAGGTTCTTGCTCCTCACATCTGAACAGTCCTTCCCCATCTTGGTTCTATCTCTTTTTTTTTTTTTTTTTAAGAAGTTGAGGTCATACCAACATGCCAACTTGTGCCATTTTGGTGACAGACAGGAGGAGGGGAAAAGTTAGGACAAGCAATGGGAGACAATAGCTTAGACTGGCTCAGCTCTCATGGAAATAGCATATCTGTTGGAGTGTACTTGGATAAAAGCTATCAAAGCTAGGCTCTGGTCAAAGTAGCTCTGTTTTTCTGTGCTTAACTAATAGACAAAATCAAACCTGGTGTCATGGGTTGCAGGTACACTTCAGAAATGTTACCACCACGTTTAATTGCAATGGAAAAGGATTAATTGTTCCTTCCTTCTTGGAATGATTTAGCTGCTGTCCAGTGAGTCAGAAAGAGGGAAGAGGGGAGGCTGGAGGAGAAAGTGAGGGATTTCCAGTGGGAGCATGTATACTCCCTGTTATGTTTGTTTTTTATAACACTTTGATGTTCCTCCACAGAAAATAGTGTTACATGCTTCACTTTCTGCAGTATTTTGGAATAATGGTGTGGCAGATTTGATTGAGAACTGGTGTTCTCCTCAGTTTGTGTGGTAACCCTTGTTGCAAGTACAGACAATTGGGGAGGAAAAAAAATCTCACTGTATATCATTTCCTTACAGCGAAGGATCTGAGTGGCTTTTAAAATCTAGCAGTGAGCACTTAAGGTTTGAACTACCATCACCACTTGATTGCAGAACAATTTCTGTATGGTTCTAATTAAGCCAAAGCATGCTGCAGTCTTTAATAAAATCCTTTTTTTTCTTGTCATGATCTCTTAATGCAAAAGGCCAGAGGCAGGACACGTCAAGAAGATGGTGCTTTGGTGTGGTCTGCAGCAGTGAATTACCAGACTCTGCTGTGGTTTTGCTGCTGTTACAGGACAGTGTAATGTTAAAACTCTACAACATAAGGTGAGAAAGGGGGCCTTGAGTTGGTGCACAGTTAGAACTGTTCATATACAAGTGCCATTGGAGTCTCTGGGCATCTCCTACCTGGGCAGGTACTCCTGGTCTTCAGTTCAGTTGTTATGGCTAAAGCTAGCAGTTTGATGGTTCTTGATCAGGTACCAAAGCGCAACAGAATTGGAGTGCCATTAAAATATGTAGAAATGTAGTTGAAGAACCAAAGTTGCTTTTAGAATGGGGTGCAGAGCAGGAGGGCATCTGCAGGAGGGCAGAACTTGCAGAGATAATCAGTAGGGAGGTCTTGCCTGCTCTGCAGAAGTTGCAATATCTTTTTAAAAATCTTACTGATGGGCTGCTTTTAAAAGACATCACTAATCTCAGTGCAAATGTTCTGCAAAATGGGTGTGACTTCCTGAGGGTAGTGAGCAAGGTATGAATATAACTTGGCAGCAGAGAAACTTGATGTCATTACTAGGTCACATTGTGCCTGTTTTACAGATATGTGAACTGAGCCACAGAGTTGAAAGGGATTTGCCTGTGGCCATAGAACTAGTCATTTTTTGTCATAGTGTTGTAAATAGAGTTTTTAGATTCCTTTATCATTTCCGCCATGTTATTTTCTTAATTTTAAATGAAATGAATAATAACTGACCAGATTTAAGTATTTATATTAGATGTCCTGAAGGTGAATGATTGTACAGTATATTACAGGATTATAATGTAGCAGGTCCTTGATCTTGTGACTGTGGCTGGCAATGGCTTGCCTTGTGAGTAGCTTTCGTGGTGTCTGGGAGCTTTCACAGTACGTGCCTTGCTTTTAGAATGGAAAAATAAAAAAAATAACTATACTAAATAAATGCAGTCGAAATTATAAAGGATACCAAATTGGAACTTTGTGTTCCTGCACTGAATTTACCAAAATAATAATGATTTATTATAGCATATGAATTCTTTGCTGAAAATTTGCATATCACATTTAACCCTGAAAAGAGCTCCACATAATGTCAAGTGTCTCTGTCCTCGTTGAGGGACTCTTCAAAAGCCAGGGTAAGTAAAATGCTTTGTAACTTCTCATCTAAACTGACAGTCGTATAAATGAACCTCAAGTTTATTCTGCCTTCACCTTGGACAATGAAGAGAGCAAAACTTGAGCTGTTTTATAGGCCACTTCTATGAAGAAGTATAATTTTGTAAGAAATTTTAGATGGTTTGCTGCTGAGTTCAAGGAAGCATAGGACTGGATGGAGTTTCCTGAGTTATTGAGTCTAGTTTTAGCAGTGACATAAATCTTCTGTTTGTACTCAAATTAACTCTAGCATGCTGGAACATCAGAACCATGCTTGATTCAGCGGATAGTGGACGTCCTGAATGTTGCTCTGCCCTAATTGCCCAGGAACTGTCACGTCTCAACATCGACACTGCTGCTCTCAGTGAAGTTCGCCTTCACGAGGAAGGCAGCCTCAGAGAACATGGTGCCGGTTACACACTCTTTTGGTCAGGTAAACCCAC
Source organism: Pseudopipra pipra (assembly GCF_036250125.1). Taxonomy (NCBI): domain Eukaryota; kingdom Metazoa; phylum Chordata; class Aves; order Passeriformes; family Pipridae; genus Pseudopipra; species Pseudopipra pipra. Next base: position 87,575,694 of record NC_087550.1, on the reverse strand, counting down.
AACCGAAAAGCATCTCTCAGGAGTCGGCTTCATGATAAAAAGCTCTATTGTTCATAAACTCAAAAATCTGCTGACAGGTCATTCTGACCGCATTATCTCTCTATGCCTTCCACTAAACAACAAGCAACACGTTGTCCTCTTTAGTATATATGCCCCAACTCTCCCAACTGACCCTGCTGAAAAAGATAAATTTTACACCAACCTGCGCCACCTTACCCAGAAGGTTCCTGCAGATGATAAGATCATTATCCTTGGTGATTTCAATGCCAGAGTAGGAAGGAATTTTGAAGCATGGAAAGGTATATTAGGCAAGCATGGTGTTGGAAGCCGCAACGATAATGGTCGACTTCTGCTAGAATTCTGTGCGGAGCAACAGCTTGCCATCACTAATACTATCTTTCAGCAGAAAAATAGTCTGAAGACAACCTGGATGCACCCCAGATCTAAGCATTGGCACCTCATCGATTAGTCTTGGTGTGACAGAGAGATGTCTGCGATGTCCACCATACCTGCGTGATGCCCAGCGCAGAATGCCAAACAGACCACCAGCTTGTGAGCTGTAAACTTAACCTCAATCTTAAATTCAAACCTAAAAGGGGCAGTATCCCAAGGAGAAGACTCCAAGTTAACAATCTCCAATCAGCCACAGTGAGAAACAAATTCCAGGCCAATCTTCAAACCAGGCTCAATAACCATTCCACAGAATCTACAGATACCTCTCCTGTAACACTTTGACACCATATTAAAAGCAGCATCCTGCAATCCTCTGAAGAAACCTTAGGGTTCTCCCTCAAGAAGAACAAGGACTAGTTCCATGAAAACAATCAAGAGATCCAGGAATTGTTGAGGAAGAAGAGAAGCGCCCACCAAGCACACCTTGCACTGCCATCCTGTCACGTAAGAAAAGCAGCCTTTCGTCTCTCGTGCAGCAAGCTCCAACAGAAACTCCGTGACATCCAGAACAAGTGGTGGATCAGTCTAGCTGAAAAAACACAACTATGCGCAGACATGGGTGATCACAGAGGATTCTGTGAAGCCCTGAAAACAGCATACGGGCCTACATACCAGGTACAAAGCCCTCTACTCAGCGTTGATGGTCAAACGCTTCTGACAGACAAAACCTCCATTCTGAATTGATGGTCTGAACACTTTCAGACTCTCTTCAGTACTAGCCATGTAGTCCAAGACTCAGCTATTCAGTCCATCACACAACAACGGGTGAAGTATGAATTGGATACTGCCCCCACTTTAGGAGAAACCCTCAAGGCCATACAGCAGGTGAAAATTGGCAAGGCAGCTGGGATTGATGGAATTCTACCTGAAGTCTGAAAGCATGGGGGTCATGCACTCCATGCTAAATTTCACAAGTTTGTACTGCGCTGTTGGGAACTAGGTGAACTACCATCAGACCTTTGTGATGCAGTACTGGTTCTTCTTTAGTATTGATTTTCCAGTTATTCACACAACAGTGTAACTGATTTTATTTACACGCAGCACTCTAAACTGAGGAATTGCATTTTAATTACTGCATCATAAATCTGAACACTGCTTTATGTATAAATTTTCACTGAATTTAATGTTTTAAGGAGTGTTCTGCTTATGACTATCAGTGCATTTTTCTGTAAATTAAAGCTTTAGCTTTCTTAATCTTACTGTATGTATTTATATATTTGCCTCATCTACACATTTTACTAGAGAAACATCCTCTCTACATAGGAACCTGTTGCCTTGTCACAGTTTTGTGGTACCACAGTCAGATTTCTAACATGCTCTGTTGAAGCAAAATGGCAGATATTTCAGTTTGAAAATCATACTTCTTGCCCTGGAGAGCATACTAGCTGAAAAGTTTGTGTTTCAGCCTTAAGATAAAAAATTTGATCCATGGAGTTATTTGCTACCTCCCCGATAGAGAGTTAATGTTTTTATTCTATAATTCTGAGTGTAAATAGAGAGGTGGAGGTGTGAAACTGAATGACCAATTTGTGTGGTGCGTCAGTTGTGCAGTTAAGTAATTACTTATAAATCATTGTTTTCTTTCTGTAATACTTTTGGAAGCATGAAACGTTACTACTGGTTCCAGCTTCATGACATTAGAAAAAAAAAGAACTAAAAACTGATATATCTGAGGTATGGTATGATATGTCTGGGATCTAGCCCAGACTGCATTAGAAGAAGCCTGTCTCTTTTTTGCCTTCAAGTTAAAACACTGAGAAGGTGAGCTAGTGTATTCAACTGGTTGCTGTCTTGGACTGTCCTGTAGCCCAGCCAGTCACTCATCAGATTCATCCATACTTAGCTCTCCAGTTTGCTCCCACATCCTGATCTGCCACATTTTTTTATACTACGTGTTACTTTACTTCTGGATTTGCTTTTGTAGTGACTAAGTAGGTAGAGATAATTCATCCCATGGGCTGTTCCCCATGTGGACAGCACTGTGCTGGTTTTGTCTGTGTGCCTCACTCTTCATCCCAACAGGTTTTGTACTTTCCAACACCCCAATTGCCTTCATGCCTTCTGCTCCTAATTTACCCCTAAAAAGCACTGTACTGTTGGGTTGCAGCATGGCACTTGCATCATTTCAGAAAGTGTAAAACTGAAAATTTGGAGCAGTACCCTTCCAAAATAATGATCATGTCTTAAGATCACCATGGGGGCTGAGAACAGACCGTAAGTGAAATGTTAGGATAGGGGCAGCTGTTTTAGGCAGAACAGAAATTTCACTTTCAAATTTATTGTTATGTTCTCTTTCCTCAGAACTGATCCACAGTTCAAATTCTTTTTCAAATGAAGCTATGTTATAAAATGTTAACACTCTGCATTTTTTACCAGTTTCTAGTGGTTTTTATTACTTCGCCTCCCCAAAAATTTCCTATACTACTAGCCTGTTTATTTGGATCTATTCAGTCAGAAACAATTTGTCCTTTTGGTGTCTTTCAGACTTTATTGAAAAAAGAACTGGATACACATGCTGATTTTCATCTGTGAAAGGTGGAGTAAGGTAATATAATTTTAGTGATTACTACTATAATGTGTGATCATCTGTTGACACTGAATGCAAGGGTTCAGAGATTCATCCTAACTTAGAGGCAGACAAATCTAAAGGATCTTCAGCCTCAGAAATAATGACATGCTGAAAAGATCCTATGTTCTGGTATTGGTGGCATGCTTTTACCCTATGTTTTGTACCGTGGGTAATTCATTATAATGGCCAGATGTTCTCTGTTCTTATTTGAGTGTGTTGTCCACAGAAGCTCAGGTAGGTTGATAGTTTGATATGTTTGTATTTGAACAAGTGATGTGTTTCTGGAAGTCTTAGAGGTTTAAAGTACAGCCTATGCTGAAAGGCCAGTATTTGTCACCTCTTTCTACGATAAGAACAAAACGGTCGTTCTTTAATTTTTCTCCTTAAACATCCTGGGACAGCAGAGATGGAAGAAGTAAGCTCTGCCTTTATTGTCATTGCATATTGCTGTAGCATAGGGCAGTGTCCTTCAGGGTGGGAACTGAACCGTGTTGGGCACTTCACAAACATTTGTCACGTATTTACTTCTCCACAGTGAAAGAACTACTTTATGTCCTGTGGTGTGGCAGGGTGAGGAGGCTGATAGTTGCGTTACTAGGCCCTGAGAGGGGAATCTGTGTTCTGTTAGCAGAAGTGAGAAGACTCTTGCCCGCTTGTTTCCAAGCAAAGTTCTGTCATAGGACTCTTCTTGCTTCCTGTGCGTGGAACATCTGTATGTTGAGCTGAGCAACTGCCTCTGGTATTTCAGAGAGTATGAGAAGTTGGGGCACACGTGCTGGTGATGTGTGGGATATGGCCTGAACTGCAAGGCAGTATGAAGCAGACTCTAATAAAATGAGTCTTACGGTAGAGGCAGGAAGTTTTGCTGCTCTGGGGATAGGAGGCAGCAAGAGGTGAAACCAGATGCTCCTAGTCAATGTAACATTCACAGCCATGTGCAGGACTTGAGGGTGAATCCTCAGTGCCCTAGTCTCTGATGTAGTACCCTCAGTGCCCTTTTACAGAGTTCAGGAAAGAATGAATGGTGCATTAGAGTCAGTGATGAATAGCAGTGACTTCTCAGAGATGTTGTTCCCCAGCTCCTGCTAAGGGAGATCAGATTCATTTGTAAGATCAAGCACACAGAGTCAGCAAATGCACTTTCTCCTGCAGCCGTGCTTTTCTTGTATCAGATGTGTATCTTAATGCAGACTGAGAATCAAGTACTGAGAAGTCTAGCGAGGTGTGCTGCCGTGATTCTGCCTACATCTGAAATTAAAGCAAATAGCTGATACCACAAACTCTCTTATTTAATTGGGGCATAATGGAATAGAGTGCACAACAGGATGCTCTAGGAGCTTATGTGTAATATTTTCCTTTCACCATGTTGCACTGTTCAGTGAAGAACAACTTGGCAATCAGGCATGCACTTACAGATCTTCTTCATCCCAAGAAGGGAGGGATGAAGTTGCTAGCAGCAAATTAGCATTACCAGACCCTGTAGCTAGCTTTATTGTGACTTAAAATGAATTGCAGTAATACTAGTCATTCATATCATCTTTCTTCTATTAATCATTGTCTACACTGGAAAAAATATGCCCAAGGCGCTCCTGCATCTCCATCCAGTTCAGTGCTACTTCTTGCTGAAGAAATTAAAAAAGAATTGTCATTCTGCCCCAAGACAGCTATGACTTCTCCCCTGTGGGGTCTGTCTCCACACTTTCAAAGAAATCCATAACAATAGAGGAAAAAACCAGCATTTGGAGCTCCCTACAGGGACAGAATACCATCCTAATTATGTGTTTCTCAAATATGGCCCTGACTGTGCAACCCACTCCATATTTTATCAGATCACACAACTTGTTTGAAACTTTGTGTTAGAGTAGGTCGGGAGAGAAAATAGGAGAGAAAGAAAGGAGAATGCCACCCACTTCTGTTTGCCTGCTTGCTTGGTATTTTGGTGCATATTTTCTTTCCACTGATTTAGATTTAGTGCCTTCTTCATTTAGAGTCAAACTCAGTGTTTCATATGTAAAGCTCCACATAACTTTTTGATTGAGGCTCCTTTATGTGTATATAAAACAGGTTACGGGACCCTTTCTAAGTAACAGTCAAGGCTTTCTCTTCAGTCAGTTCTCTGGGTGACATCTCTAGAAAACATGCCCTGCTAAAGTACAAACTGGTGTAGGTGATGAATGGACAAACTGCACAGGTGACTGACTAAAGAGAGGTGATTGTTAATAAAAGCATCTTGTGTTAAACGTGCAGTGATCCTGTTTCTTAGACCACAGTGTTCATCATTGTCTTGTTCGTTCTAGATTGATTCATGCACCATGCTGAATTGGTGTGCATAATTGCAGTAACTACATGTGCAGTTATTGCATAATGTGTGGCACTTGGCCTTTCTATAATGTTCTGTATTCCATTAAGGGATTTTCAGAGTGCTGATTCTGGTCCACAGAGTTGACTATGCTTTTAGCAGTGAAGACAGAGATGAAGGACTATGTGTGAATAATATGTTAAATGAAGGCATAATGAGATTGAATAGAGCCATAATGCAGGGAGAGGGACAGAGAGAAGGGTAAGAGGACATAATGATAGATGGCTGATTAGAACAGCTATGAACGGCACAGAGTCAGGGAGAAGGTGGAGGCAGATCAAATGTTTTAAGTGTTTTGTCTCTTTTTTCAGATATTTAACCTACATTATATTCTGTACCAGCACAAAAACAAATTAAGGGTTTTCTGAAATTAAATGGTATTTTACATCAAGCCCTTTAAAGTGCATGGAACTTTATCCTGTCCAAGTTTGCATACAATTCAAAACTATAAAATTTTACTCCTGTGTTTGCCTTTTAATTTTAAAGTTGTTACAGTGTTTAAATTACAAAATCTCCAGCACCTAATTGTTAATAATCTCAGCATTATCCTTGGGAGATACATAGATGAACTACCACAGAATCATAATGAGGATTTCAGTAATAATTGTTTCACTAAAACATAGTGAGAGGATTAACACTTAATCCGAACTATCTAAACCAACCCTCAAAACTGGCTGCCTATCATGCAACTTTCATTCTTGGAAACTTTCCCACTTCCGTTGGTGTTTTTCTTATAGCTAGGAAGGTAAGATATAAAGTGACCATATAGGTCCTCAAGTACAGACTTCCACACATCAAAAGGTCTGGACTGTGCAGTACAAACACTTGCAAACTGTCTGTATGGTCTCCAAGGCTGGTTGGACTACAGTAGCTTGAAGCACTGTAATAAAAGACAAAAATCTGCAGAGTATTATGCCTCAAACTGAGGCAGTGCTATCATGCTAGTCTCTGCAGAATAAATAGCAGAAAAGGCTCCTAGTTATTTTTAGCTTTAGTGCATGATTTTTCATAATTTTGTAGAGGGCAGGGAAAATTTTCAAATACATATCTTTAATCTGAAGTCTGACATCTCAGTAAAAGTCCTTGGTAGACACTGAGCACAACCCTTGGTGAAGTCAGGTGCAGTTGTCAGTGGTCGGAGGTCTCCCAAAAAGTCAGGTCAGTCCTAAAGTCTACACCAGGAAAAATCCTAACTTTTTTGCTTGCTTCTGTAGAACTGAAGCTTATAGTTACACATATTCTGGTGCGCTGCCCCTAAGCTGAGTTACCTTGCTGAACCAGAATTTATTGAATTATAAACTGTCCTGAGTAGGAAGGGACCCACAAGGACCATCAAGTCCAACTCCTGGCTCTGCACAGAACAACCCCCAGAATCACACTATGTGTCCCAGACTGTGTTGTCCAAATGCTTCTTGAACTCTGTCAGGCTTGGTGCTGTGACCGCTTCCTTGGGGAGCCTGTTCCAGCCCGACCACCCTCTGGATGAGGAACCTTTTCCTAATATCCAGTCTAAACCTTCCTTGACACAGCTTCATGCCATTCCCTCGGGTCCTGCCACTGGCCATCAGAGACAAGAGGTCAGTGCCTGCCCTTCCATTTCCACCCTTCCTGTTGGTGCCCCATAAGTGTTAATTTAGGCATAGCCCAAGTAGAAGATTTTAGCCTTGATATTCAGAAGGAGTCTTAGACTACTGCTTACCTGTTTTGAACATGGGCTTGCTTTTGAACATTGTAGCAGACAGCTACAAACCTGCTTCTAAAGCAGCAGGATGCACAACTCACACTTTCTCGCTGTTTGAAGAATGAATCACTAAGTAGGTCTTAAAACTCAGGCCCAGATTTGTCTGAAGGAGGCAACATATGCAAATATTACCTTTTAACAAGATGATTACTTTCAGCTCAAGGGATAAAAATGCAAATTTGGGTCAGAAAAAGAGCTTAAAATTGCAGACTAAGGCAATGTTTTGTGTGCTTTTAAGGGGTTTTTTTACATGTGTATGTCAAGCTGGTAGAGGTACCAAAGTGCTAAAACAAGAAGGGGAGCCCAAATTGGAAATTTCTTAAAGGTACCTTTATTTTATGTGTAACTAAAATATAGATCCATTACTAAGATTTTTTAGAGGATTTTTATTACTTGATACTGTTAGATATGTGGAAAATGTGATCTAGGGAACTTTAGGCTTTCTTGTGAATTTGACCCTTAGAATATTTTTTGTAGGAATGAATAATTAAAGACATGGGAGTTGAGTGGAGGGAGGATGAAACGATCTATTTTGCTAAGATAGGTCATGTCAAACTGACCTAGTATCTTTTTTTAATAAGAAAGTAGGTTTTCTAGAAAAAGAAATGTGCTAGATCTGGTCTCTCTGGATTCTACTGAGCCATTTAACATAGTGCTGCATCAAAATTACTGTTCAAGGTGGAAGAAAATTAGGTTGGTATAAGAACTGTAAATGCACACAAAGAACTGACCCAGGAGAGACAGCAAGAGGTAGATATATGCAATGAATTATTCTTTGGGAGTTGACTTGTTTAGTTTTATTGAGGCTTTTTTGTTTTAGGGGTTTCTTCTCTGGAGTTGATATCATGTCATGCTGTATTCAAAGGAGACTATTGAAACTTGCTGGTGGGAGGAGGACATTAATTTCCAGTATGTTGTTTAGACTATACAATTAGTCGTATCATTAGGTAATACTAAAGGGATGGAATTCAACCCAGCAGAGTGTCAGGCCACACATTGGCATGAATTCACTTTCTGAGTTTAACCTTGGTGTCAAAATTAGCAGTCTAAGCTCTTATGTAATCACTGGAAAAGAGGTAGATTTTAATTAGGCACCCAGCTCCTGCTTTCTGTCTCGACTGTTAAAAGAGCCAGGGTGCCTGACTGGCATCAGTGCTGAATGCCTGAAACTGAATGGTGCTTCCTCAGCTTTGGAAGTAATGCAACAACTTTTCTATTGATAGGGAGTTCAGCTATGGAAGACATTGAAGGAGAAAGGCCTGTGTGAGGGTGAGTGGGTTCAAATTTGTCTCTAGTCTGTCAGTTTGGCACCAGCATGAAAAAATGATGGATAGGGTCTAGGCAAGTGTCAAGAGAGGTATTTCTGGTTGAGGGATGGCATCTCAGCTGGGAGCTTCTGGGCTGGGACCTGGTCTGGATTAAGTGTGCACCACTTCCTATGATACCCGAGAAACTTCACCTCAGTATGTAATAGTGTCAGAGAAAACCGAAAGAGGGTGGATTGACATTAGATATGAGAGGATGGTGAACAGGTTGAACAGGTTGCCCAGAGAAGCTGTGGATGCCCTATCCCTGAAAGTGTTCAAGGCCAGGTTGAGGGCTCTGAGCAACCTGGTCTAATGGAAGGTGTTCCCTGCCCATGGCAGGGGGATTGGAATGAGATGGTCTTTAAGGTTCCCTTCCAACCCAAACCATTCTAGGTGATTCTAGGAGAAACTGCAGGGATAATCAAAGGACTGATGTTACAAGAGGAGTCTGGAACAGCTGTGTTGAATATGTCAGGAAGACTAGCAAAATGGGAAATGTAATTGCTTAACTATGCTGCTCGAGTCATGGGGAGCTTTGAAATGTGGCTGCTATCTGGTAGGTGATAGCTAACAAGCAGGATGTCTGTAGCCCATCAGAGGACTAATGAAGGTTTATGTGTAACAGTGTGGTATTGTACGAAGATTATGATACCAAAATAGAAGTGTCCAGTTGTATGATTTAGAGATGATGTGAACTTAATATATGACACTTCTCAGTGACTGGAGTTTGTGTGTGCACCTAGCATGTGGATAAAATATTTAGCCAGCACAGAAATGCATAGTGATAATTGCATGATGTATGACAGTAGTCAATAGGAAAATGTTTGATGTACAGTTAAGGAGGAGCTTAAAGATTTATGAAGGGCAATGATTACTTGGATTTTGTGGACTTAGGGCTGTTTGGCAGCTTGTGTTTTTCGATCACTCCTATAGAGTGTGATACTTGCTGTCTGCTGTATTGGCCTGATGTTTCCCTGCATTGCACAGGGGCAGCTGTGTGATAAATCAGGCTTTGAATGAATGTGTAGGGATGGACAAAGGTGCATTAAGTTCACCCTGTGACAAGAAGCTGACTGCTAGACAGCCAACTCATGACCACTGAGAGAAAAGCTTTTTGCTCTGAAACAAAAAATTGTGGTTGTAGATCACTGATGTGCCTGTAGTGACAAATATTGGTGCAGCACTTAGAGTCAGTGACAGCCCTTGCCCCAGATACCTCCTTAGTTTGACAGACGCTGAAACTTGTAACTCTGTTAGTGAAGAGCTGCCCTTTGCCTAGGTGCTGGTTTGTCCCAATACAAGGTTTGAAAAGGAGCCGAGTCCTTTGAGCAAGGGTGAGTAATGTGCTTTCTGATTTCTTGCAAATCCTGAGATGTTCTGAGTGGCTTTATCAACTATTAAGACATTGATCAGGTTGATCTTTATCAGAAATCTTCATATAAGAGCAGAAGGCAAATGCCACAGCAAGAAACCTTTTTAATGTACTTCTGGCAGCACCGTTTAGTTCTCTAGTTATTTGTTTATTAATAAGTGCTTGGCCTGCATTTCTGAGGTTTTTAAGTGCTGAGAAGAATAGCAGGAGAGAGTAGTATGTCTTCTCTGTCTTTTTTTTTTTTTTACTTCCCAGCTAATTATTGTATAGTGGTACTAAGTTGTTATTGTTCTGTGGTGAAAAATTATGATCTCACAGTCCTTACTTGGAAAGTTGCCAAATAAAGAAAAAAACACTGTTTATGGACTAAATTGTAAACAGTTTGGCAGGGGGTTGTTCTGTTGGAAAGAGAGTGCTTTGAATGACAGTCCACGAGGAGGGATGACAAGGAGGGGAGGACTGAGAAGATAAGCGTGAAAATGTGTGAGGGCTTTTTCAGGTTTATTTTTTATTAGTCATGGTCAACTGCCTTAGATTTAGAATCTGTCCCAGTTTAGGTATGGCGCTTTTTTCTGTTTACTGGGTTTTATTTAGCTCCTGATCACGTTTTTCTGGCTAGTAAACTGGGGTTTTAATTTGAAAATCTGTCTAAGCCTGTTCCTGAGAGACTACACGTGGAGCATCTCAGTCCTGCATAGCTGTCATTTGTAAGGATGCTCAGAAAAAACTGGAAAAACATCACTTGAAGACATTTTTGGAGAAGATGATAAGGTCTTAGGGGCTTCCACCTCTAAATTTCAGGAAAAAGACATCTCACAGTCTTATTGGGGAAGAAAAGAAATAAAGGAATTTCCAGCAATCCTCTCCTTCCCCGATTCTTTGTGTGTGTTATAGGGTGGGGGTGAGGGGGGTGGTGGTGGATGAAATCAGCACAATGTACTGTTGTAGATCATTACTAAACATGAGATGTTGGAATGCAAATTTAATCCTGTTTCATAGTCTCTTAAGATAGCTGTTTGAAAGTCAGAAAGAATTACCTTTTGAAGATTCCTATCCTTCCCTACTCAATTCTATATAGTTGCTTCTTTGGCTTAACTCCAGTAAAGTTCAGTGAAGTGAATCCCATCCAAGACTGTGCACCTTGCTTAACCTTTTCATAGCGTGATGTTTAGTCAAGGTAAATACTGTCCTCATGGTTTCTTCACACAGATTCTTAAACAGTATTAAAAACCTAAACATTTTTGCACAATAAAATAGGATCTGAATGAACTCTATCTCGTGTGCAGTGCAAGAGAGAAGGTTGTTCCAACCTACTTGCATATTCTGTCGTGATAATTTTAATGGTATGTTTTCTGTTTGGATAGAATATATGCTATAAAAACTAAAGATAAATTAAGCCAAGGTATTTTGGGGGCTTGTAGGCAAGCATGACAGAGATAACATCAATTTTTTCTTAAAATCTGTTTATGTTGATTTTGCTTTGAAACAAGAATGTATCCATTGGGGAATATTTATGTTCAAGATTGTTCTGTCATTTCCATATTAAAAAAACCGCAACACTTAATGCAGTCTAAATTTTACCCCCAGAAATGTTTAGAACACAAAGATAGTCTGAAAGATGTGTTGTGGCCCAGGCCCTTATAAAAGCTTACTCTCTTTGAAAGCATTTTAAAAATAAGCTGTCTGAAATTGCACTTTATTATTGACTTTTTGCCCATTTTAACATGAGCAAACAAAGAAAAGGAATAAAAAAGTGCTGCTCAGCTTTTAACACCAAGCTATTTTTAGTGGACTTTTGAACATTGATCCAGTGCTTCTAAATGTAGGCATTTTCACTGTGGTTGTGCATGTTCACTTTGGAGAATTTCCTTTAGTCAAAATCTGCTGTGATTTGTGATAAGGTGATTTTTGGAGCTGTCCCAGGCAGCAGACAAATATTGTCAAACATTCAAAGTGGAGATGTAGAGAAAAACAGTTGTGTGGAGGAAACTCCAGCTGTGTAAATCTACAGGTTTGGTACAGGGTCCCAGAGAGTGAGATCGATGGACTGAGGCCAGTGGTATGAGGTTCAACAAGGCCAAGTGCTGGGTCCTGCACTTGGGTCATAACAACCCCAATGCAGCACTAGAGGCTTGGGGAGGAGTGGCTGGAAAGCTGCCCAGCGGGAAAGGACCTGGGGTTGCTGGTCAATAGCAGCTGAACATGAGCCAGCAGTGTGCCCAGGTGGCCAAGAAGGCCCAATGGCATCATGGATTGTATCAGCAATAGTGTGGCCAGCAGGGCCAGGGCAGTGATTGTCCCTCTGTACTCAGCACTGGTGAGGCTACACCTCAAATCCTGTGTTCAGTTTTGGGCCCCTCACTACAAGAAAGACACTGAGGTGCTGGAGCATGTCCAGAGAAGGGCAGTGGAGCTGCTGAAGGGTCTGGAGCACAAGTCTTATGAGGAGCAGCTGAGGGAGCTGGGGTTGTTTACTCTGGAGAAAAGGAGGCTCAGGGGGCACCGTATCGCTCTCTACAACTACCTGAAATGAGGTTGTAGTGAGGTGGGGGGTTGGCCTCTTCTCCCAGGCAACCAGCGACAGGACAAGAGGAAATGGCCTGAAGCTGTGCCGGGAGAGGTTCAGATTGGATATTAGTAAAAATTTCTTAACTGTAAGGGTTGTCAATCACTGGAACAGGCAGCCCAGGGAAGTGGCTGGTTCACCATCCCTGGAGGTATTTAACAGAGGTGTAGATGTGGCACCTGGGGATATGGTTTAGTGGTGGACTTGGCAGTGCTGGGTTAACAGTTGAACTTGATGATCTGAGTGGTCTTTTCCAACCTCTTCTAATGATTCTATGATTTTTCACTGCTTCATTAGGAATTTTCGTTCCAGAAACTTGTAAATCTCCATCTCTAGGTGTTTTTCTTGTTATTCACCTGGCACTCTTATGTTTGTTAATGTCATCCCATAAGGTGACCCAGACTCCGTTTAATAAACGTGACAGGTCCCTTAGTCTTCAGTGAAGACTGTTAGCACTAGATGAACAAGACCAGATTTCAGAAGCTAAACCCTTAAGGCACCAGCTATGATTTATATGGGTGACGGGAGGGAAAGTGCAAACATGAGCTACCTTTGGTTTTCCTTTTTTAAAGGTTTTGTTCATTTTGTTTTGAGGTGCAGAGTAAAGATTTTTATTCTTCAGTCTAGAGAGAGGGAAAACTTCTTCCTAAAGAAAAACACTCCCAAAATATTTTTCAGGATTTATTTCCTAAGTAACTGGGACTCTCCATGTATTCTGTTTTGGGTTTTTTAATGCATAAAAGCTAATACAGGAGTTAAGCCCAAGTTAATACAGAATTCTGTGATTCTACTATGAACAACTGGTAACCTTAAGGAAAGGAAAAAAATTAACACCTTCCCTACAGAAATAAGGTAACAGCTTTATGAAGGAAAACTGGTAAAAACCAAGTTGAAAATATGTCAAATTAGTGATTGAAATGTCATGGTAATAATCTGTTGATAATGGGAACACAGAAAAGGTGATAAAGAATCAGAGTCCATTCTGTTTGGCTCAATACCATATTCTGCAGCAAAAAGCCTCCTTCTATCCACTGTTACTGGGAGAGAAATTTCTTGCTTTCTAATTGTGTATATATATAAATAGTTTAGTTTGGTTCTCTGACATTTTTTTTTTAACGTTTTAGCAGAAGAGCTCTGAGTATTTTCACATGCCACCCTGGAAAGATTTAAGCTTGGCACAGAATTGCAGTTATTTATCAATATATCAATATATTTTGAGGTTACCATTGTTAGCGCAAAAAAAGTTATCACCGCTTTTATTTATTACTGTTTTGTAGTTCATAGGCTGTAGAAATAAGAACTAGGTAAAAAGAAATTAGAGTAAGGGAATTTAAAATATTTTTAAACAATAAGGTAGTAGATAATATAAAATATTCTAGGTCAACTGATGCACTCTCAAACAGATGAGCTCTTAGCTAGTTTGCATATTTAAATGGCTATTGAAGATAAATTCTGGAAAAAAGTCTTTTGTAAACATTTCAGACACATGTGGCTCTTACCAATACCTTGAAAAGTAGCATTTAGTTTCAGAATTACAAACTGTAATATTTTCTGGTGTATTTCCCTGATATTTCTCCATGAATCAGCTTTGAAAACCATATACTATAAGAAGAAAAGCCTTTTCTATTTTGGGTTCAAAGTATGACAAATCAGCATTGTTTTGTGTGGTGCCTGTTGGTGCATTATGTCCTCAAACAATGGGTTATATGTGTTAACCCATTTGCTTTGATGGGTTAAGTAATAGTTGTAAAGTCAACCCTTCCACACAGGGTCTTTTATTTTTTTGAGAAGGAAAGTTGTGAGAGTGATGCTTTCAGATAATATTTGACATGGAAGGAGAAAAAAAGAAGAAGTTCTTGAGGACTCATTTTTCAAGGGAGCAAAAGTCGGTTGGAGGGGTCAGTGGTTATGGATACCCGTGGACAGAACAGATACCCAGAGCACTGACAATGAGTGGTCTGAATTGATTATATTTTACCATATACATTTGTTGATATTTATTCAGCTTTATGGAGAACTCCACTTGGTCAAGCTCCAGAGGGCTTGTCTGTAAAGGAGAGCTTGGATATCTTGCTATGCAGTGAAGGGCAGAGTCAAGTGCAGACAAAAAATATCTCATGATTTTTCTTCAGATCTTAAAGCAGCTTGTAACTTTCCCAGCACAGTTCCAGTCACCCAGTGCTGCTCTTGTGGGTCTTGTTTAAAAACTGTCCTTTTTTTCCTTTACCAGGAGCACCGGGAACTACCAATAAGTGCTTGGCATTCATTACAAAACATTTTTCATTAAACTAGACAAAATCAGTACACAAAGTAGGAGCCTCACAGAAGGAAGGATCCCTTCTATGTCCAGCTACATCCATCACTCCAGAGATGGCACTGACATATTGTAATTTTATGTTTTGGCTTTGGAGTCATATAGCACAAAAGGAATAAGATATCTTTTATCGTGACATCAGTTTCCATATTAGTGATCAAAAAGGAAAATCTGAACATGAGAGCCGAAAGGATTTTGGTTGTAAAAGTGCCTGGAAAACAGACACAGCAATTACTACATAGCCACTGCTTTCCCAGAACTGAGGAGAAATTCGTAGTGTATTTTGCACTGTCGAATCCTGCAGTCTGAGTTGTAATCTTGGCAGGTTAAAGAGTCTTTTTATAATATGACAGAACATGTTAGGAAAACCATTTGGATGTGTTTGCAAATTCTGTTCTCACTTATGCAGGAGTGACCTGGGAGGTGTCACTGGGAATGAAAATAGAATGTGTTCTAACAGAAGTTATTTGGATGCTATGGTTGTCCACTCCCAGGCCATGTAATTTTGTCTGCAGTTGTAAAAGGCAGATAGACCTGCAGTTTCATTACATTTGCTTTTATGCCAGTTTAACTGCAAGCAAAATTGTCTACTTGTATAATGGTGATATTTTGAAAATGGAAGTGTTAATAAATATGTTAACTTTTGCATCTTCTACCTGACTCTATAGTCTGGATCTCTGAAAACACTCATCCATGTGTAAGGTTGGAGTTTACAATACCAATCATGGAAATTAGCTAAACTGCTTGTGGGGCTCAGGTCACATGAAAACTTGTAGAGTGTAAAAGAATTATAAAGAACAGTATTTTTGTGGCTTTTGCAGTTTTTATTGTGCACTGAGACTACATACCTCAGGTTCTCTAGCAGTCAGATAATTTCATAGCCAAGATAAGGATGTGATTAGGTAGCTCGTTTTGTGTGGAGTTCTCTGTAAAATCTAGGTCTGTTTTACTGCAGAGCCATCCCTCCTAAGATACTTAGCCACAGAGATGTTCAGAGTGGAAGAATTAACGAAGCGCTTGTTGAATGCATACTAATACCACTTTTTCTGCATCATACTTTAGTAGCTGAGATTTTCATAGGGATTTGACACTGCCTTTACTTCAGAATTAAAAGATCTGCTGGGCTTGGGTCGAGTGTTATTCTTCTGCATTTCAATCAGTGGTCCTTGGCTTCATTCCCCATAGGTAATGCCAGACTGATTTTTTTCTAACTCACTTTTATTTGGTTTAGCCAATGGCTTGTTTTGGGTTTTTGTAACTGTATACTTCATAAAGAACTATTTCCTCTGTAGAGTTTTAGTTACAGTTTGTTTTTATTGTCTTTGTTGAAAAAATAGTTTTCTCTTTTTTTCTTTCTTAATTGCATAAAAAGTTTATTAATAGACTTTCCCTTTTCAAACTGGAAAATACCGAGAAAGGCATTTGCTCACACTTTCCGAATACAAATTTGCTTCTGAATTGAGACCAAATATGGAAAAATTTAGAATGTTAGGTGAATATTTTGTGTGGTTCTGAGCAGATGGAAACAGCTGTTTACTTCATAGAATGTTTAAGTTGGTGGGTTTAAATTGTCCATGAACTATGCAAATAAAGTTGGTGGGAAGTGATTGAGGAAAGCAATCTATGATCAGTAACTTTAAATTATAGCAAAGGGTTCATCCACTGGAATGGAAAATTTTCAAGGCATTTTCGAATGAGAAAAGATTGAAAACTGTTGATAACAGAGTTTAATAATGTCCCATTTAATTTTGTCACAGTTCTAGTTTATTTCGCTTCTAACAGTTGTAAAGTTTAGTTTTATGACATTTGCTTTTTTAAAAAGCAGTTTAACAAAGCTGTATTACAGTGATGGCTGTGATTCACAGCATGCAGACAATCATGTTATGTTTGTAACATGGACATTATCCCAGTGATAATAAACTGTCCTGACAATGTTATGGCTAGCTCTCATTCTTACATCTTTGGTCTATAAAACCTCTGTAAATGAAGCTGTAGAGATGAGGTCTGCAGGACCTGAAAAGGCTGGAAACAGTAAAATTAGTGCTTCTAACTGTTGAAAAAAATTATCTCATACAACAGGACAACAGCATCTGCTGGTACATGTAAACAGTGAAGAATGGCACCAAATTCCACATCTGTGCCCTTACACTCAAAATCTTTTTTGTGTGCAAAGATGAAACACACATTACATCTAATAAGAAGTAGTTGTTGTTACTATAATTAAAGTCATTAAAGCCTAATCCAGGAATCATTTCTTGGCCCAATCTCATAATTACTGGTAAAGAAATAATGCTTCTGTGTAGGGGAAAGTCTCAATAAATAACAATGTGGTAAAATGCACTGAATACACAAAGGGTCTACCTCTTTATCATGCTGTAATGCTCACCCTTTTCATCCTCCTCTGGATCATAAGGCAGTTTCATTCTGCTAGTAGGGATGTAGAGGCGTTTCAGCAGTTGTCAGCATCCAAAAGACTTCAGATACTGAAGGATATGAATATCTGGGGAATATTATGTTCACATTGATAGTTTCTTCTTCTTCACTCTAGGATCCACTTGGGGTTGTTTTTATGCTTTCTGAAAAAGCTTTTAAACTTGGCTCTTCTTCAGTGGTCTGCAGCTCCATGTTACAGTCAGATTTACTATATGTGATACCTTACATACATACTTGATCACCCTAAAACCAGTTTTGTCCAGCTTTAAGTCTGTAAGCTATAGCCACAGTATCTCCAAGTGCCAGCTCTGCACCCTGTCTCTTTTTTATCCCATGCTTCTACTCCATTGTATGTCTCCATGTCTGAAGGCCTCTGCTATGATACCAGGCCTGTATTTTTCTACACTACATCATGTTAAGAGTTGTAAAATGATAATGGCACCATGCAAAGATTAAAGTGAAAACAGATTAGCCACAGACATGCCTGCTGTTGGAAAAGTTGTTGTCCCAGCTAAACCAAGTTTAATTTCAGGTTAAAACAAAGTTGCAAGCAAGGTCAACAGAAGTTCAAACAAAGCAAGCCTAAAAAGCTTAAGTGCTCAGAGTTTGCAAGCCTTTCTACAGTGCTTGTGGCTGGTCACCAGTGATGACAGTGTGGTATTACAGGGCTACAGGGTAACAGTGCTGCAAGGGCCAACTGTGACTCTGGTGACACACTGTCTGTTGGGTTACTCCCAGACCTTAAATATGGAGGTCTGGGTGTGATGCCCAGCTCAGAAAGTTCTCAGGATGCTTGTCATCTGAATCAGGTAGTGCAAACTTGGTGATGCCTCACAGAACACCAGCACTGCTTGCTCTCAGAGAGAACTCTAGGCTTGATTAAACTTTTGTTCTGACCCAGTCTGTAAATTCAGCTTTTGGTCCCACCCTTTTGCCAGTAGGTACTGCCTCTCTGGCAGAGACAATGGATGTAGGAACCTGTGCCCACACTGAGATACAGTTCAATATCTTAGTTTAACCTGTTACTGAAAGTGGCTTTGATAAGATGATGGACTGCAAACCTGTGTGACTGAAATGCAGCTACCTGTTCTTATCCAAGTCAGAAGAGCAAGACAGGTAGCTGTGGGCAGAAACATCATCTCTGCTGCCTTGCTGTGGAGGTTTGACTACTGAGGTAGGCAGCATGCTTATGAATTTCTGATAAGGTGTGGTGGGAGGCAAGAGGAATTAACAAAAGTTAGTGTCACTGTTGCTTGCCTTAGCATGCAAAAATTGAGAGTCAAATATATCAGTCATAAGAGTGAGTTAGTCATGAACTTTAAGAAAGGAAATTATTTTGGGATGCATCCTTCACATTTTCAGGCTTTTCTGTATCCATGCAAAATTTGCTTTTAAAAAAGGTGAGGTTCAGATAAACTTGGCCTGTAGTAACACACCAGTTTTATGAGGATGTTAATGCTTGGAGAATTGACAAAACTCTGACATTTAAGTTCATATTTTGAGCACTGAGTGCTACAAGGAACTCAGCACTAAATATATGTCCTTTGTCTTTGTGTAGCATTTATATCTTTTTTGTAATCATTGCTATCATCCCTGCTGCAGTTTTTATTTAAAAAAAAAACAACTTTTGAAGCCCACTAAACTACGTCAGTTCTAAAGATTGATCAGTACTAGTTGATGAAAATAAACCAGTAGATTGTGGTTAGAATTACTTGAAAATCCATGACCATACCCTATAAGAGTCTTATAAGAATTCTTTGAATTCTTGGAATTCTGGACTAAAATGTTTATTATTTATGATCTGTTACTAGATGAGAACGAAAGAAAAGAATGTTGTAGCAGAATGAAGTGTTGCATAAGACATATTGCAGCTACACAAGTACTTTTTACCGTGTCTGTCTGAAGAGACTGCTTTAACCTGTAGTGTGTTGGAGTGAGGAGACATGAGCCTTTTACATAAGTACCTGCAACATTTTTAGTTTTCCATGGGTGTTCATATGTTTGCTCATTTTACACATGAAACCAGTCAGAGCAGTAGAAATATACCTTTAGTTACTCTTACCAAACTTTATTCTATCTTTGTCTTTTCTGTCTCCGAGCTAACATAATATCCACTATAAGACATTTATTTTCTATAATAACTCCTTTGTTCAATCACACCTCAACAAAGTGTTTCGATAAGGCTGATAGTCAAAACTGGGAAACCTTGGGGGAGTTTTCACAAATTTCAAATTCTTGAAATACGATGTTCTAATAAAAAACTGCTGATCTTACAACAGATGTAATGATCACAGTGATTTGTAGTCAAATTCCTAGAAATGTCAGTGAGATTTGGTCTGATTTCCTCTTATGACTCTTCAAAGACGTGCAAGCAACTTATGATGTGATTTTTTTTATTTATAGGTCATGTTTACTTATTCCAGTTTTGCGCTACTGATTTGGGGTTTTTAAATTCAGCAATCAAATATGGCCAGTTTCAATATATTCCAAATATTTTTCCAGTATGTTTTAAAATCATCAATGGTTGTCAATACATGTGATGGTTCCTACATGGTTGGGTCTCCGTAGCTCTGCTACAAGTTAATCACAGAATGGGTCAGGTTGGAAAGGACCACAGTGGGTCCTCTGGTCCAACCTCCCTGCTCAAGCAGGGCCATCCCAGCGCACATGGCACAGAATTGCATCCAAATGGTTCTTGAATATCTCCAGTGAGGAAGACTCCACAACATCTCTGGGCAACCTGTTCCAGTGCACAGTCACACACACAGTAAAGTTTTTCCTCTTACTCAGGTGGAGCTTCCTGTGTGTCGGTTTCTGCCCGTTGCCTCTCATCCTATTGCTTGGCACCACTGAGAAGAGCCTGGCTGCATCCTCTTGACACCCTCCCTTCAGATTCTTATAGACATTGATGAGGTCCCCTCTCAGTCGTCTCTTCTTGAGGCTGAACAGACCCAGGTCCCTCAACCTTTCCTCGTAGGATAGATGCTCCAGTCCCCTAATCACCTTCATAGCCCTCCTAGGCCTGCTCCAGGAGGGAGCATTACATGTCTCCCTTGTCCTGAGGAGCCCAGAACTGGACACACCACTCAGATGTGGCCTCACAGGGCTGAGTAGAGGGACAGGATCACCTCCCTCAACCTGCTGGCAATGCTTTTCCTGATGCACCCCAGGGTACCATTGGCCTTCTTGGCCCCAAGGGCACATTACTTGCTTATGAACAGCTAGTTGTCCATGAGGATCCCCAGGTCCTTCTCCACAGAGCAGGTTTCCAGCAGGTCAGCCCCCAGCCTGTCCTGGTGCTGGGGGTTGTTCCCCTCGAGGTGTAGGACTCTGCACTGGCTTTTGTTGTATTTCAGGCAGTCCTCTGCCCCTCTCTCCAACCTGTCAAGGTCTTTCTGAAGGGCTGCACACCCTCTGGGCTATCAGCCGCTCCTCCCAGCTTTGTGTCATCAGTGAACTTGTTGAGGCAGCCTCTGCCCCTTCATCCAAGTTAAACAATACTGAGCCCGCTGTTGAACCTTGGGGGATACCACTAGTGACAGGCCTCCTGTAACTTGTCACAGAAAATATTTTGAGAAATTGGTCAGACACTGAAGCAGCACACTCCTTCCGTTGTATCTTACAGGGTGATCTTACTATTAACCCACAGAGTAGGACTGTCATTAAAAGAGATTTCTTTCACGGGGACAGCTGTCCCACCGAGGCGTTGAAACAGGAACAGTGGTGGGAGGCGTAGACTGTTGTTGGCCTGGTTGGAGTTACATGCCTATGCTTTCAAACTGCCAGCATCCCACCACTTGTTTACATGACTCCAGAAAGAAATGTAGGAAAGAACTGTGCAGTCAGGATCCTGGCCTGCAGCAACCCTCTCTCCCATTGATTTAGAAAGGTCAGGGTAGACAAACAAATAATTTTATGTTCCAGGAAGAAGAAATAAAAGCAGCACAAAGGAATCAGATATCTGGGGAAAAAAATTACTTCGTTTGAAAAGACATCCAGTATCATAGCCATTAGACATAGTCCAGGCATGCAATAATAAGAAAAAAAAAAAGATATATGGACCAGAAAACATGCAGAAAACACAGTTCAGGAGTACAAAACAAATGTTGATGGAAAAATATGCACCAGCAGATTTGCATTAGTAGCATAAAACAACTCCAGTTTTGCTATGCTGCCTAAATCTTAGTAATAACCTTTGTGGAATACTACTCCCACACTAACATTTATTTTTAATTTTCTAAATACTTCACACTCTTTCAATTCCTGAGTCAGTTTAATGTCTTATTGAAAACACATATGCTAGAGAAAGAATTTCTCATCTTCAGATGCTACTGTATATTTTTAATTGATATAAACATTTAAAAGAGTAAGAGTAGGAATTACAGCAAGTCAGAACAATGCCATATGAAAATAGAGAGTGCTTGGGAGATTTTTTTTGCGAGTGCATGTGACGTAATGGATCATTCTTCCATGTGGGAAAGTGTAGTGTCAGGAAAGTAAAGTTTCAGCTGTGACCTTGAGGTGCAGTCCTGTTGCAAGAGTGAAGGTCAGTGGTTTCAGGGCAGATTGTCAGATCCCATCACACATACAGAGGACAGTGCTAACAGTAGCACTGTAATTCCTGGATTGTTTTGACCAGAATACATTGGCCTTAATTGATGCTACTGTAAAGTGGACGAGTATTATTGGCAGATAAATCAGATAGTTCCCTAGACTTTTTGTTTAATAAACATTGTGTGCCTCTTTCATCTTTATTTCAAGTCATAAGCTGTTGGGGTTTGGGTTTGGGGTTTTTTTGGTTTTTGTTTTTTCCTGCCTTTGTTCCCCTACCTCATCCTTTCCTGCAGCAGGAGTAGCTCCTTTAGAGCGGGGGGTAAGCTCTTAGTTTTTTCCAGTTAGAGCAGTGCTGTTTCTGCATTGTTAGCTTCATGGTTGTGATGAAAGACTGCTTTAGAAGAGTCAGGTGTTAGGAGAGTGTTCAAAAGACCATAATTCAGAAATGTTTCCACTCCAAACTCCTCAACAGGAAATACAGGCTTTTCCATGTTGTATAGGCAGTGCAAGAACCCCATGTTATGAGGAGAGAAGTCATCCCATGCATAGGAAACTTCACCACAATGTACCCAGCATGTTTCTTGTGAAGAGGGTAAAGGTTAGTTTGGGGTAAAGACTGTTTGTAAGCTGTTTCTGCTGGTAAAATGATGGAGGGGGCTGAGAGGGTTGCACTTCAAACTACTCTATAGCAAGTCTCATCATTTTCTAGGGCGTTGTGCCATGTTCAACTTGATTAAAAGCTGTTCTGCAAAGTGAAACAGAGCTGTGCTTTTTCCTTGTTGGTTAACAGACGTGTGTGCTGCAAATGTTCACTTTCACCCCTGGGTGTGTGTATTTTTGTACTCATAGAAGTACTGAAGAAATAGAAATACTGTGATGACAAGTGAAATTAAAACAGTATCTCATCAAGAAGAATGCTAATTGTATTTCATTTGTGAATACAGACAAATAGTCTTAATTTGCACAAAGAATTAAGTGACCTAAATTGCAGTTTTCTATAGAAAGTACGTAAATATATCAAAGAGGTAAAATTAGGTTTTTAGATTAATTGAGTTTGCTAAAGTTCCTAGTGGGGAAGGACCAAGAAAAAATTCTGTGACTTATGTATTTATCTGTAAGTAAGTGGGATCTGTGGACGGGAAAGCAAAGAGAAAGAAACTTACTTTCTGATGCAGAAATGTCTTTTTATCTAAGTATCGCTGAAAGGTTGCATTTGGGGATTTCCACACTGCACAAATACATTCATTGTATCTTGTGGTAGTTGATTTCATTTTCTTGTGAAAGACTTTTCCCTGTTCTTGCTGAGGTTACCTGCTTGCTCAGAATGCTCAGGTGGGCTTCAGAGAGTGACAAGATTCTTCAGGCCAAACTTCATTGTCCTTGATAATCAAGATTCTGGTGAGTGGGAGAGTGGGATGTTAAAGCAGCTTGTGAAGGACACCTGGACTTAAGAAATAGACTGAGAGGGGAAATGCGGCCTCTTTGTGGAGCTGACAAATTAGCACCTGCTGAGTATGTTTTTGGTGGGGAAGTAAGGTCAGTGGGAGGCAAGGGTTCATACTGAATGCTGGCATCACTTGTTTTCTTTTGCCTTCCCATGGACATAGTAAGAGGGATGACCTAGATCATGGAGTGAGTGGACTGAAACTCTGTTACACTGTCAACCTACGGATCTGCAGTAGACATAGTCCGTGTTACTGTCCCCACAAGTCTGGCTGGAAGGATCTGACTCGAGGTGTCACAGCCTTCATTTTTCCTGTTTTGATCTGTGCGAGATTCAGGGCATTCACTCTCTCATTAAAGGAGAGAGAAGAGCAAAATGCATGTCGGACTGTGAAAAAACCAGCTCTTAATCTTAGTTGGTCTTAGCAGGCTTTTGCTGGAAACTGCTGTCCTTTGAGCTGATATTTTGCTCTTGGGTTGCCTCTGTAGCCAGTAGTGATAGGGTTGATCCAGGCCCTCACCTCAGATCCTTTCATGGTTGATGAAATCCTTGCATCTTCTTTGAAACAGCTGTTAGAGGGGGGTTGCTGGAATTACTGAAAAATTGAGTTTGAGCCAAGATGGCAAATTTTGTTTCACTACCAAGGTTTTCTATCATTGGAGGTAATAAACAAATAATAAAAATTCCCTGTATGCTAGTTATACTAGAGATGGTGCTCTTACATGAAAGGCAACATAATCATAACTTACCATCGTCTGGCATTTCATCCTTTCCATTATTTTGTCCATATTGATTACTGTAAATAGGATGTTAGTTGAAAATCTGGCCATGCTGCAAGTCCAAAATACTGTTTCAGGCAGTATTCACTTTCACTTTTTTGTGTGTTGTTAAAACATTTTCAACCAGAGAAACTTTTTATTAAGATGTTATTTGAAGAATGCAGTTGGCTGAAGGAGTCCTTGATGTTTCCAAATGGATTTTTCAGGAAGAGAAACCCTAATTTGAAAGGTTCAATACACCTTGAAAGGTTGAATACACCTTACAGTCTGGAGGGTCAAGAGAGTTGTAAAAGTAATTACAGTTCAGCAAGTACCCCGAAACTACTTTTTCACTCCCTCTTGGAGATGATGGTAAATGTTTAGTAGGATTACATCCCCCTTTTTTCTTTCCTCTTTTTTTTTAAGCATTAAAGAAACTGTCAGACTCTCCCTTTTTCTCTATTATTTTCTTCATGTCAATGTATCAATAACATTTAGCCTTCCACTGCTGTTGCATTTTCTGCTTTGGCACGCCAGTCAATAACGGGAGTATTCTCTTTCTCCTGCTTGTTGATCTGTGAATGGGAAAAAACCTGTTTCTTACAGTTTGATCTCACCTGACATGTTTGTTTCAAGGGGTAGTTTGGCAGAGGTTTTGGGGTTTTTTTCCAAAAAGATAACAGACCAAAGCATTTTGCTAAAACAATTGATGAGATAAGGAGAATATTAGCTTGTAGTTGTACAAGCTAATCATCCAGGGTTTATTCTAGGGCGGAGATAATCATAGTTTTTGCTCGAGATGTTGCAAGCAGTCAAGAGTGAGACCAAATGTCTCCAAGTTTCAAGCCTACAGGACATGAGGCCATGCAGCTGAGCAGGGTGGCATTTGCTTCCCGCAGCCAGCTGACAGGACTGAGGATAGCAGGGCGGAAGTGGCATCTGATGAAGAGGTCTTCTTCTGCTCATGTGTTTTTGTGCTAATAGAGCACCAAATAAACATTCACATAACAGAAGGGACCCTTGTTCAGAAACCTTTTCTGAACTGTGGACATGGCCATTATTGGTATTGGAGGTCAACAACAGCTTTGGATGTTGCTCTTGAAAATTGAGCTTGCAGCAAAACTTTACGAAGTGCAAAGCTGCACGTATTGCCAACATCTGCTGTCTGCAGTAATAGTAAGGGAAAGTCAAAAGCTACGTGTAGATGCATCGTGCCCATCTTCAGGATAGTTTGCCTGGACATGAATTATATCAGCCTTTGGGATTGTTGGCTGAAGGAGTTGTACCAGTTCATTACTATCCATTAAGGTACCATCTTGGGAAACTATCTGGTGTGTTAATACTGCCTTTAATTTGTTAGGAGTCCTATCTCCATTGATTTTTATCAAAAACATGATTATAAAGTTGCAGTCGTTAAAAGGGTTCTAATTCAAGCAAGTGATCAGAGCAGCTGTTGCTTGTGTCTGTCAGTCCATGCAGTGAGTAGAGGGAACTAACTCATCCCTGCCTGAGCAAGCACAGCTGTGGGAGGGATCCAGTTTGCCCAGATGCAGCATCAGGCCTAATCTAGTCATCTAAATTCTTTCTATAATTAGAGAAAGAGAGGTAGCTTCATGAGGTGACTCATCCCTCCTACCTTGGAAAATGATGACTCATTCGCTGGAAGTGCCTGTGTCTCACCATTGACTATATAGAGAACCTGGGCAGTGAGCTGAGATCAGATACCTGCCTCCTTTGTAGTTTAGGTGAAATAAAATCCTTTCTGTAAGTGGTAAGAGCTCATACCTAAGTTCTTAAGCAGTGTGGGGTAATTGATAGGGCTGGCAATTAAATCAAGAAGCTCAGACTGGGCTTCCCCGTCTCTTCTGTTCTAGTATGGCATAGATGGAATATCTTAAAAGACATATCCTGTTAATGTAAGTGTACTTGAATGAGGTGGTAGCACTAGCAAATACAAACCTTCAGTTAACCTGTAGTAAATTTAAAAATAATTCATTTTTCCTGTTTGCTTGTTGCCAGCTGTTTATAGAAGCCTCCCTTACATGGTAATTTCACCCAATGGAGAAAGATCCCTACATCCTAATCTTTGGAACTTCTGTGTTTTGACACAGGATTTTTTCTCCTGACAGTGGGAATTACAACTCTTCCAAACAACAAAATTTTGAAAGTTTAACTGTAGAAAAGCAAGTATAGTAGGAAATGCTGTCTCATATTCAACATATCGTATACATTAATTTTTCTTAATAGCCCCAAGCTTTTCAGTAAACATGTTAACATATGTTACCATCAGCTATTCTACCCACTCACCAAATGCTGACCTGAAGTCAGTCCTTTTCAGCATAAGTTTATTTCTTTGTATTCCTACTCTAACTGGTTATTGCTATGACTAGTACTGGGTGAGGTCCAGTAGAGGATTATACTGTTTTTCTATTTTCGGTAAACTTTATTGTGAGCGCTAGTAATCAGAAGTAAAATCTACAGTTAACCTGAGAATGATACCTGCCCATTGGTTGTGATTTATGCAGTATAAAAGGATTGATAATTAATGCTGATTATTTTGTTGATTTTTTAGATGTGGATTTAACTGATGTCGATACACAAAATCCCTCCACACATGAGGAAAAGAGCTTTCCGTAAGTATGATCCATGTAAGTAAATTGAAAATGTATGATTAGGTGAGAAATTAATATTGCAACTTAAATGAATAGTTAGAGAGCATTAGAAAATTACTAAACTCAATATTTAAATAGAAATAGCTCAAAACAAATTAAATACCTGACTCTATTTTAACTGCTCCAGGATTGACCCTTTTTAAGGATGTCAGCAACTAAAGATTGTAGTTGAAAAAAACAGCAGGACTCTTTAACCTAACTGCTGTCTGACCTGTACCTAAGTGAACATGTTAGTTACTCTCTAATAAGGTATATGTAGGTTTGGGGGGAGGAGGCTGTGGCATTCTATCTAAATCTCTGCAAGCACATCTTGTGGGTCTTTCTTCAGGCAGTTAGGTTTAATGGACTTACAGACTGTTAAGCATCTCATTATATAAAGAACAAACCAAGGAAAACCCATTGCTGCAAGAAGGGTAAAAAATCAGAAGAATGGAAAGACTTGGAAACTGGCAAAGAATTTTGATAGAAGTTTTGTTTGACCGAATATTAGGACATTCTATACTATTTGAGAAAGTCTGGTGATTCACTAGCCACTTAACCACTTAAACGTTGTTAAATAAGAGAAGCTTTTTTACTGTGCATGATCCAACCTCCGAATAACCAGGTTGGCCAGAGAGGTACATTCTTGTCCAAAACCAACTGGATGCAGTCCTGAGCAACTTCCTCTAGGTGACCTTGCTTTTGAGCAGGGGAGTTGGATTAGGTGTTGTCCAGAGTTTATCCAACCTCAACTGTTCTGTGATTCTGTATGAAGTGGTAAACTGCCTGCTTTAATTTTTGGCTGTCAGAAATTATAACTATAATGCAGGGTGTTGTTTCATACATCGTCACTGAGTCTCAAAGCTTTTTGGGATGGGATGTTCAGAGCTCTCAATTTCTGCTTGTTTCACTCAAGAATTCATTTTTTTTCCGATTTGGAATTGACTTATGACAGTTCTGAGTGGCAGCAGATTGGCCTGGCTGGTAGACGCAGCCCAAATTCCTTCCTTCCTAGAATAAGGTCATTTAAAATCTCATTCCTAGACTAACATAGATGTCCAGGGTTGTGTTCAATTCAGTTGTATTAAATGCTTAACTTGCATTTGAATTTTAGATGCCCAGTGAAGCAGTGCTAGTTAAGATGATGTTAGAGTTCCCTGTGGAGAAAGGGAAATTCTTTTGAAATCCTCCAGAGGAAGATGCTGACTAGTTAAATTCAGAGACTTAAGTTAGGCAGGTTAAATGTTCTTTTGGAGGTCTTCAGATGGGTTTGAAGTGCCTTTTAAAAACACAAGTACAAGCTAGGTGGTTTATTTAATTAGAATGCATCTTGCTCATTGTTAGGTCCATCAACCTAAAAGATAAATATTCTTTCATTTTGCAGTATGGTTCAGATGCTTTATAAAATGAATGAGGGGCTACTGTGAAGGTATTAGTCACTGTATTATTATCTTTCAGGTTTATCAGATTTTACTCCTCACTTCCTAATTTAATGGTGTTTGTCATAATACTGTGAAACAAATAAAAATGTTCCATGACTGCAGTGCTAACGTGGCTGATTGAAGGAACATTGAAATTTATCACCCAAGCCGAAAACACCACATTTAAAATCATAATCATTTTTTCTGTAGGTTGTGTGTTTCTTTCCTACTGTAATGTTTCACTTCATAGGCATTGTGAGGGAAGAACAACTGTCATGGATGTCTGTAGACCAAGAAAGTATAGGGTAAAGCACGGATGCTGCCATGTGCCACATCAGCAAACATCCCCTTTTGCTTTTTCTTTCCACCACCATCCCAGAATTTCAACCTCTCTCTGGCCCAGTAGGTTTTATTTACAGTTTTCTTTATCCCTTTCTCATGGCAGTAGAGCCTAGAACGACACAGTGTGCTGACACTAACAACATTTCCTGCCCTTTTGTTCTGTGCTCTGCCAACCTATTGTCCCTTTGTCCTTATCCCTTGTCCTTCCTCTGCAGGCAGAGGCCCCATCTGACGAATTTACTTGTGCTCCCCAGGGATTATGAAAGCCAGGAAACTTCATTAAGAATGGTTTAATAACTTAGACAAAGGAGAAGAGCAGCTGGTCCGTTAACAAGTCTCTCTCAAGCCCCATTCTCTAACAGAAGAGCCTTTCTTGCACGTGGCACAGTTTTCAACAATTTATTGTAAAATGTTACAGATGTACAGATGTACAGTTCATGCAAATGGAGTTACTGTGTATTGGATCTGCCTTGAGCATTTTATTTGAATGACCTGAGGCGATCTTATGGCAGTAGGTTTGCTGCTGTTGAAAAGAACAGTAGCTGATAGTGGCCTAAAATTTTAGTGTTTGTTTTTGCTCTCTCTGTTGCTTAGTGTGGTAATGTTAGAGGAATAGCAATTGGAGACAACCTGCTGCACTCTGCTACTCTGTGAGACAAACATCAGTAAAGCCAAGCAGCGAGAAAAGAAAGGCTCTTCATGAGAAAATGACAGCGAGAGAACACAGTCCCCGCCATGGTGCAAAATCCCGCACCATGCAACGGGCCTCCACCATTGATGTCACCTCTGACATGCTTGGCCTGTCTCTAACAGGTGGGTACCTTCGTGTCAGCTGTTCCTCTGTTGTTGCTCCTTTCAGGATCTACCTTGTACTAATGCTGGGTTTTTTCTTTTAATTGCTAGAAGATTCAAATGTGTTTGGCTATGTGGAGGTAATGAGATAAAGGAATTATGCTAAGAAATTTTAAAATCTCGAACTTGCCGTTTTTAAAATAGACAAAGCATTAAAATTGGAGAGGGGATTAAAAAGAGAAATTAAACTAGATTTTGTGCAGTTATGTTTATCAGTCAAAAATAACCAGTGAGGAGAAAATAACAAAATAATGTCAAGGTCTAGGAAGAGTCTTGGCAACCTCCTTGTTTGACATTGTATAAAATTTTCAAGAGAGTTCAGGGAGCTGAGGCTTATATCTCTCATCTTTTATGATTAGTAAATTAGGATTGTAACCCTCAGAGGCTTTCTTTCATTAGTGATAGAAACAGATACTTTCAGACCTCTTCCTAGTAACTACTACAGAGGAGATGTATCTGATTTAATAACTTGGAGTTAATAGTGGCTTTA
Organism: Pseudopipra pipra; assembly: GCF_036250125.1. Taxonomy (NCBI): domain Eukaryota; kingdom Metazoa; phylum Chordata; class Aves; order Passeriformes; family Pipridae; genus Pseudopipra; species Pseudopipra pipra. The sequence goes on along the minus strand of NC_087550.1, from coordinate 87,546,068 downwards.
ATCCTGTTGTTTTCTGCTGATATTAAATGTTTAATATTCCCATATTGCATATAATCTTGCATAAATTTACATATCTTAATATGTTTTATAAACTGAGATCATTCCAGGTTTTCCAAGTAGTTTTTAGATACCAAGGTTTACAGAATAAATATTTTAGATACCATTCATGGGTCACTGGATTAAATTTTTTTTTCTATAAAATTTAATTTCTCTCTCTGTATGATTACAACTTCAGGAAAGAATTCACATGACAGTGATGTTTGGCTAATCTTGTGTTAATTTTTCTGCTTTACAGGAAACATTCAGGACCCAGATGAGCCGATTTTAGAGTTCAGTTTAGGTAGACTTATTGATTTTTATGCTCGTTTTGCTGATGCATGCTGTTGAATGTGTGTGCCGGTTTTTAATTGTTGATTTTGAAGTGCCTTTCATATAGTAAGGTTTGCAACTTTACTGTGATTTTTATGGAGTTATGGTACAGTTTTTGTGCTGCCTGTACAGTATCTTTTGTTAAGCAACAAACAGTTTGATTTTATGATGTTTTTAAAAGTCCGTAATAAAAACATCTGTCCTATAAAATTTTAAATGTTTACTATGTGAATGTTTACTTTGTTTATATGAAGATACAGTGAAACTGTCTTCACTCTCAGTGTATCAGCAGCTCAGGTCTTCAAGCAAACTGAAGATTTGCTGGAAACACCATTTTAGGACAGAATGTTTTCTAAGAATTACCAACTATGACACATACCTTCTTTCCTGTAGTCTTTGCTGTCAAGTGTGAGATGCAGAAGTGACCTAAATTCTGAGATAGTTAAATTTGGACAAGAAGCTTGTGCATTGACTTACCTTACTTGAAGAATAAGTGGAAAATATTTTTTTCATGAAAATTCAGTCCACATTTTCAACTGCAGCATGGTTTTCTTGGCTTAATAGTGGACTTATACTTGGAAGGTTATGCTCTTACAGCATGTTTGAAATGAAAAATTAGAAAATTTTCTCAGATGTGTGTAATTGTGTTGTGAATAATAATCTTAACAAGCACTCTGAGAGCTGAATAAGGTGCTTTAAATATTTTCAAATAAATTGCAAATATCTAGAACTGCAAAGCTATTTAGGTAAATTTCAGAATTAACTGCCTGCATGTAGCTGAAGCAGAGTTGGACTACACTTCTTGTGCTAGTATCTAGCTAGATAGACTTGGTCTCTGAAGTGTAATGTAATTGTATAGAGTCAGTCACTGAAATTTTTGGTAGTCGTTTCCTACTCACCATAATCCCTTCCCAGCAGTTAAACTCACAGTAACATTTCAGAGGAAATAAATTGCTGACATTTACAATTACAAGCTACTTTTCCTCATAGTAGTGCTGCTTGATCAGTGTTCAGGTGCTTCTGTCTGTTCTCCATGGGCAAATGCCGTTTGGTAATGGGCTTAATGGAGCATGACTTCAGATCAAATGCAGCCACACTCCTGAGATTCCCAGAGGAAAACCTATGCATGGACATGGTTATAATGAGCTGTGCCAGGAGGGTGGATGGGAAGGGGTTAGAAGAGAACAAGTTTAAATTGCAGCTCTAGAGCTTGGAGCCAGACTGATCAGATTGCACGTTTACTGTTTGAATGCACAAAGGTGAGTGGTGGTAGAACAAATATTTAAGCCCTTCATTGTTTCATTGCTCGGGGTATATAAAATGCTTTTATGAATATATGGAGTCTTATGGCAATAAGATAAGGATCCTGAATCTAAACTTATTTGTCTGTTGCATACCTAAAGCTTGCAGTGAGCTGCTAACTCCATCGCTAGATCGAAAACCAAATAGTTTTGTAGCAGTGAGTGTAACTACACCTCCCCAGGCATTCTGGACGAAGCATGCACAGACAGAAATTATTGAGGTAAGTGGTGAGGTACTCCTGGATTAGATTTAAAATTGAAGCTAACACAGGAAGCATTTCTTCCTAACAAATATCACCTTGCATTAATTTTTGGCTTTTTGTTTATGATTACAGGGAACAAGTAATCCTATCTTTCTAAGCAGCATTGCCTTTTTCCAAGACTCTCTTATCAATCAAATGACACAAATCAAACTCTCCGTGTACGATGTCAAAGATAGATCTCAGGGAACAGTAAGTTTTTTTTATTCTATTGCCTGCCCAGTCAGTGTGGAGCAAGGAAATGAGAGGCAAGGAGATAAAACTAGTAACTTTTGTGGAAGAAAGCAAAGGGATAGCAGCACTGACCATACAGAAAACAAGATGGGTAGGGAAAGGAGGAGCAAATACTGTGAGATGGACTTGGCAAAGTGGGGAGCATTGCCAATTTTCTCAAATAAGGCTTGTCTGCAGCAAGTTTGGGAACCTTGGATTTAAATTAAAAAGGTCCTGTCATTTTTTCTCTTATGTTGTGGACATCTTTGCTGATCTAGATAATGGAAAGGATCTAGTAACCCTAACTGAAGCTTCTAGCCTGTGCCAAAATGCCATAATGAAACTATCCATTTGAACAGAGCTACTAAATTCCAGAAATCACCCTGCCCTGATACTTTAGTGATTTTGTTCCGTGCTAAGATTTGTTCCTTTACTGAAAAAAGTTTAAGTGACAGCGCTCCCATGTTACTACTTGGTTCTGTGGGCAACTGAGGCCATTTATTCTCAGACTGTTGTTCAGAATACTGTTTCAGGCCCCACCTGTCTGCTCTTTTGTGGCCTCCATGGACAGCAGAACTGTCTCTCTCTGTCCAGTGCTTCCTGGGGAGGCCCTGGGGAAAATGAATACCTCCAGAGGAGGTAGTTTCATCAGGAGGAGCTGAGTTTGGATCAGGGAGGGACTGTGAAGTGTTCACCAAGTCAGTCTGAGCCCTGTTCAGTCACTGCTTTCAGTGTTGCTGTAATGCTGGGCCTAAGCTTGTATATATTAGAGTACCTCTGCTCATATCATATAGAAAGAAAAACGCTTAAAGTCCTCCAGTATAAAAAGGATTTTTATTAATTACCAAATTTATGAAATTTTAAGGGTTTTTAATTAGTTATGTGTCAGCATATATAATCTTACTCTTTTTTCTTGGACTTTTGTGCCTAATAATTTTATTTTGGGCCCAAGTGCTGTGGAAAAAGCCTTTGTTTATAGTGACGGTAAATAGTTACAGTTCTCTTTTTCTTTCAGATGTATTTATTGGGTTCTGGGACGTTCACTGTAAAAGATCTTCTTCAGGAGAAGTATCACAGATTGCACATAACACTAAGGTTTGTAATGTTCTTCTCCATTTACCTTCATTGAGAATGTTCACCTTCTTCTTTCCTAGACCACATATTTTCAGGATCCTTTATAGCATCCATTTTCCTTTCTGGAATATCAGGTCCCCAGTTTTCCCAATCTAAATAGTTTATCTGCAGAAGCACAAGATGTGATCGCCTCCTAACTGGTGACCTTGTCTGGCTGAGGTAGATTTGAGATGTACTACTTCTGTTTAGTTCGTGTATAATCAAAATTTACCCATTTCAACTCTACTAGTTGGAGTTAAACTGTACAAATGAGAGTTGAAAGTTTGGTTTCAGACATTGAAATGCACAGGCAACACACAAGTGTGCATGAACATCCAATTATCTGCTCCACAGAAATGTTCACAATTTAAGCTGCTTTTGCCTAATTGTAAAATCTGAGCTCTTTCTGGTTTTACAGGAGCATTGAAACATGTGCATGGTTTTAGATTGCCTTCAACTAGGAGTTCTGTACAGCATCCCTGCAGAATGAGAGGATTGTTCTGTTGGAATAACCCATTATAAAATTATGCTGAATGGAGCTGAAAAGCTTCCTATTTAAAATGTTCATTAAATTTGAAGATTAGTAGCCTTTTATAAGTGTTTCCTTGTTGATAAACAGGTCCACCTCCAAAAAAATCTCAACGCAGAGTGTTTGTTGCAGGTCGGCTGAAAGTGACCGTGTAGGTAACATCACAGTTATTGGATGGCAAATGGAGGAAAAATCTGACCAAAGGCCTCCAGTGACAAGATCACCTGATACAATTAATGGAAGGGTGAGTATGAGCATTGTGTCAAATACAGAAGAATGCAGCCTTATTGCCAGCATTGAAATAAGCCAGGTTGGCATCTGCTGTCAACTTTCCTGTCCATCTTATTATTTAGTAGTGGTTTACATTTTCAAAGTCCTGTAAAAAGCAGCCTAGTGATTTTGAAGCCATTTTGTGTTTTGCAGAACTCTTGGGGTGCTCATGTTTTGAGTAAAGTCTTGAGGCAGATTTTCTTTTACAATGATTAAGCTTTCGCTTCAAGTGCTCATGTCCTTCATCAGAAGAGGCTCATGGTATTGTTACAGGTTACTTGATTGCTGGATGTATTTTTTTTTCTCATCCCCAAATATTTATTTGAGAGCAGGTATTTGCAGCACTCTCTCAGCCTAGACATATGTTAATTCTGTAAACCTTGTGTTCTGAGTATCTTGGTGATAATTGCAGTGGTATCTATGTATTACAGTTACAGTGTGGATTAGTATCACTTCATATCCATCCAGACCTGTAGGTACCACATACTGATGCAGTACCTTTAAGGACTCTGGAGCTGTGCTGAGGGAAAGTAGTTGAATGGCTGGGTGAAAATCTATGGCATTTTGAACTGTGCAGTAGAAGTAAATAAAAACGCTTAGGATTTATTATTTCAGCCAGCAGTATTTTTTGTCCGCAGTAAACATATTTTGACTATTTATTTAAAGTACATGTTGTGTCAAATATTTCTTTGAAGTCTGTGTGATAGGGTTATCACTGCATATTGCCCAGGCACTGAGGTTTTATTCTTTACTATTTCTGGTTTTTCTTTTTGTTTAGACCGTTTTGCCAGTTGATGAAAGTTTAACAGAATCTTTAGGAATCAGATCCAAATATGCTTCACTAAGGAAAGATGCACTACTGAAATCTGGTAAGCTGCTGTGGGCTATAACAAGTAAGCTTAGGCATCAAAAAGCTCATCTTTCCCTGTCTGCCTGTGGCCCCAGGGCATTTCAGCAGATGTTTCATTTGAGTAGGATCAGGTTGCTGATTGAGCAGTCCTCTGAGAGTCATACAAGAATAAATTATTTTATCATTTGCACTATTTTTTATTGTAAAAACAATAGAAGCAAATGTTTGCCAGTAAGTTGACTGTAAGCGACCATTGGGGATGAGGAGAGAGACAGAGGAAAGGAAGTTGTTTTAGAAAAATATTCTTGCAGAAAGATTAGTTTTCCAGCAAATGATTGCATGAGAGGAAAATGCATGGTACATAGATGAAAAAGAATATACTTTAAAAATTGAGTATATATTTCATTTGTTTAATTTCCTTACCAGCGTTTTAAGTCATTTGGAGTGGAGGCTTTTCCTGCAAACACTAGGAGAGCGGTCACTGCAGAATGACTGTGCTTGGAAAAGCTAGACTGATGCCTGGATAAATCAGATCATTACAGCAGTGTGTTATAGCACAATGATGAACCAAAGCCATTTACTTTAGAAAAGAAGTGACTTTGTACACTTTTAACTCAAACCCTATGCTTAAATAACATGATTTTAATTCTTTAGTGTTTGGTGGTGCCATTTGCCGAATGTATCGTTTCCCAACCACTGATGGAAATCACTTAAGAATCTTGGAGCAGATGGCTGAGAGCATCCTGTCACTGCACATCCCTAGACAATTTGTGAAGCTGCTTCTAGAAGAAGATGCAGCAAGGTGAGTTTGGAATGGTTAACATGTGCAGTAATACAGCAGTGACGTACCTGTACTGACTTACGAAGGAATATATCTGTGTTAACGCACAGAGGCACTGAAGAAAAATTAGTAAAATCAGCATGTTGCTGACTGTACAGTGACAGTGAATAAAACTTCACATTTTTAGGCTTGAATGTATGGTAACATACAGAGGTGCTGATAGGAGAGTAAACACATAGTGAACACAGGATCATACTACACTTGCTGCATTCAGGGGTTATATGTTCCTCTCACAAAAGTATTCAAAGGAATATATTATTCCATAGTTGTATGACTATATTACGACCTGCGCATTAAAATATGTTGTCTTTTTATATATATAATAATTTATTTACGTCAATACACTTCGTTTTTTTAACATGGTTTATTTTTAATCTAAAGGGAAAAATGAAGTTGAATTAAAAATAAAACCTATCTCAATTTTTCACAGTTGGAGGGAAATCTGAATAGATGAGACAGCAAAATGAAAGTGTAATAACTCCAGCTGCTGAGGATTTTGAGAAAGGAACAGAGACAGCAGAGAAACTAGCTGACTAGAATGAGTAATTAGAATAGCAGACAGAGAAGAAAAATCCAAATCACTTTGAAGGAGAACAGAATGAAAGCAAGTAAAATGAAACACTGTAAGACAGAAATGACATTGTCTCATTTTAGGAGGTGGGAGGGAGAAGGAAATCTGATAAGCACTTTTTAGGTTTATTATAATTTTTTTCTTTTTGAAGCAATTAACTCTCTTCCAGGCAACATATTCATTTATGAGTTTTACTTCCCTACATTTGTAGGCTGTGCTTTGCAAATCTAATGGTTTGTGTATTCTTTATAAAGGCCAAGGAATGTTAAAGAATTTTAGCTGTAGTTTTGAGTGTTGGACTTTTATTTTGACTGTTTGAATCCACTCCTACAGACCTAACTAAAAATGACCTTAATTAAAAGTAAAACTATGTAGTACTCTCATATTGTTATATTAAGACATTTTAGTTCTTTTAGAATATTTTGAAAGAATTGGTTAATCCATTCATTTTAGTTATTTTCGTATTTTGTGAAAATGGTAAACTCTCACAGGAAGATGACAGAGACTTGTTGTAATGCATGGGAAAAACTAATGCTTTTTTCTGCTGTTGAGTTTTGCTTTTTATTGACATGCACTTAGATTCTAGAGAATGAATGTATCTTGTCCAACTGTCCTGCTACAACCTTGCTGGAGCAGGCTAGGGATATGCCATTGCACATTTAGACATGGGTTATTTATTTTTATTTTATATCTTTGTTTCTCTATAGCTTTACTCACAATAGGTTTAAAGGACCTGTTCATTATGAGGTATAACCTTAACAATATAAAGAGTTGGCAAGCTTATCCATTAGGTGCCATCTGTGATGGATGTAGTTGAAGGATTTGAAGACAAAAGGAGAATTTAGGGTGAATGAAGAAAAAGATATGGCTTTCTGTAACACTGTAGACAGTGGAGTTTGTTTAGGCCTTAGCCATGAAATGTGAATGTTCAGAGGCTCTTGCTAAAATCATACAGAGATCAGTGGGTGCCTGTTGTATACAGCTGTGGGTTAATAACAGCCCACATGATTGCTAGTACCATTTGGTATGCCCTGAATTGTGTGGGTCAAAGGTAAGTACTGCTTTTGTGTAATTACCCAGAAAGACTTCCTTCTCTCTGCTCAATTGAGGTGGCCCTCAATGATTTGCACAAACACACTTTGTATTCATAGGATCTCTCACATTTGGCTGAGCTCCGTTCTCTGTGCTGCAGCCCAGAGGAATGACAGACAGCTACACAAGCACAGCTGCTTCTGTCTTAACATCCTGGTGACCTTTAAAATGTCTTGGATAATCAGAACTGCTGTCTCTTACTAAAACTCTTCTGGGCCAGAGCTCTTTGAAAGGAAACATCTAACTGGAGTGGGGAGTATTTTATGTACCTCATTATTCATGGCATGCACATCTCCTACTGTCTTAGCTCTATAGGACAAACAAATAAACTTGAAACGTTAAGCCGTGAGTTTACTTCGGGAAGACATGGCCTCAAATGCATGGCTAGTTTTGAGCAGAGACTTTGATGAGGGAGTTGTAATAGCATCTTATGCAGGAAGGAGTTTACAAGACAAAATTGAAAGTTTCTTTATCCAAGTCGCTAGTATATTTACGCTGTTGCCTATTGGCAAATCAATCTGATGTTTTTCTTGGAAATTTGTTTCCTTTCGATAATATCCTAAATACTGTGAAATACTGTCTTAAATTATATGCAGACAATGAGTTAAAACAATATTGTTTTATTTATTGTTGGATCCTTTTGACAGGTGATTGTTCTGCCCTTTCTGGGGTAATGTGCTGTTGAATTGTGTCTGGTGTTGACTTGTTTACTTTTCACCTTCTTTCTTTATTCCAATTAATATCTTAATCCAAGAAGACAGTAATACAAACATGACATGAAATACACTGAGTATTTTCTCAGCAATGCTATTGGGGAACAGTATGTAATTCAGGATTGCCATGTATGACTGCAAACTTAGCAGTCAGGGTGCAAGGGTAAAGCCAGGGTGTTTCCTGCTCATATCAGGGGATATCCAGTCATCCATTATTCTGCATGCAGGGAATCTTGAGTGCCAAAATCCTGAATCTCAGATGAAGGTTTTGTTGATTCATCTTTTGTCTCTCCAAACCCTTATTAATGCTTACGCTTCTTAGGCCTTCCCTGGTCTTGCAAACTGTTGTGTAGATACGCAGCCAACGCAGATGCTCCTTGTACCTAACATCAGATAAGTGCTAACATCCCACCTAACCTCTGTCACAGTTCTGATTTAGTTTAAGGGCCACCACAATTCAGTGGAGTGGTCTTAAAAGGTCCTTGTCCCAAGTCGCCTAACATGATGACAGTTCCCATCATTTGCAAATCCTCATGTAGTTTGAAAGTTCCTAGAGAAAAGTGGGAAGCTTTGCTTTTGACCAACACCTGAGGCTCCTGGGGGTAAGACAGTGTATTCTGCCTGTGTGGAACCAATGTACTTTGGAGTAGAACTCAACAGCTGTGCTTCAGGTTGTATGTTTGGGAAGATACCCACTCTGGTATATAGGTTACATGACAGTAAATTTGGAGTGTGTCTGCTGAAGATGGTGCTACATTGATGCAATGTGAAACTCATTCTCAGTCAAGTGGACTATGGACATAAACACCTCTCTTTCTTCCCTTTTTTTTTTTTTTTGTCTTTTTCCCTAGGGTTTGTGAACTAGAGGAATTAGGAGAACTGTCTCCGTGTTGGGAAAGCCTTCGCCGACAAATAGTTACTCAATACCAAACAATTATTTTAACTTATCAGGAAAATCTAACTGACCTGCACCAGTATAAAGGTGAATTTTTTTCATAATAACATGATTCTTCTCAACCAGGTTCGGTAGTGTTTCTCTGAAATTGGGAACCCAGAATTTTTTAGTCTGATGAGTAAAAAATGCTGCTATATCTCTTGTCTTTATTAACATTTATTGTGAGTTTGCTAGTTATCTGGGAATATTCATCTGCTCCATTCTCTTATCTAACCCTTAGAGAACAAGCATGAACAGTAACAGAAAGAATTTGATTTTTTTTTTTTTTAATTTTCTCTGCTTTTCTTTCAGCACATAGCAAATAATGAATGAAGCTTCTTGATTGTTTTAGCATAGGCACAAGGAGAGGGTTTTTGTCCTTACTTTTCTCCTGCATTTCTCAGGTCCTTCATTTAAAGCCAGTAGCTTGAAAGCTGATAAAAAATTGGAATTTGTTCCTACGAATTTACATATACAGAGAATGAGAGTCCAGGATGATGGAGGATCAGGTATTTGTTTCTTTCTCTCTTTCTTCACCTTATCCTGTTACTTTTCTCTCAATTTTTTTTATTTCCATCCTCAACCATGCAGCCAAGTTTCTACAAAGTGCTGTACTAGCCTCAGAGTCCAAATATCTTTGCAAAAGAAGAGGCATAAGTATAAATATTGCTATTCTGCAGGTGGCAAAACTAGATTCTGTGGTTAACTTTACCCTAGGTGGCACAAGTCAACCTCTGTACTAGGACTGGGTTAAGATGCTGTGTCCCTTCCATGTTTAATTGTAGCAGAATAGCAAAGGTTCTGACTGTTGTGCTTTTTCTCTGGAACCATTATGTATGGTTATGCAAAATTGCACGTGTTCACATTAAGCTTGTTTCTTCATTAATAACCTAGGTTTTCCCTTCTTTTACCAGTAATTCCTGCTAACTATGGGCACACAGTTGTCCCATGTGTCCATGTGAGGGATTACAGTAGTGACAAGTTTTGTGTAGAGACCAATGTTCAAGACTTCTTTATTACTGTGAGTGTTCTAGATTAAGAAAACAAGGAGACCTGCGTTCACATATGGGTCTTTCACTTCAAAAAGTACTTGATGGATTTCCAGGGCCTCTAGAACAATTCAGTTTTCTTTGTCCTTCAAAACACTGGCACAAAGTTTTCCAGAAGTTATTTTCAGAGTAGTTTTTGAACTTCCACAATTGTTTGACCACACTAAAGGTGACAAGCTTTCATTTGTAAGTCATTTTTGTCCATCCCAGATCAGAACTACGACATAGTCACCATAGGAGCACCAGCAGCTCATTGTCAAGGCTTTAAATCGGGTGGCTTGCGGAAAAAGCTGCATAAATTTGAAGAGGCAAAGAAACAGTAAGTAGAAATATTTATGTCAGGTGTTATTGTGCCTTTTCCCTCTGTTCCATTCTCAGTGATTTGGAAAATCACTCCATTCTATGTTTTTCTTGAATTGCATTTAATAGTTCTACTATAAAATATGAAGATTTTTCAGTGGGTTTTTTTTTCCAAAGAAGAGGGAAAACACTTTCACCTTTATATTACTGCATTTATTTGTTTACTAATGGGCCCCTTCTAATAGTCTTTTTATGGAGTCTTTAGTTTTCCTGCATACTTGTTGATTCATTTAGTTTAGTTATTTTAGGTGTTGGGTTTGGGCTCTGCCTAATTGTGGATTAGGACATTTATCTGTAGAACCTCCTCAACTGCACTACATCATGCTTTCAACCCATTATTTTCAGTAGACTTTCACCTCTCTCATAATTTCAAGGTCATGTTCCTGAGCTCTCTTTGGTAGGAAACAGCTGTGTCTGATTGGTAAATTCCTTGTTGACAAAGTGGGTTTAGTTCTGGGGCTATTGCTTGAGGCTTTTCTGCTTTGCCTAAAGGTTTATGCACAGATTACGCTTCTGAATCCGGCCTCTGCTCTACAAACAGGATACTTGACCTCCACAGTCCTGTCTTCAGGGACTAAGTGACCTCTCTGAAAGTATAGCCATATGTACTAGAGGAAGATGCAGGAACTTCGAAGGTCACATATGCTGAAGGCAGAAACACACATGGCACCCACTCCATCTCTCAAAGAAGAGAGATTGCTGTATGGGTCTGCATTATTAGAGCAGCAGGACAAGGAGTCACTGTAGCTAGGGAAGGGAGACCTTGATCATGCCCTTCTAAAGAAAGGATTAGTATAATTTGGAGCTGATAGCAGGAGGGAGGGACGTGGGAACCAGGCTCTGCGAACTGCAGAAATAATTTTGGCAATAGAGAAGTGAGTTAACACCATTCTGTGAACATCAGTCAGATATGTACTGATAAAAAGATTGATGCAAAAATATGCCTAATGTAATTATTCCAGGCTTACAGAGTGCGCGCTAGGATAGGAATGGAGGAAACTAAACCTGGAGACACTGGTATGCTAGGCTTACCCTTTCTGTTCTTTTGATACCACTATTGCTTTCTGAAACAACCTTCTTCTGTCACCCTAGCCACCAAAGTGGTCCTTACTCTTGCAATACATAAGTTCCCACAGCTTTTTTGTTTCTTTTTTTCCCCTTTGCTCAATAATTAAGCTGATTGGAGAGCTTAATTTCTATCCAGTACTTTTCCTCTAAGCTTTTCAGAACTATTCCTTCTGGGTCCATGAAAACTGCAGGTTCAACGTTTGAAGAGTAACTTTCATTTTAAGTGCTTCCATGTTGTTATAAAAGCTAGTGTAGTAGAACTGAGATCCATCTCCTCAGTTTCATTGTTACATTCAACTCCTTCTCCTTCCATTGGCATAACTGTGCTTGGTGCATTCACAACATTTCCCCAAAACAACACGTGGGCATCTGGCAATCTGTGTTTTTTTGCTTACAAGTTTAATCTTTATGTACCCGCCTTGTTGAAAAAATGACTCGAATAAGTTATTTCCCCAAATATACTTTGTTTTGTTTCTGCTTTCGGTATTTGCTAACAATCTGCTAATTTTATTTTGGTTTTTTGTTTTTGTAGCAGTTATGAGGAGTGTTGGTGAGTTTTCTGTTTCTGAGAGTTCTATAGAGAGGTTTTCTGTTGTTTGGGTTGTTTTATTTTTCTTTTCTTTGGCAAAGATCTGCTGTGTTTTAAAGTGTGCAGGGCTTTTTAATGTCATGCATCATGGCATCCCTAGTTGTGCTCTAAGTAATTGTAGCTGCTTTGTAGAACATGATGTGTGAATGAATTTCATTTCATCTGCAATGTTTGTTTGTAATGAACAGCTAGCTTCCTGGCTCTCTCTGATCATAAGAAGTTAGAAAACTGAAAATCAGAACATAAGGATTTTATATGTTTTTCTTTTTTACTTCCAGTGGAAACTGCCTGGAATGAGAAACTTTCTGCCAGAGGTGGAAGATAATTGAGATAACTCTATGTATTGTTAAATCTCAATAATGATAGATTGGGCATGGTTTATATTTCTGTAATCCATGTCTTCATTTAAACATTTTTGCTTAACTTTTGTTTATTTTTCTTAACGTTAAGGTATTCAGTGCTATGAAAAGGAAACATTACTTGATGGTTCAACAATGCAGAAGTTCTGCTCTAAATTACTCATATTGAGGTTGAACCCCTAATTCACTGAGAATTTAAGTCTGTGTTACAGTTTGCTGATATAGTACAATGAAAGCTGTTCATTTGCAAAAACAATTGCAGGTTGGAAAGTAAGTATATGTGAACTTTACACCATGAATTTTTCTCCCAATCATCCCAGCAAATGTCTGTGATTAAAAATATAGTAACTTTAATCAAATCTTAATATGTTGCATGGCCTTTCCTGCCAAATATGTCTTTATGCATGTTAACCACACTGTTGTGGAAAGAAATTGCTCAGAGGAATTGTCACTAAAATCACCAGTCACTAGAGAGCACAAATCATGTACAGAGAAAGTCCTAAAAGCTGAGACTGAATTTGCTGTATTGCATAGCAGTTCTGGGGAGTGGTGGTTCTCTGCTTCACTCGGGTGGGTGACCAAAGCACAGACAAGGAAGCTCTTTCAAGAATCACTTCTGCATTACATCCTTTGGAAACAAATCCCTCATCTCTTTTTTTGCAATGGAGCTCAGACAGATACTGGCATTAAGGTTCCCCCTTGCCTTAATATCAGTTAAGGGACAAGAATTGGATTTGTGGCATGATTTTAAAGTGTGCCCCACGCAGTCCTCCTGTCTTACCTCACAGATACGCTGCAGAAATTAATGGCATTGCTCTAGGGGTAGCAGAGGAATTCACACTTCTTGGAGGCCATGATCTGTGGTAACTGTGGCTGGAAAAGAAATGCCTCTCCATCTAGTCTCTCAGCATGGCCCTGTCCATTGAACAGTGCTGAGATTGGTGCAAACAGTAGGTTCTTCTGTGCTGTTACTATGCTGAAGCCATTCATGACTGGGGAAAAAAATAAAATTAAGATAATATACAATTGGTGTCACCTCAGGCTTGATGCCATGTTGTGAATGGGCATCGCACTTGTCACAGCTGGAGCTGATGTAAAGGATACCTTTCCTACTGGGAAGAAAAAAGCCACTATATTGCTTGACAAAGGAGTAGTGATCAGTTGGTTCTAAATAACTAACTAAGAGCACAACTTCAGCCTAAAGTAATTTTCTAAGCTAAAAGGCAGCTTTTGCGAATGGCTTTTCTCAGGTAGGATTAAATCACCCTTTGGAAGTGCTAGTCTCTCTCCAGCAGTTACAGAACATCTGTCTTGGACTGGATAAGCAACTTCTATAGACATCTAAACGTGAAAGGACATAAACTATTCTCCACTGCCAAGTAAGCAGTCTTAGTGGAGCTGCAGTATCCCAATATAAAGATATGTTTTATTGGTGTAGTTTATTTCCCTTACTGTTCGAAAAAGGCTAAAACTTGGTAGTGCTTGATACTGTCACAGATGAGTTTACTATGGGGAGAGTTGTATCATGTCCCTAGTTTAGTATATTAAGTGTGTGCAAACAGAAACTACACCGAGGACAGTTTCCTTGGATTAGCCTGGAGATACATGTTGGTTTTTTACATATCATAAAATTGCTTTTACTGGTGTAATTTGATTTAGGCCTGCAATGGAGAAAAGTATATATTGGATTTTTTTTTAATGCCACGGTGTTTGCATTATGGATCTCGTGGCAATTCTCTGAAGAAGTGAGAAGGAGTGCAGATTTTCTTTTCATAGTGCTATTAGCTATGTGATAAAACAGGTTTGTAAACCTGGCCTTAGTGAAGTATCTGTGTAGTAAGGAGAGGGAGAAGGGGGCAAGCTGTCTCTGCAAACAGCGGTTCTGTATCTGATGGCAAAATCTGTCACCCACATTCTCCTCAGCAAAACTGTCCTTCTGGTGTACAAACTCTGCCCACAGCCCCTTGATATAAATGATTAGTAAATCTGCATCTGAATGCTTTCAGTAAAGGCAGAGAAGGCTCTAGGATCATGTTCCTGCTGTGCAATTGCCCACTCACCTTTCACTGTTGATCGCTAGCTTAGGTAAATTTTTGTTGTCTGCCATTAATTCCCCAGCATGCCACTGTAATGTGCGTACCTCTAGATCAATTCTCCCCCTAAAATCAGTCTTTCTTTTTCAGCACTTCAACAAGTTCCCAGTCTATAATATACATCCCACAGGACATTGTTAGAGCAAAGGAAATTATTGCACAAATCAACACCCTGAAAACGCAAGTCAGTTACTATGCAGAAAGGCTGTCGAGAGCTGCCAAGGATAGATCAGCTAATGGCCTTGAAAGAACACTTGCTATCCTGGCAGACAAGGTAGGAGAATAATTAATTTCCCCACTGAAGCACAGTTTATTTTTTTTCCTGTCTTTAGTAGGATTTCTTAAAACATCTATTTTACCTTGTTCAGTAGTGTGTTGTAATGTGTGCAGTCCTAAATTAAAAAAAACTAGATCAACCTTTAAAATTTCCTGCTTTTATTTAGGCTGTCTCCTACTTTTCACATTCTTGCCTTCACCTCCTCTTGAGAGTGCAGTGGAGAGTGATGTCCTCCGATTCCCTCTATTCATTCATCATATTCCAGTAATGTGCATTCTTCACTTTCTTTTATATCCTTTTCTCCATAACCACCTGGGATGTTTTAATGCTCTGAGTCATCTGTCAAGCAGCAGCAACTGTGCAAAAGTTAGTGAAACAATTCTGTGTTTTTCCACTGGTGAAATAAGGAATAATGGTGACACAGCCTTTGCTTGAATTATAGAGGTGTAAACCAGTTATTTCTTGTTGTATGCTAACAAAAACCAGACTGGACCCACAGCTGAACACAATCTTACAGGGAGAAAAAAAAAAATGCAGTTTTACTGACCCCTTCTGTCCTTGAGGCAGATCTAAACGTTGTAAACAGCAGCAGTGGCCACTCAGCTTACTATAAATTGTCCCAATGGAGGTGATATGCATATAACTTTGTAGAGTGCAAAAAATAATGTGACCTCATGTAAATGTATTATTTATTCACTCTGAGTATAACTGATCTGTGGATAATAACTGATCTACAGCTGGATAATGTGTATATATAACGTAGTAAAGTCCTGTTTCCTTTTTTTTCTCTTATAGACGCACAGGCCACATAGTTTTCATATTCATATAATTTATAGAAATTCTGTAATACGACACCACTAAATAAGATGGGGAACAGGTTGCATTAATTAGTGGTTTTACCTTCAACCCTCTTTTTAAGTGTTGTTATGATTCCAGATGAGATGATGGGGGTGAAGCTTGGTCTCTCTGGTGCGGCAACTCTTGTGTGGGGTGTAAAAACTATATAATCATAGAATATATTGACTTGGAAGGGACCCATCAGGATCATCTTGTCTAACTGCTGGCCCTGTGCAGGACACACCAAGAGTCACACCATGTGCCCAAGAGTATTGTCCAAACACGTCTTCAACTCTGTCAGGCTTGGTGCTGTGACCACTTCCCTGGGGAGCCTGTTCCAGTGCCCAAACACTGGACATGTGTCTGCACGTTGTTCTAAGCTTTTGTCAAATGGAGAGCGAAGTGCAAATAAAGGTGAACTGCACATTCCTTAGTGAAATTTTCAAAAATTGCAAGGTTAACGTAGTAGTACAGACTCTGGAAATGCACCATTTGTGTTTTGGGATCCTATACTGTGTTTTAAGGACATTCTGTAAAATTTTTCTAAAGGTGCCTTTTACAGAATACTCGTCCTTTTTTGCTTTCTGTGAAAAAATACAGTATAAATTGTGTATGGAATAATAAAAAGTTTTTGAAATGTGGAGGTTTTATTGCTTTTTAGACCCGGCAACTTGTCACAGTCTGTGACTGCAAGCTGTTGGCAAATTCAATACATGGACTGAATGCTGCAAGGCCAGACTATATAGCTTCAAAAGCATCTCCAACCTCTGGAGAAGGGGAACAAGTCATGCTGAGAAATGATCAAGATACACTTGTGGCCAGATGGACAGGAAGAAACAGCCGATCTTCTCTGCAGGTGGATTGGCATGAAGAGGAATGGGTATGTTCCCTTAGTGGAATGATGAATACTTTCTTCTTTTTACTTTTGTTTGCTATGTTCTTCTTTGACAAGCTCTGTAGCTGCTCACCAGATATAGGATCGATATTTAGGAGATTGGTCAACTAGCGAAAAAATGGCCTCTATCCTATGCTCAGTTACTCCTTGGTGTGGGAATACAAACAGACCTTAATAAATATTTCTGGGTCTCCTAAACAGTGGAAATTGTTACAGTGGGTGCATAGCTTCTTTGAGATCAGTTCCAAGGGAAAGTAAATAGCTTTTAAAGTAAAAAAACCTGACCATACTACAATGGGCTTTTGCACTTCTCCAAAATAAGATGTGTTTTGTCTGTTAGCTATACAAGTCAGCCTTCCTATTTGTATTCTCGTCTGTTTATAACTTGCAGTCTGTCACTGTTCTGGCTATGAAGAGCATTTTAAAACTGTTTGCACAAAGTATTCAAATGGTTTCCTTACCACCCTGCCAGTCAAAATGAGAGTTGGACTGTGTAAATTCTGTCATTGTGAAATATAAACAGAAATTAATTAAATCTCACAAATAGTTAGGATTAATTAAAACAGTTATGAATATTGTGAAATACCAATTTTTAAAAAAGATCCAATTCATTTTGGAAATGGTTCGTTGCTAGTTTCAATTATTTTGGCATACTTTGACTTACAGTCCAAGTCACAGTAATGAGATATGAATAAAGCTAATTCAGTTATTTAGACAGTACTATAATACAGTAATTTTATCTGTTGTTCACTGAGTTATATAGAAAAAAAGATGTGTGATTGTATACAATTATTATGTCAAACACAAATTTCAAGAATAAACAATAGTGCCAATTGGAAATTGGAATAACATTGCAGGAAGAGGCACCTAAAATTGTTTGGCAAATAAACTTAGAAAATAGCTTTGCAATTTAGCACGAGTCATGCCACTACATATTGTTGGCATGCTGGTATACATTATGTATCCATAATTTGTGTGTGCACTTGTGTAACCATGATAGCCCAGAGGAGATTTTCAGAGGATTTGTGACTAGAATCATAAGAGGAAATATATTACCAAGGGATTTGTTACCCAATGTCTCTTTTCTTTTTAAATTGAGAAGGAAATGTTTTCTTTTAAGGAGAAAGTTTGGTTGAATGTCGACAAAAGTCTAGAGTGCATTATACAGAGAGTGGACAAACTTCTCCAGAAGGAGCGCTTGCAAAGTGACAGCTGTGAAGATGTTTTCCAGTGTGACGTCAGCAGTACTAGTAAGAAAGGTAATCGGGACACTCGTGCCTACTGGATAAATCCAGAAGATTTAAATGAGACCTCATCATCCTCACCACCTTCATCATCCTCACCACCATCTTCATCCACACCATCCTGTGCATGCCATTCCCTCAGAAAGACAAGTGCGTATGCCAGACACTGCTTGTCACTGCTGCTCTCTTACTGTGCGCTGGCATAATTCCTTAGCCTCCCTTACATCCCTCCATGTGTTTTTAGTTCAGTGGTGGTGTTAAGCAGTGATGTAAGGCAGAAAGGGCTCTTTGTGTACTGGGCGTGCTAAGCCCATTACTTATTTTGACATAAGTGGTCTCAGTGAAATCCTTGCCAAATCCATTGATGACCATGGCATTTGGCTTTCACTCTGGATGTTTTAAGGTGGTAAAACAGCTGTTTGGGTTAGCATATGTCAAACACCACCTCTAGCAGCTTTCCCGTTGGCTTCAGCTTCTTTGCAGCAATCAAAGCTTATTATAGTGAACCTCTTTAAAAGATAAATAGAACATGAGAGAAATGCAGGCACTACTGCAAAAGCTATGGTCCCAGCTGGGCTGCCGAAGCATGGGAGGGAGCCAAGTAGTCCCATTAGGTTGAGTTGAATTTGGATGAACTTACTGGATTTCAAAGCAAGTTTTAGCAAAAATTGTCAAGAGCTGTGTTGCTGAGGCACTCAGTTATTTAGACTTCTTGTATCTGGAAGGTAGGAATTGGCAGTGCAAGCTCTCAGTGGAATAATCCAATCTAAATTTGAGCTAAAAGTGGGTGCTGGATTGAACCCAGCATAAGGTGGTGAGCATGTGAATGAAAAACATCTTTATCAGTTTAGATTGACATTTCTGCAGCTGTGCATTAGATTTCATAATTATGTCACCTACTTATATATTTGTTTGACTTATTCTCACATTCTTTACACGTGATCACTATGACTCGGGCACTTAATAGAGCAGATGGGCAAAGTAAAGCTTTAGAAAGATTTATCTGTGTTTTCATTTCCTTTTTCCTGTTCTGTCTTATCATTTGATGGCCCTTTGTCCCTTATGTGTGAATGTGACTTCATGTCCATCCCATTGTTAGTGTCGCAGTGCAAGGCAGTACCTTAAGAAAAAGAAAGCAAAATAAATGTTAATGTATTTTTGTGTAGCTTTGCACATGATACATACAGTTTAGTCTCTTAGAAGACGGTGTTTTTCTAGATTAGACTGACGTTTTTGTGTATTAAAAAGGAATAGGAGAGTTGGTTCTTCTTTCAGAATATGTACTCAATCTTTGACTAAATTTCTTCTACCAGTTTGGTACCTATAAATGTTTTTATTTGCTAGTTAGTTTACATAAAATTTTATATGTATGTACATGAAAGTTTAATCAGTAACCTTCAATGTTCATGTCAGTGATTAAAAGTTGTGGATTTAAAATTTAAATATTAAAAAGAATAGAAAAAATCTGTGATGGGTGATATCAGAAGCTTTTCCCAAGAGAATTTGATGCTGAAAACATCTTAGAACAATAATTTTCTTTCATTTTCAGTGGATATTTTAAATCTGCTCTGGATCTTGACATTTAGACTGTATGAATGTGGAATTGGCTGCATGTACCCACCAAAGGTTTTGTTAGTGCAAAGAATTTCTTTAATCTTTCCCTGCTGTTCATGCAAAATAGGCAAAAAAAAGCTTTCCATTTAATTGACAGAACCTGGGGCAGAAACATTAAATCAAGAAGTGTGCCCAGTTTTAAAGCTAAGGGACTTGCTGCCATTTCCCAGTGCTACCTAATTGTTAGGAATCTCTAAAGTCTGACTGTCAACCAATGTTGAGTGAATTTAACTTAAAAAATCCCGAAGAGGGAATCCTGTTTCTTAGGTATCTGGTGCAAACATTGTTCATAAGTCTTAATGAGCAATCTGAGTACTTGATCACATTCTCATCAGGTGTAGTTCCTAATTAATGCTCAGTATTTTTGATGGAGGAACAGGTTCAATACTATGAAAAAAAATTATCTTAGTAGATAATAATATCACTGGGAATTTTTCCATTGAGTTACTCTCCTTGACTCCAAACCTAACCTGATAAATGGTTTTAAACTAAAGGAGGGTTGATTTAGACTAGTTGTAAGAAACAAATTTTTTTTATGATGAGAGTGGCAAAACACTGGCAGAGGTTGCCCAGAGAGGTGGAAGATGCCCCATCCCTACAAACATTCAAGGTCAGATTGGATGAGGCTGTGAGCAACCTATGTAGTGGAAGATGGCCCTGCTTATTGCAGAGGGGTTGGACAGCTTGATCCTCCCACTGAAGTGAGTGTGGAATACTCATAGACTTGGTTGTGTTAAATATTTCAGAAATTGTATAACAGAATTTTAACTAAGGTAGCAAAGTACAGTTTCTTTATTACTCTTTCAGTGTGGGTTCTTTAATGTCATTTTCTGTTAAGTGCATTGAACTTACTGCTAGTCTTTTGCTCTTCTGTTTAGCAGCCTTACTGCCAGCTTATTCTATAATTGCAGTAAACCAGTGGTTCTCAAATTGTGCCCTGTGGATCACTGGGGATTGACAGGTAATCCACAGCGAGCTAGCAGGTACTGGCTTTCCTCCAAGTCCCCATCCAGGTGATCCTCTGATCAGAAACAATGGAGTGGAGGAGACAGCCCATGCCCTTGGTGCCTGTGGGCAACCAAGTATTTCTGCTGAGCTCCTCTTCACTCAGTGGAAGTGTTTGAGAACCCTGGCGTTGAGCATTTGAGTTGCTTATATTTGACTGTGTTGCTGCTCCTTAATCATGCATGTTGCCCCTCCATTTCTGTGCAGATTGCAGCCCCACTCCGGAAGAAT
The DNA here is from genome assembly GCF_036250125.1 of Pseudopipra pipra. Classification (NCBI taxonomy): domain Eukaryota; kingdom Metazoa; phylum Chordata; class Aves; order Passeriformes; family Pipridae; genus Pseudopipra; species Pseudopipra pipra. The sequence goes on along the minus strand of NC_087550.1, from coordinate 87,525,391 downwards.
CTGGCCCAGGTATGTGCATTCATGGCTTCTGCTTCTTCTGAAAATTGCAGGGGTTTGTTCACAGTTAACTGAACAAGTGCCTTGCTGTTAAGATTGACCATTCTGAAATGGTAATGCTCTGTAATGCCACATGAGTTACTTCAGCTGTTGAGAAGTTATTATTTCCTAAGAGTACAGGGGGCATATGTTAACTTCTCATGTCCAGGTATGTGAGAGCACTTGTTCGTGGCCTCTTTGGTTTTTCCAATTGATGTGTTTTAGCAAATGGATGTAGGTGACAACGGTTTGAGGCCTGTTCCAAATGTCATTGAAATCTGTGGAAGTCTGACATCTCAGACATTTCAGACATGCCCTTTCATATGTGCTGTTGAGCTGGCCTTTCTGAATGAGAACTTGAGCAGAACAAGGAGCAGCCAAAAAGGCTGATGGAAAATCTCTGTTGTGGGTACGCACCAAGCAGTGTTGGGCATAGCAAGTCAAATGTTTCAGAATACAAAATTTAGGTGTCTTGTCCCACTGTTAGCCTTCTTTCTTCTGTCCTTGTACTTCCATACACATTTACAAGGTCTGAATAATATACCTCTTCAATACCACTCTCTCCTGGACAGATTTCTGTAGTTTCTTCCATTTGAGAGTAGTTTAATCTGAGTTCACTTAAGGTTCAGTCTTTGAACTGTTACAGTGTGGGCTCCTGGGTTTAGTGTAACCAAAGGGAAATAAAGCCTCAGTGCAGTTACGATTTTTGTTTTCACAAAATATATTAAAGTTGTTTTCAGCTACCCACCGTTTTCTTCTATCATTGAGAAAATATTTTTAATCAATAAAAGACTTCACAAGTTTTTAATTCTTGGAACATCACTTTAGTTTTTGCAAAATATGAATGTGGTCCATAAATATATGCTATTTTTTTACTTTTAAGATGAGTAATTAAAAGCAGTCAGGTCACTCCAACTTGGTACCCACATACACCCAAACCTGCATATTAAACTTAAGTGGCTGAAGCTGCAGTGTGTAATGAAACACTTAAGTGCCTGTTTAAGTGGGTTGCTGATTATACTTTACTGGATCAGGGATACGTAACTACCACTTATTTAATAAGTCTCTTTTTTAGAGATCATGAGTCATTGCAGCCTTGACCTAGATCAAGGGCAACTGTGGGTAGACAGTACTTTGATTTATGGATGCTAGGGTTTTTTAATATGAAAAGACTAAAAATATCTTTTCAAGTCTCTGTAGGACAGATGTTTTAATAATATTTTATTTCTCTGTAGAGGAGAGACCCTTTGGGGGCAAAAAGCAAAACCGTATCTCTCTCTTCTTCCCTCCTTCCCTCACCCCCACCCCCTTGCCCCTTCCTTCAAAATGCCACATTTGAAAATGTACTTTAAGGTATGACTTTGGTCAGCAGCAATCATAAGAAAAATAGCAAAAACTTACAGGACCGAGTCTGACCCTTAGTTAACAGCCAGAATTCAGTTGCAGTTGTCTGAGTGGAGACTGCAGGATTTGTCTACTGCTGTGCAACATAAAATGTTTAAAGCAAATGACAGGCATCCTGATGTTTTGTGCAATGCCGGTTTTTAAATGGAGTAACTTACAACATAAGCTAGAAACCTCTGATTAAAAAGCAGGATTTGTGTCCCAGACATACCAACAGCTAGCTTGGACTAGGTCTCTGGCTGTTGTATATCTGTAACACCTTGTTGCATCTCCATTGCTTCAAGCCCTATGTCAAATCATCTTATCTATGCATCTGCTCAGTGGAGTCTATAATAGTTTTTAAAAGATCATCTCATAGAACATAACAGCAGAGCCCAGAGTAGAGTTCATATTAGAATTAGAGCCTCGTGCTGTTCGAAGGTGCCATTGATTGATTTGATAGAAAATACACTTTTAGTAATAAAGTTCTGGTAGGAAAATTAATGAGGGGAAGACAGAAGAATAGGAGAATCCTGGTGAAAGCTGAACACTCAGAATTCTTTCACAATTATTGAAATACTGAGAGTGAAACGTTCCAATCTGATTTGAGCCTGGGAGTGCAATTACTTTTATTCCTGTCAACTACTATTCTGTCAACTACCATTGACTAAAAAATTAGAAGAACACAGGTGAAGTAGGTAGCAAAAAGCATTTAGAATTTTGCAGACTGATAAGGGTTTAGTTTTTTCATGGCTAAAATTTTAAACCAAGAGAATACACAACACAGGATTTTTGCTGACTACCCCAGATGAACCCCTGCATAGAATGTGACTGTTGGGACAAAAAAACATCTTAACAATTGCTTTATCTTCACCAGTGCACTTTGTGATTACCACAGGTAAACATATCTTTCAAATGAAGTGCTGCCAGACACACTACAGTTTTAAATCTGCTCTGAGTTAGTAACTACAAACATATATGTACATCCAGGCAATGAGATGATGATGATGATGCCCTGAGAGATATTTTCAGTTCTTTTTGTCATTCTCATTTGCTTATAGAAAAGCTCTAAAATGCAGTAAGAGAAACACTGTTAGTGTCATCTCTGTTTTGCTTTCTAAGTGATCACAGGGCCATGTTATGACATCTGACTAATTTTGAGAGAAAATACTTTATAAAACACAAGCTGTAATTCCTTGCCTGTTCTTTTGATGTTTCCTGCTTTTTTATGGCAATGGAACAGAGCCAAACAAATTCCCCTATGTGTAGTTTATGAGGTTATCCATCTACCACATAGAACCAAAGCCAAAAGGATAGTTTTGTTAATCTTGTCAGTTATGTTTCTGTTAGCAGACTTCCAGAGTTCCCCTCTTTGGCTGGTTATCAAAGAAACATTGTTACTAACTCTTAGTCCTGCCTTTGAGTCAAAATCTCAAACAACTTCCTTTCAGGGGCTTGAAGTGTCTCATTCATGGAGGTTTTGATCTGTACTTTGCCCTGTTCCTACAGCCAGCTGGGCTGGGAGTTGTGTGTGTTCTGTTTGTGAGCTCCAGTGCTTTTTAAAAATAAAACACATTGTTCTTCCCCTTAAAAAGAGAAGTGTTCTGTTTCAACCTTACATTAAGGAGGGCAAAACCAAAGCACTGTTCTATTTTCTTTTTATATTGCAGAGAGAATGGGTTTTGGTATGGCATCTGAATAATTTTTTGTAAACTCATGGAAATATTTTTTTAAATTGGTGGTAAGGCAAAAGATGATAGAAGGATAGAAAAGAAACTGAGCATGTGGGATATTTTAAGGGAGAGCAATCTCTTAGGGAGAAGGAATGGCACAATATTTGGGGTACTAAAATAGGACTTGGGCAACCCAATTTCATTTCTGTTTTTTCTGTGTAGGACCTTGAACAGAATCCCTCTGGGTCATATAATGTATTTCAGTGGAAGAAGAGCTCCAAAATACTTCCAAGGATCTAGATGACTCCTGTCTAAATCACTGTATTTAGTATTTCTTGTTAGCTCCCTCTAAGCCTTTAAAACTAATCCAGAGACAAAAAACACTTAAAAGAGTACCTACATGAATTTCTCACCTCTCTGTCTTATTATTCTTATGCTACAAATGGGAGATAAGCAGTCTTGCCTCACTGAGGTGCAATAAGGATCAGTAAGGTGGTGAGGCAGTTGAATGATATTCCTATGAGTCCACAAAGGATTCAAAGGCAAGATATTTGGGAAAAATCTCATTGACAGAAATGGCTAAGCAGATGTTCACTATTTCTGTAATCCAGTGGACTCTATGCTGTCTGTCTTTGTATGCGCTGTGAAAGGGTGTGTTTGAACATGAACATGCAGTTATATACACTTCTGTATTCAGTTATTCATGTTTCTGTTATGATTTCCAAATCAGCCATTGATCAAATCAGCCTGTTCTGTGGGCACAGATCTGGGAACTTTTACATGGTCTGGAAAGTCATAACAGCCTTACAGAGTAAAATTCTCCATATTTTCCTCATGCAATAACTACTCTGTAAGATTACTGAATTATTACCAAGCATGAAATAACCATCCAACCAAAACAAAATGAGCTCTAAATATGAATTATCAACAGCTTTGACTTGCAACAGGAAGTTTCTTCTCAATGTGTGTGTTTGTTTCAAATAAAAGTACTTCCAGTGCTGCTAATTTTATTTTTCTTTTAAGCAGGTGAATGGAGTGAAGCTCTTTATCCTTTGCTGACCACACTCACCGATTGTGTAGCCATGATGAGTGACAAGGCAAAGAAAGCCATGGTCTTTTTATTAATGCAGGACAGTGCCCCGACAATAGGGCTCTGCCTGAGCCTTCAGTATCGCAGGGATGTTGTCTTCTGCCAAACTGTAAGCAAGCAAATATGCGTGATTTGATTGCACTTCCACACGCAGTGGGATTTATATGAAATTTGAAAGATTAATGTTTTCAGAACTTTTCAGATCTCTTCCTGGGTTTTGCAGTGTGACCTCCCCTCACAAGTTGTGCTATCCTGTCCTTACTGGATAGCACTTATATTCATTTGACAGTATAATAACTTACATGTCCCCTTGGATGTGTATTCATCATTTTTTAAAAACTTATTCCAGAACTAGTGAAATATAGTGCTGTCTACGGATATAACCTTTGCCTTTCAATGTCACCAAACTAAAAGCAGAAGTAAGATGTGAAAGAGGGGGGCAAAAAAGCCCATGAGCAGCAAGTGTAGTCCCTCAACTACCTTTTGTTGTTTTCTGCATTGAGAAAGCAAATAGGACATATTGCATCTAAGGAGAGAAGTCCAGCTACAGGGAGAGAAATGAGTTCTGATTCTTTTTCCTAGAAGTTCTGTTTTTGGAACTGCTGGCATCTCTTGTGTCAGGCACTGACTGGCAGGTGTCTGCACTAAAAAAACTTCCGTATTCCTTTTGCCCACTTTCTTCCTTTGCTTCTGTAGTGCATCTACTTCCCTGTGAAATCAGTATCTCATTCATTCATTTCAAACAGTTTATCTCTTGGATGTCATTTGGCAGGGCTTTTGTCCCAAAATGTAATATCAAAAATGTAAAACAAGTGACAGGACAAGAAGAAATGGCCTCAAGTTGTATCAGGAGTGGTTTAGATTAGATGCTAGGAAAAATTTCTTTGTGGAAAGAGTTGTCAAGCACTGGAACAGTCTGCCCAGGAAAGTGGTGGAATCACCATCCCTGGTGAATATCTTGTAACACTAGAGTTTAAATCTGCATAATGCAAACAGATACTGCATTTTTAAGCTTTCTCAAATGCCATTCTTAAAAAAAAAATAATTTATTTATACTATGAAAATTTGTGGCCTGGAACCAGGTGTGTCGATTTTCTATCTGAGAATAAAACAATTCACTCTTTTGTGATTCGTAAGTTGTAGGCCCTACCACAAGTGATTGTGTCCTGAAAACAAATAGATGCAAGATATACAGCAGTCCCATTTTGAGAAAGCTTGTGAGATGAAAGCAGAGTGTCCTGAATCTGATTTTATGAATTTGTGGGGGTTTGTTGGTTGGTTTTCTCTCTTCAGCAGGGAAAAGAAGAGTGATGTTTAAGGGAAAAGAGCATCTGTCAGACAGATTTTATGGCACCTCTTATAAGTGATACTGTTTTTGTATGGGGCTGAAGTGCTTTTTTTGTCTTGAATCACTTCATTCTTGTCTGTTTTCTCTCTCACAGCTGACAGCTCTCATTTGCGGTTTCATTATCAAGCTGAGGAACTGCCTGCATGACGATGGATTTCTAAGACAACTCTACACCATTGGCTTGCTGGCACAGTTTGAGAGCCTGCTGAGCACTTACGGTAAAGGCACGGGGGCCAGTGGGTGTGATTATATGTAGAGTCAGAAAATTCTGCATTGAATTGGCTATAGCAAAATAGGAATGTTTGGGACAATCTGCAGCTCAGCTACAAAATGATTTTGAAAACTGAAATGCAAAGCTGGATTATATCTGGGAGTAATTAATTAGCTAACAACTCTGAATTTCTTTGCACTTACTTGAATTACTTCTAAAAGATAAAGTGTACTTGTCTTATAATGTCAAAGGTTTAAGAAAGACTAAAACATGTCACAGTGGTATTTTTTTCCCAGAAAATAAATGGATTAAAATTCTGGTGAACTGGGAGAAACTGTGCCCAAAATATACTTTTTGAATTTTTTTGACCTTCTGTAGTCTTACAGTACAAAGTGAGGTTGAAGAGAGAATATAAAAAGGAAAAGCACTTCAAAGCATTTCACTCCTGTGTTTGAACAGCCATCTGGATGCCACTTAGGGAACGCTTTACCTGTCAAATCCAGAATACCTTGTAGCCTTTCTGACACGAAGGGTGTCATGGCTCTGACAGTGCTGAGAAGTACTTACTAATATTATCTAAATTGGAAAATCAGCATGTAAGCTACTTGAAAAACAGTCATCTGGACTGCTGTAGATAACTGGTGTTTTCTAAGCCTGCTGAGCCACAAAGTCAGTCAGGACATTGTCTGTAGGTCAAGGGGGAGGCCTGGGCTGTATGACCTCTTCGTCTGTGGAACTTCTTAATGGAGTGATGACCTACTGTCATCATCAGATTGATAAAGGGAAGTTGTACATAACAAATAATGATTATGATTCACTTTTTACTCTTTGATTTAGGTGAGGAGCTGGCAATGCTGGAGGACATGAGTTTGGGAATCATGGACTTGAGGAATGTAACCTTTAAAGTAACTCAGGCTACATCAAATACATCTACTGACATGCTGCCAGTCATCACTGGGAATCGGTAAAAAAAAAATCAAATATACTTTACTCTGGATGAGATGGAGATATGCCAAAATTTAGCTTTTTCTACCCAAGTTGTAGGACAGCTGCTATATTAATGAGCAAAGCAAAAGCAGCTTTTGTTAGGAAGTTAGCAAAACTAAATGTCCATGAGGATGTAGTATCAACATTACAGGTTGCTGCAGGTTTATTTTTTGAACTAGACTAGATCTTCTGATTGGGAGCAAGCTGTAGCAGTTCCTTAAAATCAGTATTGATTGATACTTGGTTTTTATTGTGTTATACATTTGTTATTTATTTATATATGAACATAATAGTTGTATTATGTTCTAGATGTTATCCCTCTTTATGTAAATAACATGTTCTTGGAATGTAGCTTTTTGATCTTTGTGACTAATAGCTGTTTACTTCTTTTCAGTGATGGATTTAATGTGAGGATCCCTCTGCCAAGCGCCTTGTTCGATTTGTTGCCGCGAGAGATTCAAAGTGGCATGTTACTGAGGGTTCAGCCTGTTCTTTTCAATGTGGGAATCAATGAGCAGCAAACCTTAGCAGAGAAGTATGTATTTAGTCATGCAAGCTCAACCTTAATGGCAGTTTGGCAGTGGAACTGTGTTGCTCTGTAATTGCACTGTTACATTACTAACAGTGATTCAGTTTCTCCAACACACAAAAAAGGGAATAACAAATGAAGCTGTCAGATGCCAAATAAATGAAAGGAGGTCCTTCTTTATGTACCACGTAGCTGTGAAGCTTCTTACCTCATGGGTTTGAGACTAGTGCAGGTTTATGTGGTTCAGAAGTGAATTTACAGATGAGTAAATCTGTCATGGGCTATTTAACACAGAGGTGCTGCTTGTGACTTTATACCTCTGTGAGTAAGAGATCATTCTGAGTATTGCTGTGTATTTGCTCTCTTGGTTTTTCACTGTCCTCTAGACTCCCTCTTCTGGTCACTGTCAAAAACCTGGATAATGGTCAAGATGGACCTTGATTTTAGCATATCCTTGTAGTGTTTATATAATGCAAAATTGCTTTTGTAAAGCTGAAAAATATGTAATTATATTTGCTATGGAAACTGCTCAGTTTTGGAAGAGCCACCAGAGCTTCCCGCTGTTATGGCCATATCCTTTAAAGAATACATTGACAGAACACTGCTCTAATGGAGAACTCCAGTGAAGTCAGGCACATGCATATTGTGACAGCAGCCTTGGTACTGGCGTGGAATATGCACTGTGATGGTGGGCAACTAGAAGAAGTCTAACAAAAGCATTCCAGCAATTACTGTTGTCCTATATTGCCTATAAAGGTGACTAGCACAGATGTCAGCAGTCTGTGTGCATATCTGTGTGTATATATATATATATATATATATATATATATATATAGTTAAATGAGATTAATCAAGGCATTGTTGACAATATTTATTACATTTTTTTTTCACCTTCCTTTCCTTTTTTCCACTCACACCCATGTCTTTTCTTCTTCTGTAATACATTATTGCAATACTTCTCTGTTACACTCAACTCTGCCCTTGAATGGTTAGGAATTCATGGGATGAATCTTTAAACTTTTTCTGGGAGTCACATTGTCAAGTGTAGTTCCTCTGAAGAAGAGGAGAAACCTTTTACTTCGGGCTTAATTGTTCCTTTCTTCACTTTTTTAAGATTTGGAGACACCTCACTGCAAGAAATAATTAACATGGAAAGCTTAGTGCGTTTGAATTCGTACTTTGAGCAGTTCAAGGAAGTTTTGCCTGATGATTGTAAGTATTTGGTAATTAATGACAAATTTGGTTGAACAGCACAATTCAGGCTGATTTTTTCATTTGTTTGCTTTATGTTAGTTGTTTAAATGTTGATCATACAGCAGCATTAGTAACCTCCAAGAAATGATGCAACTCTATTTCGCCAGGTCACCTTGTCAATAGAAGATCAGGTTAGTCTAACATATTGTTTGTTGTGAGAAGATAAGTAGTCCAAAAATATGTATGTTACCCATGTAGGGTTCTTTTTCTCACATAATATGTATGTTACCCATGTAGGGTTCTTTTTCTCACATAATCATTTCTAACAGTGAATACCTCTTATTTGTTCAACCACAGCTTTACTTGGTGTTCTCTATGGTTACCCCTTCAGAAAAAAAAACCAAACAACAAAATAACAAAGACAATCTGTTTAATACTTGTAGTTGATTTTCTTGAGAGTCTTGCTACATTTGTAAGAGATCATGTGTAACACTTGAACATAGAAGACGAGGTACTCTGAAAAATTTCAACTGCTTTATTTCTGCTTAGTGAAATATTAATAAACAGATATGACAATGCAGTGTCCTGTCAGAGTGTTTCTTGTAACTGACAGCTGACCAGCTTGCAAATTTAAAATTGAAAATGTGAGCAGAATAGAAAATAGCTTCAGAGTTTCTGTCGAGACACACTGTCGAGACTCCTGTCACCTCTGTGACACACAAACCAATCTATACTATACCAATCTTGTTCCCTTTGTTCATTCTCTTATTATATTGCTATTAGATTCTAAGTCCCTGAAGTTTTAAATAACCTGAATTTATATTTCCAATTGAGTTTAATTAAACTTGAATGTGTTTTTTTGATGGTACTAAGTAATTAAGAACTCAATTAATTGTTGTAAGCTCTGTAAGTTTCAAGAAAACACAATTATGTTTGCAAAAGGCAAATAGGAACACTTATCTTTGTAAATGATCTGTTGAATACAGATAAATAAGTGGAATTGGTTTTGTTTGTTTTATAGGTCTACCTCGATCTCGTAGTCAGACGTGCCTGCCTGAACTGTTAAGATTTCTGGGACAAAATGTACATGCAAGGAAAAACAAGAATGTTGATATCCTTTGGCAAGCTGCTGAGGTATTTATTCATCTAAGCATCTCTCTATAGTTCAGCTGATTTTCTGTATGCATACATGTTTTCTCTTTTTTATTATTGGTATGTTTGTATTTCTTCATTTGCTTGTGTGTAGTTTGGAAAGCTGCCAGGTTAAACTTCCTCTAGAATGAAACATGGGAATATAAAATATATTTTCCACATCAGAATTTTCCCTACAACTCACGCAATGAAGTTCTGCTCTCTCAAAGATGACAAATTTTAACATCAAAGTCCTACACAGCATTTGTGTCTCTAAGGAGAGGTACAGATATGTTCTCTGACAGAAAGTTATGTATATGGACAAAATGATGGATTGTATATCCTGTTTCTAGATATGCCGCAGACTAAATGGTGTTCGATTTACAAGCTGTAAAAGTGCCAAGGATAGGACTGCCATGTCGGTCACCCTGGAGCAGTGTTTGATCCTACAGCATGAACATGGAATGGCTCCACAGGTTTTTACCCAGGCTCTGGAGTGTATGAGGAGGTAAGAGTTTGACTGCATCACTTATTCCTGAATGAGGAACCATGCAAACTGCAGAGGAGTGGTGGTCTCTGTTTCTGTCAAAAGAAAAAACAAAGTAAACTAAAGTCAGAAAACTGCAGAACTGACTGCTAAAATTCATCCCTCCCTTGCATATGAGTTGCATATGCTAAAGCTGGTTCTTACCAGTTTTATATCAGAGGGGCTTGACTTTTCAGTAGTAAAGGAGTTTTCAGAGAAGCATGTAAAAACGTGTTTTCAGTTAATGCTGAGCTTATAGAACAGGAAACTGGTGCTTCTTTGGAAGTTGTTTAATGATAAGGTTACCTGAACTGTCACAGCACTGGGTTTCTTAGTTCTAGATCAGGCAGATTACTCAGGGATGGCCTGTCTTTTGTTCTTTGAAACACAGACACCTGCAGTTTGCACTGGTTTGCCACATGTATTCTTTAGCAGTGAAACACTGCTCACTGGGTGAAATGTATGAGTGTTTCACACTACAACAACCAAATTTCATCACAATGTGTCAGTGTGCTGTTGTCGTATCAATATAATGATGTTCTGTATTCTGAAGCAGCAGAGATGTTTGCAGAATTAAGTACTGTACTTAAAGAAAAAAATAAAATCTGTTTACTGTTGTTCAATGCCTTGTTTCAAGCACTGCTGGAAAACTCCGTAAGTCACATACCCAAAGAAAGGATAAGAAATCTAGCTTTAGTCTTTATCAATGTAGTTCAACAATGCTGTTCAGTCCTGTTTTTCAACATTCACTCTTACTGAATGTACTGTACTGTGTGTCTTTTCACCAAATTCTCTAGAGTGTTCAATTCTCTTATCCTTTCTGTATGTTTTTGCTGTTTGACCCTTTCCTACTCTTCAGTTGCCTAGAAGAAAAATGTTTCATACAATATAACACTTCCAGCCTCTTACACTAATAATTTGAGGGGTTATATCTACATCTAATTGGATGTCACTGGACTTCTTCATTTTCACTTTTTTTGCTGCACTTTTTGCTGCATTGTTACAGAATTATTAAAGTATGTGAAAACTGCACTCAGAGACTAATTAAACCTTGATGCTAGAAACAAAATTTGAAACAATTTCATGAGAGAGAAATTATTAACTTAAAAAGGAACTAAGTAGCTCTCAAACATCTTTAAATTATGCAACTTGTCGACTTAGACATCTGAAGCAAAAATAGTTTTGTTTCACAGTTTTATATTTAATAAGACTAAAAACAACTAGGAAAAATACTGGGAATCTTGTTACTTTCTTCAAATTCATTACTGGGTCCATGAAGTTCTTTTAATGCAGTCGTGGGCACAGTGGAGAGAGAGGTTAATAATAACACTGTTTTGGTCCTACCCATTTAATATAACACAGGATCAGATACAATATTGACCCAAGAAAAATATTGCTTTATGTTGACCTACTCAGGGATATTGAAAGAGGGCCAATTTAATCAAAACCTTTGGGTTGAGTGTTCTGTCAACATCAGGGACTTGTTCTGGCAGGTGAAAGACGTGACTTTCTCTTCTGTTACATCTTTGACTAAGAGAGATTGTGCAGAACAAATACTGACTAGTCCTGAGGGAAAACCAAGATTAGACCATTCTTCAAGCTCATCACTCTTTCTTCCTCACATCTCATTGCTCTTTGGGATACATAGCCGTGTTTTTAAGATTACTTGTTGATTTTACTCAGGAACAATGGCACAGAATTAACAAAGTTTAATGAGACAGATTGTATTATGGAATAAATATGGAGGAGTCCAGCTCCACCGAATCCCATTTCAGCCTGGACAGGTTGGCCTGGCCTAGATGATATATATAGGACATGAAAGGGCAAATTACTTCCAAGGCATTCAGAAAACTTGGGTATTTTTCTTGTAGCTCGGCTCTTTTATTTATGCAACTGTACTGGAAAAGGAAGGTTTGGTTCATTCTTGGAGACTTTTGAAGTTTCTGGGGTAGTTGGAAAGACAGGGAAGAGGTACTAATAAGTTGTGAGACTCAGAGAAAGTATTTAATCTCTACTGGTAACTTCCCAGAGAAGAAAAGCATCCTTGCTCCATTCTTGAAAAAAATTAAGAAAGCATCTCTTCTTCCATGTGATGTTGATCTTCAGAGGTGTTAGTTCCCACTTGTCCTCAAGGACTTCCCTTCCTTCCTGGTCTTGTGATAGTTACATTCAGTGAGCATGGACATCAGGGAGAGAACGTAGAGTGCTCATTGTAGATTCTTGTAGAAATTCACAGATACAAGGTTGTGGTTTTCACCTCAGAAACAAATATCCTATTAGAATAAACTCACTTTTCTGTAAATAAGTTACAGCTTTTCCAGTCCTAAATGAAATATATGGTAACTCACAGCCTACAAGTAGTAAAATCTTGATGATATGTCTGGAAGTCCAATCTGCAGAGGAAGTGGCTACCTGGCCAGTAAAGGCAGATCAAGAGCCAAAGTCCAGATGGATCATGTAGCCTCTTCCATCCTGAGAGTCATGTTTGGATATGACCACTCACTGCAGTAAAACAACCATGAAAAACTTGCTTGGAATTCTTCAGTTATTGATATGCTTTAAGAATAAAATTGTGTTGAGTTGACCTTGAGCACCTGCCAGATGCGCACCCAACTGCTCACTCACTGCCTCCCCTCAACAGGATAGGGGGAGAAAATATGTGAAAAAGCTCATAAAGACAGGGAGATCCCTTGCCAATTACTGGTACAGGCAAAACAGACTTACCTTATAGAAAATTGATTTTTTGCAAGTGGATTTGGGATGTTAAGAAACAAAGACAAAAATTAAAGAACCTTGCCTTCCACAACCCCTTTTGTCCTAGGCCCAAGTACTCTGGTCCTCCATTCTCAGCTCCTCTGCCTCCTCCCCATGTTGAGCAGTGCACAGAGGATGTGGAATGGGGGTTTGCACTCAGTCCATAACAGCTCTTCTCTGCTGCTCCTTCCTCCTTGCACTCTTCCTCCACTCCAGCACAGGTCCTTTCCATGGGCTGCACTGCGGATAGTCATCTCCATGGCTGCAGGGGAAACTCTGCTTCAGTTTTGTGCTCACAGGGATGTTTCTCACATCTTTTCCCATTGTCCTTCACTGCCATGCAGTGTTTTGCCTTTTCTTACACAGGCTTTCCCTGAGGCACCAGCGTGGCTGAGGGGCTCAGCTGTGCCTGTGGTGGGTCCACTGAAGCTGGGTGGAACCAGCAGTGCCCAGCATGGGGCAGCCATGAGAGGATTCCCATATGCAAGCTAAATTAGCAGGGAATTTGCTTTGTCTCTTTACCCTAGTCCTCTCCTAGAGGTAATCTGCTGATTAACGTTTTATTTAAGACACTGCACAGTTTGGTATATTTGACATATCCAAAAGGTGACTTTTCACCCCTCGGGTAGAAGCATCTACATGGGCCAACAGTGACAAGGAAGCACTTTCCAGCTCTTGCCTCCATTCCCACCATATGTGTCTGTACATATGTCTTTGTGTAAAATTGAGTAGCTTGATACTAATTTTTAATGGTGGAGATGTAGCATGTGATTTTGATAATGCCATTTTGTCATTTTGATCCTTCCTTCTTTTCCTTTCCCACTGTTTTACTTTTTATCTATACTCTAAAACACTACTTCCTCCAGGCTATTTTGCTGAGCCTTTATCCACCACTTTCCAGTCAACATTAGCTTTCCACTGACTGATTCTTCTGATCACACACACACATCCTCCTCCCTATCACTACAAAAATAATTGGGATTTGTAGGCATCACAGATCCAGTCTACCCTTGTCCAGCGTAGGCACCAGGAAAACATATTTCGATCACTGATTTGGATCTGTTAATTCAGATCAGAAATACATTTGGTTTCCTTTCCTGCCCACCTAACTCCATTTGACTTGAAGTGTCACCAGCTTCTGAATGCTATTTTTCTCTTTCACCACCTCCAGGGTCTATCTGTTTTCTTCCAAGACATTGTCCATTGGTTACCTAACCTTGCTATGCAACCAGCAAGGTTATGGAACAGTTTTTATGGATGGAGAGAGTGCGCTAGTTCTAACAGGATCAGGCTCATGGGTTGCACTTAGTTGTTGCTTTGCAAACTAAAGATAGAGTTGGACTGCACAAGGTATAAGAGTGATCCAGTATGAAAGGCCACACTACAAAGCCTCAGGTTACCTGAAGAGGTATTTGCCACTGTATCATCCAGTGCTCAATGTAGGAAGTGGGGGCACAATGAGATGGGCTTTGCAGCATGTCTTGCCTTCATGTGCATATATTGAGGCACTTCAGAAACATGCATTTTGAGAAGTATATTGATACACCCTTGAATTCACGTCAAAGCAGAGAAACAAATGGGTGATTTGGGTTTTTTTGTTTACATGTTGAACAGGTAGTTAAGAGGTTAAACTAATGCACTGCCGCCCACATGGAAAGATGTTTGAAAGGGTCAAATACTACAATGGTTATTCATGTTCAGCTTGCTTTTCAGAGCTCCACTTCTTTGCAGCATGCCAAAGCATGGCAGAGCAGCATGGGGTATTATTGCTTGGTAATCTGAAAGAATGAACATGGAAAACCATTTATGTTCAACCTACATGTGTTTATTTTCACTAGACTACAATACTTCTTTCTTATTTTTCTCTTTTATTCTCTTTCCCTCTCCTTATTTCTACAATTGTACTGATACATATTTTTGAGACCTTTTTCCACTCTTTCTTTACTTCCATCTTCTGATTTTGTTGTGCGTTCTTCCATGTTTTTTCATTTTCTTGACCACCTTGTGTTGCCATCTCTTTTTATGCATTCATTTGCATGTCCGTCTTCCTTTCTGTTTTATTTTCCCTCTTCCCAACCTTCTTCCTTTTCACAGCATTGGAACACGGGAGATAGTCACGCAGAAGAACTTGAGTGGCTTGGTGCCCATCCGAGATTTCAGACTAGATCCCAGCCTCCTCTACTCTATTCCTTTACTAGCTCTCAGCCCCAATTTACTGATTGTGTGGCTGTTTCTGAGCATAGCGTACCTGGTGGCCAGATTACGTTGCAAGTGAAGATTAAGTTAAAAACAAAAACAAAAAAAGTGCTTGAATGTGTATTGCCACTTGGTACCTGCTGGACAAAGGAATGTGTCATAGCATTGTCTGCCAAGAATTATTATTATGCCTTACAATTTTACGTTTCTATTGTACTAAACTGTAAATATACATCAAATTATTTTATCAAAAAGAATTGTATTGAAACTTTAAATTATTGTTCTGCTTTCAGTGCTTGTAACATAGTCTGACATTGGCCTGTTACCTCGTTACTTTAGCTGGCCTGAAGATCTCTTACCAAATATAGTTTTATGTTACTTGTTTCATGTATTCCAGAGAAAGGAACTCTATCTGAAAAGAATTTGTATCTTTTTGTATATTTAAGGGGTATGCTAATCTTGCCTTTCATTTTTACAAGGTATGAAGAGGAAAAATAAAAACACGGGTGGGGTTTATAAGAAATTGTAAGAAATTTATTTAAACAAATTTCTACCTTCATTTCAAAGCATAATATCCAAATTACTGGACAGTTTGTAGAACCATAGTCTTGTTCCTTTCTCATGATTAAGTATGTTCTAATAGACTAGTGTACCCACTCAAAAACCAACTTGCCGTGTGCTGCATGCAGAATTATTTCATTCAATTTGTAGATCTGCATTTTGCAATGTATTAAAGACATAAAGAGAATAACTTGTGGTTAGGAAGGGGATGTAATTGGCATTAGCCTGCTAATGATCCATTATCTGTTTCAGGTGCTCTGTTATAGAACTTATTCTGAAATAGAGTCATTATCATCCTAGAAGATAAAGATATTGGTCTTTAATATTTCAGGCAAGAAGAGGGAGGTATCAGTTAGCTCCTGTAGTAAGTGGGTTTGAGGTTTTCCATTGGGCTTTATTTTAATTACATTAGACTAAATATTACTGTTATTCCATTTTTAAGTGTTGGACAGCTTTAATAAATTATGATGCTGATAGTGACTTAGTGATAAAGGAATGATGGTAAGTTAACATGTATTTAGGTGGTGAAACTAAAGCGGCTTACCTAGTTTAGTGATGCAGATAAATTTGATCATCATTTATATATAACATCAAACTGGGGAAGGCCTGTTTAAACTGAAAGGTTTTGTTGGTTCAGTGCTCTGGCAGAGCTTGTCAATAGCAATAGCTGATTAAAAAAAACTAACCTCATTTAATGTAGTTTGATAAATTCATAAAGGGATTTACTTCGCTTGGTGCCTGAGATGATTTTGGGCTTCTGAGGAGAACTAGTACTGTGATTTGTATTTTCTACTGTTATTAACTTGCTCAAAAACTATAGGTAGCTATAGCTTTTATTATCAAGTTTAATGGAATTTGAAAGCTGCTGGAAGAGGTATGCTAAAAAAAAACCAAAAAAAGCACAGTTAGAATAAAAATTAAAACTAAATCCTAACTTTGGATTTAATTATTCTAACTAAAAAAAAAAGTGTGTGTTATATTTGTGTCTTCATGAAATCAGACTGTACAGTACACTATCTCCTGATATTTTCCTCACTATTCTTCCAATTTTGTTTTTAAAAGAAAAAAAAAAAACAACAAAACAAAAACAAAACACCAGAAAGACATATCTGGGGTTTTATATATATATACATATATATATATATTTAAGCATGTATCCTATTTATTTTTAGTTGCTATGAATTTAGGTACATCCTTACTGATGATGAGATTTAAAATCATGGTATGATGGTATTGGACATACCCATGTCCTCTGCTGATACCTGGTACCACTGTGTCTCCATAGTAATCATCTCTTCCTTCTGATTAACACTGGTTCATTTGCTATTGGGTGCCCTAGTCTACCTTTTTACAAAGCAAACAGTTGTGAGGTTGGACTGTGGCCTTGTTCTTGCAAGTCTCAGTCTAACAAGATGTGAAAGTAACTTTAGTAGAATCACAGCTGAAAGGGACCCACAAGGGTCATTGAAGTCCAACTTTTGGCCCTGCACAGGACCATCCCCAAGACTCACACCATGTGCCTGGGAGCATTGCCCAAATGCTTCTTGAGCTCTGTCAGGCTTGAGCTCTGTCAGGCTTGGGGCCATGACCCTGGGGAGCCTGGTCCAGTGTCTGACCACCCTCTGATAGTAGAGTGGCAGGCATGTCCACTGAACTCCCTGAAATTATTAATCTCTTCAAAGTATCATCACTGCTCATGACTATCACTGAGAATTGTAGTAAGACCACACCTAGATTCATCTAGGCTTTTTGAAAACAAATAGGTTTTTTCTTTTCTTCTTTAGTGGGGACACGTTTTGGGTTTTTCCTTTTTGAGCTTGGTCTGTGCTTTCATTTGGGCATTGAGATTTAAGATGCTGTACTGCTTACTGCTTACAGCAGAAGAAAGATGGCACATGAAATGGTGTGTGTAAAATATGTTTTTGTCACCATCTCTGTGCCATAGAGGGGCATGTGCAACAACCAGATGCAGTGGAATGCATTGTGAACAGAGTGATTCACTTTGGAGTTAAAATGCTCATCCAGCATCCCATATTTGCTAATTAAACTTACTGCTTTTATTAGTGCTTTGAAGTATAACTTGTGCAATTTTTTGATGAATCTATTTAGCTGCAACAGCCATTGGGGGAGTTCTGTAACACAAAAACCAATGCCAGGAAAACCATGTTCTATGTCTGTTCTATAAAAGGCAAGCACAGAATGTGCTCTGGAGACAAATTTCAAACTTACTGTTTCTTAAAGCAAAAAAGTTACAGTATGTTATGAAGTTAAAGTAGATGTTACATACAGAACACAGTTACAGCCAGTTTCATTGACCAAAATTAGAAGAACAGTGAAGTCAGTGAGAGTACAAGAGCTTTCAAACTGAACCAGAATCCAAACCCTCCTTTTGAATCAGATGACCACAGCTTACCTGGTATATGCTGCAGTCATCTCCAAGACAGGACTAATGTGACATTTCCACCATAAGATGTTGTACTGTACACTTTGCCATGAAGGTCTAGTATTAATTGTTTAGGTTTCAGTCCTCAGTCAGGGAAAGACATTCTCCTGCAAGCCTAAATTGATTTATAATATATATTTAAAAGATAGTGCTTCCTCTTTGTATGTCTGTTTTTTGGATATAAGCAAAGGAACTCTGAATTAGAGTTACAAATGTAAAGAAGCCTTATAACCAGAGTAGTTTTCTATTGTAGCACAGAACCTCTTTGTAATATGGGGGGCAGTTGCACCAAAACAGTGGGTGAAAATTAAATTCTGCACAGCTTTGTTTCATTGGGGTGATGACTGTCAACAGAGACAGTCTTTTTTGCACCTAAGCAAAGCTGCTATTTCATGATTAAGATTTTTTTTTTAGACTGTTGGTTTTCAATTCAATTTATGCATGCAGAGATAACTGGAAAGTCATTATTTTTGTATTGGCTCTAATCTTTTAAGTAAGTACTGATAATACTGACATACAGGGAACAACAAAATTACTTTAAAGGTCTTATAGAGAGATCAGCAGTTTTTCTTTTTCAGCTTAATGTATTAATAAATTAGCAGGACTGCTTTTAAGCAATCCCTTGGGATCCCTTGTGCAATGAAGCAGCATGTGAACTCCTCAGCAGTGTACCCTGAAATACATGAAACCGTCACAAAAGAACTTTTTCAGTGGAAGTGCTGCTGCTTTCCAGAAATGCAAAACTAGCAATCAGACATAGCATGTGTCCATTCTGTGTGCTTCTTACCAGCATTGTATGATGAGTCATCATTTTTAATATTTGCAGTGGCAAATTAATTAAACGCTCATTAAATATAACCAACTTTTTTTTAATGCTATAAGATAACCAGTTCATTTCATCTAAGTCTTTTTTTTTTTTTTTCCTTTTTACTGCTGTCATTTTTTGTGCTTGTTTTTTTTCCCCAGTGAGGGTTGTCGCCGAGAAAATACAATGAAGAATGTTGGATGTCGCAAGTATGCATTTAATTCCCTGCAACTGAAGGCTTTCCCAAAGTATTACAGGCCTCCAGAAGGAACTTATGGAAAAGTTGAAACATAAACATACCATGTCCTTTAATTGCTGTTCCATTAAAACATGTGGATACACTCTAGACTAATACATGAGTTTGTCATCCAGAAGAGATGAATAACCTTTTTGTACGTTTTGCTAGGTTATACAGAGCATGTTACTTACAGAATTGGAATCTATAGTAACAATTATTCCAACACCTTAGCTTGAGAATAGTGTGATGACTCTCTGCCCGTTTAAATAGCCTTCAGTGTATGTCAGATGAGCAGATATTGTGATATTTAATAATTACCTATATGCAAATAGCTAGGTACCTCCTGGATGGGAAAGGACTCTAGGAACGGCATTTAGGCAGCTGTTTCACATAACATCTTTTTATACTGAGTTGACTTGAGATTGAGCTTTTCATAAACTTTTTAAAACTGAGAATAAAACTCAGAAGTTGTAAATAAAAAGGGATTGGATCCTAGACAGTCTCGTAACTGTAGAATGTGTTGTTACAATCAAGAAATGGGAGTTTAACTTAAAAAAATCAGCACAAAAAAAGCCAGGAGGCTAAATTGGTTTACTGTATATAGGATGCCATCTTCATATATGAAATTAACAATATGTAAAAGGCCAGACATATGAGGTCTGGCTTATAGTTCTGTTCAAATAAAACAAATTCCTGTTGTCTTCAACAGATAAGCCGTTGGGCACACAACTGATTTTAAAAAAATGTTTCAGAAATGTAATGATGTTTAACCAATTAATGCCAGCAACAGTTCCCCCTGTCCCTCCCCGCTCTAAGGCAAGTGCAACAAGCACGTTGCTCATGTTGCACATGACATGTTTGATCTGTTCCATGGTGTTGTATATTAATTAACACATTTTTACCCACGGCTTTTTATATAACTTCTGGATTGTAAGCATTAGTGTCTCGGGGCATCACATTGTTTTGATCAGTGTTTGATTTTTTTTCTATATCAATTTTGTATGTCAATACAAAGGGTGCTCAAAGTGCCCAACGCATCCCTGCTACTCCATAACCAAAACTGGTTTCTGTTTCCCTCTGCATTTTACCTGTTCAGAATCCAGGCAGGGGGAAGTGACTGATGTCAGGGTATTTCCGAGGAAGGCAGTGATGCCCCGTGTGTTGATAGAAAGGAACTGCTCATGTGCTACTGCCTGTGCCTGAGAACTGCAGGTGGGTTCTAGCTTAGGACAAAGGTGATCAGTTTGGTAGCATTTGGTTAAAAATGTTCAACAGATCTCAGAAATAATTGCCTTCAAAGCTAAGATAGCATTTTAAAAAGGAGCTAAATGTTATTTTTCAGATTTTAACAGGATCAAATAATTTCTAGCTAACTTTGTTCAGCACACCTTGGTTTCTAAGGATCTGAATTTTAGAATAGAAAAAATCTGCCCATTTATTTTGTGAGAGTAGCAACAGCCAGGTAAGTATATGGCTGTTTCCTGATTTCTTTCTGCCTCTCACTGATGTTTGTCTGTGCTGTCACTGCTCTATCAATCAGCCATGTTCATTCTGCTCCCATGTAGGTTTGGGGGTTACAGGTCCAGCAGTTTTTGCATTTTGCTTTTTGCAGTTTAACACAAAGCAGCATGTCAGAGAGTTCTGCTGAACTAGGCTGTTATTATTATTTCAGACTCTCTAGGATAACAAAACACAGAATTCTGTGCAAAAGCAGTGTATTGTGGTACCTACTCCAGGTCTGAACAAATCATCTGCAGTAGAACAGTCCCTTGGAAATGCTACAAACTCTGTTCACCAGTTAATAAATGTTGATTTTGTTTTATTTTTTGCTAATAAGTAAACAAACATATCGTGAACAACTTTTCAGTGGGATCTCCTTAGACATGTTACTCCATTAGTTCTGCTCAACTTTCAGCTCCTGGCCTGTTATTAAATGTTACATTTATTTTTGTATAAACTATACTCTTTATATCCCTTAGTTTTTATGAGTTGATAATTTTATTTTGTATATTTTAAGCATGGCTAATTTTGTTTTAAGTCCTGTATTGTTACACTAAAAATCTTCCAATGTTCAGCTTCAGAAGAAAATAACAAGAGGTCTCTTGTAGCAGTTAGCAGCGCCACTCACTTAGACTGTGACCAACAATCATTAAATCTGCTCTAGAGCTTAGTGATCCTTTATTTTGTACACCAATGTAATCAGAAAAAGTTGCTGAATTTCGTATGTGTGTGGTGGAACAGCTGTCCCAAGTACTGCATTGTTTTGTTTAAAATACTCTGATTTCAGTAAGCTTACCTGTAAAATGCTGTTGTCCAGCTCACGTGTTCTGTACAAGGCATGGTCAGCACATGCACATCCACGGGCTTGTCTAAAGGGCGTCACAAACAGCAAGATCTCAAGCAGTTCATCAGAAAAAGAAAAACTGTGAAACTTGAAATCCACATAGGACGCTTCACAAGGGTGAAGTAAGCTTTTCTGTTGCACAGGAGAGGTGAATCTAAGGATTACTGTAAAATGAAATTCTGTCTAATGTTCTTTTTTTGAGTACATTTTTTAAATTATAAAACATACAAAGGTAAAAAAAGAAAACTGTTGCCAAGTATGTTCTGTGTATGTTCTGTGAAAGTACCTACAGCACAGTTGCCTTTTGTTTCATTTATACGTGTAAAATTACTGTATAATACGACACAGTTTTGTCCCAACACAACTGTATTTGCCAAGCTTTGTGCTTTGAAATATTTTTATTTATTTGGTTTTGGGCAGTATTAATATATCATAAACATATAGCTACTGTTTTATATATTCTAGTTCATCCAATCCATGTATGCTGTAAATGTGCTAGTCTTTAGGATGACAACCAATAAAGAACTGACAAGAATAACAAATGGTGTCTTACTTTTAATGTGTTTGTGGTAAATGAAAATAAACACTTTCAGGTTCCTTGACTTGATACTCTTTTATCTGTTGCAGAATATATTAAGCCAAGCTGTGTGGGGAGACATTTTGCACAGATGTTCAAGTCAGGAAGTAGTTACTTACAGCTGCTATCAGTTTTCTGTAGTTAAGTCAGGCACCAGTTTGTCCCACATGCTACACATTCAGCAGCAACAGCTAAATAAAAAAGCAATATAAGGTATTTTTCTTTCTAATTTTACATACTTTCTCTATTAATCTTCTATAAGGCCTTCCTGAGCTTTGTTATCTGTTTTTTCCCTCTTCCTTCCATTAATAGAATTCCTTCTCTACTGCTGCTTCCCCTTAAGCCAGCTCATCCCTCCAGCAGCTTTAGCAGTTGGGCTGTTTTTCAGCAGCGATAGGTTGTCATTGTTGATTGTCATTCTGACTTCAAGTTAAGTAAAATTTATATAATAGTGTAACACAATAATTCAGAGCACTCTGATTTCTGTAAAATGTGAAGAATGGAACATAAAAATGTAATTCTGTTGCCACTGGGTGTTTGAGAACTGCCAAATACAATTTTATTTGTGTGAAAGAGGACTGAGGACCACAGGTGGAGCTCCTTGAATTAGTTTTTCTAGTTACACAGAAAGAAAAACAGTAGAAGATAAAAACCCATGCTGCTCTCATTCAAAATGCAGAAAGAGAAGATGCTTGACAGGTAGGAATTCCTAAATTGCAAATAAAAAATACATCTGCATGGGTCTTTGTGTGTGTGTGTGTGTACATATGGGAGGGGTCAGCTCGGTAGCAGGCTTGTTAGCAGGTGATAGGGGAGGCGAAATAAGAGCCTCCAAGAGAGCTACTAGGCCATTTGCTGCCCAGGCTTGGCTCCTCCTCGGAACCGATT
The DNA here is from genome assembly GCF_036250125.1 of Pseudopipra pipra. Taxonomy (NCBI): domain Eukaryota; kingdom Metazoa; phylum Chordata; class Aves; order Passeriformes; family Pipridae; genus Pseudopipra; species Pseudopipra pipra. Next base: position 87,502,477 of record NC_087550.1, on the reverse strand, counting down.
AAGGTGAGTGGGAGGGGTCAGGCTCGTTAGCAGAAAAACCCAGTGTGAGCCTGTGGAACTGTGGGTGTGTGAAGGGCATGTGCATGTCCGTGGGTTGCAAATGACCCAGAGCTCCATCTCTTTCCTGTGACTTTTGATGTAGGACAGCCTTCAGGCAGGAGTTAAAGCCCTGGCACAGTGATAGCCCTTCAGAAGGTCTTACCTGATGTCACAAATGTCCTGTCTTAGACTTTGAAACATGGACTCTAGCAGAAGAAATCTTAATAGATGAAACATAAAAAATGCATGAGATGATAGAAACCAAAGAAGGGTACCACAAAAAATAGCAAAGAAAAGAGTCATCATCAGAAGAAACTGTAGGGAATTTTGGTGACCAAGGTTAAGCTTTTTCAGCCTTTTTCAGTTTGTGAATTCTTAAACACGTCTAAGACCCACTTCAGAAATTTTGGATCTATCTATTGTTGCCAACTGGATCTAGGTTTGTTTAAAATAGCTCTTCCTAATGAATGACAAGACTTTTAGTCTATGAAGGGGAGAGCACAACAGCAACCTCTTTCTCACATTACTTTAAGTGTCAGGCAAACTTTCTGCTCCCAGCTCATGAAACATTTTCCCCGTTGCAACTCAGGATGGATGCGGTTTGTCAGTTTATTTGCAGCGTGATTAACCGGTGATCGTGTAAGTAATGAGGGGGATTTACATCGACACAATTCCGCAGGACTGCATCAACCTTTCAAGCCACACCCCGGCTGTGCCTGCAGGCAGGAGGCCTGGTGGGTATTCCATACCTTCCCGACACTAGGAATGGCTGTAACACTGTTCATTGTAGGAAACTCCCGGGGTCCACATGTGAGCAGGCACATGCAGGAGGTTTGGGAGCACAGTGACCCAGCCAGGGGCCTTCTGCTCACCCCCTTCTACCTGCATCCACCCACATATTCCCACCTACAACATCCCTGCCTGGCTGGCCAGGCCAGGGCATCCATCCCACATGTCCAGAGTGGTCCCACAGCAGTGCCAGCCATTTTCTTTGGGGAAGTGCAAGTTTGAGAAGTTCTGAAGAGCAAGACTGAAATAATTTTTTTTTTTAGGTGATTAAATTGCCACCAACTAATGTTGGTATTGGGCAGATGATGGCACTGGCATCTAACGTTGAAATCCTGGAGACTATGTGCTGCTATAGAAATGCTCTGAAAATGTTGGTGAAATGACCTTAATGTTTTAGGTTTGTAACAAACATGAGGGGGTCTAGCCTAGGTGTTTTGAGAGACATCCATCAGGTCTGGAATAGCATTCATTAGCTACAATAGGATACAGTCCTTCTGATGGGATTTTCTGTATTTTTTTTCTGACATCAGAACTTTCTCATTCAGTGCTATTCCTGCCCCACTTTTTTCCACTGACCATGGTATTTTATTCCACATTCTTCACATTGTGTTTTGAGCAAATTTCCCATAAGCTTGTCAGGACTTCCAGTTAAAGCACATGAACTTACATTTTCAATCAAACTTTAAGTTGTATGAGTGAATGTGTTCCTAAAAATGCTGTGGCCATATCCACAACTTCAAAGTCTGTAGGCAAGTGGCTGAAGAGGAGTTTCTTTGACTTTTCTCAGTTTCTTGTTAGAGTATTTTCATGAAACTTGTAGTTCTTCAAAATAAGTGAATCTCTGTATGAATTACAAGGCTTTACAATACCTATGTGGGAGTAGTCTCTGGAAGTGGACAACTTTGTTCATACCTGTGAGACATGGCTGATGGCAGGAACTAGAATAAAACTACTGAGAAATATCAGCCAGTAGAATGCTTAATTATTGAGTGGAAACATGGCAGTGCTGCTAAAAATTCACCTGGCTTGTGTTCCTCAGTCCCAGCTCATTTCCTCTGAGAAGGTTCATCAGCTCAGCAGTAATTCAGAGAATGGAGGCATACTCCTCATCTGCTGGTGGTGCAGTGGCCACTACTGTGCTTGTGAGAGGTCAGTGGGCAGGAACCGCCTGAGATCACCAGCTCCTCTGCTACGAGGGAATCTTCCACAGGGCTCCCGATGCAACCTGGAAGAGAGCAGGGCTGCAGCAGAGCTTTGGGATTGAAACTAGTTAGTGGGACAGCACAAACAATAAGAACTGAAACACTCTTAAGGGGAGAGGATGCTGAACCCCGGAAAAGAGCTCAGCAAAGGCCTTTCACATGGATAAAGTGGATGGAAAGAGAGCAGGGGAGAGCCAATGCATGTGTTTGGAGATTTGAACAAAAATACAAAATAACCACATAAAATTTCTTAAGTACAGGTGCAGAAATTAGTTGTAAAAATGTCCTGTGTGAATTGGAAGAGCTGAGTGTCTAGAACATGTACAGAATATCACAGTTAAAGAGATTCAATATTGGAGAACTAATTTTGTTACGTGAGCAGATACAGAAAAAAAGAGATACTGAAAGCATGTAGAATAGTGGTTCATTTTAGAAAGTTTGATGAAAGAAATATTAAATACAGGAATACCTAGTTTTATTGCATTAGGCTTGTCTGGCATGTTGTGAAACTATGCTTGAAGAGGAGTAAAAGCCTGGTATGACTAACTGTTCCCCGATTTGTGGACTTTCCCTACTGAACTGCAAGAACTTTCCAGTTCCTCTTGGTTTAGGACTTTTAGCACATTCCTGTTGAGCAATGGTAGCTGTATAGTCTGGAGGTGGGGAAAGGAGTGTTAATTTTCCCAAAGCACAATGTATTAAAGCAAAATGTTACTACTATAGCTGGGATTTTGTTTTCTAGGTGTCAGGAAAAGCCGTAGCGGAAATCGTAAGGCCAGCAAGGCACTGCTGTGACGGCCAGAATGCTGTTCATAGCCACAGAGGGGTGCTGTTTATCCAAATAGTAGGAAACTCATTCTTCACTCTGCAAAGGGAAGAAATGGCATTACTCAAATTTATTGAGTTGGGGGAAGTGTTTTCCAGTGTGCCGATTTAATCAGAGTTCCTGAAAGCCTTTTTTTCCTCACGAGTTGATATTGCTGTATAGACCAAATCAGTGACTTTTCACAAGGAGGCTCCGCTAAAGTACAAACCCAGGACAAATACCATCTATTTTCTGATGCTTTCTGGTGCTGAACCTGCTGACTTAAGCAATATGCAGTTTTTATTGTTCTAATAACTGCACCATATGGATTTTTGCATACAGTTGATGGATGCAAGGGCACTAAGTCAGCACACATTACAGCTCATTCTCGTTCCACATACCTGGAACCATGGTTGCAACTCACAGCCAGTGGCCAGCTCCCATATTTGCACATCTGAAATTAAACTCTGCATAATCATTAGATATTCAGTTGTGCTGACTGTTGTAGCATGGACGTTTTAGCTGTGATGACTTATCCTTTTGGAGTATTTCTTTAAACTGTTGCATTCAGCTGCTTCAGAGAAAGGAATCATCTTTTATAGAAATGTAGAATCATAAAACCATTTAGGCCAGAAAAATCATCAACTGTTGATAAGGACAAGGTATAGCAGGAGGATGGCAATGTAAAGCTGAAGGGGTGAAAGTCCTTTCCCCTTCCAGAAAGCATTATTGTCTATGCATATGGTGAAGGAGCATTTTAGTCTCCTGATTCCAGCTTCTGTGTTTTTCCCTCGAGAGGCAATGAGCCGTCCTCCCGAGCCTCTGTTGTCTTCTACAGTGCCGTAAAGCAGGTTAATGTCCTCTCTCAGGGAGTCTTGTTTTCCGTGACAGCAACTCCAGAATGTGCCACTGAGTGATCCTGGGAGAGGCAGAAGCTGCTCCAGGTGCTCCTTTCCCAGTGCACGTGTTTCCAGCCAGTTCCTTGGAACTAAGCTAAAACAAGTGATTTTGTCCTGCCATGGACCCATACTAAAACACTCAGGAAACTTATCAGAATAGGTAACTGGTTGTGGTGGGTTTTGGGGTGCTTTTTTTTTTTGTTGTTGTTTTTTGTTTGGTTGGTTTGGATTGTTCCCCCCCCCCCCCCCCCTTGGGAATATTTTATTAGCCCCAGAATTATAAAATGGGCAGTCTGTACCTCTTTTCTAGAATTATCTCTCCATCCACCTCACCCCCTTCATGCCCTTCCCAGCCAGTATCTTTTGTCTCTTGTAGAATGACAGGCTCCAGATCCCATCTTGTTTAGGGCAAGGAATTGAACTGTGATTTTTCACAGCTTGCAAGAGTCCCATGTAAATCCCATTACTGCAGTGTTAGAACATCCCACTCGCTGCTGCCACTCAAGGACTACTTGAGTGTTAACTTGTAAAATTTCAGGAGAGAGTCAGTGTAACCCTTGAAGGTCCCACAGTATTAATGACACTGACTCAAATATTTGCTTCACAATGGGCACATAGAGACCAAAATCCAGTCTCAGATACAGGTCCTTCCTGAAAGACCACTGGAGATTCCAGCTTGACAGAAACACGTCAAGGGGATTTTATTAGGGGGCCATAAAATCTTTATTGGCATTTCCTTCTGCTTTCTGCATTTTTCTTGGTTAATAAAAAAAAAAGAAAAAAAAGTTTTGTTTATGCCAGTCCTTGTGTTTCAGCAAATATAGTGATATTAGGGTTTTCATTGCTTCTTAAGATGCCTAATTTTTATTAGTTTCCCAGAGTTTAGGCTAGGATTTCATTATATTTTCTCTGGCTCCCACAGATGCTTGGGGCTTTGCTTTCTGGATATTTGATTTTTTCTTTTATATATATGTATACACACATTAAAAAAGTCGTGCTCTGCTTGCTGCTAGATAACACAGCACACTAGCAGCATGGTTAGCTGTTGTGTTTGGAGGGCTGCTGAAGACTGTGCTGATCCAGTCATCTTGAAGACTCCTTTAGTATTTACGTGACTAAAACGCCAGTTGAGCATAAAGCCTGTCCTTCAGTGGCTTTAGATATAAACAAGCACTGGGCAAAAGACTCAGTTTTGAAGCAGAACCTGTTTAACATGAGGTGACTGGACACTCTTCCAGCTGCACCAACCATGCAGTAGAAGCTGGGTTATTTTCAATCCCAGCATGTGGCTCTCTTCTAATGAACTGACTCAGCCAAAATTGTCATGGTTTCATGAGGCTGAAACACTGGAGCTCAGAAAACTTCCTCATAATTACAGTTTGGGGAAACAGACAAGGCCCACTCAAAGCTGTATTTAGTGTGAAAACATCACTCTGGGTGAAATGGTTTCAGTGACAGAGAGCTTCTTACTTTGGGCACTCTTAATTTTACTTCTCATTTAGTCAGGCACAGTTCATTGTCAGCTAAAGTGCAGTGGACAACTTCAGTACAATTTCACCATGATGCTCCAGTGGTGAGAACATGCTGTTTATTACTCACATTCTGCATCCTAGATCCTCCTAGAGTTTTCCCCAGCTTGGTGTTTCTCTTACAGGGCAGTGGCCAAGCTACATTATGTACCACTGTTGACAGAGCTGTGGCCAGGGCCAGACCCAGACCTGCTCATTGGTATATTGCTTCATTCCAAGTGTCTGCATCTGTGAAACAAACACTAACTTTTCTTTGACTGGAATTTTATATCCCATTCTGATATAGTCTTACACTTTAACAAAATCTCTAATGCCTTTCAAGAACTTCTGGAAATACAGCTCATTATAATGAAACTGATTTCACTGTTAGGGCCATACTTACCTACCTCAGGCTTCCTGGTTTTAGTAACAGGCCAGAAACTTTTCAGGCTTTTAATGTCTATTTCTTAATGTTAGCAGAATAGAATTGCTCTTTAGAAGCACCAAAATAATTACCAAAATTAACAGTAATTGCTTCTCTTCCTTGCTGGGAACTTTGCACTCTCAGTAGCTTCCAGGTCTGGAAGAGTAGAGTTGATTCATGGCAGTTTGGCCCTGATTCTACTCTGAAGAAATGTTTAAATTATCCTAAGCGCTGTTAGCTCCCTGGTGTCCAGGACAGTCTGTCTTCTGAGCACTCTGAGGTGTTTTTTCCTCTGTTTTTTTTACTCCAGACAGAACTTCCCTCATGTCTGAGCTTCTGTCTTCTTCATTCTGCCTGTGAGAACAGTCACCTTTGCTTTCAAGCTTTTGACCTTAGATCTCCCTGTATTCAGGTTGTCCTCCCAGGATGCTGCAATGTTTTCAACCCCATCTAGATTTTTATGTAAGACTTTGCATATGCCTTGTCAAAAATATAGTTTTCTTTTATTTTTACCCCATCATACGAGCTCTGTCCTATTATTCTGATTGTGGATGCTTCTGTCTCATTACCACCTCACCCCCTCTTAATATGAGTTTTCAACGCATGTAAAGAGTGACTATACCATGAAAGCTGGTGAGTACATACCTCAGGAGAAGGCAGCAAAAGCCATCTTGGACGTGTACTTACCACCTCAGAGGTTTCTTTAGTTATACCAAACTTTTGCCCAGATTTTATTTCACCTAAATTCTGTCAGTGACAATTGTCATTTTAAGGCAGCTCTTTTGCTTTCTGTAACTAGGCATAAGAAAATAAAGGTGCTTTCCAAAATAACCCTGGAGAGGGAAAATAGGACACTCAGGAGGTTTTTAGGCCTTGGATATTTTCTTTGGGAGAAAGACATGTTTTTTCCTCTCTTAGGAAACTGAAAACTGTGTGTCAAAGATATTGATAGTTCAGGTGGTTTCACCCCAGAACTTTAACTGGTGCTCAAGGGGAAGCTCTTCCAAAACAAGAACTAAGAATATTCTAATGGTGGATCAGGTTACTTGCAATATCACAAGGCAACGTCTCACAGGTTTTTTTGGGGGGGGGAAGTCTAAATGACTTGTGTTTTGCCTTGTCTTGTTCAAAAGGGATTTTAAACCAGAATTTTTGTTTCCTGTCCTCCCTAATTAAACCACTGCAGACTATTAGTATCTCAGAATCCATTTCTGCTTCTACCCTCCACAGAATCAATTCCAATGCAAACACCTGCTGGGAAAGAAGTGGCACATGACCTTAAGCAGCTCCTTTCACCTTGAAGTTATTGCTAGTTATCTTCCCAAGTTCCATTTACAGAGAAGCAGGCCTTGGCATGTCAGGAGCTTAACTACTAATTCTTTATTTTCCCTTTATTTTCATGCAGTAGGAGACTCAGTTACTCAGAAGGAAATTGCATACAAATCCAAGTTGAACATTTCATGACCTTGCACGGCTCTAGAAATACCCAAATTTTAAGAACAAAGGAGTTCCAGCAGGTTCTTATTTGAGAGATCTTTATCTTCAAGCTTCTGCTGGTAGCAGCAAGAAGCCAGCAGTCTGACAATTGTAGAGATTTTGTTTACATAATGCAAACTGGAAAAGGGCTCACTTGGTTAAATAAATAAGACACTCATTTTATTGCATACAAAACCTTTATGCTACAAGCAATATTAATTAAAATATACTGTTCTTACTCTTTTGAAGGATGGATTCTGATAAAAATCTGCTGCTGTAAATTTTAAGCAGAGCCACTGAGTCATGAGTAATTTTATGCTGTTAGTCCCTTAATTCTTTCTGGTAATGGAAGGGTTCATTTTTACTTGGCTTTAGCTCAGAGGAATATATGCAGTCACTGGGGCTTGCCCTACTGTTAATGAAAGGAAACAGGCACCTTAAAGGGACAGATAAATTATATCTAAGAATAGCAATGTTCTTGTTCAGACCTATGCATGAACAGTGTTATAAAGGTATGGGCGTAACATAAACAGCAGCAGCTGCTATTATGCCTCATAATTGGAAACTCAAAACAGCACAGACATTTTTCCAGGTTTTTGCTATCCAGTGGATTTTCAAGAGCATGGCACTGTGTAACCTTGAAGAGTTTCTTTTCTCTGCTATGATACAAACCCACACTGTTGAGAAGCCAGGTCCCCTCTGCAGGGAAGTTTCTGGAAATGCAGGCCCTGTGCACAGTAGATTCTGGCCTAAAGGCAACACCAAGTAGAGTCATGCACGCTCAAGTCCAGAAAACATGTGAGGAACAGAGCTATAGCACACAAATCTTGAAAAAAGCGGTATTTATTTTAAAGTACAACCCAAAGTTGTATCTGTAAGAAATGCACAAGGTATCTTGTTTCTTCCACAAGTCTTGGCTGTGTGCATTTCAGTTCAACTTAAAAATGCATTCAGGTTTACAAATGTACAAACAGCACAAAGTGTATTACAGTCTCAACAGAATGCTCTTACATTCAGCCACTTTGCTCTTAAGGTTTGTGTTGGATTTGTTGGTATTTTTTGTTGATTTTTTTCCTTTTTACATTCTTACAACCTGTGTTAACAAAGCCTTATTTTAAAAAAATACTCTGCATTTTAGCACAAAGTGCTTTTTGATTTTAAATTAGAACTTGGAGGATAACACTGGAAAAAATTTAAAAAACCAAACCAGTACTTTTCATAAAAGTATTGCATGCCAGGACCATTTTATAGTTCAAATTGTTTCCTAAAGATGGCGGATGGTAAAATATGAAACCAGTGAAACTGTTCATATTTACAGGTTTCAGCTGTAGTTGGGATTTGTGACCACACCCAGACTTTTTCAAGCTTATCTGCAATCTCACACTATCATATTGCAGGACAGACTTTAGAAAGGAGCAAATGATGAAAGCATGACTGACGGGGGGAGTGGGGGGGGGAAGCAATGACCAGCAACGGCCTGAAAATGGTGTTTCAAAAATTTGCATTCAGAATTGTATCATGACCTGTATAAGAGTTCTTTCCTTTTACTTAACTTTAGTTTTCATGAGGATAGTGTGAATTAGACCAAGGATCTGAACTTCTTCTTCCAATCGTTGGGCTCCAAATTCTCCAAGGATTGTAGGTCTGTCCCATGTCTTCAGCAGGATTGGCAACAGTGGCAGCAGCAGGTGGCGGAGGAGCAGCAGAGGAGTTTTCACTCCCCATGAGATCGATGCCTGACAACGCGTTTGTTGGAGTGGTGAAAGGAAGGCCACTGTTGAGGTTACTTGACCAAATGGAACTGCTGAACGGAGTGGTGGACCACAGGCCACTGGGGTTGCCAAGGATTGACTGCAGTAAAGACAGAGCCAGGTAAGCAGCAGTTTGGTAACCTCTATTTTCACCTTGTTTACAGCCCCCCTGAAAGAAAAGTGTCTGAGCAGCAGCAGCAGCAAGCCTGCTCTGGAACCCCTCCTGTCTTCCCTGCAACATGGAGTTCTGAACTCCCTTTAGGAGAGCTTTCCCACAGGAACCGCACTACAATGTAACTGAACACATTTGGGAGCTTCCCTGCAGAGTGCAATCACATCATAGGCTTTTACGCTGTTCTCATTTTGAGCTTTTACATCCCCATACCATTGCTAATTTAAGCACTATGAGTATTCAAGCTTTAAACACACAAGGGCCAGAACACTCAAGCTTAAACAATCTAGTTAGAATGAGGTAGATAAACATGGTTCAAGTCTTGAAAAACCAACAAATTCAAGTTGCAATGGAAGGTAACAGCAAAGTCCTTTTATGATTTATTTTTTTTTTCTTTTCCAGCTGTTTGCAAACTTATCTCCCTGTATTCAGACATTTCTGTTTTGGATGAACCTACCTGTGTTCAGCCCCACTGTACCTCCCCCATATTCCCAGTATATACTTTCCCCCCCCATCCAAAACTTTTCCAGATGAGGGGAGAGGGGATAGGAGACCTAGCCATTTATCACTGAGTTCCAGTAAGTTTGTCCTGGCTCAAGACACTTGGAAGCCTCTGATGTGGTCACGGTGCAGATGCAGGTGTGCTGCCTCATGTCACAAATGCATTTGGGATGCATAGGACAGGTACAGAAAGCCTAGAGAATACATGCAGGAACGAACAAGGCCCAGGTTCTGTCAACTGCTTTATTAAAGGCCAAACAGCAGCAAGCAACAAGCAGGTGGAACCTAACCCGTGGTGTGGGGGAAAGTGATACCCAGAAGCAGCCAAAGACAGAGATGGGAAAGGCTAGCATAACTTTCATGCTAATATTAGCAGAGAACCTGCCACATGTAGGCTTAGCACACCACATATCTCAGTGTCAACAGATTTAATGTACATATGCTGTAAATTCAATTTGCAAATATACAGTAAACTTGATACATCCCAAAGGCAGTGGACTTGTTGAGTAACTGCTGTTAAGGTACAAACATCCTTATGTTTGGATTCACTAGGTGGAGAGATAGGGCACCCCTTCCCAAGATCTCCACCTCTAGAAAACAACACACTAAAGGTTAACCAGTATCAGTGTTCTCTGCATCTGGAGATTTAAATTAAAATCTCTTTAGGAAAGAAAACAAGGTAGACTCTGAAAATTTCTTCATTTCAGGTTTTTATTCTCTCCCCTGGAATGAAGAAGATAGGCTCAACCTAATCATACCTGATATGGGTTGGACGCTAACACAATATCAAAGGGTCCTCACAGAATTTGCTACCAAGGGCTGGACAGGAGCTTTGAGCATTACTCGGGGGTTAATCCAGCCAATGTCATTAGGACTCTTTGATGTCACTGAGAAACTGAGCCAAATCAGGGTGACAGTGTAGTACTGTCACACAAATAAATGGTTATATTTAAGCTATACAAGCATTAGGCTACTAAGCCTGCAGCAGGAAACACTCACTCTGCTGCACAGGCACAAACCCTAACACACTAAAGGTCCACCCTATTATGGGAAATAAATCAGAAGCAACCAGGAAAGAAGCAGAAGAGTGCCTGATATGCCCTTTGAAGGCTGGTAGAGGAAGGTAAAAAGTGGCTGGCAGGCAGGACTACACTTGGAGAAACAGAGAAAAGGGGAGTAGGGGAATGTGCTTAGAAAGAAACTTGGATAAAAATACCAGCATTGCAGCCAAGGCTGAGGGGAGACAGGACCCAGAAGTCAAATGCTATTTAGTATAGAAGCACAGTTGTGCAGAAAAGGGGAAAGCAGGAGTTAGAATAAGGAAGGAAAACAATCAAAATCAACTCCCCTGAAACCTTCCTAGAAAAAAGGGTAACACAACAGCCACTGTCTAAGTGCTGTTTGCAACAATGGCTTTGGCTCTTGTGCCAAAATAGAGGAAAGGGCAGGGCCCTGGCCTGGTACCTGCTCTCTTATTGAGCACTTAGAGCAAGGAGGCCCAGTAATAGGAAAAGCCAAGCTTTCCCGTTCTGGCTTGCCATAAGCATTTGAAAAAAATCACTGTTATTACAAAGGTTTTGAATGTCTCAGTCAGTTTGCTGCTTCTTGTTTATTAAGTGACCTTCTCCTTGAATAAGCTCCTAAAATGTCTCCTCCCTAAATCAAAGAATTTAAAGGGAGTAACTGACAATTCTTCTATACCATTTGTCTTGGCTTCTGTCTCAATGTTTCCTGAAGCACACTTACAAATATTTTTCAGAAGCAGACAGGAAATAGGAGTTAGGAGCTAGAGAGCTTGTTCCGGTTGTCCTCAAGCCCTCCTTCCATCAAATGCTGATGAAACCTGCCCTCCATGTGACCAAAAAGCAAAAAACTCTCCTTACATAGTTTTAGAGAGGTTCCAGCTCCAGTGTAACCACATGACAAGGGCAGGATCAGTGAGTCTGTGTATATAAGAAGCTGTGTGACCTTCTTCGGCTTCCCCTGCCCCCCCCACCCTCCCCCACTCCATCTGAACTGCTCCCAGGTGAAGTAAACACTGCCTATTACTCACTACAAAAACATTTTCAGAAGTCAACATGAAGAATGATTTCTGCTGGCAGTGGAGGCAGCTGTTGCAGCCTAAGTTTTAGTCTGACAGAAGGATGGCACAAGGATGACAGTGTGGTGCTACAACCTGTAAAAGGTGGGGTTTTTTGTTCTTTTTCTATACTCAAGATTTCCATCAAAATTAGTAGTCAGTTTAAAGACTTCACTTTATGCTCAGTCCTTTAGTGTTTTTTCTAAGCTGAAAAGAATATATTTAAGGTCTTTTAGATAAGCTTTTTGGGGACATTTTGTTAATTTACAAGCAGGTGCAATGCTGGATTCAGAAAGCAGAATCAAAGTCTGAAAGTCATCATATTGGCTAATTTGCAACTGTCCCTCAAACTAGAAGTGACTGAGCCAGTGCCCAGCCACTGCACAGGAACAGAACACCTCTTTCTAAAATCCTGAAATGGAATACACTTTAAGTGCTGCAAGATGCTCTCGTAAGAAGTATTTTTATGTGAATATAAATATCCAGTGTACATGGATTCATCATCTGCAAGCAGGCAGACTTTGTCCGACAGCCATATCAACTTAACTACACAAAGATGAGTATCTGTAAATTCCCTCTTCCTTTATTCTTCAGTTAATTTTTTTCACCCCCAAATCCTCTGAATTAAATTAGATGGAGATACAGAACAAGTTGGTAACAGTAATAAAACACTGTATTTGGACTGAATACTTACTGCAGTCGTATGAGTTGGGGAACTCGAGCTTGTTGGCCAGGAGGGTACAGAGTCTGTAGCTGAAGGATCCCAGATGGATGATGGAACATTATTGAATTCACTCCAGTTTCTCTGAACATCCTGCCCATACGCAGATCGAGCTAAACCAAGTTTGCTAAAAACCTCTAAAAATAAAATGAAATAAAACTGAGTACATTACTCTTACTCTTTTTCCAAGAATAACACTCTTCACAGTCATTCCCCATACTTTTCTTGCAGGTCCTGCTGCAGTGAGATTAGAAGAGGTCACACAGTAATACAGATCTCATGTCACCTGGCTGACACCAGACAGTGGCTACAAAGTTAGTCACGGTTATGATGGAAAAAGGGTTAAACACTTGCTGTGTATAATTCAGTACAAGCCTAAGGGATTGTGGACACACTCAACTGTGGATGCAGCAATACTGAGAGTCCTAGCAGTTCCTGGTCACAAGGTAACTACAGGTGGAGCAGGTGACTGGGCTGAAGGAGCCTCTAGTAGTGGCAGCATTCATTGGCCTCACAGCACTCCCTTCCCAGGTGACTCCTGGTAGGAGGCAACACTGGTGGTGCCCCATCCCCATCCCCCCATCCCCATCTCTGCTATGAAAAGGAGAGGGCAGCACCAGCAGTCCCAGCTCGCCTCTTCCCTGCATATGGAACTGGTCCCAGGTTCTTACTGGTGTCCCTCAGAGTCACTGGTGCCAAGGGTTGCTGATGAAGATGAAAAAACTCCACAGCAGCAGCATCTGCCATTGTTTGCATTTCTCAGCAGACATACAACTTTTTTTGGTAGATAGCATTTTTCAGTCGACACACTATCCATTTTGCAGATGCCACAGTTTGCTTTGCTTATCATCTTTTGCAGCTGCCTTAAAACACACCATGCATCCCCAAATACTGTATGGAAATCTTCCAAGTACACAGAGCATGCCCTGTGGTATAGCCTGCCTGCCCATCTCTGTGTCATTTACTAAAGGTTTACCTAAATATTTAAATACAGGAATTGATTGCTGGGCTTAGTATGCATCAGTTCATTGTACAGCTATACAAATACTGGAGGAAAACACAAGAGGAAAGCAGCAGGTCATCTGGGGCCATTGCCTCACTTACAGAGCAATGGTTTTATGCAGGTCTTTATGCTCAGGAAACCACAGGCCTACTGGCACTCTTGTGAGACCTACAGTAAAGCTTTGGAGGAGGGGTGGAGGGAGGGGAAAAGACTAAGAAAAAAATTCAAATATCAGAAATTCCAAAACCAAGCATTTCCAGGCCATCAAACACTCAAAGAATTTCCACTAACACTTTCTCTGGACTGAAACACAGAAAATATCACCAAATTCTTAACACACTATCCTACACAGTCTTCCCCTTTTAGGTGTGAGGATGGGAATGCTGTCTGCACTTAAGACTATGCAATGGCGATACACCATTTCTTTACCTGTATTTGAATATGGAACAATATCTGAAAAGGAAAACTCACCTCCAGTTAAATTAAAAGAATGTCCGAATGCAGAGAATGAGTTGAGAGGCGTGAAATCAGGACTGCTGGGATTGCTGATAGGACTCCACAAACCCGAACTACATATTATGGAGTAACAGGAAAGCAATACACAACTTATTAACACAGTACTATTGACAACATTAAGTTACTGATTTATGTACAAATGTATATGTACAAGTGTGTGTATATACTTAACCATATATGTACTTAATGGTGATTGAGAGTTTTGAAATCAGCTTATTTTTGTTTCATAAGGGATCTCAGTGAAATACCATTTTCCTGTGTATACACCCACCTTGGAGCAACACAGTAATACAGACAGTGCTCTTTAATCTGTAGATTGAGCATAGACACAACTTGAGAGCAGCTCTTTTGAACAGTTTTTCAGCAAACTCACAGGGTCCAAGCCATAGCACAGTTTTTTTGGCAAGCAGGTAAAAATTAGAGCCACTCAGAAGGGATACAAATGCTCATGCTCTGGCTTGTGGGCAAGCTTCTTGAAAATAACATGAGTTAACTGGAACCCGTGAGAAACATTCACAAAAACAAACACCCCCTCTTCCCCACCCAACTTCACTCAGAAAAACAATTCCTTTGCATATTGAAGCTTGAATTCAAGTCTCTTACCTATTCCACAAAGGTTACCAGACACTGTTTTTTACAAGTGAGATCAGGACTCACTGCCAAAATATGCCAGAAAATACACGTGCCTTGGGGAACGTGACTGAGTGTAGCTGTATTCTGCTCCTACTCAGAACACAAAGCCCACTGATAGTTCTGATCTTGGTGTTAAAATTGGGAGTGAAAGGTATTGCTGTACAGCAAGATATTCTGCCTGTGAACTATTTCAAGAGACCTTGGTACACACTCCTCAGTACTGAGAGAGCCAAGCTGATTTCTCATTGTTCGAATGCCTGAGAACACAAGATTGTGTAAGGGGCAGTTCCTATCACATGCAGAACATCCTTCTTTCTAGTTTTGAGTCACTTTCAATTTCTAAACTTTTATGCAAGGTGAGAGATGCTGTGCTCAGGCTTTAAAAAACAGCTTAAAAAAAAGTAACCAGAATGAATTCTGTCACTGCCTTCAAAATGCCATTAATAGCTCACAATCTTCTTTTCTAGATGCTCAGGTATTTGCCTAGAGAATATAAAAATTACCTGTCAGAGCCATCACTGTCAACAACTGTGTGGGAAATGCTGATATTGCTGGAAACATCCATCTTGCTTGGAGAAGCCTTTGGTAAACCACTGCCACCTGCAAGAATATATATGTAAAAAATAAGTAAATAAACCCTAGCAAAATAACAGAACATTCAGGAAATATTCAGAAATATTTACAACTCCAGACTGGTTCTGTACCTGGGCTCTTGTCATAACCTGCAGCTACAGCAGCAAAAGTGGGGTTACCATTCCTGCCTGGAAGAGAAGCTGCCTTTGACAGCTTATGTTTGGTACCATTAGGCTGCTTGCTTTTCGTTTCACTAAAAAGAAGGAAAAAAAAAAGAAAAAAAAAAAGAGTAAAGTTCTGGACTTCAGCAGTTTGATAAAAAACCCAGCAATTTAAGCTAGAATTTACAAAAACTTTCACAACAGCTCAACAGTTCCTGTAATTGCACCTTTTTCCAATCCACCAGAAAAATAAAAATAGTGTGGCAAGATATGCACAGTGGTGTATCTGCAAAAAAGCAGTTTCCACAGGAAGAGGAAACGGGTCTGAGAAAAGGAAGATGCACCCTGTGAAACAGGCAGGTTCCACAACTGCTCAGTGTCCGTGAAATCAGTAGGAGGCACCGATCTGGACTCACTTGCTGCAGCTGCTGTTCACAATGCTGCTGTAAGTGCCTCCTCGTGGCCCAAAAGCAAATGATGTGGGAGGAGGAGGAGATGGAGAGGCGGGTGTCGGTGAGGGCTGTCGCTGTTTCAGGAAAGCATCTGCATTCAGGGTTTGTAGAGAGAGCTTATAAAGGTTGTCTGTAGCTATAGAGAGAAACACAAAACATCTTTCATAGTATTTATATTACAACAAAGGCTTCTCGAACTTCTGCTATCCTTTCTGTTCAAATGAAGGAATTATGACAAAGGCTGTTTGCTCCCAGTGATGGAAGCAGCAGTTTCTTCTCTATGTTCACCTCTGGTTATTGAGGTTTACCGTCTATTTTCAGAGAGACTGTATTGCAACAAAAGTGCCAAGACAAACAGATCTGTACAGAAGAAGGAATCTTTCCAAGTGAGTGCTGTGGAGAGGGATGATTTAAGTTCACACAAGCAACCAAGAGGAAGGTGATTTGGTTCCCACACAAGGGAACATATAACACAATGAAAATGCTTGTAAGAGCATTTGCCAACCACTGCATTAAAGTGTTCTCAGTGTTCCCTCTCAAGGACAAATCATCTAATTAGTTTCAACTTTGGCTGCAGCAGACTTGACCAACCAAAACCCCATCTGCTGTAGAAAATGCATATATTTTTGAGCAGTAATTCTCATTTCCTCAATTCCTCCAGCAGCTTCTAAATCCTGTTCATCACTGAAGAACTGTAGAATGGTCCATATTCTGCCCGCACCATTTTCAAACCTCCCAAATCAAATCAGATGCTATCAATAAGGGGTCTACAGCAGAAAAACACAGCATAGCTATGCAGTGAAAAGGAGACAGGTTTCTATCTACAGATATTAATTGCAGAAGACTCATTCTGCCATTGTTTAATGATTACTTACAGCTGCCAGCTTTGTGGAGAGGCACAGAGTCCCACTCTGGTGGTGGAGAATCCTTTTCCCCTTCTGAGCTGCTTGTGTTTCCTAGCTCTGGCCCAGAACCACTGGGGAGAAATTTGGCTAATACTGATGGCCTGCTCTCCATTAATTTACTGCTTGGACCTGTTAAAACAAAAGAAGAAAAGCAAGTGTATGGATAATAAACTGAACAGCTTTCTTCGCACACCAGACTTAGAATTAAGCACTCAAGAGGGGTTACGAACAACCAAATAAAAGTCTTGATGTATTTATAAAAAACAGTCTCACACTACCTCTTGTTTTGGGGAGGTTTCTTGATTTAGACCCACTCGTCAAAAGGTGCTGTGTAGAGATCTTGGATGGAAAGGGTTTGCGCTGCTTGTTTTCCAGTGAGGGAGTATAAGACAATTCCAAGGGACTAAATGAAAACAGAAATTCATTTATTTTGAAGTGCTGAAAAGGACTTTATACACATACATACATACACATTATATATATGGGCCATACATGCTTTCTAACGAAACAGTGGTCTCTTGTGGCTTTCTTATGAATAAGCAGAATTATGTTTTTCTCCTATATGCAACTCCACCCTTCGTAGCCCTAGCTCATTTTCTACCCACACTGCTCCACATTTGTATTAGGGCTCACTCACCTTCCAAGAGCAGCTTTCATCCTGGAGCTCCAGGATTACAAAACCTGTTTGATTATAGAGAGGCAACAAGAGATAGCAACTACCCTTCTTCTACTCTGTCCCCACACAACCCTGTTAAGATCATGTGCTCCTAATATGCTATTGCCCTAAATGTACAGGACTGTTTTTTAGTCAACGATATAAAATTATTCAAATGCACCACCAAATTCATCTGGCTGTATATTGCTCTTTTTCTGTAGGTATTTGATTCCATCTCTCACACTTTCTAGTAGAAGGATCCTTCTTCTAAGAAGGATTCCAAACCAGCTCTCATTGTGGTCTTTGAAAACTGTCACATGTAACAAACTTCTGAGTTATATGATAAAGGAAAGTACATAATGATAAGAATAAATAAGATAAGGAGGAGACTTTACCAGGCAAGGTTTTGAGAAATATTTTGAAAAAAATTAATTTCTTCTAAGTACTGAACTCAGTCTACTATTAAATACAGCAACAGGGAAAACATAGCCAATATACTACACCTCAGTTCAGTAAAGTTTACTTTTGTGGCACTTGGATAGCGACCTGGTTTCAGAATAATACTTTGGAATGAATTAGCTATAGTAAGACTAAGATTCTTCATTTTCCCCATTTCTGTCCTCTGCAATCAACCACCTGACACCACGGGACAGCAGCAGCAGCCTCCTTTCATAACATATCCAAGACTCTGACCTTACTCCGTGATATGAAAATGAAAACTGCACGGCTGCAGTTTCACCAGTGGCAACTAAAGGCACTCCTGTTGGCGCTGCCTCACTGTGCTGCCACTAGAAACATTAACCCCACTTCGTGTATGCAATGCCGATTATAAAAATCTTAACATTGCTTTGCCTGATTTTCATGTCTAGATTTAGCTTTTACTTATGTGCTATATTCCCCTTTAACTAATTTATTATTTACAAGCTTCAGATATTCCCTGATATCAAGGAAGGAAGAAGAAACTGCTTAAAGGTACCTGCTGTTGGCATTTGCCAAACCGGCAGCCACAACAGTCAAATACAGAGATTTTTATCAATACATCTTCCCTTCAAGCACAATACTTTCCCTACTAAAAAAGCCTTTATTATGCTTACCTGGTTTTCACATCTACAGGGATTTCTTTCTTGATACCTGTAAGCACTTTTTTAGTTTTCTGTTTTACTGGGACTATTTCACTTTCAGGTTTTTCTGCTATAACTTTTCCCTTTTGTTTTTCAGGTTCCTATAAAAGACATAACATATTAATATTAATTAAAAGCAAAGTTCTTCTTGCATCACAACAAACATAGTATAAACAGGACTGAGGAAAGAATGCTATTGGAAAACATGAGCATTTTTTGTAGCACTGAAGTTCTCTTTTTATTACTTAGTGAGTTTACCTATAAAATGTGGTATCTATTTTTTCCTATTTGGAGAAGTAGAAATCGAAATAGCAAATTAATGTGCTTCAAGCAGATCTGGTGTTTGCAAATACACAGCTCCTCCAGCCACGGCCTCTGAGTCTACTTAATAACATGCTAGCTCTGTACTGAGACGTTTACTGCATCTGCTGTAACGCAGTCCAGGCCACCTAAAACAGACTCTTCAACAAAGCAAAGAATATGAGACACTTTACCATTCAATTTATTATTTCCTTTAACCGTACTTCTAATACTTTCTAAATACACGTATACTCTCAAATAGCCATCTTGAAAAAAAATCAGTGGTGATTTTCAAGTGACAACTTACTAAACCATAACCTTTAAAATATATCACATGGATTTCCTTTTATTTTCCCCCCCAGTCTTTTCCGAAGTTCAAATTTAAGATGTCAATTTAGGCTTTGTTTTCTTCCTTTTGCAATTACCTCTGCTCTGTTTAGTCCCACTACACAAACTGGGGATTTAGTTTATTACCTAGAAGCAAGTGAGCCAAATGAGTCAAATAAAGGTAGGGGTATTGTATGAGGTAATTAAGTTAGCTACTTACTGACAAGTTACTACCATTGATCTGACCCTTTGTAATTGACAAAAGACATGGATTTAGCATACACCTTAATTATGGAGTGAAATTAGTGTCCATACTGTGGCATTTTATTCCGCAAATAGAATAGGCCAGGAGGGTACTGAGAAACAATTCCCACAATGCTGCTGGCAGCTGGTGGCTTATTCAAGCCACAGTCACCCAGGCATTTTCAGTCCTGTGACTACATGATTCAAGAATGTTTGCACTCATAGAGGAGCAAATTTGATAGAGAAATGAAGGCAAGGATCGGGAAAGATGTTTTTTAATTAATGTTCTTCCTTTGTTAGGGTATTATATGAAAGCTGAGGGTGGCGTGGCGGAAAGAGACTGTGTTCCTACTTCAACAGGAAGTAGGAACTGCTCCTTTCCTGAGCAGTGCTGTACCTCTTTGAGCAGTGGTTCCGTATCTGGGTTTGAGGTTTCTGTTGTGGTTGAAGAACTGTCATCATCTGCCAAGGAATCCTTCAGCTCATCCTCTTGTTGCTTTCCTTTCCCTCTTCTGTCCTTTTCTTCCCGTTTTTTCTGTGGCTTAGCCTTGCGCTGAATTGTTTTCCCTTTTCCTAGGAAGATATGGATGCTTCAGATTCTCAACAGCAGTACTCAGAGACGGGCTAGTTCCCTTCATTTCAGAGGCTAACCCACATGATTAAGCCTCTGAAATGTGTTGCCTATTAGGACACACCAACCACTTAACTGCCCCTTCACTGTGAGCAAAAGCATTAGACTTGAAGAACTCCGTTCTCCACCATCTCATTTATGCTCCTGAGCTGTACCCTCAGTGTCTCTCTGTGGATGTGGGCACTTGGCTCCCTATTATTCTTCTCTGCTCTGTTCCTGGGATTGCTTTTAAACAACATAGAATTCAATTTGACAGTTTAACCATGTAAGATTATATTTAAACATAAACTTCAGAAGTTGACACAAGCTTTATCATCCGAACAAACGAAGAACAGAAACTATTAGCATGTCTGTCATTTAGAAAAACCACAAAATAACTTGAAATAAGACTAGTGTGAATGAGAAAAATCACTAATAGTATTTGTCTAGCAAAGAGCTAAAAAAACCAAACACCTCAAACCTGAAAATCTTACACCCAAGTATGCTTTCTCCTCTTTCAGAGCGGACTATTCTAAGACGTCTGACTAAGTTGACTGTAAAAAAGTTTAGCTTGACACATTAAAATGTTACTATATCTCAAAGCAGGGAAAACAACGCGTTAAACACTCCAAGGGATGTCTGATCAATTTTCTTGAAGCAATACGCATACAAATAAATAATGCTTACTTTTCCAGCCATTTCAGGTTAACTGAGGTGCAGCACAGTAGAAGGTCAAAATGCAGAGGTTTAAGAGCCTTCAAAATCAAGCCAAAGGTCCCGGCTCGCGAGACAGGCAGGATTAGGCTCCCAAGGAATAAAAAAGTCATCAAAAAAAAAAGCATCAATACAGAGCAACTGTGCATGTGTGTGTGTGGAGTCTTCATCAGCTTACCATTGCCTGTTGCTGTTCTCTTAGAGGATGTAAGCTTTCACAACATTCTTATGTCTTTTATTAGATGTAATATGCCTTTACTCATAGGATCTTTCTAATATTCTGCCCTTTAGAACAAGCATTCTCATTTATGAGCCACACAGTGCCTGCATACAGCCTCCTGGACAGACTTAGCAGCTCACTCAAGCCTCAGTTAACCTGTGCTGAATAACTGGATTCAGCCTCTTCTTGGTTTGTACCGGCACGAGTTGGAACTGAGACTGGAAGCACCATGACAGCTGTTATATTTCATCTGGCAAAATGGTAAAGTTTGTACCAAACAAGAAATTTGCCAGTATTTTGGCAAATACCAAACCAAATACATATCAAGAAGCAGTGCCCTTAAACTTTGGTTTTTTAACACATAAATACCAACGGCTGTATCAAGAAAACAAAAGTACTGGAATTACAAATATGCTTTTCAGCATGAATGCAAACAGATGCATAAATACAAGCACATCTTTCTACAGAAATTTTCTAAAGGTCTGCTTCTGGTATATTGGGGGTATTTTGGATGTGCCTCAGGCAGCCTTGCTCCAAGATTTGCTTCAAATGCAGTCTAAATTCAGGATTGCTAAGCAGTTTAGTGTTCATCATTAGAAAATCTTAATGACATTAAAATATAATGCAAAGCAGCTTTTTAACAAAAATCTAATGCAGCCTCTGCAGCAGTGAGCTAGCACACAAGTATTAGGAAGCTGAAAAAATAGACTATAAAAACAGGAATCCTGCACAGCATCTTATGACAGACAGTTTAGTCCAGAAGCTCGTGCTTCTGCAAATGTTTGTGACTAGTTCTAACTACTTACCTAAAGACAAATATCAGTGTGTGTATATAGATCCAGACAGAACTTCCTCTACAGTTTTACATTTTTAGAGAGGGCAAATGGAAATGGATACACTACATTATCTGGATTGGGAATATGCTTTTGAAACTGAACTCAGTGGTCCCCATAAGGCATGTGCAGCTGCATCACAAAATCACACTCGAGTGCTAGAGCTGGTTCCTTCTTAGGCTGAACTAGAAATGGAAGATGTGCTCCAGAAGCACTCCTAGCTCTTTAAGGCATTCAGTACGCAGACTGGATCAGTCCACTGCACATCTGCTCACACGTGCCCCATGAGGACACTGCATCCTTACTGCCAGACACTTTGCTTTCCAGAGCTCCAGCACTGCACTGTTTGCCAACATAGACACTGTCCATGAAATCTACCTACTGTCACACCACCTTCTGGAAATCCATTTAGCCTTTATGGAATGAGTACCTGACAAACTGGTTGCAATTCTCTTAATTCCCCCAACTACATATACCCTTGCCAAAACCAAAACAGCATAAGTAGCATATTTCAGCAGGATCCCAAAGCCTCTCATCATTTCAGAGTCTCCACTTTGAAAGTCCAAATGCATTGTAACAGCCACTCTGAACTAATTAAGAACTTTCTGCTCATTACCACTTAACAGAGTGAAGTTTTCCTCTTTGGTGGTCCATGATCACACAGATGCTGTGGTGTTTATATGCCTTCCTATGACTCATTTTCTTAACTTGATCTCTAATAAGCAACACAGTATCAGTACCATTTCTGCACAACAGTGTTGGTAGCAAAAGTGAAAATATGTTTAGAAATAAATACATTAAGATTAA
This sequence comes from Pseudopipra pipra, assembly GCF_036250125.1. Classification (NCBI taxonomy): domain Eukaryota; kingdom Metazoa; phylum Chordata; class Aves; order Passeriformes; family Pipridae; genus Pseudopipra; species Pseudopipra pipra. Next base: position 87,480,037 of record NC_087550.1, on the reverse strand, counting down.
ATAATCACATAACTCTGAGACAACTGAAATTACTCATACAAAAATCATTATTAGAAGTTCTACTCTAACAAAGTGTTCATTAGAAGGAAATAACTGATGTATAATTTCAGAAGTCTAAACATATCTAATGTACAATATTAATTTTAAACTCTAGGCAACTGAAACAATGGATAAACAGTTCCAACTCAACTCTAACCTCATGCAAAAATGAATGTAACGTATAGATACAGGTGCCATATGTTAATTTGCTGACCACCTGACATCAAGGATTTTTTTACAACTGCAAGTCTGGACATGAAGAATTCCATTCCCAAACAGTACCATAGGGGCTTACCCATCTTTCTCTCTTCCCCTCCTCCCTGCCTCACTTTTCACAATACACTAGGACAACTTCCTTTTCCTTTCCTCAACCCTGAGCCTCAAGTATAAATCATGGAGGTGGGAGGCATGGATGCTAACCCAAAGGCAAAGGAGTAGCAACCAAAAGCATCTTTCTTCTCCAGGGGATCAGATGTTTAGATATTCACACTTTGTTTTATCAAAACACTCCAGCATTTTTGCAGGAAGAATGACAAGCTAGCACAGCACAAACTTCACTGCCATAAAGCAACAGAAGTGTTCAAGGCACAGGCACATACTGCAGGACAGAGAACCCCAGAAGCTATTGTTTTTCACACTGTGAAAACATGACCTTTACAGCTGATTAAATCTTGTCCTGTGCCTTACATAATGAATCATCCCGTTAAAGCACAATTGTATTATTACCTTTGTTTTTTGCTAGTGGAGATGGGGGCTGCTCTGTAAACACATCAGGGGAAGGGGATTCTGGGTGGTCAAAGTCTTTTTCCATAGTTTCTATGAGCCCAGTGAGATCTGAATCCTCTGAGCTGTGCCTTCTGCTGCTGGCACATTCGCCATGAGGTGGGCTGAGAAGCGGGAGCTGTGGCAAAGTACTTTCAGTCTGTTGCTCTTGCTGCTGGGGCCCAGATGCTGGGGGTTGCTGGAGGGGCTGCTCTGCCAAAGCTGGTGCCTGCTGCTGCATTGGCTGCTGGTTCTGCCTTGTCCCCTTTGCTCTTCTGCCTGCAGCATGAGTCTGAGCTGTGGAACCCGAATCCAAGGTAAAGGGGCCCGTTCTGTTCACTGACTGCATGGAAGCTGGTTGTGCTGAAGTCCTGTTAGGTATGCTTGAACTGGTTTTGGATTTGATGTTTTCAACATCAGGTGCATTTCTATTGCTGTGAAGGTGTGCTGTTGCATTGCATTGTTTATGATTCCCTGCACCGGATCGTGAAGACGAACTGCCTGCTCCATAGATCCCTCTGGTTGAACTGTGATTAGAATCCGATCCGAGCATATTCAAGCTGGAAGAATAACGTGTTTAAAACACACAGTGTTTCCATTCTTCACCATGAAAAAAGAATCACCATGTCCAAAAGAAGCCTTGAACTACACTGCTGTTGGCATGCAATCAGCAAAAATGTCTACAACTTGTCTGACAAGTCAGTAGCCTTCACCATATCCTGTTCACTTGCTTGCTCTACATAGGAACCAAACTACAGTAAAATGACAGTCAATATATATATATGTCAGAGGGAACACTGAAAGGAGAAGTTCTTTAGTTAACCTAAGGAGAAGTTCTTTAGTTAACCTAAGACACCAAAGGTAGGAACTTCTGGCCTGCAATTTTTCTGCAGTCTATACCTTTCATTTTTGAGAGCATTAACAGGAATCCTGGTACAGTTTGGTTTTGGTGGGATTCTTTTCTTTCATTTTTTTTTTCCAAAGAAAGGACATTCCTCACAATCACAAAAGTCACCTTTTAATCCAAGCCATCTTTTTATAAGTAACTGAGAGGATCTTTATTCATTCACCTATTCTATAGAGCAGTATTACTTTTTTACTGGCTTGATAATTAAAGAGGAAATAAATGGGAAAAATACCACAAGAACCCCAAACATTTACTTACTTTCCATCAGATGAAATTCCAACTATTCTCCTGAGATCAAGTGGCCTTCCCATATCAAAGGGAGGGTTTGAGGCCTCAAAGGACAAGCGTCTTCTAAATGGCTCCCAAATTCCTTGAGCTTCTAGATAGGCTGTTCCAATCACCAAGAGAAAGAGTACACTGCAGAGAAGAGAGGCAGTCATCTAAGGATTTATTTCTTAGTTTTGAGATCTTAAGGCTAATGAGTTTAATCACACAGGACAAAAATTGTACCTTGTACTGAAAACGCTGAAAATTGCATCGAAACCACAATTTTGTCTGATAGAAACATAACACACAATAGCATAGTGTGATATATGCACATCACCAGCACTGAGAATGGAAACTAGATGCAAGTCTGACATGCAGTTGCCAAGAATAATAATCCAAAAGAAAAAAAGTTGGACTTCAAAACCTGGAGCCACAAGCATGGTAAGAATCTGAACCAACAGTGATTTAGGGAAGGCTACAATAAACACCACCTTATCAAATTAAAAAACATGAACTATACAAACTCCTAGTGTTCATTCCTAGAAATTAAGGATAGCTTTGCAATGGTATGGAAGAGTTATTTTAGTGACAACTACCAAACCCGTGCATGATGGCGCCCTAAACGTAAGTGTGGCTGCCTATGCACAGGAAACTTGGAATTTATGAAATATGTTAGGACTCTTCTCTAGTTTGCTGCTAAGAAGGATGTTTGTACTTATAAAAAAAGACAAAGTAAGGGATTAGTATTCTCTATTCTTCTGTAAAGTCTAATTAACAAGTACAGCACATATAAATTATCCATGCAAACTACACTTATGAGTTGGCAAGCATTATTCACTGTCAAAGAACAAAAAAGAAACTCAGCCTATACATATCTAACAAATATACAGAAGTAAACCACGTAAGTACTTACTCAGCACTTTAAGTAATGCAGTGTTAGTGACTGCATTACTTAGGAAAGTGCTGAAGAGCAAAAAAAGAAAATGAAGTGGGCTGTAACTATCTTCTCTATTTCTTTTGTCAATCCCTAGAAGGAAAGACACCCTAAGTGAACATTTGTGTAACACAGTACAGCAAAATGGAAAAGCCAGTAACTTACTTTGAAGAAAGAAAAAGTGCAGGAAATTACATGTGCGTGAGAGTGTGATAATGCTTTGGATTTGCAGCACACAGAAAGAGCACATTTTCATTACAGGCATCTACAGCATCAACTCCTTTCACACTTAAATATAAGCTTAACAGTAATGAACAAAAAAACAGCATTGTTGTTATTGGTAAATCAAAACTCATACTGGTAAGTTTCTATGGTAGGGTTTTCCCTGGACAAAAGCAGTGGGGGTAAGTGTCTCACATCCAAGAGGTGAGCAGGGACAGTTTATAACCTCAGATTTCAAATAAATAAAATAGGTAGATGTTAGACTATGTAAATGGTGGAATTTTCATCTCATAATTCAACCAGGCATAATGAACGTGTCTGTTTGCTGAGGAAAAAAAGTGCATTAATATGCTGATATGTAACCTGTGAGTCTGCAGCGTTGCAAACAATGTCCTTCAGGTTCTCAGAAATCCCATTATTAGTATCACCAGTTGTCTGTCACACAGCAGTGGCAGCAAAGTTAAATTCATCCAAGGCATCTGCTAAGCTCATTACAGTCACTGCCTCATATCTCTCTGAAGCACAATACTCCAGAAGGATGCTTACATTTCTATAGGAATTCATGGCTAGCAGTGCTTTAATACCTAATCTGATTCAAGACCCTACAAATTACCAGGGCTAACAGGAGTATGTATCTCATTTAAGGAAACAGGCTCAAGCAAGAAGTATATTTTTTGTCCTTGCTTTGAGCACAAAGTTAGTATTCCTCAAGTCTTAAAAACTGTTCACGCTCCATCTAGAGAAGTGTTTATTAATTTGTTCTCCTTTTTGACCTCACCCTATTTTACTTTACACCAATTACAGCATGTATGGAATACATATGTGCTTCTCTGTAACCTGTACTCAAGCAGCAGTAGTTTGTGCGTCTAAGAACAAACACACACACTACCTCATTATTCCTGAGATGATTATGTACAGTGCCAGTTCCCAATTGGGCCTGGGGAGAGCCTCTGCACATGTTGCCAACATGTGATATGGAAGCGATGCATTCAAGATAAATACGAATTCAGAGCCTCCTGCAGTGATGAATTTTAATTCACGTATGACTCTGGAAGCAGTGAAATCTGGTGTAAACCTGAAAGCAAAGTAAAGCATGTTAGAACTTTTCATGTGAATAGCACGAAAGTTTGAAGCAATTTTTACGACTCATAAATTAAAAAAAAAAAACAAAACCACAAAACCCACAAAAAATCCCCCACAAAAAAACCCCACCAAAAGAAACTAACAAAAAAAATCAAACCTTACAACCCAACTCCATCAATTACCACACAGCCTAAACACACTTAAGAGTATCTATCAAATACCTCAAGAAGTGTTTGACTACATTCATTAATACCTATGGCTTAACACATCTGATACTAGATTACTCCTGAGATACCATATTAAGTTATAATAACTAAAAATAAATTTTGACCAAATCTGTTAAAAAAAGCTATGAATACAGTAAAAATTTAACAGCAGCTCTAAGTAAGCAATGCAACCAACTATTGTGTGAGCTACAAAGTTTTTAAACATTTCACCTTTAAGTCATTAACGTGTGCCTTTTCAAAAACATTCCTACTACATCATGGTCTCATCACAAACTAAGACTGTGCAGAAATACTAGTGAAGTTTCACTGCCTGCAATATTTTGTACATCCACTTGCAGAACAGAAGCATCTTCTGAACTTGTTAGATAGAATATTCTGAGTAGTTAACTTTAAATCAAAGCACTGTTAAACAATCGGTGTTTGGTGCAGAGATCTTTTACAATAAAAACTGACAGAATTACACAATCACTATCATTAAGGCAACAGACAAAATATTCAAGACTAAAATACTGTTCATTACAATAACAATCCTTAGACTAAGGCTCTTTTCTACATACTGTAATGCACCAAAACCATATGCAAACCTAGATCCCATGTGCATTCACAACTAAAATGAAGGAAATGTATAAAATCCCATACAGTAACATTATTCTGTCACAGTAAGATATACTTACTGAATAGTAAGAGAAGTAATACTATATCCAGTCACAAAAACACAATATAATGAAAAATCAAACAGTGTTTCCAAGAAGAGAGAAAAAATGTCATGATTGTATAAAGTTATATAAAACCCCCAAACACTCAAAGCTTCAGTAAAAAGCCCTTAGAATTTAACCAAGAGAGTTTTCCTCTGAAACAAAATTAAAAATCCAAATGTAAGACTTGATTTAGATGTAAGAAAAAATACTTACAATATGACAATGTCTTTAGAGGCATTGGCACTTAGTGCAAATTCCTGACAGTTAACTACTTTAAATCCATATCCTTCACATGTATAGCCACTGATTTCCATTGTTTTCACATTAATCTGCAGCTGTCCTGTATTTTCCACTTTAAATGTTCTTCTCAGTGTGAAATTTGGTTCTTTGTATTTCATTTCTAGAAAAAAACAGCAGAAAAGTGGTTAGTGTTATGCTAAACAGACATCTTTCACTACATTCATATTCTACAGCAAAATAGAGCGCTGTCAGTACACAGCATAAGAGAGACTAGTGAGGCTCATGGAAATAAACTAAGTAACCTCCAGGAACATATCTCTGCAGCCAGATTCTTATCATTGTCAAGGTAGGGCATTTGTACAATTCCAGAGCCCTCTAACTCATCAGGGAAGAAATACCCTGAACCTCTGATAGCACTGCTACCTCATAAAAAAATCATCTAAGCTTCAAAGTTCTTTGATGTACTGCCTAATACCTTTGTGGTATTCTGTGAACGGTCCCATCAAACGAAGAATTAAAACTGTTGGGTTTTTTAGTTTTGGTGTCTTAAAAATAAAAATCCATGGTTAGCTACACATATCTTATTAGCAAAAAAATACCTAAACCACAACATCTAAGAGGTAATGAGTAAACTTGACTTCAAGTTTTCTTATTCCTCCATCAAAAAAAGCAGAATAATCTCAGATAATAATTAACATGGCACCTTAGAAATATGTCTGGAAAACTGCAAAGTAGCAGAGCAGATTTTGACACCAGATACAACTAAACCTCTTTTATCAGTTCCTTCAGTTAATACAGGTACTCCTGGCTCTCCTCACAGAAGCAAGCCTGGGGCTACAGGGCAGAAAAACCTCTGATCTACAGTAGAATCTGGCTGCAATTTAATTTTCATCAAGGAGCATACCCAAACTTTTTCCCTGTTGGGTATGTGCTTAAAGATTCTGAAGGTGTGAGAAGAAAAACATACACAGAAGTTATGCCTGTGATCCAATTTGTCTTAAATTTAGGAATTACAGATTATGCTAATAAATATATCAGGATCTTCATCTCCTCTGTCTTGCATTTTAATGGACAAAGGGCTTCTGTTTTATCTTTCCTAGTTTTCAAGTTAAAATGAAAGACATATTTAATATTCTGCCTAAATAAAGTAGCAATTTTAAGATATTTAAAGGAAGGAAATTTCCAGGGCATTAGAACAGGGGAAAAATATTTCCACACATTTAAAGTTTTACATGTAAAATATAATTTCTTTTCTGTTCTGCATACTAGCTCAAGAAGTACTCACTTTCTGAACAGTCTTTTAATAATGCTTCTGTGATTTTAAAGCGTAAAGAACTTCCTGGACCAGGAGGTTTTCCTGCAATCTTCAAGCTCTCAGTTGTTCCTTGTCCTTGTACCATTATGACATCTATCACAGTCAAATTATTTCTGTGTACAAAAAAAGGGGGAAACATTTATAAAAGCTTCTCTAAAGACTATGAAGTTATATTCCAAATCTGGAGAACAAAAATATAAACAGTTCCACAGATAATTCCCCACAACATGGAAGTAAATACTGGGGATCTCAACCATAGTGTTTGCAAGACAAAAGGCCTAAGAAATCACAGCATATACAAATACAATGAAATACTTGTTAAAATTTGAATCTCTTATTAATGCATCACACTTGATACAAAAGTGGAGTAGTTATTCAGAGCTCTTTAGTAAAGACTGAACTTGCATTGTAGCTTGATCTTGCAAATGGCATCTGTAACCATTGTCTCTACTTTCAAAACAGTGTAGTATGTACTTAAGAAATCAAATCTCCAGGTATTGGTGGATGAAAAACTAGACATGATCTGACAATATGTGCTTGAAGCCCCCAAAGCCAACCGCGTCCCGGGCTGCATCAAAAGCACTATGACCAGCAGGTCAAGGGAGGTGATTCTGCCCCTCTACTCTGCTCTTGTGAGACTCCAACCTGGAGTACTGCATCCAGCTCTGGGGTGCCAGGACAGGAAGGATATCAACCTTCTGGAGTGAGTCCAGAGGACTCAGGTCTGACGGGGCTTTGAGCAAGCTGAAGATGTCCCTGCTCACTGCAGGGGCGTTGGACTAATGACCTTGAAAGGTTCCTTCCAACCCAAACCCTTCTGCGATTCTCTGATAACAGTGGATTATATATTTATATTACTGAATATGTACTGAATACGGTTTAACAACTGTATAACATCACAATTACATCTAAATTAAACCTTTCTGCAGACACACAGGATTCTACAATTATTCTTCTAAAAGCAATACTTTCTTGACAGCTGATCATAAATATGACCTTATATATAAATAAAGAACATTGGAAAAACTCATACTCATTTTGGAAATATCTGTCTTACCTGATAACAATCAATGATGAAACAGTTTTATTAAGAACTGGAGTAAACTTTACTTTGACAGACTTTCTCTCACCAGGTTTTAATATTAAGCTTAAAACAGAATGACGAGTCGAGCCCTTTGTAAGTCCCATGGTGGTCTGCAGTGGTTGGACCTTAGAGTAGAGAAAACACAGCAACACTTCACATATATTTGCTATATGGTATGGAATAGTATTATTTCAACTAAAAAATCGGTCTTGTCATAAATAAGTGTACTACCCAGTGACATTTCTGTTTTCTTAACCAGAAACTCTAATGGCACATGAATTTTCCTCATTTATTAGTAAATTGGTTTTGTTTATGGAGAAATAGAACAACATGACAGAACAGAACTGACCTGAACTACACCCATGTAGATTCATAAAGTTCTAGCAGAAGAAAGAGTTCAAAAGTTCTTATGTATGTATTTTAAATACTAAATTAGCTTTAAGTCATTATGGAATATTTTCTCTCCTCAGAATTTTCCATTGTTTATATACTCTAAAAATGTTTTAAGGGGAAAAAGCAAATAAAACAGAACTACCCAAAAAAGCATATTTTGCTAAGTTTGCCGTTTGACTTTAGACACTGTACAAACTGCAAATGGAGGGGAAAAGCCAGAGGAGAAAAGAAGTGCTTAGGATGTGGCACGGTCTATGTGAAAAGGCACATGAGGGTCCACAAAACTTAAATCACTTAAAAGAACCAACAAACCAACAGAAAACTCAATACTTTGCTAATTTTAGGACTAGTAACCACTATACTGAAAAAAATAATCCTCCGTCAGTAAGAGAACAAGTAAATGCAGTTTTCCTATAACTTCTACAGTTGTATTATAATGTAAGCACATGGAAAAAGTGACACTTTGTTATATTTGAAGAAATACTACTTTTCTCAATTTCCTGAAAATATCCAAGAGAGGCATCACATTTTGCACAGTAATAACGAAACTTGAAGACATGTATGGCTGAACTCTTATGAAACGTTAAAATAACTAAATTTAAAATTATGAAGAATGTACTGAAGTACTTACACAATTTCTGAAGACCTGAAACTCTAGAGTCCTCTGATTGAAATTAGTTGGTTTACTCAAATTAAACCTGAAAAAAAATTATAATTTTTTATTTCTCCTGGATCAGGGAAGATGGCGACATACTTGCATTTAGAGATTTTAGCACAAATCAAGAATCCATGGTAAAATTCAATATGTAGCTGAAAGAATAATTTGGTTTTATTTTTCCATTTCCCCCCTTGTACATCAAGTTAAGAAAGAAACGTAAACACAATTTAGCTCAACAAAAAATACAGATGTGTGCTCAAAGGCAACAGATTCAGATCTCAACTGGCCTAATGATTCAAATTCTAGAAGTGGCCAACACTGTAACTACCAACAAAACTGGCAAATCATGCATGCATTTTTTGTAAAATGCATTTTGAGGTAGAGTGAGAGTACTCCAAGGACTCCACAACAATACTTACCGTTCTAAGAGCTTATCAACAAAAGTGGATGGGTTAGAATACAGAGCTACAGGAAGAAACTGAATATACACAGGAACATCTGCTGGATTTTCTAGAAAAATTTCTTCTTCCTATTCAGAAACACAATTTTTAAAGTTTATTTTAGAACTAATGTAATTAGAAATACCTATTAAAATGATACTATCACCAAAATAACTTACTGATGAGCTGTTTGTGTTGGTGAGAGGGAAGTTTAGATGGCGAGGTGAAATAAGGATGGAAGGCCAGGCCATTTCTGCTGTAATTTTCAACTGGACATCCTTCTGAAGATCTGTGTCTACTTCAAATACAGCATTCAGTCTGGAGAAACAGTGGTAAAACTTACTTTAAAGGACTAAAACAGAAAAGCCTGTAAAAACCAGAGGGCTTAAAAGCACCCTGAAAACGACATTAGTCTGAGAAGCAAGAAGAGCTACACCTACTGCAAAAACAAATTTTGAGAATGTAACAGATTCAGATCAGTAGGAAAAATAACCCAAAGCTTATCTGATGATTTACAAAGGTATAAAGAGTAGAAAGGAAAAACTCCAATGCAGCATCCAGACATCCACTATCCAGAAAATGTATTCTGCCTGCACATGTGTGATGTACAGTAAATCTGTATGCGTACTTTAGATGCAACGGATACACAGTCTCTGTGCCTATATTCCTAATAAATCTAAAACAAATTTGAACTAGTCACACTGTGAGTCACTATTTCTACTGCTGAATGAAGTTCTTTGCTACTAAGATACATTAATACATCTTAATATATGATTTGTTATAATGCTATAATCACCCTCCACAACAGACTTGGGTCCCATTCTCCTGCAAGCCCTCCACATAACATAACAAAGAAGGGATAAGAGAGGGTATGCTTTTGTTGCTCTATTTTGTTGTATACAGACATTTTGCTTCTTCACATACCTTTTTTGAAATGGCAGTCTGGATGCTATCATATCACAAAAGACACGCACTTGCTGTTAAGATTAACTTGTGTCTCTTGGAGATTAAATCAACTTTATGTATGAGAAGGCACACGTTTAAAAGGTATGTAGCAGTCTATGGAGTTTGACTTTTTCTAAATATTAAGTAGCAACTGCTGATCATCTTCCATTCAGCAAATCTCAAGATAAAGTCCAAGACAATTTGCTAATTCACTGAAATGCAATAACCTCAGTACAGACAGGAATATTGAGGTTACTATTTTAAAGAAGTTTAAGCAGGGATACTGCACAAACAACAAAATCTGGTTTGGGAAGTTTTTGCAGAGTAGAGATTGCTTTGCTGTTGCCATCTTTTCAAAAACTGCAGCAAACTCCAGTGAACAGTAACTTTCCGTGTTGTGTTTGACTTGAAGAAATTATTACTGTTTTTTAACTTTTAAAATGCTCTCTTTAGAAGTTTTGCAGACAAGGCCGAGCAATTCCTTTCTTGGCTCCCTCTCAAAAGGCAGAAAGAAAGAGAAGCCTTGTATTAAGGTTTTTCAGAAATATAAGGTATTAAGAAACCTTGTATTTTAGAAGAGCACACAGAGTTTTCCAGTGATTTAAGGCCTGAGAAAATAACAGGGATAAAATACTTACCTATGGCTTGAGTTCTCTTTTATTTCTGTCCATTCTTTGAATAAGTTCTCATGCAAATCCCAGTCAGAATCCCATGCATCTTCTTGCATTGCTATGCTGTGCTGAACTTTAGATTCCGCTTTAAGAAATAATGTGGTTTTTTAACTCCTCAAATAACATCATTGCTTAAGGACAAAACTTATTTTAAATTATTTTAATTATGAAGTTGAACATTACTTACATTTAGTTAGAAAAGGCAATCCTACATAACAACGATCTCCACATTGTGCACTAGGATCAAAATAAATATTTGCAATCTGCAAAACAGATAAGATAAATCAACAGCACAGTAAATCTAATGACCAAAGAAAAAAGAAATAAGATTTCTGATGACTACAGAAACTTAACATATGTTATACAGAAGAGAGGACTTACAAACATTTAGAAATAAGGCATAAACAAACCTTTGATTTTTTCCCTGGTTCTAAATCGTCCTTATTACTTCTTAGCCTTCTATAAGAAAACCTTATATCTTCTGACAGGGACCGTATGTGTTGTATTTTCACTTTCTGAGAAAAGGAGTTCATAATATTCAGGCTCTGGTGAACTACTTTCCCCTAAAGAAAACAAAAGAGGGGAAAAGTGTGCAGGATATGCATTTTCCCTAGCATATGTATTTATTTATGCAGGCTGGCAAGGACCACAGCAGTGTTGAAATGTTAAATCGAGATTTTTAACTATGTTATCTTAAAAAAATGTCACTTGCAACACTTCAAAGTAAAAACTTTCTGTGAAATTGTATTCTTTCCTCCACCTGCTTCCAAACGCAGTTCATCCCTTTCTGAAAATTAAGATTACCTTAAGAATCTTGAGGAGCTAGGAAAACAGTTCTCCTTAATCACATCATGTTAAAAAAAGTACCAGAAAAGGAAAGGCAAGAGAAAACTTGCTAGTAATTAGAAATAACCTTAAAGAAATATTAAAGGGAAGCTATGGATTACAAACACTACAGGTGACAGAGGGCATTTAAAACACAGATACAATCCTTCTTCCTGCTCCCAATGTGATTAAGATATCAGCCACCAAAATTACAACATTTAAGAAGAAAACAGTGCAAGTTTTTTTCTCCACACCTTTACACCCTGCTTCCTTTACTGAGCCAAATGTTATTTTACCTTTTAAGCACAGAACATGTAGTTCAATCATTTGTCATGATCAGAATCATTGCAATGCTCAAGCTCTCCCCCTGCCCTCAATTGTAAACCAACTGTTCTGTGGTCACATTTTACACTTTACTTCAACACCTGGCCCTGACAAGCACAGAGTAAACAACTAATAAAAAACAAAACAAAAGGAAGAAATGTGCAATTCAGGACTGGTGGTGAGAATTCAGATTTATATAAAATAATACGAGCAAATATAAATACCCAAGACTATCTTCCAATGAACATGACTTGAGGTTTTAATGTTCCTCTTAAACCAATACTTTCAGCTTTTAAAAAATTTCCCTATAGTAAGGACTGAAGTGGAGACATGAGAGAGATGGAACTTTTGTAGGCTCAACAGGAACAGGAAATAGTCACATACTGTAACACTTACAATAGTAAAAACTGCAGAGGGAAAGAAACTACAAAGAAACTACAAATCCCTAAACAGTACAGTCCTGTTAAACTGAATAGGAGGTACATCTTCATCTATGGAATCCTATGAGTAACAAACTGCCATCAACTGGGCAAGATACAGGTTTGTTAAACTCTGTAGAACAAATAAAATTTTACTGAGACCTTTATGTAGCATTTAGACATGAAACAACAGATGAGGGAAGACAGCTTTACCCACCAGCAGTAAGAAAAACAGAACAAGGCCTTTTAGCATACAGGCCCTCAAAGATGAGCTTTGATCAGGGAAGAGTTGAGAGGTGGCACTGTGAACTAAAGATGAGACTATGAAGCAGAAGTCAACACAGCTAAGATTTGTTTAAATCAAGAAACTGATCTTTACAAGGTCTGTATACACTGTCTGTGTATTGCTGACAAACTTCAATGGAACATCAGAAATCAGACTTAGGTGCAAATACAGTAAAATTATAAACAGAGACAGACAGTACTGGCAACCAGACAGCTGCAGGAGAACTACATCCTAGGTATGAACTGAAAAGCAAGTGTTACCAAAATAGTAGCACCAAGTTATTTCTGGATGGTGTAGATGTCAAATTTCTCTACCAAACACTGAAACAAGACAAACTGATGCTATTTTAGGCTTATTTTCATAAGTAATGGAGGCATTACAGAATAACTAGATGCAAGAGTAGCATGAATTCAGTGAGCACAAGTTTAGTTTGAAATGAATCCAAGAAAAAATACAAGTAAGCCTGGTGTCAATGTTCTCAAATATCAAAAGAGCTAAGTGATCAACTAATGGAAATAGTAAGTGAAGTTGACTACTCTGAAAAGCTTGGGGCTTGAACACAGGAAACAGTCTAGAATCTTGTCAAAGGTTATTATATCTGAATCTATACTTCCAAAGAAAAAGCAGGAGGCCAAATGTCACCTGAATGAATTATCATCTGAAAACATCACTAGAAAAAGTACGAAGGCAATAAAAATCACACCAATCTAGGGAAGAGAAAAAATGATGACAGCAAGGAAGCTATGCCTCAGAGGCTGAGAAACACAGGTACTATAAGAAGTAGCACCTACCAAAACAAAACAAAGCAAAAGTAAATAAACAAGGAAAAAAATCAAGCTGATCAAGACTTCTTTATGGCCCAAAATGGAACAAAATACTTCAATGTGGAATTCAAGAGGGACAATGAATTTGACAGGAATTCATCATTACAATAACTCCTAATAAATTAGGACACAGAATATAGAAACTGCCTTATCCATGGTGAAGGGGAAATGGACCTTTAAGTTAATTCAGTTTATCAAAAGCTTATGCAGCAGTTCATAGATCAAGTTAAAAATATGGCACTCAGAGTAATAAATACTCATATAATGGTGAGGCAATATAGTCAAATAGAAAATATGTATCCTAAAGATAAAAAATAACCAGTGATTTTTGCAACCGTAGGCATGAATGCTTCATCTCAAGAGTAGCAAAAGACTTCAGAACAATTTGTGACATAGGAGGTCAGAAGGGAGATGGAATGAATAATGACGCAAATGTCACTGAAGTCCTGCTGACTGACCTATCTTCCTCTGATGAGGCCTATTCCATCACTTCTCAAAAAAGTTATCATTTATTTGACATGCAGTAAAACATTTGATAAACTGCCAGTGAAAAATTACTAAGTAAGAGTATACAAATTGCAAGAAAAGCAGGAGATACTAAGGAGCTATCAGAAGAAGAACACACATTGCTCTACAAGAGATTGACTCTATGCAGGCCACACAAGGAAACAAAACCCCCCAAAAATTTACACACAACATGCATGGAGTTAGTTTCATCCTTTTAGAAAATTGCCATCTCTATCTCCTTTTGCTCATTCCCAGCCCCTTGAGTTTTAAAACTCTATCCTGATGATTTTTCCATCGTATTACATTCTCCACTTATAAGGAAGTCACGTCAAGTTCAGACTTCATCAGAATACTAATTGCAAATTCCATATGCCTTGACTGCCCATGCTTCTATGGTTATTCTGAATGCCAAGTGAGAAGAAAGTATTACATGGTTCATATCTTGCTGCTTGAGTCTGCCCTGAGCAAAGAAACCGCTTTCAGCACTCACTGAATAAACACTACTGCAGGAGCATGGATAAAAACAGCCATTATGTATTTCTGCAGAGACCTGTAGACCCACACAGCTTTCTTGCTTTCCTGTTCATGTACTCGACCATGCACCCTTCAGATCTACTTTCAGTGTGGAAACAGTACAATAGCGCTCCCACAGAGATCAAGGGCTCCTTATACTGAAGTATCAGTTCATTATCTGACTTGGTTGACTTTAGGGATTTGGAGAAAGCATTTGCGCAATTTCATCTCTCTTATTCATGGTGCCAACATGCATGAATTGGTAATAACCAAGTCACCACAGCTACAGCAGAATGAAGCTGCAAAGAATCAGGTTTGGGACCATATCAGTATTCCAAGATGCTGTTCAAGCGGGCTGTAGAGGAGATGTAGGGGTAACTCATGTGTGAAACACGTGGGGGAAAAAAAACCCCAAAACCAAACCCCAAAATAATGACAAACTAAATCCTAACAGTTCAGTAGCACAATCTCTCCAGCAATTTGACATACAACAATTCAGGACAATGGTCTCCCTTGAAAAGGACAGATAAAGAAAAAACACAGCAGGAAAACATTTAATAATATGATCCAGCTCTCTTACCGGAAAAGAAGGTGGAAGAAAAATATGTTTTGGGGAGCAGGTCAATGAGCCTACAGCAATCACTGCCTTCACTGGTATAGTTAAAATCTGGACAAAAAAAAAAAACAAAACAACATGAAAAGTTTAGAAATGAATACTTACATTCCAGACTTTAAACATCTCTTCCGCTTTTAAATTGTATAGAATAAAAAAACCCTTGAAATTCTGCAATTAATGTAGTCTGAGATTATATAAACATTTAAAACATGGAGACATGAATTAAGATTTCAACACATCATCACATTCCAAACAGTCACTCCATACCGTCACCCATACATCCTTAGCACCATTCTATACAGAACAGAAAGCATACTTAAAATATAAGCTCTCTAGTAGGGTATTATATAGGTATCACTTTGTTGGAAAACAAGAGGGTAACATCTTTAAAGTAAGTGAGTATGAGGGAAGAGGATACACATCCAACTTTTTAAAAAAAACATTAGGAAGTCATGGTAAGACCTTGACATACATAGAAAAAATAATGTGGAAAGGATGGCAATGATATTCTTTCTGCTTATTATTAAAGTACCAATACAAGTAGAATAACTTTTAAGAACAAGAAAGAAAATTAAATGCTTCAGACTCTATAATTGAAGGGTCACATACATGTACAGACACATTAAAAAAATCTTAAAACCTCAGATAACTGGCAAAAATTAGGAATTTCCCATGTTCTGTAGCATCATCAGAACCACACAATAAGTAATATAATTTCCTGACTTCAAAAGCAGAGAGTCACATTTGATTTTTTTTCTACATATATCACAAAAAGGTATTAAATTCACATTCCATTATCCAGTAGAATCTCTCTCCTGAAAAAATACGGCATATGAAGTTGAGAATTAACTGGTTGTTCTCTCCTGTACTAATCTTAGCATAAGAACTGTTTCATCAGTTGCCAGGAAACTGCAATATGATTTAGTGGGCATGGTAGTATTTGGTCAAAGGACGGACTTGGTCATCTTGGAGGCCTTTTTCCACCTTAATGATTCTATTGTTCTACAAAACAACTTTCACACACTGGGTTTTGACCAAAAAAAGTCTGAAATTATTGCTTAATTTCAGTAACTGATAATGTACTGAAAAGAACATTGTCAGCACGTGTTACACCCACAGATCCATGCACTGATGCTTTGAGGATGTCATGTCATTGAAAAATCCATACTGCAAAGCAGTAGGTCAGATTTAAATGGTTATTTCTGAAAGTCAGATGAAAATCATAATGAAAGCATACTGTTGTATGACGCAGGGTTAACTTGCAAAGATAACCTGACCTCCAGAGTTCCCTTCCAACCTCAACTTCTCCCAGACCATATAACCTGTCCACTAATTCAACTCTTAAAACTTCACACTTAAAGACTCAACATTTCTTTTGGGCAACACCCATGAATATACAATAAATATACCTCATAATCTGTTGTGATTTGTACAGCTCCATCATGAATTCCTTCAAGTTCTTTTGCTATTAGATTTACTCTGAACACAGCATAATAGCCTGATGCTAGGACCACCTGCAAATGGTAGGAAAAGGGTCATCCATTGTATTCCTTTAAATGGAAAGAAGTTTCACTAAAAAAACATACCCAATATCCTCTGATTCCTTTAAATTGACTCAAAATCCGTTTAAAAGCACTGTCACTGGTACACAAAAAATTCACACACAAAAGGGACTAACACTATCTATTCCTTGTGGTGATAAATTTCCACTCTTCTCTGATGAATGATGAGCATTATCTGAGGGCATGGAGATTGCTGTTTCTGCAGTTTACCCTTTCAAAATCTAACCAATTTGAATAAAATATTGCTTCTTAAAATAAATTTAGAAAATCTACATGGTTTACCATACTCACATTCAGATAAAAATTAAGAATTCTTACCTCTGCCCTGCCTAAAGTCAAACTGCAAGAAGTAGCAGAGGTTCTCTCTTTTTTTCTCCCCACCTAAATCTAGCTTTAAGCAATGGATTCAAAGGATTACTTACTGAAGACTGATCGGATGCAGTAGCATTTTGTAGTTCATGGTGGTTTGCAATTATCGTTGTTCTGTTTCCCTTTTCGGTTGTTAGAAGTTCTACGGCCAAACCATCCCCTATAATATGCCAACTTTTTATAGCCAGCTTAAAAAGAACAAAGGTATTCTTTTCAGTAACAACACTGATGTTAACTTTTTAAAAGATAAAATAAAAATAAATCCACCCTTACCTCTATTGGATTGCTGTTGATGACTGCAAATAAAATGCTGGTAGCTTCTGTTGCACTCAATATGCCAAAATCTATAAATCGTCCCTCAGTTTTTGGAGGCAGTACAAAGTACTAGAAAGATTGATAAAAGTATTTTAGCATGAGTTAAACATAAAGTGTGCTCAAACTCTAAGCTCATTAAACAACGCATTAATAAGTCTAGCCCAAAATCTTCGTTCGCGAAGCCTAGTCAGGATAATGAATAAGTCTAATACAACAGTACCACGACAAGCTCAAAATTCTACACATTTTCTATGCAAAACTGAAGGGAACAAAAAAGAATTTTTCATCAGTAACTGAAATAGAAAAAAAGAATTAAAAAGAGTCCTAGGAAGGCTGCCTCCAATTAGATTGAAGTAGCTAGAAAAAAAGAAAAATACTTACATCTAGAAATCCTGTGTATGCTCGGACAGGTAGGTGAAATTTAGAAGCATTGGTGATAAGTAGAATATTGTTATCTATGTGAACGGATGATGTGGAAGGTATAAAATGAAGTGTAAAAATATATCTGGATTCATTAGGTGGAATTAAGACTGGTTTACTGAAGTTCTGGACCTAGATCAGTGAACAAGGAAGATCAATGTTATAATTGAACAAAGTGCATCACATTTAAGCATTTACTATTATGTAAAAGTATTCACTGAAATGAGACTTACTTTAAACATTGGTTTTGCTTCTTCTGGTAACACAACATCATGTATAAGGACTGCAAAACTGAATGTGTTAGTTAGATAGATCAGTCTTTCCACAGAATCAGCAGCACTGTCACGGATGTGAAAGAGTGTGGCACCATGATCAAATCCTAAATATCTATTAGAAGAAAACAGTATAAGGAAATAAAGATTTTCCTCCAACATAAAGTGTTTTCCTTGCACAAAGACAAGAATTCATCAATTCAAACAGCAAAAAAGGTACATATCCCAATGCATGTTGAAGCTATGTTATTAGCATTACAGGGACTTTGATAATTAAGTAATTCAAATGAGGTAAGAAAATATGTAAAATAGCATAATAGGAGGATGTATTAAGATAGTTTGCAAGTCATGCATATTTCTTATTAATGAAATCAGGTGTCTGCAGCACAAGAGTTCTGATAGGTAAGGTTTAGCTTGTTTGCCTTTAAAATACTCTCTCAGTTTTGTTGATAAAGCAGCATCTCATTAAAAAAATGTTTTTAAAGTCGACATAGCCATACTGTGTAAATAAATAACAAAAACCAAGAAAACACTGACAGTTCTTTCAAAATTTTGCTTAAAACCAAAAATATTTTCTCTACCCTTACTCATATTGCAAGAGAACAGCAAATGCAAAACCAGAAAAATTTCCAATACTGCATTTTTAAAATGTCTCATCTGCAGTCTTCAGCTGCTCTGAAAAACAACTCCCTTCAAACAATCTGAACTCAAGCCTTGAAAACAGTTTATGAATTGCTAAGACTACCTCATCTACTTATTTAAAAACAGAAAAATTCAAACAAGTAATTGTAGTTCTAAATGAGCTCCAGATTCAGAAAGTTTGGGTATCACCTCTTTATATCCCACTCCCCCTCAAAAAGTCTAAATTCCCTGTTAATTTACAGGATTTAACTTTTGAACTATGTTCAGTTACTGTAAGCTTACCCATCCAACACTTCTGCTTGATACGGTATTTCAAGTTTGGAGTAGCTCTTCTCTTTCGCTTTAACAGTTATTTTCCCAGAAGACTGTGATGCTTTTTTTGCTTTTGATGCTGTACACACAAGAACGTAAGAAGTTTGTTAAAGCAGACAAAAAAATGATCTATTAGGTTAGACTAGAATTGAGTGGAAGAATAAAAGCACACAGCTAGCTCAGAAATGTAGTATCATGGAAGGAAAAAAATGGATTTTAAGGAAATTTCAATAAGCAACTGGCATGGTGTAAAGCCTATGAAGTAAGGGATTTGAGTTCTGAATTCTTCTCATTTAAGACCAGTTAGATGACCTACCTGATTTAGTAAGCTTATCTACGATAGGGAAGCCTGGTTGTTCCTGTCATATAACTAACTTGAACATTTCCAGATGATAATATGGATCCCAGATGATCTGAACTCCCCAGTAGGGAGTATGGAATACATCTATCCCTCCACTAACAGAATAGAAGCTTGAGATTGCTGGGCTCCCCATTTAGAGCTACCAATTGAGAGGAACTTTGGGCCAGAAACACAACATCTTAGTAACAAAGAAATGAAAGACAAGCAAAACTTTACAGAAATAGAAGCAGAATCCATGTAAGAACCCAAACCACACAAGAACCAAAAATGATGCTCACAGGTCTGCTCCAAGATCACAGGTCAAGTAATGTCAGCTTGGTAGCAACAGTGCCAGAAAAGTCAAGGGATTCAAATACTAGTTAAGAGAAATCACCAAGCCCCTGAAGCCCTGTATGTATTTGGACAGCTGAAATTGCAAATATTTAGGGCTGGTTGCTTCACTGATAAGAACTGGTCAAGTCAATTCCTTAAACACAATAAGCAGCTTGACTAGGTATCTTCCCCAGGAACTTCCTTCCAAGACATACCATATGTTAGCCAGGAGGTCCTCATATAACAAATCCTACCAGTTTCAAAACCTGAACATATTATGACCTCAGGTTGACAGAGTTCAGCTATTTCAGGATTTATTTATAGGCTAAAACATACTTCACTCATCTTACAAAGTGTAAGCTATTAAATATCTAAAGTACTAATCACTAAATGATAATTAAAAAAAAAAATCAATCTTTTCCTCTTTATCCATATAACTTCTAAAATTATGTCTGTCACAAGTATTGCATCTATAAGGTTCCATTTTTAGCAATCCAGGAAGAAAGACTTACAGCACCAATTAGTAGTTTAAAGCAGTAACATAGGAGTAGTTACCACC
The DNA here is from genome assembly GCF_036250125.1 of Pseudopipra pipra. Lineage (NCBI taxonomy): Eukaryota > Metazoa > Chordata > Aves > Passeriformes > Pipridae > Pseudopipra > Pseudopipra pipra. The sequence continues at coordinate 87,459,714 of NC_087550.1, read as the reverse complement.
ATTCTGACAGTTGATTAAAATCTCTATAAAAATTGAAGTGCCTTTCTACAGAATATCAGTATAGTATTTACATTCACACTATGGAATACCAGGTTGGAGGGGGCCTCAAGGATCATCTGGTCTATCCTTTCCCGGCAGAAGCACAGTCTAAACAAGATGGCTGAGCACCCTGGCCAGATGGATCTTAAGTGTCCAATACTGGGGAATCCACCCCTTCCTAGGGAGATTATTTCAATGGCTGATTGTTCTCATTGTGAAATTTTTTCTCTTCTGCCTAACTGGAATATCTCCAGGAATAACTTGTACCTGGTTTATTAGGATTTCTCAAAAACAATTGCCTGTTTAGACTAAAAATACATTTAAATCATCAGTGTCTTAACATAAGAATACTGTTATGTTTATTAGAAATATTAAGAATACCTTCTCATCAGTCTAAGTTACCTGCCAATTATGAACAGAGACAATCCTTTCAGAAATAATTGAAGTTTAAAAGAACCATAAGCCTTTCCCAGGTAGGAAAATTCCATTTCCTTCTCAAAATTACAAATAGCATTTTGTTAAAAGAGTGAAAATAATTAATGAAGTTTTCAGAAGCACTTGAAAAGTTCTAAGAAGAGAGGAGTACTACTTACCATCAAAGCTAATACTTGCAACTTTGGTATATTTACTTTCAGAGGCTTTTAACGTAACTGGCTTGAAATGTACTGTTATAGCTTCGTTCTGTGGTGTAGGTCTAACGCTCTGCAAACAATCAAAATATGAAGCACCTGTAAATTCATGATTGCTAACAAGTGGTGCAGCTTTCACATATCTTTCACAATGATACAAGTGCAACTAGTTCTGCCCAAGTTTTTGCAGGTGTCTTTCCTATAACAAAGCATCCTATAAAGCTGTTTTAGAATTTTTTTCAGGTACTGTAAATTACTCGGTCAGTATTCAGGAAAATGGGAAATAGGGAGTTCTCCTTGGAGATGTTGAATGAAGTGATAGTATGGCCAGAAACATGTTAATAGAGTAGAAAATAAGCTTTATTTAAATTAAGATTTATTTTTTATTCTTAATGCTGCAGGGGTTACAATAGCTAGACTATTTGTTTCTGCGGCACTCACTAAGAAAGCAGTCAACTGACTTGTGCAACTACCAGTGATGATACAGACATCTACCTTGTCTCTGATCCCATCTAAGTCTCCAGAGCTGCCACAGAGAAAAAAAATCACTAACTATATAGAGAACAGTTTTGCAAATCTGAGATGACACTCGTTCTACACTAACATTTTACAAGGTTACCTTTTACATCTGAGGATTACTGGTTTAAACTAAATGGAAGAGTAAATTGGGCATTACTGGAATAGCTGTTGTGTCAGTTATTAGCCAGAGCTGATTTGTAGAGGTACTCTTTGCTATGCAGCAGGATTAGGGATTCCATGTCATCATCTGGAGACTTTATAAAAGTTGCTAACAAACTCTCTATTCTAGATTCCATAGAGAGAGAAACTGGGCATGGAGCATTTAAACACTCTTATTCTTGTTTTGCTTAAAATTAGGATGGCTGCCATGATTCTTCCTCCCCAGCTGTCTTCTGCTTTAAGAACAGCTCAGCTGCTCACATAGCAGCTGTTAAGCCACAGCAAATTACAGGATGCTGTATTAAGGAAACTGAAATGAGTGCTGGTTTACCTTATGCTGGGCTGCAGCGGTTTAGCACCTGCTTCACAAGCAGCTGAGCCTTTCTTGGCCAGAGAGGAGCAAGGCAGACAGCTAGCGGTACAAACCAATTGCACTTCTTCCACGCTAAGCTATCCTTGATTGTAAATTAAAGTCATAAAATTGTGCATACGTAACTAAATTCTGCAGACCACATGATCCTTAGAGGAAACAAGCAGCACTACTCTAGCAGCTAATGACTAATCTCTGCTAACTCAACCGAAGTTTTTTATTTTGGATTTATAGTACTGACCTTTGTCCACCACCTAAACACACATGGTGCAGATATTTGCTATTTCTCCTCATGAATTGATTAATAATTATCCCAATTTCCTTCTAATGAAATCCACACTACAAAACTGAAATCTTGACGTGTCTTTAAAAAAAAGAACTCTCTTAAAGCAGATAAAACCAAAGAAGTAATGAAATTCACAACTTTTGCATGACAGAAAGGTTAACCATTTCTAGAAGCTAGCTTCATGCAAAATGCTTTCTTTAATTACTGGTTTGAAATAATGTTGATTTCATTTAGTAAATCAAAGTGGAAATATTCAAAAGGACAGTCTGTTGTCAGAAAAACAGTATCTCTTAAACCATGACTGTAACAAATCTAGATGTATTTACTCAAAATGTCTACAGCTAATTAATTTAGTAAAGGAAGTAATTTACACTGTTTTGTTGAAAATTTCTGAACTACATAATTTATCTCTCACTTGTTGCTTGATTACATGCTATAAAGGGAAATACAGAATTAAGACAACTAAAGAAAAATAAACATGCTTAGGAATCCTTTCAACTTCACGTTGTGCAAATTTCAACGTATCTCAATTAAGGCTCAAGCAAAACTTGTCCTGAATTAAAATTCATCAGATAGAGACATGAAAATACATGCAAAACAAGTTTCATCAAGAATCTAATACCACCAATTTTCTCTGAAAATTTTCTAACAGCAACTTCTGTGGGAAAGAATAATTCTAAATAGATATGCTTCGGTAACACATGGCTCTCCCACAGAATGCCCCATTCAAGATTCCTGATCCTGCTCTATGAAGACACATTCAATATTTAGCATAAGAGCAGAAAATTAAGACCTTAAATTTCTAAAGGACACAGAAGGGGGAGAAAACTTTGTGCTGTTGAGCAGTTCTTGAGAAAGATTTTGAAGGTTTAAGTACTCTCAGACTACATGTATTCTAATAAACTAAAAGACTGGCACATGTTCTTCCATGCTGTTTACCTGTCAGAAGCTCCAGAACTCAGTTTTATCTTATCCATCATCCATCTAGTATATTGATCTAAAGACTGAGCAGGCTGTAGACTTTTGATTATAGTTAGTAAAGACACAGCTACCCTACTCCAAGACGAAAAAGCTCTGTGGCTACAGCTAGCAGACCAAGGTTAGTTCCATTAGTGCAGAACCACCTCTCTACTCTTTTATTCACTTTTACAGACACAATTGTCAGTAATTACTCGGCCTTCTGTTAAAACAGGGAAACACCTAACTAACTGAAGTTCACTATCTCCATAAGCACCATTCAGAACAGCCATCGAATAAACTACTACCAGATTTTAATCCTCAGCTTTGAGATGCATGCACTTAAATGTGCAGATTGAAAATATAATGCAGAAGCAAGCTACTTCTTGTAGGTTGATAAGAGAAATTAACCAGTAAAGTATGAGTATATGAGTTGTGACAGAATGAAATACTTGCTTATACATTTGTTTTCAAATTGACAGAACTCAGCTTCACTATGCCTGTCCTGAAGTTCCTGGTTCTTTATGCATCAAACATGATGAGGAACTCAAGTTTTGAAGTGTGTCTTTACTTTTAGCAATCAAATGGGCTCAAACTGCCTTAAGGAAACAAAATTTTCATTCTAGAGAAGGGATAAAAGGAAGTGTTCGATAATCTACATTTACTAGGTTTTTGACAGCATGGCTTAATTGTTGCAGCAATGCAATAGTTTATCCAGTCATGAAATAAACATTATACTCCCCAGTAATGGAGCAAATCCTACAACATGAGGAAGATTTTATAAGGAGTTTTAAAACTTAAAAAACAAAGTCAAGTGACTAGCTGTTATTTTCCTCAACCAATTTTCTGGACTACAGCATGACTAAGTACTTGAAGGCAGAACAACTATAACTCTGGTAACAGTATTAGCAGTCTGTCACACACTGATGACCTGAAGATATTTAGTTCCTCCAACACCCAGCTTAAACATATGCTAAATATAGCCTTGGCCTTTTCTTCTGACATTAAGATGAAATTTGTCACACAGCTCTGTCTCACTGCTTTTAAACTCTAACTCTAAAGGGTCAGAACTCCATTTCTCAAGCTTTCCTAGAAGTAAACTATTCTCCGGGTTCCTTCCAAAAATTCTTTACTCTTGCTTACCACTTTGAAATCCCTTAATAGGCACAGAAGCAGAAATTCATACAGAGCTTCAAAAGGTAGAAAGGTTACAAATTTCCCGACAAAGCTGTGCCTTAATGAGAAGAACAATTGACTTGATGTGCCATATGTGACACACTGAAAAATCTGGACTACATCTGGACTGATGTGGTAACTTTTTCATTGCAAAAGTGAGTCCCAAAGGCTTTAAGAATACCAAATTTACTGCTTTGATACACTGTAAAAGAATAATTTATCTGAAAAAGTTTTGTCATGACATTGTCTAATGGTTATCAAATGACAGCCTTTCATTAGACCAACATCTTTGGTTTATAGCCCATGGTGTAAAGACCACAGATTTAAAAAAAATGGATAGGCTTTTTTTTTTTTAAATAGTGGAGTATGAATTAGGCACTACACTATCAGATATTAGAAGTGATACTCATGGTGTGAATACATGGTTACTTGCATTGTACTCAGGAAATATATTACACACTTAAAAAAACCCTCCAACCTTGAAAAAGCGTCCCTATGCCAAAATCCCATCAAATCTAAGAAGATGAACACTCAGATCTAGCTGGAAAGATAATAAATCTACCAACCTTCTGATTGTAAAAATCATATACAGTTTTTTTAAAAAAAAAACTCCACGGAAGCTGGGTCATAGCTTACAAAACCAGGAGAGACCTTATAGGATCACCTGACCTCATAAATGCAATAAAGCATTAGGAAGTCAGCGAATTAAATTCTGTTTGCACTATACTGCAAGTCTCTGTTGACTTGAAAATCATTAGTGAATAATAACTTAGCAAGCACTGCAATGGACTGTCACAGTGAAAAGTTACCTTCATTTCTAAAAATGTGTCCTGTTTCTACTTTAAATTCATTAAGCCTCAGTTTCCAGTATCCTAAGGTTTTGCTAGATCTGTACTATGAAAACACTGTTACAGTTACAACTATAACCTTTACAAACACACATTGTCTCCAAGAGCTCAGTAAGAAACCTCTGCCAATCCTTCAGTCATTCTTCTCGCTCCTCTGGTTTCTTTTCAACACTTCAACACTTTTTGAAGTGTACTGGGACAAGGTATAGCTAGCTAGCTACACAACTAAATCTGGAAAACACGGAAGACAGGAAGGGGAGAAAGAAGAAGTGAGAAAAATAGTGGGCAATGAGAAAAATCACACAGGAAAAAGGTATGAATGAACAAAGGCGGACTACCAGACTAGAGCCAAAATTGTGTAATAAAAACAGAAAACAGAAAATCCAAACTCTAGAATTCTGAAGCTGGCTGCACTTCACATCCAGCTTCAGTGATCTTACTGAAAAGGGCTCTAGAATGTTTGGGGTTTTTTCTTATTTCAAGGTACAAAGCAGATAAGCTCAAGAAAACAAGGGTCATTTTACAGTCAGCTCTTGAAAGCTACTCATTGCTGATCTTAAAAGATTATGTTGGGCAACCACTTTTTACACTGATGTGTAAATGTGATCTGTGTGTGATGAGGACAAAGAATCTCACAGACTCTGCATTAATCTCATTCAATGAACATGAGTTACTGCTCTCAAGTATAAAAGCTTTCAGGAGTTCAGATACTGCAGGCACAGCCTATAAATGCTGTTCAAAGCATCCAAGCATTCAAAGAAGGCTATGAAGCAAATTAATTTTACCATGCACAAAAATTATTTGCCTTCCTATTAAGTTACGTTTTCAGTCACACATCACGTAGCTTCTAATTCTGAACACTGCATGGTGAACCTGTGAATGATCAATTTTTATGAGAGAAAGTAAATCCATATAGAAAGTTTCAAATTGAAAGGAAATAAAACTTACTGTAATTGGCACATCTTTTGTTCCTGAATTTAATAAATGCAGATTTAAAATTTTTGGCAGATCTGTTAAAGAAAAAAAAACACACCTAGTTATTAGGCTATTTTAACATAAGACACATATACAAAGTCATCTGCACTAGCTGGTTCCTCAAATAAATCCACTGTTCAGAGTTAAAAAGTTAAGACTAACACGACAGAACAGCCAGTCTAAACAGCTAGTCCCAAGACACTTACACACTTAAAAACTACAGTTTTGTGTATTAGTAGGTATTACAGGCTTCAGCTAACTACTCGTATTTGTAACATATTAAGAAACAAACAGGCTAAAAATACTATAATGAATGATTTTGCCAGATGCACCAGCAGAAACTAATCTTACATGTAAAATCTTTGCGTGTTAAGGAAGTTGCAAGGAAAAGTACCTCAGAAGCTATCTCTTTTTACTTGAAAAAAGATGATCTCTTTTCTTCAGTAACAAATCCCTTTTATAGTTTCAAAAGATACCTTCAGTTTTACAACTTTCCAATGCATATATTTTATTTCACCAAGCAATATTAATTTAATTAATGTTAAGCACAAATGTGTAAGTAGTACTTGAAAAAAAAATCTTATCATAAATAACAGATTTGATTAAGTTTGCACACCTTCACTGTTCCCTGTGTCTGGAAACATTAAAACTTATGCAGATGTAAGGCAGTATTTCAAAACAAGTTCACAAACTAAGTAAACTGAAATGGTTTTCAGACTAAGTAATGTACAACTGTGTGAGACTAATGTTATTACTAGACCTAGAACCAGATGTGCAAACTACTGTTCGCTTGTACACATCTCAAGTATACTTGCTGGCGAATATACCTGTGCACTGTTGTAACACGCTATTATCAGTCTTTTAAGAAGTATCATTCCACAAGCAACCCTGAACAATACAAAGATAAGTGGGCTTTCCTCTTCCCACCCTACTCCTTATAAATACTTAGAGACCTGAAGAATACTTTACCTTGTGTTCGTAGTGTACCAAAATCTAGCATTTCTGTTGATGAATAAATTCCTGGTGCTTTAAGGAAAAAAAATAAAAGTTACTATTTTCTTATTATACTAAGAGTTAATTAATTTGAATAACTGAAAAAAAGAAAAACCAACCAAATCCACAAAACAAAACAAAATCAACGAAAACAATCACTCTTCTACAAACCTGTTGTAACTTCTACTTCAACAGGGAGAATGATAAATTCTGTGTTGTCTGAGGCATTTGTTTTTATTCTAATAAAGGCTGTATGATTATCTGCTTCCCTTGAAGAAAAGCTGGCTCTCATCACTCCTTTTGTTTCATAGGGAGGTATTTCCTGATAAATAATCAAAGCACATTTATGAGAGTCCAGTAATTACAAAAAAAGCTGTCATACCAAATAATTACAATAGAAGTATTGAGTATAATTGTATTAAGAGAAAAACTTGCAAAAGCAGAAAGAGGTAGACTCCATATTATTAAAATTACACTTTAATTTATAAATTAAATTAATTTATAAGTTAAATTAATATAGTTGTAAACATGTAATATGACACTGATTAAAAATAGGTATATGCAAGAGAACTTTCACATCCCAATTCTAAGTTTTATGTATTAACTTGTGGTAAAAGACAGTAGACTAAATTAGCAGAATTCTACCAATAAACAAAAGTTGTTAATAAAAATGTTGTTGAGTACTGTAATATCGAATATTGGGTTTGCATATCCTAATTGTTTTTTCTCCAAAGCAGACACAAGTCATACAGTTTCAGTCCTAAACACAAACTGAAATAGTGCAGAACTCCAAGTAACCAGAAGCTTGTGGGGCCATCATGTAACTTACAGCAAAAAGTCAAAATGCATTTTAGTTTCTGTACATGCCTATTCCATCAGTTCCAATCTGCATTCTTTCTGTATTTGGTGTACACAGCTGCAGCACAAGACTAACTTCAGCTCCGTAACTGAAATACCAACATCAGACAGCCTTCCCAATCACTTTACAGAAGGTCTGAGGATTGGGATTTTTATTTTGTTTTTAACAGAGAATGAAAGGCTTGATTTGAAATTTGGAACTTCCTACACTAAGTGCAAATAAATACAACAGAAAGCAGAAATTCTGGATGAGTAGTCCTTGCAATGATTGGTATTGTTTCAGTTGGCAGCTTATTTCATGTTTTTGAGGTAGGAAATTGGACAGGAAGTAATCAATTGTTTTATACTTCATCCAATCATCGGAGCATTTGGTATCAGAATAATTTTAGACAATTATGTAAATCCATATGTCAAAGTATCATCACCATATTTCAAATTATTTCTTCTACTTCGCAGCTTTTTCTAACTGCAGTGAAGCTCTTGACATAGCCAATACAATGATGTATCTGGGTGTTTCCTCCTACTGGTTTGATTTCTTCTGTTTGCCTTATTGTTTTGAAATACCAATGGCTGATAAGGGAAACAAGAGGACTAGTCTGCAAGACACTGAAAGCTTTCACATGCTAGTCACCAGTGCTTTAACTGGCAACCTGGCCCAGAGAAGCTGAAAAGCTACATGCTCTGAAAAACATTCCTCTTGAGTTCTTTTGACAACAAGGAAGGGGCTATCTTTAGAAGCAATACAATTTGACTAAAACAGTGTCAAGACATTAGGACCTTCATCTTTTAAAATCCATTTTCATGTTTACATCTAACCCTCAGCATCTCTTTCCACTGCATTTTTTAAAATGCTTGTGATCTGTGTTAATACTTACTTGCAATTTTTGTATCTAACACTAAAACACTCCCATTCTAATGGACTTTCTCCAGAAAAAAGAATTAAGTATTGTGACTGTCCTTCATAGCTCACTTGGCAATATCCTGGCTTTACTCTTACAACAAGTTAAACTATCATATGACAGCTGGACATTACCAACAGTGTAATACATAGCATAACACCAAAACTTTACCATCAGGATGCTTCTAAATTTTATTTCACTTAAAGATATCAGGTGTTACTTCAAAACTATACTAAGTGAAGAACACAACAAAACAGACTTAACGGGCCAGATCATGAGTCTGTTCAACCCACTACCTTGTCTCTAGCACCAGAGAGTAAAGAGGCATGCATGTAGGAATATTTTCTAGAACAGTTTCCAGCCACTCTTGACTCATGATCTAGGGATTTACTGCAGCTAGACAAGCTGCTCTTTTATGTAGTAGTCCTTAATAGGACTTTCTTCCCTAAGTTTGTTCAGCTGCATTTTCAACCTATCTGGGCATTCACAGTAATTTGCAAGAAGGACTTTCTGAGTTAAAAAACACCACTAACAACAAAAAAGCCAACACAAACCCCCCGTAACCAATAAATCAAACAAAATATGTATTTTTTTTCTGTGGGTTAGATCCAGCTCACAGGCCTCTGGGACATTGTCCTGAAAGCTCAGGTAGGTGTACTTTATTCTACTGGGAATCGTTTTGTTCTTTGCATTTCAAAAAAGCACAGCTCAATACATATGGCTTACTGTAATTAAACGTTTCATTTGATTCCTACTCCCATTACAGTAACAGACCATTATTATTTCCATTTTTATGGGATATTTTAATGATCACAAAACAAGAAATGAAGTTAGTAAAAAACCCCTAAAGCCTGAACTCAACAAAATAAAACCTCCCCAAGCAAGTACAATGAGTGCTGCAAGACATGGTTACTCACCCATAGCTTCCTCGTACCTCCCTGCTGACCTGTTGGAAGCTCTAAATGGAGATCACCTCCACTGGAATACATTTCTACCACCTGAGGTGGATAACAGAAAATCATTAGCACTCAGCTTTAAAGGGATCTTGTTCTAGTTATCAGGTATTATCACGTGCAATGGCATAGCTTAGTGACTATTTGACTACTGGAGTATCTTATAAATTCACTTTAGTGACAATATAGCCATTTGCTAGTGCTACATTTATGTCTTTCTATAGCATTTCATAGTTTGTGGATCACTTACTTCACAGAATCAGAATTTGGTTAGGTAAAGACATCAATCCTGCCTTAACATAAGAATGCTTGCCAACATTACATACTATGCTACACCTTAACACCACCTTACACTGTGCAAAACAAGCAAAAGGAAGCTAAGAGGCATCACCAAATTAAAAGCACAAGATCTATTTAACTTTGTTTGCTTCAGTGTTCTTCCTAATTACCAGTGAAGTTTCAATACTCTTAACTACCAGTGAAGTTTAAATCTTTATTTTGCCGTAATTATAGCCATGTTAAAAATTGAAATTTTACTGTAAAACCTCAATTAGCAAATTAAGAGATCTGTGATTATAATCTACAATTTCTAGAACTGACTTGCATTTGAACAGAAAAAACTTCACACAATATGAAAGACTTGACCTCAAACAGCTTTAAAATTCAAATAGAATTTTAAGAAGTTTCAAAATAAAAATTTCAGTTTAATATCATAAATGAGCATTTAATGATTTTCCTCTTAGGCTCACCTGCAAAGGTTCACTGTGGGGGTTATGTATATTTATTATAGGAGAAAAACTGCTATTTACAGGAACTCGTGCCCCAATAAATGGGCGCAATCGATAGGGGTTCGGAACTCCAATGCCAAACACCTGGTTCAGAAAAAGAAACACAAGCTTAAGCAGCTGTATGTAACTGTTGCAGAGCCTAAAATACGCTCATCAGTTTTAGTAATCCACCATGTACTCTTCTGATTAATTTTATAGTGTAATTCTAATCAAATACTTTAAACCATTATTGTTTGCAGCTGAAGGCCATTTCTCATAGCTACTACTTACTTACACTGACATACTGAGAAAACAGGAAGTCAAAATACCACCTTTTTTCTGACATTCTGAAACACTAAATACCAGTCATAGGTTAAAGAGATGTGAAATGTTCCTTTAATCATACCGTTATGAAACTATCCATATGGGAAGCGTTTCTGTTGTTGTTTGCAAAATGTTGTCATGGTAAGAGTCACATTCTTTCAACAAGAGTATTTATTTTATTTTTTTTTTCATTTTTCATTCTCTCTCATCTGTCTGGTTATCTTTCTGAATCTCAAGTGAGTAATGCAAGTGACTTTTTGCCAGCCTAATGAATAGCAGTGTCTTGTCACAGGAGCAGATGAGCTACAGAGCTACAGAATGAGCCAGATCAGTACAATAAGTCACAAAAATAACACAAAAAAGGTGTTGGGAGGGTTTTAAATCCTACATAATTTCATCGATCTGGCTTACAGTACTGCCCTACGATATTTACAGTGGTGTATTTTTGTTTTACAACAGGCAGCAGGGATGGAAATTTCTTCAACTGGGTTGATGGAAAAAAAAAAGAAACCAACAACTCATCATTATTGTGCAAATATCCTTGGATAGTTAAGTGTCCCATAATAGATACTGCTTTGATTCACACAACTTTTTCTGAAACAGTGTAATTCTCTTACCTGATAAGTAAATACCCCATGATTAGAAGTGTTAATAAATAAAGTGTTCTCTACATTTCCCACTACTCTTGCGAGGAAAACTACATCAAAGGATGTATTCCCTCCTGGAAGAATTTTCTGGAAAAAATAAAAGCAAGCAAGCAGAGGGATAAGCAAAACTGTTTACTGAAGACATTACACTACACAGATGAACAACGGTTTTTGTGCTACAGAAGATCTCTTATGTTCTTTATAGAAATACCAAAGTTAGAAAGTCTACTGCAGATTTAGAAAAAAGGAGTAGAAGTTTCAGACAAATAAAATGCGTAAAAAAATAATAAAAATACCAATAGTTTATAACTATTATCTAGTGCAGGATCGTATTTAATTGAATTTTTATGTTAAATTCTGAGCTTATCACAGAAATATTTTAGTCTGACAGTTCACAGATCACTGGAGAAAAGCAATTACTTCAAGACTTCCATAAATGAGAAAGGTTGTTTATGGACAGGTTTTCTGAAGGTTTTAATGTTTATATGGCCCCTGCTAAGCCACAGGCCCTGCAGACAAAACTGAAACTAGAGGACTCTATTTGACAACAAGGTGGTTAAGAGTTAACCCTGCTGACACCACGCTCTTGAACATTTAAGTTCCTGTAACATGATTACTTACAGCTGTTAGCGCATTGGAGTGACTACTTCACACTAACACTACTTCACATGACTTAGAATTTTCAGAAAAATTATAGGAACAGTTTGTTCCTGTAAGTGCTCTAAGGCAATGGAGTCACTTCAGCAGCAGAGATCTGCTGTTAAACCTTCAATTACAATATACATTTCCAACATAGTCAGAAGTCCCAGTGTTTCTGTGCTCAGTTCAAATTTGCTCTGAGACCAAGAACTGCAATACCTTAATACTTTTAGGTATGCCATTATTGCAGCAAGTTACTCTTTAAAGAAGCTCTCATTCAGACTGCAGAGGGGAAAGAACAGTTCATTTTGAGAAAGCAAAATAACTTACCCTATTTTGGAAAAACGATGCATGAAAATGTGATGTTGTAGCAGATATTGATACTAATGTAATTGTTTCTTCTGAGCTAGGGTTATGTAGGTAAACTTTTTCCATTTTTGGCATTCCAACTGGCCTGTCAAAACAGAAAATATTTTCGAAGCATCAGAAATCTAGACAATAGAGCATTGGGCTTTTTTCCATTAACCAGAAAGGAGCATAAAAGTGATGCATACTGACAATAGAACTTCGTGTTTAATGCTTTTTTTTTAAGTAATGTGTAAATTATACTTAGACTAATTACTTAGTTAACATCTTTTCCATTATTTTATTGCTTACTTTTCCTGAAGGCTTACCTAATGTTGCATCATCCTCATGAAATTCTATTGTCAGGTTTTTACTTCAGAATCAGAATAGGTGAAGTTTTCTATTCCATGCTAGAATACTTAAATAACTATCTTAATACAGGGTGTACACAGCAACTTAAAATAAACAGAATACACCCTAGACAAAATTTGAAATGCCAGTTTTTTCCATTATAGATTTTAAGCAGTTTTACCCAGAACCCAGAATTTCTCTGGCATCATATTTTATAACATGCTTTACAGAATTAAGTAGGCAGACATGTGCAGCAACAACTTTTTTATATGTATAGTATTTGAACTCATACCTTAAGGAAAAAAATAAATGCTTGAAATAAATGTTAGAATTTAAGAACCCTAAAATATGGTAGTCACACAGTTAAACAACAGCACAATTTCACTAACAAAACATTCTAACAATTTATTTGACACAAGATTTGGGCTTGGTTTTGCTTACAACAGCTGAGGTGACAACAGATGCTCCAGTTTCACCAACTATTTTTCAGACTTTATTGTCTTTTCAGAATTTTTTTCATGCCTTTTAACACACATGTTAAGCATCAGCACCAAAGCACTACTCAAGATGCAGATTACAAATTGCTCAATTTTGAATTCTGGAATTTAAAATAGTTAACTCAACTTTCAGGCTACATGTACTCCATGTAGCACTCTCTCCCATGTCACTTACTCCAAACATTGCAAGGACAGTAAAACAATTGGTAAGAATTACTACCTGCAGTACCTGAAGTGATGATGACCAGCAACAGGCAGCTGTTCTACCCTCCTCAATTCACTTTAACAGGCCAAATTAGTAAGTGCTATTGCATTCAGTTTTTCAACCTGGAGGGGGGTGTGAAGTATGTCCCAACACACGAAGTTTGCTGTAAATTAAAGGCTCCATTGAATGGAGAATTTAGTAAGAATAATCAAACTACACTACAATTTACAAAGTGTTTGTGATGACAGAACCTCCTACTTACGAAACATGGGCTAAAGAGACAGATGCTAAAGACTATGCTATTAATTCAAAGACACAATTACTAACCATCAATAAACAGCATCTTCATTAACAGAAAAATATATCTGCACTCTACTACTGTAAATTTCTTTGCTACTCACCACTACAACACCAAACACACGCAAAACCACACCAGAAAAAAGTGTCTGCTGATAGGGAGCTACCCAGCACTCTCTGAATTCTGAACCCACTGCTTCAAACACTCCTTCACTGACATCAGTACAGACGGCCTTGAGGATTTTATCTGCTTGGTAACTATGAAAGGCATAAGCAAGCTTGTATAACAGTCAGCACTTTTGCAGCAAATTCCTTGTTTAGACAAAGTGGTCAAGCCTTAAAGTACTCTCTGATTTTACTAACATCAAAGTAAAAATAAAAGGGAAGAAATAAAATAGTCAACCTCTCCTAACACTGAAGAAAGCTCTTTGAGTCTCTCCTGAGGATCAACTGTCTGTTCCCTAGCTCTCATTGCAATTTCTGATTCTCCTTAGTGGAAGACGTGCTCCCAACATCTTGGTGCAACTCTTCTGCTTGCCACAGTGCAGTTTCTGGATACTTCACTTTCCCACAGCATGTTCAGCAGCTCCTCAAGAAGGGGAAATCATCCTTCTCCTCTATTACAAAACACTCCAAGCTTCATAAGAGGAGCTAAGAGCTGAAAACAAGAATCAAGCAGAACAGTTCCTTAAAACCACGACAGCAGTAAGTGAGAGATGAGGTAGATTTTAAGCATTGTGAGCAAATGACATGATTACTATATCACCTGTGGTCTCTACAGAAAACCAGCTATATACTGAAAACCTAAAATCAGGGTTGACTTCAGTGACACTTTTTATGATGCATCATGTGTGAAACACCACAAAGCCAAGAAAATGATGTTGAATGAACTGGCAAAACTGAAGCACCAGTATGTTCCTGTCAGAAAGAAAGTAAAACTCATCATCTAGGAAATATTCCAAATATTAACAATCTTTTAAGGCCTTCATGCTTTTCTAGTTCTGAAGAGAAGGGACTATAAGACAGTCTATTTGAGAGGCTAAATTTATGAAAACAAACAGCCATGACTAACACCACAGCTCACTAACTTCATATTCCAGACTAAACTACCATGGTATTAATTATAAGTGATAAAGGCAGAAGGAATTTAAAAGGAATTCTGTTGTTAGGACTGTGTTTTATTTTACTGTTTTGCTGATCATTCTGATTTTGAAACAATGAGTCCAGTACTACATTTGGCTGAGATACAGCTTCTCTTATTTCTTTAAGTTTGATGTTAGCCAAATCTACAGAAATAGGACTTCATAAACCTCACCTGTTTTCCTGCTACCAGACATGGTAAAATCCAGGTAGAGCAGTGGACACCAGACACCCTTAATGAACATACATTCAAAGCAATAATCTCATCAGGGATGCTCTCCAAGTTGTAGATTATCAGACCACAATGATCTGCACAAGTACAGTGTTACCTGATGCCAAATTTCACAGCAGAATTTCCTGGAGCGGTCACAACAAGTACTTTTCATTGTGAAAAGCTGGTACAGACACACATCTTCAGGCAAATATCAACTGTCAAGGCATGTAAGATTTTGCTCCTGATCCTCTGTCCCTGCATAATGTTAGGTCCACCTACACTGATAAAAAACCTGATACCACAACCTAGATGAGATGATGGTAATTAACAAGGGGGAGGTGCCTGTTCAAATAAGTCAAGATGCCTATGTTCTGGTTCTCTACTGCTGCAACTCAACTCTTTTTAAAGTCTGAGTTGGTATCTGCAGTTACAGTAAGCATGCCCTTGTAATGGAATTAACTGCTACTCCAGGGATCAAGAGGTAGATTCTTTTAACAATGGAAATCAGCTGTTGCAAATTTTGGGGAGATGAGTCCTTGAGTTATTGGCTCAAAGCTGACTTGCAAAAATATCTAGCTACTCAGTGTGAAGCAAATATGGATTGAGAAAATGCCTTTTTAAAAGAGCAATTAATTTTTTCTTACTGTACATGGTTTAAGCACCTCTGTAAAATGCTCACTTGATTTATGATACAAATCTATTACTGAAAAGTAAAAGGATATAAATTCAGCAGATACATTCTTCCTGTTTCATCTCCTATTCTTTGTAATGAGACTGGAGAGAAAACTGAAGTCAATCACAAGCTTCACAGTTATATTTTGAAAAGCTGGGAATATACGTAAACATACTCAAGATTCAATTCCGGTAAATTCCTAATGAATTTGAGAGTTTTACATATGTTTTCCCCCAAGAATTTTTTTCATTTAGCATCTTTGGCCATTGTGGAAACATATGTAAGACTGGTTGTTGCCCAACATATCAGAAGTGGGTTAAATCATAGGTTAAATCAGCATCCTGTCATACAGTGTCCTATCACACAGGGGTGAATAGCATAGACGCCTAGAAGGCAAAAGTGTCATGTGAAAAGCATATAAAGTCAGGTGCCCAGAACACTCTCCTAGCCTCTAAATAAATATATGTGGCTTGGGAACTTCCTTCACCAACGAAGACAGTTCTCCAGTCAGAAGATCAGAGTGAGCAAGGTTCAACAGTAAGAACTTGGGTGTTGACTTGTAATGTATCCACCTACTTTTAATTAAAAGAAACAAAATGAGCTGGTTGTACAAGGTTACATCTAGAGACTGAAAGGGAATGCCTTTTGTGCCCATTCTGAAGAAAATAGTGGTTCCTTACACAAAGGAAGACTGCACGATGTACAAAACCAGAGAATTAGTGACTAGAGCATTCTTCCTGTTTCACATGAAACCATATGCGTCGCTGGTTGAGTGACACAGGCAAGTGGCTTCTTTAACTGAAGTAACTGGAGCACATATGTTGGAGAAAGCAAATGCATCTCCAACTCAGAAAAGCAAAGAAAATAGAAGGGGTTTGGGTTTACACATGTACTAGCTTACAAATTACTTGTTTCTTAGCTTCCCAATTTTACTGCCTTTTAACAAAGAGAGAAAGCTCTTTTATAGTATACTTAACCAAAAGTTGGTGCCCACGTAACGTACTAAATGGAGCAAATGCCCCATTTTATGTTAGGAATCCAACTTAGATTCCATACAACAAAATCATACCTTTTCCAAACAGTTAGCAAACCCCCACATACAAAACGCCAGCAAGAAGATTTTATCCAACCGTGTCACCAAGTGTGGTCAGAATTAACCTAAAGGTGTAATCTAGGTGTAATCTAACTCTTATTTGTTTTGGCAGCATTTTGCACTCTAGCACGATATCCAACCAAAACCTGCAGTAGATCTGGACAAAATGTCAATACACTGTCAACACTTTCTCACGTTTAAAAAAAATCCAAGGGAAATGAAAGTCTCATTTTGCAACATTTCTTTAAAATTCCAACAATCTCAAGCTCTCACACATTACAAGCGTATCAAATGCACTGTGTAAACATTTGGCTCCACATTATACATAACTTATAGGTCCTTTCACCAGTTGTAAATATACTTGTTTAAACTGTAAGAAAACCAGTGATTTGAGTAAATTCTCTAGCTGCTATAAGTATCCACTATTTACTGCTAAGAGATTAGAGTTCTTGAAGAAAACAGACCAATTTGCTAAACTTATACTAACCTTATGTTAAAGTAACTTCCATGATTTTAAGAACATTTATATCTACCATATCTAGTATATACAAACATTTCTTCTATAGCTCAGGAAAACTTCAAATAGTTAAACTGTTAACATCATTCTCCATTCTCTTACCATGCTACTCCTCCCATACATTTTTCCAGCAGAAAAGCCTTACAAGGGTGAAAACTAGTTTTCACTGCAATATAACACATTCATTATATGCCTTTACTTTTTAAATGCCCCTTTGCCTTGGTTTTCTTGGTTTTGGTTGATGCAATTAGAAGTATAACTGAAAGCAGTGCAGTCTAGATTCAAAGGGAGGCATATTAAGACAGATTCAGCACAGCTGTATTCTCCAGCTCTTTACCTATTCTGACAGTATCCTGTCCTTAAAGCTTCAGGAGTCAAATATGTCCCTTATGTTACCTAAAGTAACATAAGGTCTCCAGACCCGGAAGAAGCTCTCAAATATTTTAACATTGCCAAGCAATTGCTTTCAAGGCCAGTAAAATCTTTCATAGAATATCTTGCTAAATACTACAGCTCACAAACAAGAAACACAAAAGCATTACAAAAATCCCCTAATGAAAACACTTCAAAGGAAATGCAATGAGATTGTTTATCAAAAGAAACTGAAAGACAGAACTTCAGAATACTGTCCTACCAATGAGAAAATTTTGTCTGAGAATGAGACATTGCTCAAATTGAGTGAAGCAAGAACCTCCATTCACCATAGAAGTATATGTTCATCAAAGATTAAAATATTACTGTTGCCAAAAGTATGGTTTCATACAGTAGCAATCATTTATATGAAACAGGGGTAAGATGTCAACTTCATCTTTAAAATAATGCCACATTTTAAAATTTTCATGGTAAGCAGTTCTTCCTTATATTGTATCAGTGTTCTAGAAGTACCCGAAGTACCCAAGTGCTCCATTATCAAAAGTTACTTCTACCAAAAAGCTTAGTTGTGAAGAACTTAAAGTTTACTTTTGATACAGTCAGATTTGAATTAATAAAGATTAAGGCAATGTATCAAGATCTGTGAACATCCACGTTCACCTACAAAGCAGGTGCAAGAACTGAATATAAACTGCTCTGCAACAACCTTCATTCACATGGGCCACCTGCAGGACCTCTAATATGAAGACCAATCTTAACCACAGAAAGCCATATAGGTAATAACTGTTCTTCCAAAATAGCCTCTGAGCAACCAAGTCTCAAAGCTATGGAAGATGAAATTATGGTTGCTGTTTGTACATTAGAACATCTCAGTTATTCCATTTCCATTTGACAACAGAGGAGAGTAACAGTTTAAAAACGGAGAATACAAGCAACAGAATGCAGGTAAGAATGAAGTCAACTAGTTGTGGAGCTGGTTTTAGGTGGAGGGGTTTTTGCTCATTTTCTTTAAAGCCCTGAATCTCAAATATCCAAGATGTTGCAGAATTTGTTCCAGAAAAAGACTGGTGTTGCTTTAGAAACACAAGTAAGAGGTTTACACATTAAATAACCAAATGAGTATTCCACATGTAGTCCAAGCAGTCCCTTGGCACAGTGATACGGGATAACCTGCCACAGTTCTATCCCATTCCCAGAGGCTTAATATATACAGAGAACATTTGGGATTTCTTCAAGTGAGCTAAAGATTTGCATATCCTAACTTACAGCATACATTTCCTTTGATAAATGTGAGATTACCTGGACTGCCTTCAAAGTAGTAGAATATGGCAGTGTTTGTTTTATATTAAAATAGCATTAAAAACCCCCAACTGTTAATAAACCAGAAGTATAAGACCATTGTAATCTCATCTCCAGGGGAACACAGGAAGTGTGTCTACAGCACCTATTTATCAAGTTAATACAGATTTTGATTATCTGAGATCTCTAGATAAAGTAACTTTTATTAAATATTATTCCTGCTCAAATTGGCACGTTTTTGAAACATCTGATTAAACCCACACACTCTCAGCAGACCAAAAATGTCACAGGAAGAATGACTTTCCAACTGAAATTAAATATTAAAACTGTCTTTAGCTTGGGCATGATATGTGTTGATAGCTCAGCACAAACACGAACTTTGAACAAGTTTGCTCCATTAAGTGCTACATGCTACCTACTAACAAAACACCCTTTAGGTATAGTACTTATTCAGAAACTAAATATGCATTTTATGCCTTTCCTAAAATCCATGAATAACAAAGACAGAAAAGTCAGAATTTGAATGTGAACCCCCTGTCTGTTTTAGAAGGCAGAAAACCTCAAAAGCTTAAATATGCATTATTTGACTTCCAAGGTACTTGGCACCTGCAGTTTTTTCTCACCATAAGGCTGAGTTACTCAGGATTTCTTAGAGCTGGCTCACAGATTTTAAATTGAACTTTGGGCCTCCATATCTAAACCTTTTCTAAAACTGCCTTTGACATCTTAG
Organism: Pseudopipra pipra; assembly: GCF_036250125.1. Taxonomy (NCBI): domain Eukaryota; kingdom Metazoa; phylum Chordata; class Aves; order Passeriformes; family Pipridae; genus Pseudopipra; species Pseudopipra pipra. The sequence goes on along the minus strand of NC_087550.1, from coordinate 87,439,943 downwards.
TGAAGTTTTAATAAATCTACCTGAGACTATGATCTAAATGACAATAGATAAATTAATTATCATATGTTGTTAAAAAAAATAGAACACATAATGAATCAAGATCTAACATAGAGGTTTCCTATTTTAATTTACAGTGCAGTTCTGCATTTACTGTACAGAGCCATTCCCAAGTAAGAGATTTGTTGCTACTTTAACACTGTACTAGATGGACATTATTTGTTCAGTGCTTTTAGCTCTGACCACGAACAGCTTACATAAAAAGCCAAAATATAATGAACAACAACTTAAAGTATTTATGATACTGTCTTGGATCTACTTTTAGCAAGGGGGAAAAAATGGTCTTTGGAAATCCACAAAGAAGCACATATAGCTTTTTTCAGATAAGCATGCAAACTCTAGATAACCCTTAAAAGCAAGGTATTTCAGAGCACATCACACTTTATTCATAGTAGAAAAAAGTGCATAAAATACATTTCAAATATCAAATTCTGGATTTACTATGAACTAGAAAGTTCTACCATTTTGAAGAGAAAATAATTTAAAACCAAATCAGCAGGTAAGTTTACGGTAACTCTAACAAAAAGCACACTGCTCTACAAGTTTGAATTTGTACTGCAGTCACCAGTATGATTTGTTAACCATAATCTCATTTTGTTATAGCAGAACAGGGCTTACCACAAGGCCATTTGCTATTCAATTTAGAAACTCAATATCCTCTTACCTAGGACCAGTTACCGACATTAGAAAAAACCAAGAAAAATACACAACATCAAAAGCTAGAAGAAATTCTGAAAGAAAAAGGATGAGGGGACAGAGTGACTTATTCTGTCTTTAATCCGAAGTAGGATTACAATTTTGTTAGACTGAGCACAAATAAATTCTGCAAAATGAGGCATTTTCATAATAGCTTTGTTATTTAGTGACATTATATTGGATTGGGTTTTTTTGTATAGAGGTTATTTCTGAAAAGCTACTCTGTGCAAACAAAGTTACAGCTTTGCTTCTTTCAGAAAGAGAGGAGTATACATCACATCAATACACAGGAGCTTTCTTGCACATCTCTGTAGTCACACCATACAACAGTCTTTCCGACAGAAAAAGGGTACTATATTTTTATTAATAATCTGTGGCTTATCTGTAAATAAAGCAGCCTTTCATCCAGCAGCTGCACTGGCTGAGTATGGGGGAAGCAATGCTGTGTTCAGGCATATCTGGGCTGTTTTCATTCTTCCAGGCTGAACTGTTAACGAAATATTTGAAATGCCCTCACTGCAGTTTACATTGATCAAAGTATCAATCATGCACAGAGGCTGCATCCATGAACACCAACTCCAGAACCAATTTTGACTGCTAAGAGGGGTGGTAGCTACCTATACACAGTAACCAATTACTGGCAGGAAAAGTTAAGTTCTCAGACAAACTGATTACTAACAGGTACACCGATGAAATTGTTAAATTTTCTTCCTCCTCCCTTTATGTTTTAGAGAAGTCAGAACGAAAACAGCAACCAACTGCAAGGTAGAGAGCACAGGGCTAGGTTCCTGGAGGCTGTTTGTTCTCCTTGAGGTTGTATTTTCACAACTTGAAATTTCTGTTCTAATAAGTACAAATCCACTGCCACGTTGTTTGCCACCAAAGCAATAGTAAAATGGATGTGCTAGAGTAGATACTCCCTGATGTGGGTTACACACAGAAAGGTAGTCTCACCTCAGTATAAGTTCTAGACTTAAAACTGTCTGCTCCCCAGTGCAGCTGTACAAGTACCTAAAAAGTAAGTACAAGTACCTACACCACCAAAACCATTGCAGCTGACAAGTCACTATACAATGTTTAAAACTGAGTACACCAGCTTTCTGGAACATGTCGGTCAATTACATTTACAATCTATTAATGTAAATTATGTATACGACCTTCTCCACCAGCTCCATCTGCTTTAAATGCTCTTGTTGCTTGTCTGGTTTTTTTTGTTTGTTTGTTTGTTTAGTGGTCCCACCCACTCACCCCAGCTGGGTTTGTTTTTGGTTTGATTTTTAAATTTTTTTAAAAAAATTTTTTATTTGTCTAACTAAACAGATCAGAAGACCTTTTCAACTTACTGTTCATGGAAATCCAGCATTGGTGGCTCAAACCGGAGGGGTCGGCAATTTCCCCGATACAGGGATACACTGCAAGAAAAATTGAAATGCTGTAAAAGATACTACTAACTGATACATTTTTGCTCCCTTCGCATTTCAAATAGCCCTTCCTTAGCAAAACATTCATTAATACTAATAGGGTAACTAATTCAAAAGAAGAAACAAACAAAACAAACTGATCCAGTCAGAATATCGTAATTTTACCAGCCACTTACATTATTATGTGGTGTCTCCAAAGAAGATTACGTAAGAGTACATATCTTTAAAACGGATCTAATTGAGTGTAAACTTTTCCTCTATATAAGGATGATTAAGTGAAACAGTTAAATAGGTTTACATCACCTTTCACAGAAATGTTCAAACATTGCTATGAAAGATGTTTTGGATATTGTCCAATGTCTAGCAGTAATTTACGTAACCTAATGAGTTTCTCTAGCTACATCTATATTAGTACATAAACACTACATCTATATTAGTACATAAACAATCTCAGACCCATCCGATGGTACTGAGGCCACACAGGAGAAAACAGCCCATATATATACTGTTCAAAATTTGCAATATCCTGAAGATGATGAGATTGCTCTGGAAACATTCTTTAGCTTTACCTATACTAACATCCCACTGGGAACTCTTCAGGAGACTTCTAACAGATGAAGACCAAAACTTAAATAGCACTCAAACAATCCAGAAGGGAAGATGACAAAGTACCTGGAAGCAACTACTGCCACTTATTTTACCAGTACAGTTATACAGAGCACAATCAATAACCCACAACAGAAATTGTAAGAAAAAAAATACAAAGCAGTTTCATTGACTGAAACATTTTTTATTCAGGATGATGTGATTGTAACCACAATTAAGCATCTCTGTAATTCTGTAACACTTTATTTTGGGCTGAGTAAAAATTGTATTCATATAATAAAACAAAATAGGGAGATAAAAACGTAAAAAAATAAACAGGAAAGGATAAACAATAGCTCAAAGTCAATGGCTCCTGAATGGCTCAAGACCAACAGCTTTCTTTTTTCTTCAAATGCTTATGTTACTGATATTAAAATAGCATTCTTGTTTCAGATCCTTGACTTTGAATCAATCCCAAATGCCCAAAGATTGAGCTGCAGCCACCTGTCCTGGGTGAGCAAAGATGCTCCACAAACCCACTCAGGGCAGCAGAACACCTAGATCTGCCTCAACAGAGGGAGCAGCCAGGAAATGGAAGGGGCAAGGACATATGGCTCGCCTTAGGAAAGCTGAAGCCTTGAACTCAATCAATCCAATTTCATCCAGAAAAATTCCAGGAAAACTAATTATTGATCAAATTCGCATGTCTTTCCATACTTCAGAACCACTTCAACAAGAAAGCTATTTACAGGAGTAAAAATTTAAGAATAAAGGATGACAACTGTATCCTCTCAGTGCAGATCTGGGCAACAACAACAGTGTAACAAGTCAGAAGCTGTGTAAATAAAGATATGTTCAGATCTACAAAAAAATTAGAATTCTTGCTATTAAGTGCTGCTGTGACTCATTAGAGTTGCCAAACAATATAGTTTAGCCTTCTCAGGCTAAAATCAAACCTCACAGAACAAACACTCAAGAAAATGAAGTTTACGAAGACACTGGACATAAAAGAATATAATTGGAAAATTATATAGGCAGTGATGTTTTGAAAGAACAAAACAAATGGACAGTTTGACTTCAAAGTTTATGGCCCCATTTTAAAAACCATTTACAGTGCACTTTTAAATGAAAATGGACATAAAAAGCTCACGTACCTCCATTGTCAAGATAACACTAAACAGAAATCATTCTTCAACAGTGATTTTTAAAATAATTCTGTCAATTTCTTCCAAATTGAAAACTCTTAATGGTCGGACAGTATCTCTTTTTTATTGGTTATTATTGGTAAAAGGACACAAACTCCTTTTATGGACAAGTTATTAGAAAAATTTACAATATTTACAAAAGCGATAATTAATATTTTTATTTCAAATGCATTGAAAATACTGTCAAGAGTAACATGACCTAACTTGAACAATCAGACCATACACAATTCTCCACATACATGAAAAGCCTAGGCAACACTTTCTCAGACCACAGAGCTATATTATCCTGGACAGCCAGTCAGACAGCATAGAATGTTTAAATGGTTAAAGTTCGGTTAAGGCAGCGACATCATCATGAATGCCAACTATTGTAATAGAAGTAACAATTATAATAAGATTCAAATGGGAACAAGCAATATTGGAATTCCCAAACTTTGCATACTGAAAGGCTCAACATGAGTCAACTTGCAGCAGACTAGAAAATGATGATAATGTCTGCTCTGCTAGGCACTTGCTCACCGAAGGCAGGATACACCCATGGGTAGGGCAACTTTACAGCATAATGACGTTCAGTTAATTACTACTGTATGCATGTAGAACTATGGCTCCCGGTCTTAAATCACAATTTAAACATTTTCCTTCCCTACCCCTGGAAGTTCTCTAACTTTTGAAGTCAAGGACAACATCATGGTTAGGCTTCGCAAACGAAGATTTGGGAAGGGCACTACCCACGTTTGTTGCAAGCGCGCTGGTGGCTAAAAAGGCCAATATGAGATAGACACGTCCGGCTGCAAAAGGCACAGCAGAAAGACTCTTCAGGAGGTATATTCTGCAAGGCACGATTCTTTCTACATTGCCTTTTCTTCTCAAGAGTGATCCTGAGTGCGTTCTCAAAAGCATCAGCAGCGTTGAAGATAAGTGTGCCTGCATTTCATATTTTGTTAGGTTTCTTACAGCTACTTTCCATCTACTACAGCAGTCTACATGTGCAATGAACTCTCCCTTACCAGGAGGAGAATGACATATCTACCCTAGTTTTCTGCTTTGCTGGGATTCAGAGATGATATCATGACTAGAATCATGCAGCTACCCTGACAGGAAGTACTGAGCTCAAAATTGTAAAGAACATCTGGGGGTTTTTTTAATGTTATCAAGGTTCATAGAAAAAAAACTTGAGTGCAATGTTCACAGAACCCTGCATAGGAAACGAAGCAGAAATGGTGCTTTTGAAAGAACAGACTGTCTTCTTCTACACTGTGTCAACACTTACCAGTTGATACCTGCTGCGACAAGGACAACAACATGAAAAGGAAAAGATGCATGTGGAAGAGAGGACTACTGGTATCTGCGAACAAGCTGCGGTAGACTAAGAACTAGCCAGGGATTCATCTGAACCTATAACTTAAATGGTCTCAATACCTTTCTCCTTCTGCAAGAATTTTGATTTTAAGAATGAGACTTGAGAGTGAACTACACACAGTTCCCAACATGATCATTATCCTCACTGTTCCATCCACGCTGTCACCCAAGTAAGTGGGCATTCACCTCAACTACCAACTACAGTATTGCTATTACCCAGAAGCAATCTACTATCAGATGCAATTCACTGAAGTGCAGCTTCATGTCTCAATAAGGTTAGTTACAGATGCAGTTATAAAAACAGTAAAAAACAATGCCTGAAAAGACTGTGCGTGATATGGATGTCCATCTCTGCTGAATCACAATATTAATCCGTCCTAAGGACATTCCGCAGCACTTCTGTAACGCTTTGCTGTTTATCACAGAGTACTAGACACTGATAATTTTAGATAATCCATGCAAATCTTTGCATTCGGAGACCAAGAAAATGCTACCAAATACAGTATTTAAAGATTTCTGCAAAGTTGGGCAGCAACTGTTGCTCTGTATCCTCACATTACCTTTCTAGCTGTTCTGGGATTTTCTGGAGGAGGTCTGTGCTCTGTGGAATCTTATCTGTAACATCTTTAATTGCTACTGTAGAAAATTCAAATCTCAGCATATTCTACATATAATTTTCCCACATTACCAGTTGTTTAAAGGGTTTTATTTCCTCTCCTGTGCCATAAATTGTGAAGGAATATAGACACCAGCATTAAACCATGAAACAGAAAGAGATCTTATGATTTTATTTAGCAACACAATCTCTTAAAAAGCTGATACTTTATTTCTATTACCATGAAATCAAATAAAAATGTTTTCTAAAAATAACAATTTGACCTTTTAAAACGAATAATAGGCAAATACCTCACAGTGGGTGCTTTTTGTGCCAGAATATCTTCGAAAGAGCCACCGCAAGGACTCTTTTAGCTAAAAATGTTCTGTAAGTAACCTGAATGCAGCCACAACATGTTAATATTAAAAAATAAGGCTGAGTTGCATATATCAGAAAATGGATTTTGAATTTTATAGTTAAAATTATTTTAAAAATGGGGTATTAATTACCGGCTCAGTGAGACACTGGACTCCCATCAAACAATTGACCACTTCAGTATCTAACAGCAGCCAATGCTACAAATGCACACAAATAAAGACTAGCAACAATTTTTTTCCATAACTACCCAGATAGAGATTGGCTCAGTTATGCCAACATTAATCCTGTATCAGGAAAACATACTCATGATATCAGGCACTAAACTTCAAGCTAACAGTTCCTGAGGGGGGGCTGTCTGGGGAAAGAGCGGGGAAAGAGCAGGGAGAAGCTTGAATAGATGCACTGTAACCTGACCATGGGCAAGAACAAAAATTGCATTGCTAATTCATTCCCCTCCTTCCAATTAGTGCTAAAAAAGCAGATCAAAGAACTGAATAAACTGTCTAAATAGGAAAGAAACATCTGCAAGCTATATCAAGAAAAGAGAGGTCATCTAGAGAAGTACTGGTTTTAGCAATGACATCAAAAAAAGTCACCTAGAAAAATGCATAAAGGAAAGGTTCATGCAAAACCACTAACAGACAGACAGCAAATTGTGTATTTACTATGTAACATGGCACAGAAGAGCTTGCAATGCAGATCATTTATCACATTGTGACTGAACCCCAAATAGACCAGTACTCTGAAGTGGAATGGACTTTCCTGGCAGACCTGGAGATTTTTCAAATATCTAAACCAGTGTTTTAATAGAACACATTCTAGAACACTGAAATTTCCAACACAGAAAGCAACCTTCTTAGTTGAGAAATTAAAATAAAATATCCTGGAGGCAAATCTAATCCATGGCCTCAAATTCAAGAACCGCCAAATTCAGTTCTTTTCTGGGAGACAAAAATATCGCACATATTGCACTAGATGCCAATATATGCACTCTCTGCCATTGAGACTTGATGATTTAAAAAGATACTATTTCTTTTTTAAGTATCTACATAAAGTATTGCTCTATCCAAGACAAAGTACACTAATCACAGTTATCTTAAGTTCAATCGCCATTCCTATAAATTCATGTTCTCATACCTGCAATCTGACTGACATACTGCAGCTCATAGCTACAGTTGTTTATGTTCCTGCCCACAGCTGGAGATGTTAGAGACTTTTCAAAACTTGCAAAAAGAAGGAACTTAAGCCCACATTTAAGCAACTATACACATAACAAAATAAGAATCAATCCAAAATGAAAAAAAAGAATAGTTCTTTTACTTGATTTCCTGAGAAGGAACAGGAAACAGCCTCATGGACAAAACACAGCTGTATTTACTGAAAGTACACTACGACAATTTGTTTAATGCTATTGTACAAGAAACAAGTTTCATTATTACTGTTCAATGCACTCATTAATAAACAAGAATATCTGATGATTAGAGAAAAATTAGGGAACAGGGAAAAAAAGAGGCCACTTATTTTCCTTCTCGGATATTATACATGCCAAGTTCTTTGATAATAGATTATGTCTTTGGGATGGAAGAGGATGGGACAGGGTCATGGGTTGTTCAGCCTGGAGAAGAGAGACTCAGGGGTGAGTTTATCACTCTCTATATCAACCAGAAAGGAGACTGCAGCAAGGTGGGGGTAGGCCTCTTCTCCCAGGCAACCAGTGAAAGAACGAGGGGGATATGGCTTCATGTTGCACCAGGGGAGATTCAAGTTGAATATTATGAAAAAAATCTTTGCTGAAAGAGGGATTAAGCATTGGAACAGGCTTTCCAGGGAAGAGGTGAAGTCACCATCAAAAAAAGAGTAGATGTGGAAGTCTCTGATGTGGTTTAGTTGGCATAGTGGTACTCGGGTCAAGGTTGGACTTGATGATCTTGGAGGTCTTTTCCAATCTTAAGGATTCTATGATGAGACAGAGGGGTATGGACAAGAATCTATCAAAAGTAACATAATCGAGTTCTTCTTCAAAAGGACACCAAGAACTTTTGAAGTGGGCAAACAAACCCACTGCTTTCTCAATACAAGTAACTTTAGTAAAATGATTTAAAAAAGTCTAATTACACAGAATTACTCTGTGGTATACATTACAAAGTGCATTAAAGAATTCTTCAAGTTTTTATTCCATATGTTAAGTTTCTTCTTCATGAAGGGCCACAAAGATGATCAGAGAGAGAAAGCATCTCTCCTATGAAGACAAGTTGGGAGAGTTGGGGCTGTTCAGTCTGGAGAAGGCTCCAGGAAGACCTTACAGCACCTTCCAGTACCTAAAATGGGCTACAAGAGAGCTAGGGAGGGAATTTTCACAAGAGCATTTAGTGACAGAACAAGGGCAAGTGACCTTAAACTGAAGAAGGGAAGGTTTAGATTACATATTAAGAAGAAATTCTTTACTGTGAGGGTGGTGAGACACTGGAACAGGTTGCCCAGAGAAGTTGCGGATGCCCCATCCCTGGAAATGTTCAAGGTCAGGGTGGATGAGGCTTTGAGACACCTGGTCTAGTAGAAGGTATCCCTGCCCAGGGCAAGGGATGTGGAACTAGATGGTCTTTAAGGTCCCTTCCAACCCAAACTGTTCTACGATTCTATGATTTAGCTGTCCAATATTAAAAACTGCTTTACATTTTAGTTTCGTTTCCTTCGTATGAGAAAAATAATTTAGAAAAAAAAAATCACTATTTTTATTTGATTTTTTTTACACTAAAACTTTATTATTCTTATGAAAAGTATCACAAATCTTGCAACTAAAGTCTGTATTAAACGTTTAGAAATATGCTTACCTTTTCTGTTGATATGAACTGAGGCCTAAAGTTGTCTCAGTCTGTAAAAGAAAAAAAAAATTAAATTTAAGACTGACAGCACTATACTTCCTGTGGGGGAAAAAAACCCCAACAAAACAACTCAACTGCCACAAGTTGGTCAGACCCTGACAGACAAAAGGAGAACTTCTGATCTGGAACAGAAAATGCAAATTGGCTTTTTCCAATTAAAGAAATCAAGCCTTCACTGAAAGACTGTTTGGTCCAGGACAAGAACCGTGGTGAGTTCCAGTGGCAAGAACTCCTACTAACTGTAAAACAACTAGCAACTTAACAACTTAAAAACTGAGAGAACGAAAAGAAGTCCAGGAAATCATAACACTGTACAGAACAAAAGAAAAACCTAGCACAGATGTAAGAAGCAAATTAAAAAGAAAAGCATATAAACCAAGTAACAGTCAAGCAATTATCTCATTGATGTAATTTACCACCTAGAAAACAAAGGCGGCTATAATCTCCATTTGACTAGGAAACTTCATCTCCTCTCCTAATGATCTTCTAGCCTCTATTATTCATACCTTTCCTTCCACTCCGCTGGACATTACGGTTAATTACCTGAAAACAAGGAGGTTAGGTTGTCCAGGGATTTCCAGTTAGTTTACTCTTGTATAAGAAATACCAGCTGGCTTAGAAGGCTGCATATGGAATGTCCTCCTGATACAGCTAATGTTAAAACATATCTGCCTTTGAAAACTTCTGTCTTCCCACAGGATTTGGAGATCAAATTGAGGATTTTAGTCCTCCTCTTAAAGATTTCATGGCCAAGCTGAATATTTATGTCCTGAGAGTGGGAAGAAAGCTTACAGGTCTGATAAAGTCTATGGTGCACCTTGGCTCTTCTGAGTTCACCTCTAGTATAAGGATGTTGCTTGTTTGCAAGGGGAATGCAAATTGGTCGCATCTCATTTCAGAACTAAAAGTCAAGTCCCTTGGCTGGACACTTCATTGATTTCTATTACACCTACAAATTATACTTTCTTTTTTTGTTTTTCCTAAGATAAAAGTATTTTTAAATAGGTTTTTTTTTAATTATCTTTATTTTAAATATATTTTATTAGAGGAATTTTTATTTTGCTTTTTGGAGACACTTTTTCGAAATTTTATTGCTACTATGAAATCACAGTCTACAAACATTAGTGTTTGATTCATGTCAAGGATCAATTCTGGACTGTAAATCTAAGTAGTGTTTCAAATTTGAAATTAAATTAGTTGGTTTATTCACCCTCTAATTTGCATCAAACTGAAGAAAGCTGGAAGTGTATTATTTACCACTGTAAAATAAAGCTAATCTGTTTGTAACTTGAGGATTTATTTGCAATTTTGAAAGTCTAAGCAGAGCATCAATTATATTTTTTTGGTTTAAAACGCTGAAATAGAGGTTTTAAAGAAAGACTGCCTTGCTACAGGGACATTGCAGGAAGGGGTTCACATTTGCAGTATGGTGCAGTTTTTCCTCCCTGAAGAGAACACTAGGAGACAAGATGAGTTGTTTTATAAGTCAGCAAGCTTTCATTTAAGCTTACCTATTGCATTTGTACTGTAATCAAGCAAACAGGCCATTCCTTATTCTTCATTAAAAATACACTGGCTTACAAAAGTTTCCATGTTTTCATAGCTAAGGTATACTACTCACATACTGATAAGCTTTCAGTTCAGCTTCTTAACTTCTGATGTCACACTTCATTTTCTATTTTCACTAAGATATAAGTAAATACTTACTATTCCGAAACAGTTTACAACAGGTTGTAAGAGAAATTCAACTAAAACAAAGAAAGACGAAAAATGTTTTTGCAAATTCTTTATTTTCCTTTATCTATTAAACTGTCTTTATCTCAACCCAAGAGTTTTGTCACTTTTACTCTTCAGATTCTCTCTTCCATCCCACTGGGGAAAGTGAGCAAGCATCTGTGTGGGGCTTAGCTGCTGGCTGAGGTTAGACCACAACAGCCACACTTACTCTATGAAGTTAACAGATATATAAAATATCCCGTAACCTTTATCAATGCCCTTGGAAGTGCATTATTCACTACAATTAAATAAAAGCTTCCTTTCAATAATTGTTTTTTTTTTCCTGTTTGAAAACATAATCAAAGCACATAATTAAATTACCAGCAATTACCTGACAGTCAGATGATGGAGCTAACAGGTTCAGATCCTATGACAGGGCAACTAAAATAGCCATTACCAACACTGTCCCATCCTTGACAATTAGCTTTGGCTCTAACATGACAGCATTTTCTGTTATGTTTTAAATTATTTCATACAGAAAGTTGTTCATTATCTATGCTCTTAAGCATCATAATTTGCAGTCAGTACTTCTAATATTTGTCTCAGTCTAAGACTCCACCCAGGCCAACTTTTAGACAGAGGGCAGTGGAGATCACATTAAACTCCAGATAACTACAGAAACAAATGGAAATACATATAATAGACAAAAATGCAACTACTAAATAGCCACGGCTGTCATTAACTGTTGGGAGTTAAATTATCTGACTGAACACTCAAGGTTTTCCCCTCTAGTTCTGAAATTCAAATTTGCTATGAAAATATTAAGTCTAATATCCATAGATCAAGTTTAAAATCACAAATCACTCTGGTAAGACTCATAAACCTCAAATATATTTAAGAGCAAAAATCTATCAAAGATTCACTTACAAGGAAATGCCTGGGTTTTGCTTTCAGATGTCTATTAAACAAGAAAAATTACTAATTAATTTTAATGACTCTTTCTGTATTTTGAGCAGAAACTGTCTGCTTTCTGGTTTGTTTGATATTTTTGTGGGTAATTTGTTGTGTGGAATTTGTTGGGGTTTTTTAAGTTTGTTTGGACTTTGGATCAGAGTCAATCAAAAGCAAAGAAATAGCATACCAACTTCAGCAGCCATAGCATCACGGAACTGAACCAAAAATAAATCTCATGTGGCAGTTTCTATAATTATCACTCATTTTTATTACATGTCAATCTTTTGAGTTGTGCAGTAAACAAAAACATACAACTGTGTTCAGTCACAAATCCCAAATACTTTTTTTTAAGAATGTGATCTTCAAGTATAATTGTGGGCCTACTGTACTACAGTCTAGCATGCTATTTTTCCTGTGTGACTGCACAAAAGTGTGAAACAAAAATGCCAGGAAGTAAAACCATATGTCTGATCAATCCACTGTTTAAAGTGTAGGTTTTGTTTAATACTGTCTGTTTATCAGGAAAAGACAAATAACATTATGCTCTGTAATTAATACAGCTTAGTCTTTTAATCTGCAAAGGATACACTGTAAAAGATCAGCACTGGCAAAATACAATTTATATGAAACATTTATTAAATCTTATCTGTACTGGAGAAACATTGCAAATAACAAAATATTGCAATGTACAGATCAGGACATGGGCTGCATATGCACACTATTAATGTTTCAAGATACATAATAAGCTAAGTTACAGGGGGAAAACCTTCAATTGGATTAATTTCCCAATCCAAATGCCTAACAACAAAAACTAAGGTCAGCACAAAAGAAACAGTAGAAATTCACAACTGAGTGGGAAAAATAAGCAGGAGAGGGAAAAATCACCCCTCTTACCAGGACTGGGCATTTATAATCATAGAATCATAGAATCAACTGGGTTGGAAAAGACCTCTGAAATCATCAAGTCCAACCCTTGATCCAACACTGTCGTGGTTACTAGACCATGGCACTAAGTGCCACATCCAGTCTCACCTTAAAAACCTCCAGGGATAGTGAATCCACCATCTCCCTGGGCAGCCCATTCCAATGCCTGATTACTCTCTCTGTAAAAAATTTCTTCCTAAAGATCCAACTTAATCCTTCCACCCAAAAGGCTGTGTTAAAGCCTTGAAGATAGATGATTTTGTTTTTAATTTAAAGATAGTATATAACATTTAGGCTGCTGCTACTAACAGTTTCATGCTTGAGTTTTCTAAGTTTATCTCTTATATAACCCTAGAAAGATTAGACTATAAATCAAAGGGATTTCCAAATAAAGATCTTGAGAAAACTTCTACAGTGAGTTAGAAAACTTGAAGGCAGTCAGCCAGCACCAGTTTAAAGACTTGGAACAGTTTCTCTCCAAAGGCTCATATCCTCAAGAAAGATTTCACAGAGAATCTGTACCTCAAAGTACATTTTACAGACTCAGTACAGTTGTGGAAGACAGCACATATCTTACACACATGGAGAATCAAAACACACACCTTATAGCCTGAATTTGTCTCTAAAGAAGTTGTTAGCTTTAGCCAGAACATAAAACCCAAAAAATACCACCAAAACACCAATCACAACCACCAAGTTAATTTTAACGTCTCACAAATTTGTTATAATAGCTATTCTTCACTTATTGGTAAGAGGTCATATTACCTGTCACTACACTTGGTTATCTAAACATAGGCATCTGCTGCCACTTTAGATAAATGTCCTAGGGCAACTCGCCTGATCTCAGACTGACGTCCAGGACAGTTTCTCCTATGCCCTGTGCCATATCTGCCAGGGCCATGTAGATCTCCAGGACAGCCCAGGACATCTCAAATAGCACTGGTTACTTATGTTTAGACAACTAAATTAGAGCTCAAAAGTCTTACACAAGGACAGTGGGGGAAAAGCAGGGAAGCTTTCTTAATCAAGACCTGGGGTTTCTGGACACCAAATATTTGTCTTTAATGTTAACAAAATTCCCAGTAACCAAAGCTTTCTGTATTCCTACACAAGAGTATCCACACTAATTTAAAAGACTGTTACAGTCTGAAAGACTCATTCAGAACACTTTACATCTTGCTATTTTATAGTAAGGCTGCTTCCTTTTTGTAGAAAAGCTATGTACTGCTTGCAACTAAATGGTGAGAGACAGCTACAAAACCAATATGTAGATGGCAGTTTAAATCTTCATTGCTGCACTCATGAGCTCTGTGCTAGTAAGCAGTATAATTAAAAGTAACATAATTAATGATGAATATCTTGCTTAAGGTAATGAAAAAAATTAATGCTGTAATCTGAAAGGTAGCTGAAAGTGGACTGAACTGAGTCACTTTTGCCATTCTCTTTCATGACCCAAACTCACACAAGGAAACAAAAACATCACTTGACTTCAGCTGATGCAACATATGCTATTGACATCAGCTTTGCAACAGTCACTCCTGGGCACCAGTTAATTATTTTTAAAATAAAGCCTGGGGATGGCAATTCCTCTGAAGGATTTCAGCTGCTCACAAACAATGAAAATGAACTAAGATAGCTTTTATTCTTTTATAAAATCATACACACGTGAAAGAAAGCTCCAGAGGCCATTGAGTCAACCCTTGCTTAGGGGAGGTCTAGTGCAGGTTGCTCACAGCTTTGGGACATCATGTTTTGGGTATCTCAAAAGACAGAAATTCTACAACTTCTTTGAGTAACCTGGTCCAGTGTTTGATCACCCTCAAGCTTAAAAAGTTTTTTCTTACATGGGTTTGGAGTGTCCCATGTTGAAATTTATGTCCAAAGCCTCTCAACCTTCCACTGAGCACAATAAAAAAATCTGGCTTCAGTCAATTCTACACTGCCCACAGCAATCAGTTTTCCTTTTGGTCTTCTCTTCTGAAGGCTGAAGAAATACATCCTAACATGAGAAGCCTTCCATCCCCCTGACATTCTGGTATCCCTCTGCTGTGCCTCTTCTAGAGGCCTGTCTGTGCCTGCCTTGTACTGGGTAGCCCAGACTGGCCACAGTACTCCAGCTGCAGCCCCACAGGTGGGGGGGGTGGAAAATCACACCCCTTATCTTCCAGTTCAGTAAGTGGGCAATTGTCTTTGCTATAACAGCACATGGACAAGTTGAGTTCAAACTATTGTCTTTCCTGCTGCTGCTACTACTGCCAGCCTGTGCTGCCACACAGGGTTGTTCTCTCCCAGGTGCAGGCCTTGCACTTGCCTTAGCTGAATGTCATGAGGTTCTTGTCAGCCTGCCAAAGTCCCTCTGAATAGCAGTCTTGCCTTCCAGTGCAACAACCAATTTGTTACCGTCTCCAAACTCACTGACTCCAAACTCCATCATCCAGGCTGTACTGTCCTCAGTTCAGCTCCATCACGGGTAACCAACCGCCAGCTGAACTTTGTACTGTACAAAACATCATCGAGATCAATGGCCCAGCCACGTTATTGCCCACTCACACAGTCTGTATCTCAGCAGTTTGGCTATACAGATATCAATGGAGATCATATCACAACCCTTTAAAAAGTCCATATACAATATAGAAATTTGAGTTAATTAAAAAATACAGGTAGACTTTACTCCCTGAAAACACTACTGTTGATACACCAGAACTGAATGGTTGCCACTTAAGATACTCCTTTACTCTACCACAGAGAATGAAATGTAAGTCCTGCAGAAAATACTAAAATTCCTCCAATCAACACTGCCAATTCCCACACATGTAACTCGGTTCCACAGCTTCTGTGTTACAAAGCCACTGCAAGTCATATTAAGGTCCTGTCTATTTGACATTTAGGACCATTTTTATTCTCATTACCAGTTTTTGTGATTAGCAGTTAACAGCAGTTTATGAACAATGACAACAAATATGTATTAAGTATATATAATAACACAGGTTTTCTTTTTTCCCCGTTTCAGTTACTCTGCAAAGCAGTGTGTATCAGTAAAATGATTTCTAAGAGTTCATCTGTAAAAAATCATTTCATACACTTAAGATTATTGCAGCAGATTCATGTCAAAAGAATTTGACTGAAAAGTCTTACCACTTTCCTTTCTCATTTTAGGAATTCAAAAATACTATTACATACATAGAAGTTTGAATAAAAGATTGCTCGCTCTAGAAAATAGTAACCCCAACTACATTGTGCAGAAGAACATTAGATACCCAAGGTAAAAGCTCTAATAATAAATGGAATACGTGAGAAACAGCACTTTATGAACTAAAAACAAATGAAAATTTTGTTCTGAAAAAAATAAGTTTCCCTTTAGTGTTTGTTCACTTTTCAAAATAGAGACCCCAAAAAGTGAGACAGTATGTTAGTATGTTGGCTTAACATGAAAGGATAAATTATTAAAAGCAACAGTTGTACTTTATTTCAGCCCTCCTATATTTGCAGATGACATCATCAGCAGGAGCTTGAAGCATCTGTCAGATCTGGACAAGACTTCAAATAATCAGGACAGAGAGGAGATGGCCAGACACTGACAAAGAGAAGTTCAGCTGAAGGAGAACTCAAATCTAAAACTGGAAATGGAATAAGTGACTAACTGGTAGCACACTAAAGAAAACAATGTGTCTGGAGAGCACAGTGAAATGCAAACTATACGAGCATATAAAATGCTGTCAAACCCTTACAACTCATTTTGGAATTACTAAAGCAAGTGCTACCACATGGGGAAAGAACTACTCTGTCCTCTCTCAGAGCACTAATGTCCCAATTAAATGCTATACTTTAAATAGCATATAGACAAAAATCTAGTAAAGAAACTTAGACAGTGTTTTTATAAACTTGTATGAAGAAGCTGTAGGTAGATTTTAGTACAAAATTATCACTATGAAGAGGGGAAAAAAAAAAGACCCCCAACTTAACATGTATTTGAGAAAAAAGCAGCAGCAAAATTAGCTTAGGAATGAAACAAACCTGTACTTTAGGAAACATATGAAAGTTACTTCTCTCGAGGTTGTAATAATGAAAGAATCAAGCACCTGCCTAGAGCAGTCAATCTACACACAACACTACCTGAAAAAAGTACTAGATGAACTCCCAGGGTTCGTTCCAATCAACCAATTCTATGACTCAAGTGCCAACCAATTATACAGACACCTGTAAATCACCTTCTAGTGAAGAAAAAAGCCAAACCCTACACTGCATTTACATTATACTATTCTTACCCTATGTTTAGGATCTAAATAAAGTATCTAAAGAATTCAAAAATTTGTTGAGTCCTTATCCTTAAAGGGTCTCATTCATGTGAAGAATAGAAAGAGTAAGAAAATTCTCTCATTCTTGTAACTTAACCCATGGACAGAAGTAGTGCAAATTTATTTAGATATAAACCTTTAATCTGAACATGTATGCTAAAGAATAGAATTTTCACTTTTTGCTCTGGCAAGATGAAAAGTAAAACTATATGGTATAGCACTTTCTAAACCACAAACTGTAAGTCCACACCCAAAAAGTATCTTGCTCATGTTAACCACTAATACGAACTAATCAAATTTCCATGGTCAGTTTATTTTTACCAAATGTGATGCTTTTCTACTTCAATATTTAAAGATTTCTGCTCTTTCATAAATAATTGTTCTTGGTCTGGTAAAACCCAATCTTTCAAGACATTTAATTTATATTTTTACAACAAAAATCCTAAAATATGATTGAAAAACATAAGAAGTATTTCACCAACAGTATGCATTCCAAATAAGTACAAAAAAACAGTATCAAGAGGGATGACACTAACTGGAAGGAGGTGGCAAGAATCCCTAACAATAAAATTATACAAGGCTTGGCATTTGATTTGCCTTACTTGGAAAGCAATTCTTTCAAACAAGAAAAAAGCTTGCTTCCACTGTAAAAATACCAAATTCTCAGGGGAGTGGGGATAAACCAAGGCTGGACATGGCTTTGACACTTCAATGATTAGTCACTTTATGCATTGAATTGGTTATTTTTCATATTAAAAAAAAAAAATTACCTGAAAGTGACAAAACATTAGGCAATACTGATTTACTCCTGCATCATGGTACTTGTGCTGTAATAATGGATGATCTACAATCAACAAACATTTGTGAAAACTTACAGAAAGCCCAAGTAACTGCTGTTCACATGACATAAGCCTGTTTTTACAAGTGTATTTATTTTGATTTTTTTTAATTGCAGTAAGTAGTCATGAGAGGTCACCATATTAAAATCTTTGTGAAAAAGAAACAAATAATTTGTAAGCTAGAGAAAACAGTATATGCTGTCATTCTGATTAAAAGGAACTGGTTTCACTTACACAGGTATTTTTGGCTTAAGAGCCACAAACATAATGTAAACCATACAAACCACTTACTAAAAATTTTGTCTTACTAAAAATTTGTTTTTGCAACATATTAAGGTAAGTGGTAGCCAAATTCAATCCAAAGAACTGGAAATTTTACAGTGCAACAGGCAGAATTGCTGGACTTTGTCCCACCATATTTAAACTAGTTCTCTTGCCTCTGCTGCATCTTGCAAAAAAGTTAGAGTGACTGACGATCCATTTTATTTTCCCATCTTTACATGACTTACTGAGTGGCTCACAGCAGTACCATTACTTTCTAGTTTAAGAACTACAGTGGTTAATAGAGTGCTAAAATAAGCAAGACAATTACAGATTTGTAAGATTCATTTGAATTAGTTAAAATATAGGTAAGCGAATTTGACTACACCATCTTTATATTAAAACACTGGGCCAATGACGTGTCACATAATTTTTATTAAACCACTTGTGTGGAAGAATATATATTCTAATAGAGCACGTAAAAGAAACTAAGCCACGAGGTTTTTTCCTTATATTTACAGTGATACGTGGTATCTCCATTCAAGTTAAAGAAATATTCAAAGAGTCAAAAGCTTCAATAATTGAGAGTGTAACCAGCATATGGAAAACTTCCACCACTCTACATGTCCAAACATAAGCCTACATTAGATACCTATTATGAAAATGTGTTTAGCACATGACAGCTAAACAACTGGAACCCAGGGCTTTTTTGTTTGCTTGTTTGGTAGAGGGGTTTTTTGGTTTGGGGTTTTTTTGCAGGGGGTGGTTTTTTGGTTTGTTTTTAATTGCAACCTTTTCTGTCACCAGCTTACATCACTTTGAAGGATCTTAGTCTTGTAAATTATAATCTTAATAGGTATAGTGGGATATCTTTGATTTACATTAAAGACCAAGAAGTGAAGAAGGAAAAGCAACCCTAAACAACTGAACAAAAAACCCAAACAACTTGGGTACGTGGGGAGAAAAAAAAAAAAAAAGACACCTTTATCGCTCTGAAACAAAAAATATTATCACAAGCCCAGAACTACACAGCTTTGACATGTGTTGATTCTTCTGGAAACACAGTCACAAGCCATGTGTTCTTAATCATTTAAACAATTAATTGATTTCTTCTTTCTCCTCTCCTCCCTTTCAACCACTAGGACTAAAACCATTAAGGAATTTTAACAAAAGGTATTCTCAACATAAGTACAATCTACAAAATGCATGCATATGAAACTCTAGTCAACAGAACTTCAGAATTACATAGCTCTAGAGTCAAGCCACATTGCTATGTATTTCATCTCAACTACTACCACCATCTCAATATCAGCACATATACTTTAAAGTTAACTTTTTGCCTGTTTTGACTCACATCGAAAGAAAGCTGACAGAAATGGGAACACTATACCCAAAAAATACATATCTGCAATTACTTCACTGCAGTAATTAGAATGTGTTTAAATCCAACTTGATCAAGTTGGATCCCAAGTACTGCCTTTAGGTTCGGGAATCTTGCAACACTTGCAGTTCCTCCAAATGAGTTATCCAATTGCATCCCAACTCTACATCAAGATAAGTCTTAAACACAATGAATCCTTAGGTTTTTCTGAGAAAAAAGAACTGGACAAACTGGTCAGAGAGAACCTGTAGTAAACTCCATCAGTTTCCCAATACAAAAGAATCAGGGAACCAGAACCTCAGGACACACCAAAGAATACCGCTGAAAATAACTCTAGAAGGTCCAAAGGTTTTATGCAGTAAAGTTTGATGCTTGTTTATTTTCAAAAATCCACTTACCCAGGAGTTTCAAAAAACAGCTATCACAAAGAAGATGAAACATTGCTAGATCAGATGACTACATACCTGCAATAGGTCTCCTTCATCAAAACGTAGCATTTCTATTATGCCATCCGACTGGATGAAAGCTGCAAAGAAAAACAAAAAACTAATTAACTTCACAAAAAACCATTTAATTATTAAATAAAAAGAGACTTAAAACATCCAAAATCTGCTATACCTCATTCTGTACACAGACCTATGACTAACCAAAATAACAATGCAGAGTCTAACAAACACCAAACAAAAAAAAAAATTTGTGACATTAATTTTCCTTGGAGAAGTACCACACTTGGCAAATCAGTATTTTGGCATAAAGATATTTAACTCCAAAGGGGACAACAACTTCTAGGGTCCCAAAAAAGATTGGTGGTATCAAGGTTACTCCATACTTCAATAAACAACTGAAGTTAATACATCTAAGCTCACAAAGAGTTCAGACATTTACAAACAGAATTTCTGTTTCATTTATACACCAAAAATCTTAATGGTACATCTGGAAAGCCTTGTTCACATTGTTCCCTAACCCTTGGCATGGCAACAACTCTCTCCATCTTGATAGTAACATATTAAAATATGAAAAAGTTCAGAAGTATTTGCACCATAAAACTAAATTCTACGAAAATTCAAGCCTCGGTCACATATAGGATCCTCAAACCCTCTACTTATTTCCTCTAAATGTTTGGACAGGCAAATTTTTTTTCAATTCCTCTCAAAATGCAGGGAATGCTATTTTCTTTTAAAGACAAAGAAATAAGGGCAATGCCCTTCCCGTAAAATATAATAATGCATACAAGAACGAATATGATTTAAAGAGAAAAGAGAAGTTCAAATTGTTCTACATCTTACTCCTCAAAAGTCTACTGAGGCACACAAAAAAGCAGGTCTTCAGAATAAAATACAGGAACAACCTCAGACCAGAAAATTGTATTAAGAAAACCCAACAAAACCAAAACCCTATAAATAACTCCTTCTCTACCCTACGTTCTTTTTCCATGACTGTCTTTACCATTCAGCTAGATGAAGCTGAGTGAGTGGTAATACGCCCCTCTTTCCAAAAGAGGAACAACTTCAACAGGAAGAAGTTAGATTTCCCAGCACACAGAAGCACAGTGTGCGCTTCTGGAAGATGGATTTTGAATCCCAGTCTAAAAAAGGACCTTTAAACCTTCAAAAGCAGCCCAGCTCAGGTGGAGTGTGAAAATCACCCCAGAGGGGAAAGGGGGCATTCGGATTATAAACAATACACGTCCTGCAATATTAATAGTGGCATGAACAGTCCTAGTCAGTCATGTCAGCAATACCGTAGAGGGTTTTTTTGTGTATGTATTGTCATTTCCTTAATGCTTTCCAAAACAAAGAAAACGCATCCTTGATCCAAGAATCAGGAGTTTGGTCAATCATTTATACTGAAGAACTATACAGAACATAGGGCAAGAGATTAAAAAAACAAACAAAAGAAAACATTTAAACAGCTGTTACAAAATCAAGTCCTACAGTTCATGAAAATTTGGGCTTTTAAAACTTAAATTACTGGAGTAGGTCCTCCAGTTTAAAGTTTAATGCTAGAAACAACGAATAAGTGAATTCTTCTCAATTTGATTGGCAATACATATGATGTGAGACATTCAAATCAGTGTTTAATTTTGGTTTTAAAACCACTCAGAACAATCTGTAAGTGAACTGCAGTGCAAGACAATGAAGCTTGGACACATTAGGTTAAAACACAGAATATGATAGTTAACCACAATTTCAGAGAAATGTCATGCTTATCCTCTGTGCAAAAAACCAAATTACAGATTAGCTGATATGGAGGGAAAATTCTCAATTTTTAACTTGGGGACAAATACAGAATAAAATTATGTTTTCTCATGTATTTGATTTATTGCAAGTTTAACAGTCACAACTTAAAAAAAAAAAAATACTTTCTCAATACAAGCACACCTTCCTAAGAGGCAAAACAAATTGCACTTCTGAGGTTGGGCTTTCTGTCATTCTCTTGTTTTCTAGATCTCTGCTTTGGAAACAAAGAACACACAGCACTTGACAGTGGCATCAGGCACAAGCAAAAAAATTATCAGAAAACACCTTTTTGTATTAATGATCTATCAAAAACCAGCAAAGCATAAAAGAGTATTTTATCTAATCACAAATTCTTAATATATTTCTGAGGCTTTTTTCTCTGTTTTAAATATGATACACTGTTGGTACAAAGAGCAGAAAATAGCAACAATTCTTCCACAAGGATAACATACGCAGAAGCTCACAGAAATTAGCCCAAGCTTTCTACCCAAGCAGCTTGAATTCAGGCAGCCCTTCAGTAAGCTCCAAACACTTTCTCAGCCCCTTTTTAGTTATTTCATCTTTGTGACAACTTATGAACAAAGCAACAGATGTTACAGAACATTTTGAGTGGATGACACTGTTAAATAGAAGTGCCATTCATCATTACATCATTTAAGAAATGTTTACAGAGAGCAGGTGACAGTTAGTGTCAGGTGAAGTCAGAGGCACTGCAAAGCTTGGCTGCTGGCCATTTCATGGCAGTCGCATCTCAACTGAGATGCTGATGAAGTTGCTGTGGTTATACCTTTTATTTTGGTTTAGACTAACTTTCAAGCCTATGTTTCTACTTTATTGGTTATTTCATCAAAGCAAGGAAATGGCAAGTAAATACTTACACCTTCCTGAGATGAAAGCTTTTTTTTTGGAACTGGCTTCTCAGACTCTCAATTCAGGATGAAGCAAGGAGTCACCTCATTCAAATGAGGCAAAGCCAATTACATTTTAAAAAGCTCCACTGACGAGTCATAAAGAATCACCCAAATCCCTGGAAGAGCAGCTCTCAGACTGTCTAATATGGACCACAGAGAGGACAAAGTCTTCTTCAAAGTGAAATGCTGACGGTGCCCTTCTGGGTATTTATTTGCCTATTCCAAAATTAGCACCAGTTGCTCACCTTTTGCACTTGTGCTACCTGACCTAAGCAAGTTTACAAACTTCTGCAGTACAAGTCCAAAAATAGTCTTTTCTGTCCTTTTACACAAAATATATATGTCACCAACAGAGAATAGGTTATTACCAATGCTCAAAGACTCTGCAAGCAATTAAGTATGAGGTCACTTGGGCATGCTTTATTAGGTGAACTATTCCTCATGCTACAGAGGAAGATGACTCTTTTCTGCTAAGTCCCTAACAATTTCTCCTGGAAAAACTTCTTCCCAAAGCTTGAGCTGGTCCATTACCAGACTAATGCTGTAGCCAATACTTTGATACCCTCGAAGAGTAAACTGTAGTAAATTAAGAACCATTACAGTCACCCCTGCCACATGACTGGCAACTGCTTCAAGAGGGGCACAACACAACATTTGGGGTAGGAAGCATTTTAGCTGTCACAGTATTATCTGCCACTGCACAAATCAGCAGCCAAGAAGGCAAATTACACATTAGGAAAATTATTTCTTCCTGACCCTACAGGCAATTGAAGCCCTGAAGGCTGATTACAATAGCTGTTAGTCAAACTTTAAATGTTACTAGTATGTTCATGGACCAAAGAAGGAAAATCCACAGATTTCAAGGCCAGAAGAATCATAGTCTCTTTTCCTCTTCACCTGTGCTGAACAGAATACTTTCTTCGAAGAGGTAAATACAAATCTCCCTCAGCAGAAAAACTCTATCCTTTCAAGCTCCCACAAAAAGCAAATGTAACAGACTCATGAAAATCTGTAAGAATTTCAGTCATTCTCACTACTAGGGTAGTAAATGATTTCAGAGTTAAATTTTTCCAGCTATAGCTTGTGTATTCCTGGTTTCCTCTTTTCAGACAGTAGGTCACTATTAACAGAAGACAGACAAACAAGTGCTAAAAATACTATAAGTTTCATTTTCTGTTTGTTTTTAATTTACAGCCTTTAAAATACAACTTCTTTGATTAAGTCAGCTTTACTATAAAAAGCCCACAAAAGATATCAGAAAGAGACCATGAATGTAGTCTTTCTACTCGCTCCAGAACACCTTGTTCTGCTGAGAGCACTTTCCAAGCTTGGTAAAACAAAACCCACCATCACAGCCATGGCCCCTAGTCCCCAAACCACAGCTTTCTAGAACAGTAAATGCACTATCTAGTCATTATTACCAGTAGATTCTTAAATGGTTTCCCCTGCCCTTTCTGACATCATCACAGTGCTGGATGGTAAACACCTAACATAACAAAAATTAAACCAACAGTGGCCCAAAGAGATATTGAATTCACTTAAATTCTTCAAAGCTTAAGCAGCATCTTCTCACAAGTTTACACAGCTAGTAGACAAATCTTGCTCAAACACACCCCTAATTTGATTGTCCAAGCCTTTCACATTCGAGGTAAAAACAGAAAAGCACAGGCCTATAAACCACCAAGGAACAAGAAGAAAATTTTAAAATCCTACACATATCCAAAGTAAATGGGAACTTAGTACCAAAACCACTTTATCCAATACCAGTCTTTAGATGTGACTGAATTACACGTAACAGAATAAATTTGCATTAATGCGAGACCAATGTGAACATGAACTCTGGGTGCACAAAAATAAAAAAAAATTCTCCCTGTCACAGGTTATGAGGCCGTCTCTGACTGAGATCAGATTTTTAAGGTGGCTTTGTAAACTTTTCATTCATTTAGCCACTGTCCATTTCTTCACTTTAACAGAAATGTATATTCTGGCATATACGCTTATAAAAACACTATCCTGAAATACAACTTAGCTCTGGAACAGCTACTCAACAGCAGCGCATTCATTTATTTTTATGTTAATCATAATATATTCTCTTACAGGCTTGTAAGAACTCTTTTCTTCCCTAACTCTTGTCTAAACAAGTTGTCTAACTTTCTTGTAAGCTGTATTTATAAAAGCCAGCACCATCCAGTCTCTGAATTTTCTCCAAATTCTGAACATAGTATCCTAGCTTACTAAAATGGGGCCAGATCCATTATTTAAATAATTCCTAATTTACAGTAAGTTTTTTTTTTTTAAAGTCCAGTTTCTAACCCTTTGTCTTAGTGACTAAGCTCACTTCAAGGTAACTATAACCACATGAGCCAATTACAATGTGCTAAATGCCACTCGATTCTGTCCATGTAATTGTAATTACTGCCTTTGTATCACTACTGGTTAAACAGCACATCTGACCCTGGAGGAGTTATTTTTAAAGCTTTGACTATGAATTAACTGCTTATGCACAATCACACAATTTCAATCATCCTGAACAGTGGAAAACTGAGCAGCATGTGAAATACAGGCAGGTGGATATAGAATGATAAAATAACATTATTATGGAATGGAAAATTACATTGTATAAACCAAAATACTCCACAGATTAAGAAAAATAGAATTACACTGTAATTCAAGCAACCACTTTAATCAGCTTCAGGAATACAGAAGTCTGGTCAGCCTCAAGAAACGCATCCCAGTTCAGTGTTCAAAACAATAAATTTGTTTAATGAAAGGCCTGTTCTCCAAGATGGAAGAGTCAGTGTAGCTATCTGCCTGAATTTCTGCCTACATCCCAACAGGTTCACTGGAAATGTAAAAGGTCATTCTCTTATGAGCCAGTGAATGTCAGGCAGTAGAGAATCACCAGCCAGCAGGTCTGGTTTCCAGCTAAATCCCTCTTGCACTCACATAGACTATTCGCTTGTTTATTTTTCAGTACTCCATAACAAAGCAAAATTAGTAATTTTCACAAGAGACTTCACAAAGAGCCATCACAACAAAGACAGAAAATACACACAAAGTAGTAAAGATCACATGCAAAAATGTCTCACTTTGAAGTCTTTTTACAAAGAAACATATGCTTTATTCTTTATTAAAAACTCTACTGACCACTCCTCAAAAGCCAACTAGCCAAATTTTTATTTTCTGTTTATGTATTAGAGATTTGAAATAGATCCATTCCTAGATAATGCACTTTAATCATCACATGAAAAGAAAAAGCAATACATTAAGCCAAAAACCAAAAAGACAGAATTTTCATCAAAACCCTCCTTTTGTACTACTGATTTAAAAAAAAAAAAATTAAGACTTTACACAACACATACTCAAGTAAGTTCATATGCACCAACCTAGGCCCAAGTTAATACAAGCTCAACAGACACCTCACTTGCACTGTGATACCTGAGCACACTATTTCACAGTGAGGCCAGCCTTTGCAGCGCCTCTGACTTCACCTGGCACTGTCACCTGCTCTCTGTAAACACTTCTTAAATGATATAATAATGAATGTGAGGGTAATGAAAAAAAAGTCAAATAATTTGTATTTTACTGCACACAGCAGCACAAATTGAGTGTATTAACTGATAGGCAACTAATTCTGCATATAGTATTTGGCTAAGTTATTTGTGTGCCGTTTCTAACTTCAGATAAAAGACAAGCGCCTTTGCACAGCAAGGGCTTTCCCTAGTAAGAAGAGCTGTCACATTGTTTTCAGCCACTCATCTCTTTTCCCCTTAGTTAAGACTGATGCAGATTTTTTGGAATTCAGTCATCAATTCAGCTTTTAAAGCCAGCTCCGAAACAGAAAGTGACAGCATGATTCTGATTCAGAACACAGGCTCCAGACAGACAATGAAGCCACCGCTCAGTGTGACAAAGGAAGAAAGCTGGTCTCCATCCTGAAGCCACTGCTCCCACATCTGGCTCACAGTATTTGTTTCACACTTCAGAAGACAGTGCAAGACCGCTTGAAGGTTTCTTTCACAGAGTTAGTTCTTTCACATCCAGTTAGATAGACTGGATATATCTCCGGTGAGAGATATATCCTTGCAATAAAACTATACAAACATATGTAGAAACAGAAAAGCTCACTGAAGGTAACATGTACTACCAATCTGCTTTTACTTTGTTATTTTCCTAACAAAATTATGTTAGGTGATTTTAGATTGACACACACACACACCAAAAAAAAAAAAAAAAACCACACATTATTCAAATACCTTTATTCTCAGATGCTTATTCTGTACTCAGCTTGTATTTCCACCCTACAGAATTTGCATTTTCATCCACTTCAGTTTCATCTGATTTTTTTGTAATAAGAGTTTAAAAAATTATTTGCCATTGACCAAAATGGTCTATTTCAGATGGTAGCAATAAAGATCACAAAACTTCACTTGAAAATAAACCAAAATACTACTTTAAAAGTTGCCAGATGCTTTAAAATGCCTGTGAAAAAAAAATTTGCTTTAAGTTGGTCCTTTACTTTTAAACATTTCAATAATTTCATTTGTTCCTCCAAAGACATTATTTGCTGGCTCAAAAATGCTTCTCAGGAAATAATACTCAATTCCATTCACATGGGGTATGAATGAGAAAACTCATTTTAAAATGAATAAAAAAATAATAATTAAATAGGAAAGGAGAAATAATTCATCTGGAGAAAAACTTAAGTGCACGTTATTTTTAAGCCAAAGAGAACAATACTTCTGACACTCAAAGAAACTTCTCATAAAACATTTAAAGAGAGCAAAAAATTTAAAAGGAAGCTAAAGAGAAAAACAAGCATCTGCAAATAGCATCCTTTTTTCTGGCTTTGGGTCATACAAAGTAAAGCTTTTTATTCTTGCTAATGATGGCAGTTGTTAATATTTTAAAATTTCAATATGTTAAATTAGGTTATACTCCTATAAATTAATTGTTATTGAGCTGGTACAGGCATAAAATTAATTGGAACTATCCTCAAAAACAAGACACCCTATCCTGCAATGAGAAGAGGAAAACAGCAGCCACTTTAAATTACTCTTAAAGCTTTATCTTACTTTAGATTTTAGATTCAAGTTTTAGATCAGAAATTTTTCAGTGTGGCAGTAAGTTTTACCACTCAGGTAGCACTGCAAACTGATGTGTGCAAAAATAACATGGACGTACTGGAATTCTAACCTTTTTGGCACATAGAAACATTTAATACGTAGCAGGGAGATACCTCCTAACACATAAATGTCTTGCTAGCAATGTGAATGCAATCAGGTAAGAGCTACAGCTTATGCTCTGTGGACACTCCTCAGTTTTCAATCCTTACTCCTAACCTTGCTGCCCACTACAGAGGATGCTTTGTATCACTCATGGCATAGAAACCCTGAACTACTAAGTGACAGAGTTCTGCTCTCCTCCCTGCCCTGATTTTGCTTCTCTCCCGTTTTTTCTTTGGTCACTTACCAGGGTGGAACTGCAGGAATTTATAGAACAAGAAGGGTACTTGGACACCACATTAGTTTAGATTTTGTTGCATAACACTTGCAACTAAATTAATACTAAATCACTGGAGAGAAGAATCACTGGGAGGGAGGAGCACAGTATCTCCACCCTCCCTATGCTCACGTGCCAACACTAAAGTGTCCACTGGAAACAGCTATTAAGCCTGGAGGACAAGTAAAAACAGTGGCAAGATAACGCTTATTCATCTGCCATACGAAGTCTATAAATACAACAATCGAAGGCCTGGAAAAGATAGAAGAAGCCCGATGTTAAAGCCCTGGTGTTAATGATGTGGCAGTAACACTACTTATTGATTGCTTAGCAAAGCACTCTGTTGTCTTGCCATGTGGGAACACAGACCAGCAGGAAAAAGCTGGCTGCAATGTCTGATAAAGCCAGAGGAGAAATGGGTGGAGAAGAACAACTGCAGAAAGTTTTGAAGGAAGATAAAATATAGGGCAAGAAAAATGAAACAAAACAGGGGAATTCCAGTTTGGGGGGAAAACTAAAACATTAAAAAAAAAAAAATTAAAGGTGCAAGTAGAGATAGGGAAATTAAATGTTTGCAGAAATTCAATTTAGCCACCTACAATACCTTGGAGGCAGTTACCCCTCAGAAGTAAATATACAGTCTCTTCTGGTCAGACTCTTTTACAAACAGCTGTGATGATCTGGTTTAACACCCTGTACAACAGAGATCATGATTCCACCCAATAATTCCAAACCCTTAGGCTTAGTTACAGAATATGTTTTGGATAGACATCTACTAATTCTACTTTGAAGATTTCAACCACCCTACATCATTAAGTTGCCCCCTAACTAAGACAACAGTCATTTACCTTCACTCAAAATACCTCTCGCTTCTACTTTGACATGCCTAATATCAAGCCTCAACTTAAATAGGCATAGCTTTGCTAGATTAGAAGGCCCTTCAGTATCACAATTTTTCTCACAATATAAATATTTTTATATCTATAATAAATATCTAAATAAATAAATGTTACGCTCAATCTCCGAGTTCCTTATTCTGCTATCTTTTTCCCTAGAGAAATTAAGTTTAAACAAAGGAAGAATTCATTGGACTCATCAAGTACCAAGACTCCAATCAAATTTTCCCTGATGAACCAGTTCATTTCAGTCTTTATCAGATGATGACATTCAGTAGTACTGATTGGCAGAGTGGCTTCACCTGTGAAGATTCAGTCTGTCAATGACAATGATCTCTCTCAGCATCAGATATAATCAGGTTTCCCCAAAAACAAGGAATTTATTAATCTTTTTATCTTGGAAGATACAGTTCAGTGAAGGCTATCTGGGCACATCATGACCTAGTTAAGCTACATGAAAGGCAACTGACAAGGTATATGATAATATAAAAGCAGCTATATCATAATATAAAAGTTCCACACATACACACCTTCCTTACCTTTTTATACTTAGGAAAGACAACTTAGATGGCAAGAGTAGCCTCAATGCTTTCTGTTACATGCTTGATAACGATAATTTCTGCTACCCCTAGACTGCCCATTGCTGGCTCCACAGACTGAAGTTACACACAGGTCCAGAACACCAAAACAAACACACAAAGGAAGGAAATGGTTTCCAGTAAGGACCAAGTACTCCATGTCACCTGCTGCAAGAAAGGAATGGCCAGATTTTGCAACATTTAATATCCATATCTCTCAGTATTTCCACAGACATGAGTTGCATAGATTGTTAAGTGTTACTTTAATACATATTGTATATTAACATGTTAACCACAGTTCAATTTACTATCATATTACCAGCAGCTAGCAAAGATGGAAACTAATAGCTGTATTACTCTTTGCATGGAAGATCAGATATAAGTAATTCTGTTGAAACAAATTTTTCAAGAGAAAGAATAAAAACTAGGGAACAAATAAAGCCTATGTGATCCACGAACACAGCAATAAGGAATGGTTGACAGGGTCTTGTTTTTATTCTATGATCACATTTTTTTAGTGATTCACCAACCCATGAAGCTTTCTGGATCCAATTACAACTCCGCTCCTACCTAAACTATATCTAAATTACTATTACCATAGCACCAACTTCACCATGGAGTTACATAGAAACTCAGATTTCTCCTGTCTTACAGATATTCCCATCAGCTGCAAAGTTATTGCAACCTCCAAGTTTTAAGATCACAAGGGAGACAAAAAATACAGAGACAGAGTAATCGAGAGTGGAATGGACCTTAAGACCTCACCCAGCTCAACCTTCTGCTGAAGTACAGTGAATGCTGAATTTGAACAATGTTGCTTAGGCTGTCCTTTAGCTTGGCCTTGAAAACCTCCAGGGTCAGATATTCCACAACCTCTCCAGAGAACCTGCTTCAATGCCTGACTGTCCTCATCGTGAAATGCAGTCTCATTATGTCAAGCCAGAACATCACAGTAATCCTGACTGGAAGGCCAAAACAGATGGAGGAGTCAGTGATCCATGCCAGAGTCAACCCAAGCGGACCCACGCCTGTGCTGTGCTGCATGTCCAGGCTGGCTGTCAGGCCTGTGCTGCACATAGCCCCCGGCTGCAGGGCGAGCTCAGACAGCTCTCTGGAACTGAGGAGCCTGCGGGCAGCTCCCACTCCATACTGGCAATGCCACCTGGGTGGCCTTGCCTTTATTTAAAGTAGGGATGGAAATTCCCAGGTGAACATCCTTTCTTCTTGACAGTAAAATTATGAATAGAGTTGT
This sequence comes from Pseudopipra pipra, assembly GCF_036250125.1. Lineage (NCBI taxonomy): Eukaryota > Metazoa > Chordata > Aves > Passeriformes > Pipridae > Pseudopipra > Pseudopipra pipra. The sequence continues at coordinate 87,409,016 of NC_087550.1, read as the reverse complement.
TTTCTTGCAAGGAAATCCAGCAATAGCTCTACAGACCAGCATGGAGTAACCCTTTCGATGGGCAGGGTATGCACAGTACATTGCATGTGCACTGATGGGCTGTTAGATCTGTTTTGATGCTGGGAACCCTGAGTTCCAGCAGATCAATTATCTATGCTATTCTCTCTTTACAGCACTAGTTCTAATAAACAGAATTTTCAATGCTATTTTACAGTGTCTGAGTGCCTTTCTTGGATCATCACAGAGCAGCATCTCCTGGCACAAAACAAACTTTCCCTGTTTCACTTTATGGCCACTGTCTCTCAGGCTCCTGACCTGTGTCTCTGTGAGGAGTCGGGCTCCATTTTCTCCATAAACTACTTCAATATTGGCAGGCTGCCACAAGATCCTCCAAAGCCTCACTCCCATGGGTCCCTCAGTCTCTATTCATAGGTCATGCGTCCACTGATCATCTTTGTATCCTTCCAGTGGGATGGCAGAGAGCAAAACTGGACACAGTGGTTTAGGTGTGGTCTAATAAGTGCTGAGTAAACAGGAATAATCACTTTGTTCAGGGCAGTGGCTACACTCCTGTATGTTGCCAGGTCCATTGCTGACTCATTTCCAGGTTGTATCCCTCACAGGTGGTTATTCTGTCCCATAGGAAGGGCTTTACATTTGTCCTTTTCGGATTTCATGAAGGTCCTGTCAGCTCATTGTTCTGTCCTGCTTAGATCTCTCTGAAATGCAGACCTGCCCTTGAGTATTAGTACATTCCAGCTCCAGAACAGTGACAAAGCTACAAAGCAGGACAGGTCCCAGAATAGAGCCCGGAGATGCTCCTTGCAGCCAGACTCTGAGGCAGAGCACAAACCACTGCTGGGAATAAACCAAAACCACTGCTGGGAATAAACCAAAACCAAACACTCAGCAGTTTATGTAGTTGCCTGGATAGTTTTTACCATTATATTTTTATTATTATTATATTTTTATCAAAATCCACCTGTAAATATTTGTACAGTATTGTGGTGTAAATCACTGATTCTTTAAGACTTCTTCTATATTTCTAGATTAGTTTATATTTATTTAGAAGCCTCAGATAGCCAGTTTTTAAATTCATTTAACATTCATAACATTCATTTAACATACCATTTCAAACAGGGGACCAAAAATCCCCTAGTGGAAGCAGATGTCATGAAAAAGTAGCTGATTTCTTTACTCTATCTCAATATCATTATCTTCTATCATCTTCAACCCAAGTCAGACATTTTCAGTCTACAGCTTATCTATTACAAAAATAAAGAAATTTCATAAGCTAGTCACATCAAACTATGCTGAAGCCATTCTGTTTCACACTCAGGAAACTACCTTGACATATTCCCAACAAAGTATGCCTGTTAGGAAACGAGAAAGCTTTCAGTTTTCAAAAGTTAGAATTATCTCTTTAAAAACCTGAGAACTTCTCAGCCATTTTTTCTTCACTACCACTCTCCTCTATAAGGACTCCCTTCTATCAAGTTGATGAACAACAAGTATATAAGAGGTTTAGTGGAAATAAGTGTTTCAAATTATTTAAATCTGTACCATGCTTGTTTACAATTTTGTCTCCTACCATCACTCCCTCAAATGGCAATGTAATCTGTTTAATATCAGTATTAGCTGTGCTTCCTCATTTAAACAACCTTAAAAACCCCCAGCCCTATCACCAAGGGTTGTTCAGGATTTTTTTAAGTAACTTCAAAAAGTTTAAAAAGTACACATTCTATTACACCAAATCTGTACAGTCCAACATATATAGAGGTATTCAATTGAAAAAACCTTCAGATACCCCTTAGGACATTGCTAAGACAAACAGCTTTATGAAGAATAGTTAATGGATCCCTTGATCAACTAACTTAAAAAACACTAAGCATGCTGCATTACAGTCAGCTGAACAGTTCTATTAAATAACATTTTGTAACTTCATACAGTACACAGACAGAAGGAGCTGTTATGTATATAGTTTCATTTCCTGTACACCTCCTTCCACTAAATTTCACTCAGGTATCTCTAAAACTAGTTTGATAAGGACAGCAAAACTCCCGTTCTCAGACTGTTCTCTGTTGCAGTGCATGCCAGGCAGTAGGAGAAGAGGTATTAAAAATGCATCTGTGATAGTCTTAGCGAGAAGGTAAATCTGGTAAGTGTAGCAGGAAAATCTCAGACTAGTGTAAAACTCCTCATTTTTTTTTCCTTTTCAGAAATTGGAATTATATTGCAATACTTCAGCTCTTTGCTATTTCCCCATTATATCCAAGGTTTTCAAAAAGAGAGAGAGAGCACATACAATCCTATTTTAGTCCCTTTAATACTCCAGAGCAAAAGTTATCAAGGCTGCTTATCAAAAAATGTTAACACCGTATTTTAAAAATGCAAATGCTGCATCACATCCTTGTTGCAGTCAGTAAATCAGTAATTATTCCATGTAGACAGCTGAGAAAACAGAAATACACAACAATCCTGCATCACGTTAAAATTTTACCAGCTGCCTCTAACAAACGCTATCTGACACAGGATTATTCTTTGCCTGTATTTATGACTAAAAAGATAAATACTTTCTGTTTAATTCTAATGGTCACTGGTTCCTTTGGTTTCTCCCTATGCAAGAAGAAATTCTTGGTATTAATAATTAAAAAATAATTAAAATGCTGAAATACTAACACAATTTTTTAAAAAAACAAATTATTTTTTAAATTACTGTAGTTTCAACTCACAGGGACAATGGATCAAATCAGTTGCTTCCACTGTGAGGACCCACTGTGCTCAACTTTCAGAACTACAGGACAATGCAGGCTGGAAGTGACCCCAGAGTCTCCAGCCCAGTCCCCTGGTCAGAGTGTGTCCACTTAGAGCAGGATGCTCAAGGTATTACCCACTCCAGTTCTGAGCACACCCATGTATCACCAGGAAAAGTTCAAATTTAATTCAAATGCTGTCTTTTAGAGAAAAAAAAGATATTTTCTTGAGCTCCTGTTATACCCAGGTAATCTTCATGCTGTAGACTGACAAAGTCAGAGGCACTACACTGGATAGAAGGTACTAGCAAGAGAAATAAAATAGATTATTATAGACTTCTATTCTTGCTGAACCCACAAACACAGGAACAAACCAAACTGGTTCTAGCCTATGCTTCAGTCACACAACTTTTACTGCTAGTTATGCATGAACCACAACATCCACCATTCACAATCAGACTCTCAGGTCATTTACAAAGTTTACTGTTTGAAAAGACACCTTGAACTCATAAGCTTAGTAAATCACACCACGGAACCACAACATGTATGACTTTAAGAAGAGCAAAACTGGGTAAGTTCTTAAATAAAGCAACACACAGCAAGTGTCCAAACTGTACTGCAAACAGGTGAATTTTTAACATGCACAAATGCATCTAAATGACTCAGAGCAATCCATATTGCAATACTGGCAACTGTTGACAAAAATCACAGCTGAAAGCTTTAAAGAATGCAAAGCTTATAGACCTCTGCAAACCCCAGAGGGGCTTCATCATGTTCAGAGCTACACAAATACATAGCAAGTCCCTTCAAGGGATGACACTCCAAGGCCCTGAACTGAGCACATAATCCTTAAACTGACCTCTACAGGTGAGGGCACCCCAGTCTGCTTCACACGTGCAGTATAACTGGACACCGGTGAGGGAGAAAGAGGTCCAGAGGAGGGAATAACACTCACTTTGAGATTACACTGAAGGTCACGGAGAATATGTCTAACTTCCTGTCCACTGCATGACAATTTTTCCTTTAATTTAGTCCAATGATTTTGCAAACAAGTATGAGACTGTTCAATCCAAGCACATAGTTAGTATTTTTCATTCACGAGCAAAGTCACAGTGCAAACCTAATCAGCCTTCCCACATTCAAGTTTCAAAACCCCAGTGAGATAGCACGGTCAGTTTTTATTCACTGTGTTTTTCTCACACTGTTCATGATTTTCATGTGCTACCTCAGCTACTAGAGTGTTTTCAGTTTGATTGAGGTCATTCTTTTTGCATCATATTTTGATTTAAGTCAGGGTCAAAACATAAGCATTAAAGTAAATGGGGGCATGCTATAGATTAGTTCTGACAGCAGGATATGACAAACAAACTGCATATGTGAAGATACTCTTATGTTATTTTAAACTTGTAAGCTTTCTCCCATATCACCTTCCAGCACTAGTCTCCTTTTCACACTCATGTGAAGTATCCTGGATTGCTATTTTAGATATTAGTAAAAACCAAAAAGGAAGTTACTCAACTGAGATTAGAAAGAATGACAAAAATGGAACCAGAACTCCAGCATCCCAGTGCACTGTTCTAATGACATCTCCCTTCAACTTCGTGATTATTTTACCCATTACTTACACTCCATAACTACCTTAGTTTCTAGAATGCTAGCAGACAATACATCAAGTTTTAGGGGAAAAAAAAAATCCTATTTTCACTGACCTATCTGGTATCATAACTTTGATGTTTAAATACAAATGTTTGCCAGATCCAGCACTAAGACATAACTTCAAATATTACAGCTGGGGATTTAACCTAGCCTAAATATTAACCTTACTCTATTTGCATGTATCTTGTGAACAGATGGGTAGGTAAGAGAGCTATCAAAATAGTCTCAACAGGCTTTCAGTCAGCTGGCCAAATAAAAAGGGATTTAAAAAAAAATTGGTTGTAAAAAAAGCATCCTCATGTTAGACATTTGTCCGCAAAACATTTTACTGACCACGGAGTTATGGGGTTATGGCATTACTATGGCTTCCTTCAACCTAAAACCCAGAAGGCTGTTGTGCTTGTTGTGTGTCCTGTCCCTCCCCAAACCAACACCAACCAAATCAAACAAACAAAACCCCAAACAAAAACCACACATGCTCAAATATAAACTGAAAGCTGTCCTCAATCCATGTGTCAATACAGAATGTGATAATTACACTAGGAAAGGATAAGCCTATGAAAAGCCTGAAAATCATACATATTTGCAAAAGAAACTCCTAAGTTATCTTTGCCCCTCCTAAACAGCAAGAGTCTCTTTCAGACTGAATGCAGAAATTTTTCCCTGCCATGATATTCTTTTGCTGTGGTTCACAGATTTCCTAAGTGAAAAAATAAAAAACAAACAAAAAATTTTACAACCTTCTCAGTCTTACTCATTCCTCAGCAATACATGGGCACTAAGGATCCAGCTAGGCACAAAAAAAGTAAAGTCACACATCAGCGTTTAGATTGAAAATGATGTTTAAGTTTTTTTGGCTGGTCCATATGCAGTTTTCTCTGCTCTCGTATCTATTCAGACACCAGATAGTTTTCAGAAGTTCTATTTCTATAGAACAGAGACCGTACAGCAATGTCACTATTCCTCAAGACTTTGATTTACAGCTTGAACACTCAAAGGACTTCAGTTTTGCTTTTTGCTGTTAGGCAAAGCTGTTTATGTTACATTTTTCCCCTCAAACTTCTTAACTAAGATTGGGTACAAAAGCAGTCATGTCTATCTGGAACACTCCAGCATCAATCTTGTTTCTACTCATGACAGCTCCATGAAAAACTGCTTGCTGCTCCTTCTCCATAGAAGCACGAAGCCAGCAAACTCTTCAGTGCATCAGCTCCATCCTTCCTCCAGTTCCCCCTCATGTACATGCAAGGTAAGAGGAAAACGGTGTCCTCCACCTTCATTTTTCACTTCACTTTGTCATATGCTGATCTGTTCTTCTCACGCAATTGTCATTCATCTGACACCTGCTTCTTATCAGTTTTTTTCTGCAGCAAATCCTCTGGAATATATACTGCATTGTTTTACTACAGCCACCTTCAACTCAGCAGTCCTCAGGAGCACTCAGCTCTAATCCCTCTCCACAGCTTCCTTCCTGCAGCTGTAGTGAAACATGTATGCCCACATCTGGAAGATGGAAAGGATATTCCTAGCTACTTCCCTGCTTCCTGATTATTATTTTTAAACTCTGTCTTACTACGTTTAACTTGACACAAACTGGTAAAAGCTAAGGCACTGAAGGACAGAGCCTGAAACACTCTCCCCTCCTTTTTTCTCAACTGCTGTTTAATTTTGAGCTCCCATCTTGGTCTAAAGGCCCACTGTCCAAGCTGATTCTTCCTCTCCTGTGCTCATTTACCGTCTCTTGCAGACTGGTACTTAGTTTGTAGCTTAAGATCAGTGGGACTGGATCTCAAGTCCCTTTTATCTTTGTCTTGCTTTAAAACTGTTGTTTGGTTTTTGTTTTGTTTTGTTTGTTTTGTTTTTTTTTAATCCAGGGTTTAAACAGGTATTGCACTCAGCAAAAGGAAGACTGCAAGACAACACTTTCTAACATGCCATCCACAAACGCAGCTTGCGAACAAACTCTTAAGAAGTCAATAAAGGATGAATTAAAAAAAAACCAAACCAAAACACAAAAACCCAAAACACCAAAGCAAGACTTACTAGTGACCCTAAATGCAGCAGAACAGATGGGAAGAAAAATGAGTGTGAGAAGTCTGAAAAGACTAAAAGAAAACCGTGTTTTATTTGAGAAACAAATTCACTTTTTGAAAATGACAGAAGTATTGCTGGGATAAGTTTTAAGTAATAGACTGTATCAACAAAAGGAAATGGTACCAGTACAAACTATTCACTTCTCTTGAAGGGCGTCAATCATATCTGTTCAAACTCTGTGAATCTAAAACTGTTTTTGTTTATTTAGGAATGGCAAAGAAGTCCATAGAGAAAAAAAAACCCTGTATGTTCTTCACAAATGAACCAAACTAGACCATGGCCCCCGCCATCAGAACTTTTAGGGCATGAATCAATTCCATCATACCAGTATATGACATCACTGACAAAGCTTATAAACTCATATAACCTATTACCTGTGAAGGAATGCAATCACAAACAGAGTTAAAAATAGGAATTCCTCAAGCATTTGAACTCTTTTAGTATCTCAAGACACTACAGGCCACACTGACAAACTCACGCATTCTCATCATTCTAAAGACCTGGTATCATATTCGTGCTGTTATCTAAACGTTACAGTCTCTGAAGACAAAGTCAAGTGAACAGTGGATGTGCAACAACCAAAACTGGGGGGGTTTAATCACTTTCTAAGCAACATCATCCTATTTGTAAAAACAAGCTACTTGGAAATTACTGGAACTGAGTCCTTCACTAGAAATGCGTATCTACATTTATTCTTATACATGCATTATTAGGATGCATTTCTTCCCTCAAGTCTGCTCTAGACACATAACTAGTCTCCTCACTAAACTTCTATTCCATACCCTTCTTATTCTTTTTATTCTGTTTCTTCCTCTCAGTCCTCAAACTCCTGCCTCCTCCAGTGCAGCAACTTGCCTGAAAAGCAAATTCTCTTGTCCAGCCAAAGTAAATCTGTTTCGTCTACTTCTGCAATACATTATATTTACCTGCTGCTTTTTAATGCTACCAAACAGCAACGCTTTCAAGTAGACCACGAGTCCGCACCTTGGAAATGCTTGAAAGCCGTTCTCAGCAATGCTACAGAATATACTTAGGTGTTTCGCTCCGGGCTTTTTTTCCTTGCTAAACCACAATGAAAAGACAGCGTGCCAAAATCACAGACACTGCGAGTTAGGGAAAGTCAGACGGGGACTTTATAAAGTCTGGGGGAAACGCCATCGATCCCGCGAAGGCGCCGGACACCTCTCAAAAGTTCGGGGAGGCGAAGGGGGGCCCCGTTGTCATTTGGTGAGAGATCAAAATCCAACCTATGCAAAAGCGCACATTTCTGCACTTTCTCATGCAGCTTCGCCCGTCTGTTTGGCTTGGCTCGGTCTCCCGCTGGAAGCCTGCCGCAGGGAAACCAGCTCAGTGCGAGAAAGCCTCCTATTTTTTTTTTTAAACTTCTTTCTTTCCCTTTTCCTCTGTTTAAAGGGCAGCTCCAGCTCCATCCCCGCCGCTGTCAGGGGAGGAGAAACCCCTGCCAAACGTCAGCGACACACACAGACACACAGGGACAGACACACACAGACACACAGGGACAGACACACACAGACACACAGGGACAGACACACACCCGCACCCTGCCAGCCGGGCGGGGGACGCAGCGGCGCGACTCCCTGCACACCCAGGGCAGCGAGAGCCGGGGGGATGCGGGAGCCGGCGGGATGCGGGACAAGGGGCGGCGACCCCGGGGCGCCTTCCCGGCCGCCTCCCCCGACCCCGCCGCCGTCGCCCGGGAGCGGGCGCGGGCCACGGCCGCCAACGGCCCCGCCGCCACCGGAGGGAGGCGAGGAGAAGCAGGGGGAAGGGGGACAAGGAAGGGAAAGGAAATCTGGGTCTCACCTTCCTTCTCGGCCCGCGCCGTGTGGAGGAGCAGCGCCAGCGCGAAGCGCAGCGCCGCGCCCCGCCAGGCGGCCGTCCAGCCGCCGGCGCGGGGGAAGGGGCAGCCGCCGGGGGAGCAGCGGAGGCAGCGCGGGGAGCAGCGGGGGCAGCCGGGCGCCGCCGTCATCGCGCTGCCGCCGGCGCTTCGGGTGCGCCGGGTGTCCGTGTCCGCGTCTGCTCCGGCCGGGCCGCGGCGCGCGCGCGGAGGAGCTCGGGGAGGGGCGGGGCCGGGCAAGCACCCCCGCGAGCGCGCGCGCTGCGGCTCCTGACGCGCGTGTCCCGGGCGGGGGATGGAGAGGGGGCCGCCCCGCCCCCCGGGGAGGCCCCGCCCCCGGCCAGGCGAGGGCGCAGAGCAGGTGCCATTTTAAGTGTGGGCAAGGCGGCCTCACTTTCCCCTAGTCTAGGCAGGGGGCTGGTGACCGGCTTGTTTTGGTTTAATTTTTTTTTTATTTTATTTTTTGTTTCTTAAACGCGACATTAGGTCTTTTGCAAACGCCGGCTGTTCGCGGCGGGGCCAGCCCACCTCCTCAGCGCTCTCTCTCCGTCGCCGGGAGGGCTGTGGTGACGCTGTTGTTGTTTCCCTGCGGAGGCTGTCGGCGTTCCTCCTGCCCGCGTCCAAGATGGTGGCGGGCGGGCGCCGAGCCGTTGTCTCTGTGCGCGGCGGCCTTGCTGGGGGCTGGGGGCGTTTCTCTCCGGTGTTTCTGCCCATTTCTCGTGTATTATCTTCCTTGCTGGAAGCCCAGGGTGTTGTGGAGCAGGGGTGTCGGCAGCCCTCCCCGTGAGGAAATCCGCTCCCTTCCCCCGCTGCTGGGCCTGGCCCGTCGGTGCAGCACCCTCGGCAGCAATAGAACTGGAGGAGAGGGAGGTTTTGCCCGCCTGAGGTGCGCTGTGAGGCCTGTGCTGGAGCCAGGGCGTGATAGCGCGCGCCTGCCGTTGCTGAGGGAAGGCGTGTACGCACTGTGCCTTTGAGGGACACGAGTGTCCATAAGGCCTTTGTGAATGCATGGAGGAAATCTGCGATGGGGAGAAGGCAAGTTGTTAAACGTGTGAGGTTGGTGTCTGTCAAGAGGATGTTGCGCTGGGAAATGGGTCCATGGAACCAGTCCTGACAGGACCTGTGATACCAGGTGTGCCATGGCTCCCAGTGAGAGATATGAATTGGGTATTGCCTGTCCAAGGTCAGGACTTACAGTGCCAAAGGCATCTTGGATAAAGCGTTAAAAGGAAAAGTCTGGAGCACAAATAGTCTCTGTTAACTGAAGAAAAGCCTTAGATTTTTAGAATAAAAACCCAGTATGCACCCATGTGCTATTCCTTAGCTCATTTCCCTACCTGATCAACATGTCACATTTGTTTTGAAGTGGCTGAACATGTCATTGAGTTTCAGCTGTCAGAACAGCATAAAAGACTTGGGTAGTGTAATAAACCCAGAGTCTCTAAAGGCCTGACTAACAACCTAACTAAAATAGTATTGCTATGGCTTTTGCACAAACTTAACACACACTATTCTTTTTTCTTAGAACTCCCCAAAGACACCTTGAAAGTCTGGATACAGCTGTTTTGTTGAACTATGGCCACAGCATCAATGAGGTTTATTTTTAAGAGTGAAATGGAAAGTTGGAAACACTGGGTCGAAACCTTTCCCAGGAACAGTGGTCACTTCCTGAAGACATGGGAGGAGGAATCAAGTTAAGTGCTTCTCTGTAATTACTAATCTTTCAAAGTTGCATAGTCTTTTGACTACTGCATAGAAAATGGGTATACACCAATCAATGACTTATGAGCATGAATCTCTGTCAACAGTTATCAGAACCACCCAAACCACATATAAAGCCTGATTATTACTGTGAGCAGAAGTCCACACTTTGACTTCTGTGAGGGATAGGTATGTACATCAAAGAGCATGATCAAACCTAAGAACTGAGAAAGACAAACAGCAATTAATGCTGCATCTTTATTACAGTGGACCCGGTATGATCTTGATTTTACATCTGAACTAGGCTTCTGCTGTACATGCATTACTCTTCTGGAAAAAGAAGTCAGCTCCTTCCTATTTCTCGTCTTTCAAAGCCAGTGTTGCACAACCAAGCATCCAGACGTTGTAATTCACGCTGTAGAGCATCCTACCCACTGAAATGAATGGGAACTCTAATGAAACTAAGATGTAAGGATGGCAGCATCTACCTTAGAGTAAAAATGGAAATGCCAACTATTAAAAAAGGCCACAATATACATGAAAGAAGAACCATGAGTCCTACTATTATGGTATCTATTAATCTTAAACTTTACAGCATTAAAATATGGGAAGTTTTTATTTGTTTGAAACACAGGCCGTCTTTTGAAAAAGATATGAGTAGAAAACAAACAGGTCGTAGTACACATTCTCCTTTTCATCTCCTTTTTCATCTCCCACTGTTTTCTGTGCAGGAAAAACCAATACAATATGGTCCAATGTCTGTAAATGATAAAGCAAAAAGCATTCCATTAATTTATTTCTGATTTAGTCTGGGTTATATTGTTTCATACATGTTTGAGACTCTTCAAGTTGCTTGGTTTATGCATGCAGCACATATAAATATTAACACTTGGATATTGCAGTATTGCTTGAGCCTATTGAACATTTTTTAAAAAATAATTTCTATATTGAAAAAAAACTTCTTACAATTAACTATGACAAGGTGTAGAATATAGTTCTTATAGAAATCTAGTTGTGTTGATAAACAGAAATTGCATAAATACTGAGACACTGAAGTTCAACAGCCAACTTGTTAGATGAAGAAATGCCCAGTTCTACTGGAGAACACATCGGAAAGACTTTCAAGTAGGGAGCTGTACTCTGATTCCTGCAGCCATTCTCAGCTTTGTCAGCATGACGGCTAGAATAGAGTAAATTTAACACCAGAAGAGCTATGGTCAGTCCCATTTCAGCCTTGCCTACCTTCAGTGAAAAGGTTTGTACCTAAAGACTGCTACATTTACTGAGGTGTGGTAGTTTAAAACATTCCTCCTAAAGCACACCAAAGTGCCAGCTTTCAATTATCATGCAAGTTACCTTTCTGGATCATTTATACTCTTTTTTTTTTTTTTTTCCTGGACAGGGAACCAGAACTACTAAAATACAGATGTGTGGTTTTCTGCCACCTTTGATATGGAGACAAAAATTCCTGGGAGAGTGTCAGTGTGGTTAGTTAGGACCTGTAACCTCTTCAACTGCTGGTACTCAGTAGAGGTGATCTGCCTGACTGACTCCAAAAGCAATAGTCCATTGTTTGAACCACCTTGTCTCTCTCCTGCACGGAGTTACCTCTTCTGTGGGACACCGATCAAATCCAGGTGATGTTGCACTTGAATAAATGAGAAATTTTTGTGAGGTCCATTTCTCCTGTTCTGCTGGGATGGCATGAACTCACAGTGGGAAATAGAGTCTCTTAAATCAACATTGAGATTGAGGTCATGAATGTACCTTGGGTTACTTTCTCTTTGCTTTTACCAAATGTTGTACGTGATTACTTGGTAGAAAATAAATGAAGCAAAGAAAGAAATGGGGAGAGATAAGGCTGTTAGGTAATCCAATCAACTTTCCTGCTAGTACAGACTTACTTAGCTTGTTTATTAGTATGTTTCAAATTATTTTTTAAATAACTAAAAGAATTCCTCTGAAAAATTTGCACAAGCTCTGCTCTTCACTGCCAATAAGATTTTCTGACATTTGGTCTTTCCCCACCCTCTTTTCATTTACTACTACTTGTTCCCATATGTAGAAGCCCAAGTATTTCCTCTCCATCCTTAAGGTTTGCATTACTTAAGTATTTGCTGGCTGGAGACACGTCTCCATGTACCTCTGCTTTAACAAAACTGGATGTATTAAGCTCTTTTAACCCTTCTCTATAAAACCACTCTTCCAGATAATTCTTTCTGTTGCTCCTTAAATTGCTTCATTTGCCTCCATGTTATGATGGATGACACAGAAACAATGCACATACCAGCACTGAGTCTGCTAGGGAAAAGTTGTCATTTTGGAAAAGTTTCAATAAGCTTGAGCTGCCAGAATGACTTTGCATCACATCAGTGCTCTGCATCACTTGGCTGTGTTTTTGAGCACCCTAAAACAGGGTTTACTACCCAGTGGATCTGTGGTGTGTCTTTTACTTGCTGATACTGGACCTGTGTGCTGAAGGCAACCCTGCATTGAGCACTAGTGGCTCAGGACTCTCCTGCTGTTTCATTTTCTGTGCCAGCTTCAAGTCATTGGAGGGCTTTGTTTCCAACATTCGTAGCATCGTAAAACTTTTGCATGAAGAAAACAGAGGAGATATGATATATTTGGATTTTAATATTTCAGGATTGTCTACAAGATTTATTTTCAGCAAACCCTGGTTACTTTTTACTCAGTGAATATTTTCAAGATAAACGGGGGTAAATTTGGGGGGTTTTATTATTTGTTTTACTTTGATTTTCTGTTTGCTTAACCACTCATCATCATATGCTTTTTGTTAACCCAGTAGGAAAAAATATCCTCAATTTCTGTAAGAATTTTACATTTTAGGAATTAAATGTAACAATCCACAAGTTACTTTCTCAGAGAAAGGGATGATGACTTTTGATTGGGCTTGTAATTTAGGATACACCTTTGCCCAGTGAGAGCCTGCTTTCAGCTTTGCCATGTGGTTTACCAGTTCCCTCTAATAAAAGCAAGGATGCAGTATTTTGCTGGCAATAGTGCTATCTGTAGTATCACTACTGTGAGCTGCAGTGTGAACTTCTGCTGTGGATACATGCCTGGAAAGATGCATGAAATAAGTACTGGCCTCATTCATTTGACCATCACTTCAGGTTTCCCTACATCAGTGTCATGCAATTGCCATATAATTGTCCCTCTCTCCTGCTGTGATCCTGGCACCAGGCAGAGTGGACTGATCCGATCTTGGGTGACCTAATTAGTTGTGATCAGCATACAGGTTTGATATATGAAAGGTGAAACCACGGAGGAGGCTGGCTAGAAATGGGTGTTGTGTGGCTGTAGTATAGTTCTATGACGTGAATGACAGACCAGTGTTACTTGACCTAATGCATTTGCAGTATCCTTATGCCCTGTCCCATTCAGTGTTGTGCACTGGGTCATAGAGAACTTGGGGGATAGGACACAAAGGTCTCAATCCCACCACAACCACCAGGTTAGCTTTGTGTGTAAGAGTACTGCCAGTGAAGGGAACTGCTCCTGTTCGCCCATATGTTGTTTAGATTCCTTGCTAGTATGCTCCAGACTTTCCAGATTCATTCCCCGAGGGTGCAGCAATTCAGCCCTATTTTGCTGTCAGCACAGTATTACTGCCTCCTCCAATGTTTGGCAACCTGGCAGTTTCTGGTGTAATGGATAGATATTTTGGTGTGACAGCAAGGTGTGTGATATTTATTCTACCCATACTCCACATTAATTCAGCAAAGCTGGAACTTCCTAACACGGCGCTTCTCTCAACCATAGTCTGGTAGAAATCCAAGACTGCTGACATGGTATAGTGTGGTATGGTATACCCACAGAATCATGCTGGGTATCTGTGTATCTGCTCATTTTGTGGTAAATCCCATGTGTTCAATTTTCTGCTTTTAGAGGAGGCATCTCATGCTGAAGCATCCATGACTGCAGAATGAATCCACTGATTGATTAGAAAGACAGAGAAAGGAGGAAGAAATAGAAAAGGAATGGGCCTGAACAAAGAATAGAGGAACCAATACCTTGTTCTGCCCAAAGATACACAGAACTGTATCCTTATGTTCCTATAGGTTTTCTGAGTGTTGAAACTTCATTGAAAACCTGTTCTTTCAGTTAAATGGGATTCTACCAAAAATGGTGATAAACTCAGCTATCTGTATCTTTTCTGATGAGAACATCCAACTGCATTGCAATGATGTGCCAGTGCCAAAGTGTTTCTGTGTGTAGGTGAAAAGATGTTAATTAATACTCAGACTGGTGAGGTGCAACTGATTTTCATGGCAATTTTAAAATCATCAGTATGTTGATTGTTTATCCAGTTGTCTCCATGCAGATTCAGAAGCTCAGCCACAGACACCTCCATCTGAAATTCTTGGCCAGAGTTTATTCAGTCCCAGATTACCACCAATGCATGTGGAACCTATGTCATAAGGAGGCATTTTTTATGAGGTGCTGTTAATTTCAATGCACAAGCTGAACAGAACAATAGAGGAAGCACGCAAAGGGGGCACACATCAGCCACTGTGGTTTCTGGTTCATGCCTGGGCCCCTGATCCTCAAAGAAGGAGACCAATGTCAGAGACATCTGCACATGGAGATCAACTTGCAGGATGAGGCAGGGTGAAATTCTGGTGGTAGAATTTGATTAATTGCCTTACGATTTGAAAACAGTTCCATCTGTTTCTTCCTGCTTTCTGTGCATGTGGTGTGTCTTCTCTGTCTTTAAAATCTCTCTTCTGGAAGAGCTTGAGGAGTTTGATGATTAGCTTCTTCTCATTGCCCTTCAGACAGCTCTAGATATTTTCTCCATCTTAACTCAGTTATATGCTCTATGATATGAAGTATGAGTAAGGGGATGTCTGGATTTTCCTGTCCTTTCAGGTAGCCTATGTTAACATTAGTACTGTCATTCTGTGTACAGCTTCTCTGATATGCACTTCTCTTTTGCTCTTTGGTTTTCTCTTTCATTTCTATTTCTGGGTTGGATTGTATAAATGATGGCTCTTCACTGTTGTGACTTCCCCTTTGCTGCTGTGGGTTAAGCGTCTCTTTCAGTTCTGCATGTAAAAGAGAAAAAAAAAGATGAGACCAAAGGCTCTTATGGTGCAGCTTTGTAGGTTTAGAAAGACCTTCCCTGATATTTTATTGCTGTGGACTGATTGACATCACTTTAGCATGCCTCCAAGTGTCTATTAGCTCATCTCTCACACTGAGAAGTAAAGGCTCCCAAGAAGCACTACAGAGATATTTATCGGTGAGGGTTAGCCCCAGTATAGACTGTACTAGTATGATCATTCAAGGCTGTATTCCCTCAGCTTCCATGTTTGTTCGTGATCGCTTCATTTTCTTTTAAAATTTGCTGTGCAGTATTTTTTTGTGCTATAAGGCTCTGGGGGAAACAGAGAAGATGAGGTACAGAGCTCGTAAGTGTTGTCTCCTCTCTTTCGCTCTTCAGAGGAGATACCAGATCTGTCAGGGCAGAAAAAAAAGAGAAGTGGCACTGGCTGAGCAGGACAGGAGTAACACAGCTCCTGCCAGATGCTTAAGTAACAGCATGGGGCTGAGCAGTTCTGCAAATGGGATATAGCCAGTACTTTAGGAATTTGCTGCAGTTCCCAATGCCAGCTCATTCTAACTGGGCTAGCATGTTGTACTGTCCTGTAAAATTTTATCTAGTGTCTATCAAATCCCAGTCTGCGTAAGTTGAAATATGGCTAAGTATGAGATATCGCAGTCTTTTATTATACACTAGAGTACAAAAAGATTCAAAAGATGAAGTGCTGCCTTGGATGAGGCGCTGTAGTAGGTTGGAGGGCTAAGGAAGCCTGAGTTGAGGCTCCTGAGTAACTAGTTGATTTTCTTGAAGAAATTTGTTTTTAATAAGAACCTGCTGCTCTCCTTCCAGGTGCTGCTTTCCCATCAGCAACACAAGAGCTGTCAGCGTTGCCTGTCCAAACTGAGGTATAGATGCCTGGGCATACATCAGGGTGGAGGTGGAATTTTGTTAACAGAGAGAACTAAGAACCCAGAGAAGACAGAGCATTTGGGAACTGATGCCCTCTCTGGAATATTAAAAGACCTTCTACATACCTCAGGGGTTATGTCTAGATGGATGAGTGTGGAGAGTTGCTTGCCTGCTCCTATACTTTGAGCTACCAGGCTGCAGGCCAGCTCTGATATGAAAACTGAAACCACAGCATTGTGACACTGTGCTTGTATTTACCATAACTGTTCTCTCTGCAGGACTTATCAACACAGCTCTGAGCTTTTGGTAAGTGCAGTTACCTGATACACAGACCAGTCTGGATAACATCCATCTGGCTCAGACTGTAAGCAGCTGCATGCACCACCCTGCACGGGCACTTTTCGTGAGTTGCAGTAGTCAGCTCCCACACAGCTACTGCAGCAGTCGTACACAGATACAGTGAGTTGCTAGTCACTGTGCAGTGGAAGCAAACTGTTCCTGTGACAACAACACTCTTAGCATATAATTTCATGTTTCATAGTATATAATCCCTTTGAATTGTTCAAGTAAAATGTAAAAATGACAATATATTGAAACCAAATGAAGAAAAAATTAAAACCAGAGCAGCTCTAAACTGACATATTTAAAATTACTTTGAAATGAAATTAAGCTTTTCAATAACAAATGGGTTTCTTGTGGCTCCAAAACAAACAGTAAGGAATGAAATACAGACTTATATGTGCATAAATGATTTAGGTGGCGAATGGGGAAGAGATGGTCATAGAGGGCTGAGCTGAAGAAAGTACATTTGCAAGTTCCTGAAAAACCCATGTAGGAGAGAGTTCCACAGAAAAACTGAATACTATGACTCAGCTTGATCCAGATAAGGTTTTCATAGGGGAATAAAAGGCAAAACCTTTGATCTTGGTTGCTGTGATAGAAAATTGAGTAATAAATTATGGTTCTGTTAATGTCTTAATCATAGCTTATACATAATTTTCTCTTGCCAACATTCCTTTGCTTCTAGTTGTACTTTGACACAGCATGATTGCATGAGTGTCTCAAGTAAACTCAATAGCTCTTCCAGGAGGAGGCCTGACTCCTTGTAGCCCACCAAAGCTGGATGTGTCAGAAGAAAGGGACTGGATGAAAAGCAGCCAAGGGGACTTTCTGGCTGGGGATTGTGTAGCTAGCCATCAGCCTGCTTTCATGGAAACACTAATAAGAGAAACATCCCCAGGGAACCCTGTGGGCAAATGTCATCAGATGGATCTAGGGAGTTCAGCTTCTTCCTTAAGCAACATCTGCTGGTATTGGAAGTATCCAGAAAGCCACACCACACTTAAAAATTAAACAAAACAAAAAACAATCTGCAACAGGAAGAACAACCCAAGGTAAGTTAGCTGCAAAAATCTGCACTTTAACATAAAAGCTTCATGAAAATGTTGCGTAGCAGCAGTCATGCCAGATAGAGATGATTCAGTATCATAATTGAGTCTGAGCTGAATGAGATCTGGTCATGTCCAGAACTTTCAAGTATTAAACTCTTGATCCTGCTCAAAACATGATTATTTACTATGCCTTCTGGTTTACCTGCACATCGCTCCTAAAGTATAGGGAAATCAAATCACTTAAAAATTTTGGTAAGTGAAGCTTTCTTGGATTCTTGTGTTAGAGTCTTGTGAACTAGTTAAAGGCAGAAAACAGATACAAAATGGGTACATTGATCGAACGGCAGGAAGAGGGAATACCAAGGCTTTGAATAGAAAACCTATAAATTTATAAGAAAATATATGAGAAAGCATATTTTTGAAACTATTATCCCTAATAAACAAACAAACAAAAAATGTAGTGCTACAGTGACATTCTGTGAAAGTCTCAATTTTGTGATTGAATTACTACATTTTGTGATTGATAAATAAGTTGGTGCCATAGTGACTACCTGTATAGAAAGCTGTGCAAGTTTCTGGAGCCCAAGTGAAAACTGAGTTATTTATAGTTTAACATTCAATTTCTTTTTATGCTCCATATCTTTGAAACCAGTGTCATTTTTAGCTCGTCAAAATACAGAGGCACCAGTTTTGTTTTTCCAAACCTATGTATTTAAGGAAGGGTGTTTAAATGGTGCTGGCAACCTTGTATTTCTAAATGTTAGTGTTCTGGTTTTCATCTAAATAAAGAAAGCAGGATTTACAGTTGAAAAATAAGTTTGTAGGCTCAAAAAGTACAATCGGAAAAAATATGTGGAGAAACAAAAATGCCAATCAACAATATCTGTGTTAAAATTGGACCATAACACCTGCTGCAATGTTACTGTTACCAGTGCAGTTGCTGTAGAAAGCAGAGTACCAGGGCCAAGTACAGAAGCAAGAGGAATTAACTTTTAGCTACTCCAACAAGGCAGAGCCCTGTGAATCACACTAGGAAGCATAGATCAAATCCTCTTATGTAAACATCATACAGGGCTGGCACTAATCCTCCTCACGCCCGAGGAGGACTGCTGATGTGGCATTCTCCAAAGCACATTTGCTTTGCGTAATTGTGGGCAGTCGTTCTTGGGCACAGGAGGCCTAAGTGTAAGCCTTCATATTGTCTGCTCGGGGTGAGCAAAACTAGATGGGGAAAAGCAAACTCTGGACATTGCCATGGTCTGCTAGGGCCACCTCATACACCTCTTGTCATCGCTGCTGTCCACAGAGACAGGACATCCTTCCCCCAGCACACCAATGTCTCATGCCTGGGTCCAAGCCCATTAAGAGCTGGGTGGCCCATCTCAGTCCCAGGTCCTGCTGCATCTCTGGAGTCATGTCATTGGTCTCCTCCTGGGTTTCCCAGCAGCTGTCTGCTTCAGTGCAGAATGCTGAGGACTCATCTCCTGTTTCTCACCAATGTTTAACTTGCTGAATCAGAACTCCATGAAATGATTCAGACCTGGTTTCTGGTGACTAATACTGGGCACTCCCTTCCTCCTAGGCAGTGGTAGCTCCTCAGTGCTCCCAAGCCCTGTTCAGCCAGGCAGCTACAAGATTGGAGACCAAATGTGTTGCTGTCCCACTGAACAAGTGGTGGCTGGTTTTTGTTTATACAGCAATGCGAATTTTTAGTCTGAACTTATTTTTTTTCTTTTCGGTCTGTGCAGCTTTATGATCAAACAGTATAATCCCTGCACGCACGGATCCTATAGTTTATAGAGCTGGTCTTGAAGAAAGTCTGGGTGGGGTACTGTGAAATTCCTGTTGTTGCTTTTTTCATTCATCTGGGATCAGGTGTGGAATAAAGTAAATATCTTAGGATGAAGACTTTATTACAGGCATAGTTTTATCTATGTAAAGCTTTCTTCTACCATGTTATTTTTTTATTCACACAAAGAAGTCTAAAACTTAGAGGAGCACTTTGAGTAAGAGCTCTGGCCCAACTTCATTTTGCCTCTCCTTACCCATCAAACACAAAAAAGTGTAATATCATACAAACACAGCAATTTCCCACACAGAGAACCATACAGCATCACTGCCAGGTGCTCTCTGCAACTTTTCCCTATTTTGTTCAGCAAGAATTTGAAAGCATTAGCAGTTTGATCACTATTGTAATTTCCATGGTTGCAGGAAGCCCAGCTGTCCTTGCAGGCTCCAGCATGAGACTGCCTGCTCAAGTCTGGGAAATACCCCACATTCTTCATTCTAGATTATCAGTGAGACAGAAATGTTTGTTCTGCTGTCCAGGTCTATCCATCGTGTGCAATTTGTCTCTTTAAAGTTTCCGTGCAGAAGCCACTGACATCCCCAGAGAGTTAAACCTTCTTAGCTAATCTTCTAAAAAAGCTTCAGAGACCTTTTGGCCTAGGCTGAATCTTCCTCCTATGGGTTTTCTTGGGTATCTTCAGATTTTGTCTCTTAAATTAGATAATTTCTCATCCTCTGAAATATCTCTGGTGTATGCATGAATATGAAAGGTACTCTGCAGACCTTGTGGTGGTTTGTGCTCTGTCTTAATCTGTCAGTGTCAGTGTAACTGGATGATGCAGACTCCCGGTCAAAACCAATAACACATTCAGCTCTTGACTGCAGGAAAGTTTGCTGCTATTTGGAATTACATTTCTTACAATTATTCCAAAGCTTTGGCTCAGTTGTTCAGGAAGCTGCTGAGTAGGATTTTTTTAATAGTTCCAGTATGGGAAGTTCAAGACAATGTAGCTGTGGTCAGGCCATTTTCCACCACCCAATGTAAAACCTCACAGTTATCCACTGTGACACGAAAAAAAAAAAGCAAAGGCACATTGTGGTATGTCACCTGATACTACACCCAGTTGCATTGCTCAAATCCTTGCAAATTTAAGGTAAATGGGTTATATTAGAGCAATAGCTTCTATTCTTTGTCTTCTGTGAATATTTCCCTAATACCTGGGCAAAGCGGGATATTTCTCACTTCTTTGCCATGACATGCTGTGAAATGTTTGGCTGTTGTCCTTAGAGTCTGGTAATGTCAATCTCTTTTTTTGTTCTTACTTAGAGCTCAACTTTTGATGCCACATGAGGCAGCATCCTGACAAAGAGGAAACCCGATGGCACAGCTGTAGTTTCAAATACTCCAACAGGTTTACGAAGGCCACTATTGCACGGTGGCCTAGTTTAGAACTGTCACGGGGAACAATTAATCTTTGTCACTCCATACTCATTCTAGAAGCACTTGAAGCCCAAAGAAATCCCTGGAGCCACATTTCTTCCTGCCAGCTCTCTGTAGAGGGGCTCAGTTCTGCTCCAGAGCACATTTACTCGCTTCAGTAGCCCAGAACCCCTCCAGGGTTGCTACATGAAGGCAATTCCCAGTACAGTAGCAATAGAAATACCAATCACACAACATAATCCACTGAGTTTTCACACACCCTGAAGCTGATGGATGATGAATTTCTTTTGGCCTTTGCATTAGCCGGTCATTAGTAGCTCCTGGTGTTATTCAGGCAGTACATTTCCTTCCCCTTCAGCCTCCTAAGTATTTTCCATGGATCATATTTTCACCAAATCACAACTCTTCAGCTGTTAATTTCTGCAGAGAGCCTGGACAGCTCTTCACATGTGTCGCTCCAGTTGTTGGGTGCCGACATCTCTGTAGCTCCTGCTTTCCTGGATGCAGCTTCCCTCTATTTGGGCAACTCCATCTCCTTTGGCCTTTGTCTCTACATCATCTGCGAATACCACCTGGCCCAGGTGTCCCTAAGAAACAGATTCTTTCACCTGACCCATGGGATGCCTATGAATGCATTGCAGTTGGGCCTTTTCCAACTATTTAGTCACTTCACTAGAAATGTTTCCTTGAAATGCGGCATCTGGTCTAAATGACTCACCCTGAGGCTGGGAATTCACAGCTGATACCTTTAAAAAACACCCTAAATTTCTGTCTCTGTTTATAGCTCTGTCAGAAGCCTGTTCATGGCATTATCAGTGATGTTATTTTCCACAGCTGACAAAGTATGTTACCTTTCTGCAAACTCTTTTCAAAGTAAATGTTAATACAAAAGTTTCTAGTCTCCCACTGGGCACACAATCTGCCTGTATTACTCATTCCAAATTCAATACACAAAGTTCAGCCTCATCAAAACTGTCTTCTGACCAGAAGCAAAGGGAAACCCCCAGCAAAAGCTTCCTCAATGCAAATAACCGCCCCTGTGGAGGTTGCCCTTTTGCTGCTCTTCTGTTTGCTGTTTAATCGGCATTTCCAAGGAGCCAAATTTCTGCTTTTTTCCTTCCTGCAAGAAACAGAAAAGATTTATAAGGCTCTGCTTTGCAAGATGCACGGCCTACATATTAAAAATTGTGACAAAAGATTTTGGCCTTGACATCCAGAAGCGCTGTTAAGATGCTGTCCTGCTTTATCTTTCCCTTCAGAGAGTATTAGCTTAGTGACTGGAAAGCCCCCCTACTCAAGGCCAACAAACTTCTTTTTAGAAGTACTTTTTCTGTTTTGTGCCCACTGCCTTAAGTGCAAAGTACACAATGGCTACCAGGGAAAAGCCCAGCATGGAGAGCAGCACTACCCTCCTTTACTGCTTCTGGCTCAGAGGCAGCAATTAGGGTATAAAGCTGGATAACGTGTTATTAATTAAATACAGCTCCATCACTTGGAGGAAGTGCTGTCTGCCCTAAGAAGTTCAAACTACTTATTCCCTCAGCTGCCTAGGCACTGGGTGTTGCAACCTAGAGGCAGCTGAGTTGCTAGAAAGTTAATGGTTGAATTAAAGACCTGCTCAGGTTTTTGCGAGGAAGGCCTAAGTCAAGTCAAGGCAATGATGGGACACTCAGAAGACTCTTCTGAACCTGAATCTGGCCCTTAAACTGGGAGCTATCCCTGCAGACTCCTACTTTTAGGTGACCAGACTTGCTGCTAATATACTTTTCTTGATAAATGAATGGCAACTAAGGCAATTTGCCAAACTGTCTTGTCCTCTTTCTTAGAGTGAGAGAATCACTCACACCTCTGCCAGTTTGTTTACTGTGTGGTCAAAGATTTGTAGCGTGATCAAAGGCACTGATCCAGGTGGGTTACCAATACTTTTGCAATAAAATAAAGGCTAGAATAATTTCTTACTGTGGCAGTAAAGTCTCACTTAACTTTATAAGCTCTTTAATGTAGAATGACTTTCATATAATACAACAGCTGATGTGTAAAGATAAACAGCATTATTTTATTTTTTCTGTGACTCATTTGACATCAGTCCACATTTATTCATACGTTGTGGAGCATAATGATAGGTAGAAAATTTATTTTAGTTACCAAGCAAATGAATATTTTAGTTCATTTAATTTATAGTGTATATCTATCTTTGTAGTAAAATGTAGACATTTGAGGCCAAAGTCTTGTCTGAGGCCCATGGCTTGTGATCTCAGATTTGTAGGCAGCAGACAGCTTTTTTTATTGCTTTTTGTCTATGGGAGAACTAGAGTTAGTAATGCTGGTAAAATAGCAGCTGCTGAACTTTATTTCCATATGATCTAGCAATTATAGCACATACCATCACCTGATAACTTAGTTGTTATTTTTTACAGTCCTCACTCTGGTGGTTTCAGATATTTGAATTCTTTCTCCTTCTCCCAGTGTATCAGATGGCTCTAAACAGTTGGTGTGGTCCAAGAGACCCAATACAGAAAGCTCTGCTTTTTTTCTTCTCTTCATGGGGAAATTGCTTAGTAAGCAGTGCCTTCAGGGCTCATGAATAGAAATACTGGCTGCATGTCCAAGACTCCTGTCTCTGTGCCTATCTCCTTGCTCAAGGAAGGCCAGTTTTCTTAATTTTTTTCCATCATTCTGAGTGTGAGCGTTATTGATCCCCTGTTGCCAAAGATATCCAAGATCTGTCCAGCCATCTGCTATACCCCTAAGACTGTGATGCTGCACCTCCCATCTCTGTGGTATGACTCCAGTGCTTTCCTTTGGCAGAGGAGGAAGATGGAACTTTGGCAGCCTGTGGTCCCATCACACCTGGTTATCCTACTGCCTTCAACTTACCTAGCATATTGTAAACTTTTTATTATCAGTAAAGACTCTGACAAAAGAGGAACCCAGGAAGTTATACAAGTTAAAAATTACTCAATTATAAAAGCACTTATCTTCTAAAGTGATCAAGAGATCAGTCATGGACTATTCCTCTTACTCTTTCTTCCAGCTACTAGACACTTCCACAAATACTATATAAAACCAATAAGCAGCTAAATGCTGTATGATGCTGAAGAATTTATATAAGCCTGTTTCAGTTCTGCAATGTGTGCCATTCCTATGAATCCAGGCATGAAGAGCAAAAACACCTGTATTTTAAAAATGCTAAAAGAAATTACTTAAATACAGCTATTGGAAGTGGAGCAAAGGATGCCAGCTTCAACAGGAAATCGACTTTTCTGGGTGTTCACAAAGTTGTGCTTTCTGCTCGTCTTACTTTGTTGATTTTCTGTATCTCCATGGTCCCACCACTTTTTGTACTTGACTGCTGAACAGCTTTTGGTCATGGGCTTCTTTTGACTAAACAGACACAGCTGAAGTTTCCATGCTGCCTGAATTCTTTAATTGGAAAAGACTCAAGACAAATATGAGAGGCCACCAGATTCCTTCCTGTCATCTGTAAGTAATTTTCAAAGACTACAGAGAACGTTGTAGACAAGTCAAGTTTTTAGTAATCTCAGAAGGAGAGAGGGAATATCCTAAAGTAAATACCAAGTAGTATATGTTGTCTGTCCTGGGAGGCCAACATGCCAATCTAACTGAAAATATGCTCTTCATTAGAAAACTGCTTGCAGCTTTAATCAGCTTTAGCTGATTTTTTTTCAGAGTAACATATTTACCAAGGTGCAGGGCAACCTTGAGTATAACATGACCTCTCACTCTGTTTTAGTAGGAAAAAAAATCAAATATCATTTTGTGCTGAAAATTCCCTTAATTATCATTGCAACACACAACAGACCTACTTCTGACAAGCCATCCCTAATGCCTTATGGAGTTAGGAGAATTAATGTGAAACAGGAAGTATCTGGATTGTAAGGGCTGGGCTTGTTCTCAGACAAGACAGTCAGTGGTTCCATGTGAAGTCAAGAAAAAATCAGCAAATAAAAGTTGTACCTCTTTAAATCTTGAAGGATATTTACAGGAGAATTTCTGGAGAGGAGTGTACAGAAATGACAGTAAAGACTTCTTCAGTAAAGAGCATGTGTTTTTGTGCCTATGTTACATGGATAATTACATGAATGCTACCTGTAGGCAAAAATGTAATTTATGGGTTTCTACAACATAACCCATACATTGGTGGAAATAATTATATTAGTAATTAAAGGTATACCTTACACATGGATTCTAGGATCAACAACTGTGGGAAACCACAGCAGGTTCAGTATTGGGTTTGGTGACCAGGTTGTGAAAGAAGGAATCCTGAGCTGCAGATACTCCTTGTTAGCAGCAGTGCCTTCAGACGGCATTTCGGGATGTTGTTATAAGCAGTACTACCCCTAGAGATCCTTTTGAAACATTTTATAAAGTCACGAAATAATTACATTTTTGTCCAACCTTATTCAGAAAATAGGCACCTGGAGACAGTCATGACTTTTCTATATGCAGCCAGCCAGATCCCATGCAGAAGAGCTGTCTTCTGTTTCTGAGCACTGCATTTCTCTCTGGGCAACTTGTGAATGCAACAGTGAGACTGATTTTGTGGTGTAACAGCTCAAGTGGAAAAAGTGCACATGAATTCCAGAGGTTGGCTAAAAGTCTTAAACATGATACATTCATCCCAAACTCTATGTAGACTGGATATTTCAGCACTGGATTCTGCTATGAAAATTACTTCATTTCATTTAGTTGATTTATGATTTAGTGTACAATTTCTTTGGGAATCAGATTAATGCTGATAAAAGTCCAAATATCCAAGTTTTCAAGGAGAAGTTCTCTCTCTTCCTTTTTCCCCCACCCCTGGTTCCAAAATGTAGAAGAAAAGCCCCCAGATCATTAAAGGTTTGTAGAATCATGGAATTATTAAGGTTGGGAAATACTTCTAAGATCATCAGGTCCAATCATATTTAGCTAGCAACAATACTACTGTATGTTATAACAGGTCTGAACAGAAAGAATACTCAGTTTTTAAAAATTTTGCAGTTCTTGTGACAGATCCCAACTTTCTGGAAAAGTCTGAAGACATCCTTCAGATGTATGTTCCTGATGACACTCATCATCATGTGATTGCCTGGATTTAGCTGTAGCTTTCAAACTTTCAGCTTACAAGAAGATGTTTGGGGGCCATTCCCAAACATTTCTGTTCACTCATCCAAGCAGGACATAAGCTGTCCTCTAAAAATAGGGAAGCCAATTTAAAATTATTTTGTTTGGACCTGTATCCCGACATTGCACATAATTAAAGCACCCAGAGCCACATGAAAACACAGCTTCGAACCACAGGAGAAAAGTCATGGCTCAAGGATGTATTACACATACATGAGGACTACACGGATGACTTGACAGCTTACAGATGCTGGGGAGGAATACATTTCAGGAAGGCCAGGGCTGTAGATCATTGCCTGGCATCCCTGCAGCTTTGTAAGCTGTTCTCTCCGGGATCCGGTTTCAGAAAGGAATGCCGTCACGGGAGATTTTACCCGATGACTAAAATTGCTGACTTTCCAGCACAATGTTTAACCTCCCATTCCAGGCTCCACGCTTGCTTTATTTACTAATCCAGCCTGTAGCTGTTACATGGAGGAAGAATGGGGATAAATACTATGCCTTGGGAGCATATGTGTGAGTGGAGAAAGTACCACTCATCATCGCAGCATTGTAGTTGTAGAGGCCCAAAGAACTTGATTTTAGTCACAGCATGGATTGTGATTTGGGTTGTCACAGTAGTCTCTCCTACAAAACAGTGGGAAGATCCCTCATTTGCAGTCAGGGAGCTATTACAAGGAGAGAGCGTAAAATGGAATAGGAGTTCTCTCTCAGCTTTGATCCCAGAAGAAAAATTACCTATAGAATAGAGCATCCCAGGCTGCAGTATATCTTCTGTTATGTCCTCTGTGCTGCGAGGGAGGATCTGGACAAGGTCCACTGCAAGGGCAACAGCTGCAGGGAGGTTTTATGACCACATGGTTTTACTAGACGTGGCTTTTTGGTATCAGGAGATTGATTTGGGACAACTTGTACAAAGTATATCTTTTGCTGTATTTCAACAAACCACTAGCCAACCTTTAACTGCTTGGAAAGATCAATAATACTTAAAGGATAACAGTTTCTTAATGTCACAGAAATACCAAGTTTCTTATTACCTGTTCTTTTATAGCAGCAAAAATATATCTCAAAATACAAAAGTTCAAAATGGGAAACCATGTAAGCATTGCTAACCTGTGCTGTGGACTTGGTTCAGTCGCTGTCAGTGTTCACATGTTCTTTATGAGTGACAAGGTTTTATCTTGAATCCCAGCTGAGTCATGGGATTTTATGAGATTATTCCCTCTTGTCCTTCCCCTCCTGTCAAAGAATGATGTTGGCAGCCATCGTGGAAGAATTTGAGACTGTAGGCTTCCTGAAGCCTAAAAAAGAGGAAGCAAACAAACCCACCTTTAATGTGTATATACACACAGAGGCATACACCCTCACACCCGCAGGTGCATGTATAGACAGTGTGTATGAGTGTCTGTCTGTGTGGAGGGAGGGCGGGAGAGAGAGAGAGAAACATTTCATGATCTGTGTGAAGGCAAGGATTTCAGGTTTTGTAAGGCAGTTCCTGGCAATGCCAACCCTCTAAAAAAAACATTAATGAAAGTTTGGAGGTACGTAGCCAGTTTGGAGAAGACTCAGTGTGTTGCCAGTCTAGGCCCTTTAGGAGTTGGAACACTTATGGCTGAATCTTGCAAGCATTTGATTCACTTGAGCTTCTTTGCACATGGATAGAGGTGATAGTAGACAGAGGGAACTACCCATGAAGTAGCACAAAAGCTTCATCTCTTCCAGCAAGAGATTCCAGCACCCTGCCACTGCACTTAGTTTTCTCACTCGTGGTGGTAAAGTTTGCATCATACTTTGTGAGGTCAGATGCTAAGGGCCCAAAAATTACATTCCTCCTCATGAGTAAGCTTTAGCATGATCTGGAATGACTCATGAGGTTAAAGGGTTGTAAGGCCAAGCCATTTATGAAAATACTCTTTTAAATATTGTCTGGGTTTTCTGAGAAGGAAATTTTGTATGAAAAGCATGAAAAAATGCATTCAGTAGCTATTAAATATTTAAATATTTTTCAAGATTTGTAATTCTATATGCTGTAGACTCTCTTAGTTGTTTCTTATTTTTTCTATATGTCAAAAAAATTTTAAAACAAAAAAAATATATAAATGCCGGCAAATATTCCTACTATCCAATATATTCAGACTTAATTAACTTGTCAGGCTTGGTTTTTACCAAGCCCTTTCTGTGGCTATGACAAATTATATCTCCAGGTCTGATTATTCATTAAATGTCTACTGTGAATTTCAGGCTCCCTAACGCTTAAAATACAGTGCAGGTATAATGGGTTTAAAAATTAAA
This sequence comes from Pseudopipra pipra, assembly GCF_036250125.1. Lineage (NCBI taxonomy): Eukaryota > Metazoa > Chordata > Aves > Passeriformes > Pipridae > Pseudopipra > Pseudopipra pipra. Next base: position 87,380,935 of record NC_087550.1, on the reverse strand, counting down.
GTATGTTTCTTAATTTTATTTAATTTATTACTTTCAATTGCAGAATTTAAATTCTAAGGATGCTGCAGAACACATCAATTAACTATACTGAGCTAATTAACAATTATAATAATTTTTTTTACTGCAGCACATATATTTTCAGACCTGAAAGAGATGACTGGATGGTTTATTACTGAGATTAGCTTAAAAGCTTTGTTTTTATTTCAGTGGTGGGCACATTTTAATCCACTTTTGGGGTAGATAATGAATGACTGAATCTCATTGCATTTATTGGAAAGATTCAATGATGAAATTAAACATTATTTTAGAGTGTTGTTTCCCATGGTTTCTTGAGTCACATAATAAGGTCTTGGGATGTGCATATCACTGATGTACTATAGTAAACTACAAAAACTGTGTTTGGGGAGCAGGATAGTTGAGGTTCTTAGTAGCTGATGCTCAGAAAATCCTGAGCATGGCCCAGTGCACACCGATGGCTGCGAGGAAATTCCTTGAGATTCCAACAGATTCTGGCTTAGATGGGTTAGAGCTGTGTTGCAGTTGTATATTATTTTCATACGTCTGTTTCTCTGGAGAAAGTTATTTTATGGTTTTTGGTTTTTGTTATGAAGATGACATATCACGTATTTATTTATAAATAATGACCTATTGTACCATATGGTTGACTTTATTTTCTCCATTCAAGGCTATAAGCGAACCATAAGCACAGACTTGGGTAAAATTTGCATGAGAAATTATTTGTAGCATGCAGCCAAGCCCCACTTCATTATGCTCACAGGAAACCCCCTCCCTTCTCAACAAAACAGAAATTTAAAAATAGGACTGTGTATGCAGGGCCTGATGTTACCACTGCTGCCTTCAGCTGCACTCCTATAATTTATGACAGTTGTGTAGTTCGCGCAGATCTTCACAGGCTGAGGATACACAGAAAGAAATGCAATGTTTATGAAAGTGCCATTAGAGTAACGAGCAAGAAGGAGAATGAGCGTGAAAAACAAGTTTTAAGGATAACACAAGCTTACCAGTGTTGTCCTGGTAAATCTTTTAAGCTGGAAAGGAAAATAACACCTGGACAAGTTGCCAAAGATTGCTTCTCATTCACAAGTAGCTTCAAAATCCAAAGGAAATACTTTTCCAAGAGATTTTTCTGCTTCAGCTACTGCTGTGGGGCTGGGAAATGCATTAATTCAAGCAAGTGCTACAGCTTGTGTTAAAATCACAGATCGCAGAAACACAGAATATTCTGAGTTGGAAGGGACCCACAAGGATCATTGAGTCCAACTCTTAAATGAATGGCCCATACAGAGATCAAACCCACAACCTTGGTGAAGACCTCACTAACTCTAAGCTGAACTGAAAATCCACAACTCCTTGTGTCTTATTAAGCAAACACCTGTCAGGAAGATTAAGATTTGATAACAATAGGTTACATGTCTTGCTGCCCTTTTAAATGTGATATCTGTGATGATACTTTATTATCTCCTTTCCTTTCGTAACACCTTCCTCTTTGGCATCCTCTTCTGCATGAAAGAAGCCCCTGAGGTCATCTCATCTATTTGTAATGTGTTTTCAAGTCTCTTTTCTGCTGTGGTGCCTGTAAGAAAACAGCTGCTGTTTAACAGTTAGAGAGAGGCACTCATAAAACAGGAGCTACAATAAATGTATAAGAAAGGGGTTTTTTACATTTGTCAGTCTCCCTCTCTACAAAATGGTTATGGGGCTGTTCTCTTACAGTCTTATCTATGAAAGGCAACTCAAGTGCAACATGGAGCACTAAGAACCTGTGGGAGGTTCTTATAAACATTAATTAAATATTTTAAACTAATCATATGAACACCCAGCCCCAGTTAACTGAAGCTGATTACATAAGCAGACATTTTGCTGCTGTTGGACTTTCTTCCCTGCTCAGCAAAAATAGCTGGAATAGCTGGAAAATAGTTTTTTTTCTGATTTGTAAAACTAGTTTGTGCCACTGCCAGTTTCGGATAGTAACATGAATCCAGTTTTACAATCTGAGATGGAAAGCCTGGTTGAAGCCATAGTAGGCAACAAGCAATAAAATAATCCTTAAATGCTAGATGTTCCTCAGTGCTGAATTGAAGCAGCTGCATTTAAGGCACTATCTGGCATTCATGGCATTCAGGGCAAATTATACCATTCAGTTTTTGAGGAAAGAAAATGAGTTCTGCAGTTAATGATGGTTTCAGTAGGGAGCAATTAGGATAAGACAAAAAAAACCCCAACAACATTCTGTATTCTCTTTCTGGCCCTTCCCTGGAGACTCTATGTGTACAACTACACAAGTCATTTGACTTTGGGCAGAAGGAGATAACACCTACCTCCTCATGGTGCCATGAGATTAGCCTCATATTTGTAAAGCACTCTGGCAAGATTAAGTGTTACTTGGGAGCCCTACGGTCCTGTTTGTGACACCACTCCAATACCCGGGACTTAACAGAAGGCAGACATTCCTCCTGCAAGCCCATGGCAGAGTATGCAAACAGCCTCCACCATAGTCATTCTTCTAATGAAGCCACCTTTGTCAGGCTATGCTGTGTTTTAATTACAGCTTAATTGGCTTAGCCTGTCATTGTTAATGTGCAGCTGTTAATATTTTGCTGTCCTTGATCCTGTGGTTATACTTATATTGAGCAGGTTTATGTTTTGAGAAGCAGTGCAGATCAGTGGGAATAAGAAAACAGAAGTAGAAGGGCAGGATTGTTTTACACTTAGCATCATTTCTTAGATGTTTCACTTGCCCGTCTCTGCTTCTTTGGGAAATGGGAAGTATCCTTCCTCTCTTTTTCTAAGCATCTCTGCACTTTTCTGTGCTTGTGGGAAAAGCAACTGGGCAATGACCTAATTCAATGCAAATGAAAGGGCTTTCGTCTCAAAGGACGGTAATTGGTGCAGTACTGCAGGTATGTGCAGGCACTGGGACTACTGAGAGAGGAAGACATCTGCCATAACAGGGCTGTAATCACCTTGTCCTTTCACTAATTGCTGAGAGCTGGAGCTCTTAAGTGCCATGCTATATTTTTATATTAAATCTATTAAATTGCTACATCCTGGCCATTTTCTCCACCTGTTCCTATCAGCCCTCATTATCTCTGTCCCTCAGCAGCCAGTCTCAAAAATGAATGCAGTTCCTGCATTCATGAAACTGGTGTGATAGAGGACACTGTAAAGAATAAAAAGGATACAACTGCTCAGTACAATAAAATGAAATGGGCTGTAGGCTTGGCTTCCCCTCTCAAAATTAAACCAGGAATCATCTTTCAAACACAATGCCTTGTGTCAAAGAAGACTCTTACCTATTTTATCACTTTTATTCTGTGTCACGGGGATGCTGACAGTCACTCATGCTTACATTTTCACTTATTTTTCAGCATAGTGATCAACTGGGAAGATTTTCAGGAATAGGTAATATACATTGTGATTTTGTAATAGTTGGATTCTTCATTCTCAGATGTGAAATCTTCTCAAGCTTTCTTTTATCTCTTATTAATTTTATCAATCTCTTCTCCAAAAATCCTGATTATATAGTTGTGTGTTCCAAGTATGAATTTCTCCAGAGTGTTAGAAATCACAGGACAAGGTAAAGCAAATAATTGAAAGAGAAGACTGTTGGAGCACTGCAAAAGAATTCTATTTTTCTTGCTACATGTGCAGATCCATCCAAATATGTCCTCTTCAGAGGGGGTGAAACATGTTTCTGTCTTGCTGTGGGCTCATGATCTGTTCTCATTCAGCCCATCAGTTCCCTCAGTTCAGTGTATTTAACCAAGGCTAAAGGCTGGCTCATTCTGGCTTCTGGTTTCCAGGATGCTGATAATATTTTTCAAACCTGGATACTTTTTGGCACAATTTTTGTGCTGCTTGTTTATAGTTTGTGTCCAAAGGTTTTACAGCAGTGAGATTTGTTCTGTTTCTTTGAGAGTGCTCTGGGAAGACCTGAAAGGGGAAGACTAATGGAGTCTCTGAGAGGACTCTTTACCAAGAAGTCAAAAGAGGGAGAGCAGGACTTTCTGTAGCAGTTCACTAAAGAGCTCCTTGTTTGCCGTTGGAGGCAACAGCATTTTCTATGCTTACCATGATGACATGATAACAATACTAGAAACACAAAGGTACTCAGTAGTTGTTGTGTACTGTCATCATGTGCTTGTTTAAATACTTGTCAAAATAAGTGATTTTAGAAAAAGCATATGAACTGTAAGGGCCAGCACCCTTTTGCTAGCTACCTACATCTTAGAGTGTATTTGTGCTCACTCTTTGGCTAAACTGAAAAACCTTCTTTGATGTTGAGAACCTTTATTTTTCTGGCACAAATCACAAAGTGTGGACACAATTGAAATCACAGCTTTATATAAATATTCATTGCAAGATAACTTGAAGACAGCAGAATTTAAGGGCATCTGAAGGCAATGAAGGTAGCTTCAGGAAATGGAGTCTGATGTGATTATTGCTTGCAAATGTCATGGGCACACTGGGGATCACTTGATGGCAGAGGTTTTCTAATTGAACTGGATCTTTGGTACAGGATTCAGAGCTTTTAGGTGCAAAATGGTGGAAAGGCTTGCCTACAGTGTTTTCTTAAGCAAAGTAGAAAAAAAGCAAAATACAGTAGCTCTCTGTAGAAAAATAAACATCCTGGGCTTCAGCAGAGTCTTTCAGATAGACTCTCTCCTTATTTCCCTATTGAATAGTGCTTTGGCTAGTATTTGAGAAAGGATGAAGAAAGGTAATGATAAATTCATTATAATCTTCTAATAATTAAGAAACAGGACATAAAGTTATTCATTTTATGGATGAGTAACAGCTGAATCACAACTGAGACTTGAATTGGCAGACTCTTTGGATCTCTAATCCAAGTGAAATTCCAAAATAAGAAGTAATTTCAAAACAAAAAAATAAACTTTGAGGTTACCCATGAAAGAAGGTTTTTGGATTTTTTTTTCCCCAGGACACCATTCTGAATGATGTATTTCTTTGTCCTTTATAAATTTTTCCTCAAGTTTTTTGAAAAGACAGTAATTTTGGCTCTTTACCATGCAGTGACATGGGAAGCTCAAGAGAAGGAAACTGAAAAAGCATAATTTCCTCAGATTTTTGGACTGTTGAGAAGCCCAGCTCTTGGAAGTCCTGGGAAAACCTTCACATGACTATCTATTTTGGAACCTGGAGCTGGGTTACTGTGGGATAATTCATACGACCACACAGACTAATCACAAGGGCCTTGTTATTTAAACGTGCCGATTACTTTTTTTTTTGCAATAGCTCCTGCTCTTCTCCACATCCCACAATGCATTCCAGGGCTACTATGTTAATTGGAAGTATATTCCTGTATGTGAAGTGGACTTTAATTAGCACCTAAGGGGCACATTCTGGTGTCCTGACTCATGTGGCATGGGGGTGTACCTCTGTTGCTCCATCACAGCCTGTGGGACTTCTCATGAAGAAAGGTACTTCCTGGCCCAGATGAAGGCTGGCTTGGAAGCTCTGAGCCACCCAGATGGGATAAGAGACTCCACTGAATCTCCAGCATGGAATGCCATGGCCCGGGGCCCTAAATAACAATAGTTACACTAACACTTCTAATTATTTTGCTCAACTAATAAGCAAAATGAACGGCTCCAGATTTTAAGTCTGTGAGCAAAGTAGGAACACTGTAAAATCTTGGATTCCAGGCAGTCTTGTAACAAATTAATAACTTTGACTACTATGTGAGTCATCTGTAAAATGGGTCCTGAGTTATGAAGACACACACCAACTGTGGGGGTATCACAGAAAATTAAAATTAATGTCACATATTACTGTTTCAATTACAATAAAAGTACTGCATCTGGAAGTGCTGAGAAAAGTGGGAGGGGCAAGATTCCACTGATTAGCATAATTACATCCATGCATCTGCTTCCCAAAAGCAGGCTGTGAATTGGTTTCAGCTCAGCGTCAGCACCTCCTGCCAGCCATGCAGTGAGACAATTGTGAACAGACATCCCAGCTCCTGCTCTGTGGGATGAAGCTGGCAGCCAGGATGGAAAGAAACAAAAGGTACTGATTAAAACAAAAAGCCTAGTCTACAGGTTCTTCAGTCATGACATAAAAAGTCTTTTTTGTTGTTGTTGTCTTAATGCTATTAATCGCCTTTCAAAGCCCTTGCAAAATGCACTTACCTGATGATAATAAAACATTCCCTCCAAAATCGGTTCTCTGGCTCCTTCCTTGTTCTAAACCCACGTGCACTCAAAATCCTCACCTGCAGGAGCATAGGTGCAGATGTCACTAAATACAGCTTCTTTGATGGTTACTACAGAACGATGCGTGTTACTGTCCTTTTCATGGACATCCTATGACAATCCAGCAGGAGGAACCAGGGCCAACTTATAAATCACCTGAGCAGTGTCTCAATTCTGCTATCTCTGTGAGGCATCTTCTGCCCCATGACAGCTGGGGATTAAAATGTCAGCAAGTACTTCATGAAAATTGTTATCTATTAATTATTTCGTAACTCTGTAGAATATTTATGAAACTATGCTGTAAAGAGTTATACAGACTTGAGAATTATTATCTTAATTGTGCTTTGACTGGAATTACAATGCACTGAGGTTACTAATCTCTCCTCAGTGAGCTAAATGGTAGTAAAATATTTTAAATCCTTTAAAGTGAGGAGAGAGATGAAGTTATTTAAACACAAAGTCCTGCCTAAAAGTACTCTAAGCAATATATCCAGTACTCTAAGCATTATATCCATCACAAATATAGTAAGAAAATATATGAAAACTAAGAGATGAAAAATAAGTTTTAATTGTTTAACATATTTCTTTTCTTGTTTTATCAAAATGTTGTGCCGGATTTTATTAACACCACATCTATTTTATATTGTTACAATACAATAAAATGTTTTAAAATATAGCATTATAGGTTTAATGTCTCCTGTTGAATCCAATGTAACTCATACAATGTGAAAAGACTGTTTATCTGCCAATGAAGAGAAAGCTAATCCTTAAATATTCTACATTTTGAAAATTACACAGTTGGTATTTTTTTAAAATGAAGTAACTGTCCAGTGTGCATCCCTCTGAGTAAAGAACTGTCATCTACGATATATTTCTTTTGGCCAAATAACGCTTAGAATGAATGAAGGTAGTAATTCACTTATTGTTCAAAACATGGGTCTCAATATAAACACAGTGACTGGGTATAAATGTTGCTTTCAGGATCGATAATTTATAAATCAGTGATTATTGTTGGGCTGAAGCTGCATTTATGAAATGGAGATGAATATTTTTTGACGCCTTCTAACAGCAAGCCTTGCAATCTCAGTTTAAGATTTAGGAGGCAGCTTTGAGACCTTTCCTTTTGGCACATAACCCTCAGCAGATTGGGTTTGGCAGAGCTGTGAGGCCTTCACCCACATTCTGGGTTCCATCTTCCCTGCTGCTTTATGGAGGGTTGGTGCAGATGTGGAGGGTGAAAGCACAACGAACAGTGAGCTCTCTGCTGCTGGGGCACAGATCGCTGCACTTGAAAGCATCCTCCTCTCTCACTGAAACACGTGAAGGTGTGTCTCTCTTGACCCCTTGCACCAGTCAGAGCCCACTGGCAGGACCACACCTGCCCATCATTCACATAACTTGTAATGTTGGAGAGCCTGCAAACATTTCCTACTTTGCAGAGGTGCAAGCTGGCACGCTCAGCCTGGACAGGCAGGGCATACGTGGGTGTGAGAAGATGGCTGCTCTCCACTGACTTGGCAAGGAGGGCAGGTGACTAGCTCTGATTAATCACCCATTTCATAGATGTCTGAAGTCACGAGGCAAATCCTTTTTTTGTGGGCCTAAGTGACCGGCAACATGCCACTAGCAATTTTTACCACCAGTTATCTTGCTTGGTAACAACACAACACTATCTTCTGCATGAAAGAAACTAATACTGGTTAGCCTAAATCATTTTTCAAGCCGATACACTGTCCTTCGCTGTATATCTAATGGCTGAAGAACAGTTGAGTCCAGATCAACTTTATCTAAAATGGAAAAAGCTGGTTTCACAGTTGTCCATGGTAAAATATCCAACCTGGTCTATACTGGAGCAGCTTACTGATGTAGGTTTTCATTTGTACATTAAAATGTGGAATTTATTGTTACATACTATATACCTTGTAGAATGGTAGTGGAATATTTTGAGGAAACTCCCTTTACTCTGGATTCCTCTCCCCTGTCTCCTGTTGTGCTTGATTTTATCTGTAGCTGCCTGCTGCTCACCTTCACACTGCCTCCACCTGGAGCAGCCATCGCTTCAGGGTCTTGCTATTATTTTCCTCATTTGGTGCCTCTCTTACCCCACCCTTGCTATCTATAGTTTTGGCAGTAATACAACAATATTACAGTATTTCTTGTCTCGACGTGATTAGAAATCTTAACATACGCACTTTGATTTGCTGTTACAGTGAAGATCCTCTGTTATCTGCTATACAAGATGGGCAATTTCTAATAAAAATATCGTTTTTAACAATTACTGATCTTTTTTTCTTGCATTCCCAACATTCCCTGATGTCATAGGCTTAGTCACTGTAACAAGGATTTCTAATGAATCCATATTTCTCTATAGAAGGCAGAAAACATGATAGAAATGTATGTAACACCCTAGCACATGCTCAAGAAAATCAAATAGAATGGCAGAATTCCTTGTGCATGCATTGATGATTTGATTTGAGTGTGAATGCTAGGGACACAGTACAGCTGGAAATCTGTGGGTGCAGTGTGGCTCTAGATATTTATAAATAAAGCAACCTGACTTTCATAAAGGCTGTATCATTATAAAACAATGTCCTTTGAGTTGATTCAGCCTTTAGATACTATCAAAAAACTGCCTCCAAACTGACTGGAATCCCAGGGACTCTGAGGTATCTTAATAACTTTGTCACACATGACCTCTCTCTATCCTTTCACACCTGATGCTGCCAGAAAGATTTCAGTGTTTTTGAAGACAGGCACTTCATTTGCACTGTAATAGTTTGTGACCAAACCTCAATCTTCTGGTTTCCACAAACCACTGCACAACTGTATCACTGTTGCTCCCTGGTACTTATGATAAGCCAAACCATCCCTTACTGGAGGAAATTGTTCATTCTCTGTCTCGCCTTGAAAGAACAAACTTTTAGCTTTGGCTTATCCTAGTGTATTCAGCTTGCTAAGCTATTTACTAGCTTTTAAATGTGCTGGCAAAATATTTGTTAGATTTTTGAACTCTTCTGGTACCCAAACAATTGAAGCATCTTCACTGTAAACTTCTGTCACTATGTGTGTATCAGCTGTGCTGATACACATTCGGTGTTTTTATGATGGTGCAAAATGAGTGTCTGAACCCAAAGCACATTTTAGTTTGGGTTTTACATGCTCTTATTTCAAATACTCCATTGAAAATTTCCCCTCCAGCGCAAATCAATCTACTCATTCATTCATTCATTCTTTCACACTCTCACTCCTCCTGTCTCCCCATTTATGCCTCATTATCGTCTTTTCATTTTCTGTCTTGCACTTAGCATCCCTACTCCTAAGAACAGATAAATGGGCAGGACCATCTTGGTCACTTCGCTCCCTTGTGTATCAACCTTTTAAGCTGCTTGTATCCCACCAATTCTCCAGCTTTAAATCTGTTCCATGTCCTCACTGTTCTCACATTTAAGAACTTTGTTCCCTTTCCTAAACTAGAATTATGAGTGGCTAGCTTAGTCTCCTTCATTTGCCTCTTGTACTAGCATTGGGAAAAAAACCAACCACCTTACTTTCTCACTTCTGCTCTCTATGCTTCCCTATGCTTCCCAGACTCTTTACCTCTACTGGCATACCTCATTTCTCGATAAACTACTAGATTTTTCAATGCCCTGTCCTGGGGGTTCACAGACCAAAGGATATTAGCAGGCAGATATAAGTGGGAGCATAGGGGACTTTCTACATATTTTAACTAGAATCATCCTGTGATGGGAAGACAGATAGGAAAATGTCATGGCAAATAATGAAATGATTCCTCACTGGAATAAGAAACCAGTTCTCTTTCCACTCACCTAAAAAAGAACCCCTCAGTTCAAGGGCAAGCTGTAAACAAGAGTGACTTCCAAAAATGGGAAGAAGCACATCACTGACAATGAACTTGGGAAAGAACAAGAGCTGTGAGACCCTCTTCTTTATTTGCTGAGGAAGACAGGAAGCACTTCCATGCATTTCATGCCTCATACTCCTCCTTTCAGTATAGTCTCTCCAGTGTGGGCATGGTGCCTGATAGCATGCTTTTGTGCTTGTGCAAGCAGGCTACCTGGAAAGAAATTCATGTGATCTAAGTAAGGCAAGATTACCCCATAGCAGTGAAGAATCAGCAATGTTTGTATCTTTCATCCTCCATTCCAGAAGACACAAACACCGTGTGGGTACCAGGGAGCGGCAAACCTTGATGTGCTGTGCCTATCTTAAAAACAAAGGTCATGGAGATCTGCTATCTTTTCTTTTTATTATTATTTTTTATTTTAAATTCTGATTGGCCTGGTATGCACTGTTCCAAGTAGTATTGTCACTCAGTGACAAGCGCACCTCCATTAATACCTGATCATGCTACATGTGGCGACTGGAAGACAAATTTGCAGGGATGGAGAAGTTTCTGTTTGCTTCTGTCAGTTTGGAAACACTTCTAGTTAAGTATAGATCTAAAGAAAACTATAAGGAAGAAATAAAATTAAAAGCTGCAGAATGGTATGTGCATATTCAGCAACTACCCTTCTTGCAAGACTGCACATGGCAGATTCGGGAAGCAGCAGCGGATGACTAAGTAGAGAAAACATGTACAACTCAAAAACACAGGTGCGCTGTTGAAGACAACCAGTTGCTGGCTTCTTTTGGAAACACAACTCTCTTTCCTCAAGGCCTGAAACTAGATTTTTAAACATGGGCACTACACATCCAGAGGAGATGCCCGGCTTTGCATTATTACTCTATGGCTAGCATTTTAGTCCTACAGATATTACAGTTTGGTTAGATCTATGCACAGTGACAGTAGCCTCCTGTTCCCGTGCCTTCCTCCTCCAGTTCAGTGCTCCTACAGTATGGGACTCAGTTTATCCAGTGCATCTGATTTGTTATGGAGATTGTGGGGCAAGGGGTAAAAAGCCTTTATACACATCACTTCCACCATGCCAGTCCAGCCCTTTCCCATTTTCCTATTAAGTGTATCCACATCTTTAATATGGATCCCACTTCTACAGCTTGAATTCTTGCTTCTCCTTGCCATCACACATCAATCATATTCTTCTTAGCTCCCCTCCTGTCTCTTGCTTTTACCCCTAAATTTTTAGTTTATCCCTATTTGCCCTTTACCATGCCTTCCTTCATCCCCACTACACAGTGCCTGTTTTTTCATTTCATGCCACCTCCCTGCAATGTCCTCACCCAAAAGTGTGATTACTTCTTTCTAAGTTCACAACAGATAGACTGAGGGGCCCAGGGGCTATAAGTCAGTCCCAAGCTGTAGGCTGCACAGTTCTGACACGCAGAATTTAAGGACTTACTTTAAAAACTGAAGGAGCAATTTAAAGAGTGTCTGGAAACTTAAAATACGTTGGGTAAATGTACAATGCAATGCTGTATAGATGCGATTGAGCCTGTTCTAAATCCTGCTCTTCTGCCCAGTGCTCTGTCCTGCCTTGATTGCCTGATTTCTAGGCAGGAACAGGTGAAATCCCACGCTCATGCCACTACACTGCTGCTGATATCAGAGGCAACTCTTCTATGGCTAACTGATTTACCTCTGGGTTTTGCAGACATACTATCAAGAATTTTTTTAGAAATTTTTTAGGAGGCCCTTGAAGGGTGAGAACAACATACACCTGAAAATAGTATTTAAAATATTTTACTTCTTTGACTTTTTTTTATGCTTTATATATTTTGTGCTGATTAACTGGTTTGAGGTATATGTGGTCTTTGGGTTTTTTTGGACAACCACTGTAAATGATGTGTCTAAGGGCAGCATTAACTCAGGTTCAGTCCAGCTTGCTTTTGTTCTTTTCATTACCCCTTGCAACGGATTCCTGTCTCTCTTTGAAAGGGAGTCAACAGGAAGCATGACACTCACAGGAAGGATGTGTGACAGCATTAAACTTCCTGGTGAAGCTTCATTCTTTGTACTATCACAGCCATAAGCATCAGTGCCATAAGTATCCTTACCTACTGATCCTGTGTATCACTGTGAGAGACTGTCTCTTTCTTAATACATTAGCAGTTAGATTAGATGCACCATGTACAATGCTTTGCATGGATAAAGAATTTTTGCAAATTTATGTTAAATGTGGTTTTAATTATCTAAAAGAAAAAAGAGATTATGTTAAAGAGTTTTTTTTCTTAAATGGAAGACAGAAAAAGAGTGGATTATGTTTTTATTTTTGTTGAAAAGGAATCATCAAAAAACACAAGCCAAGAGTTTCATGTTCTAAGCACTGCTATAGAGAAATATAGAGAAATACACAGAGAAAATGCTTACAATGCCGATTTTTAGCCATAAGAAAAAGTGATCAAATATATCTATAGATAGGTGAAATACTGGAGTCAGGACAAAGTCATGCTTGCTAATGCAGTCTCAGACCCATGTTGCAATGCATTCTCCGATGAATGATGTAATAACATGCTTTCCACCCATCAATATTACTTTGTCATTCAGCCTAAAGGTCAGATGACAGAATGGCTCCAGATTTAATTTTATCATCCCTGTACGAGGACTGAATTCTCACTTCCAACTTACTAGGATCCCCGCCTCCTATATTAGTCAGCCCTGCCCCATTCAGCAGGCAGCATCTGGAGAATACATTTCTCATTTTCCACACAAGTTGCAGAGCAGACAATGGTCAAGGCAGGGCTTTGACTTGAACAAGGAACAACGTTTATGTGATGTGCAGGAAGCATTTTATTTTCCTAAGAACTTTACCTAAGAGACGAGAGCCAGTAGATCATGAAGCCTGTGGGAGCCAGAAGTAGCTTTGCATTTGTCAGCCTTTGCCCCTGGGCTTGTCAGGTGGTTCTATAAACCCTGCAGTTCAAAGCATTGTGAGGAATGTTTTCTTGCAACACATTTTGTTTAGCATAGCCAAGCCTTGAGTGAACGCTTCTGGCACACCCTATGCATAGAAAGTTTCAGCACATATAACCCTCTTTTTTTTTTAAACTTATAATTACTACATTTACAGACATTTAGGCATGAGAATGGATGTAGTTTTACTGTATAGTGGAGAAAAGATTACCTGAGTGAGGAATTTTAGGTGTTAGATAAAAAAATTTCTGTTGCTGGAAGTAGCATAACGAATCAAGAGATTGACCAGTTTGATTTTTGGGCATCTACTTATAAATCCATTGCCCTTACACTTTCAAGAGAAATTTTTTAAGCCCCCCACCAAAAAATGTGGGTCTCTACAGAAGCTTGCACTATGGCAGTCATGGTGTCTGAAAGGAGCCTGAGAACATTTAGTACCTACTATTTTTAATGATATAATGAGAAAATGTTTCATGCCTGAGAAATAAATGCCTTTTCTATACCTCAGGGCAAGAGTTGTGCAATCCTGAATGACTTGCCATGCCTAGGCTAGTCTTCAAACCCTTGGTTCCAACTGTATGAGAAGCTGGAGCTCCAGGAAGTCATGTTCCCATCCCAACTGCATGCCTTGTAAGGAACTTTTCTTGCGTATCACTGTTTACCAATCCTGGAGAGCTGAAGTCAGTGCTTTGGTGTGCTGCAAGACGGCCTGTGGGTGTGTCTTTCCATATGGACATCAATATGTAGATAAGGCTGATCCGTTGATCCTGTAAAGTGACCGATCTTTTATTACTCTGTGATTGCATAGTAAACCAGAGCAAAATAGGGAAAGTGTAAAGCTCAGCGCTATCTCTTAGCTGGAAACTGCACTCACAAACTACAGACCAAATACTGCAACCCCAGCCAGACCTGGGGTTCTGGCTATCTGACATCAATGGGAGCTTTTTAATACTATGTTCAGGTTTATGGTGCACATCTTTTTGTATATTTTACTACACTAGAATAATTTTTAGTTTGGCTTCTCTGGGAGAAGAGGGAAGGAATTGGGTCTGTTCAGCCTCAAGAAAAGATGACAGAGGGGACCTCATTATTGTGTATAAATATCTAAAGGGGGGGTGTCAAGAGGATGGAGCCGGGCACTTCTCAGTGCTGCCAACCACTAGGACACGAGGCAACGGGCAGAAACTGATGCCCAGGAAGTTCCACCTGAACGTGTGGAAGAACTTCTTTACTGTGTGGGTGACTGTGCACTGGAACTGTTGCCCACAGAGGTTGTGGAGCCTTCCTCACTGGAGATATTCAAGAACCGTCTGGACAGAGTCTTGTGCCATTTGCTCTAGGACAATCCTGCTTGAGCAGGGAGGTTGGACCAGATGATCCACTGTGGTCCCTTCCAACCCGACCCATTCTGTGGTTCTGTGTGATTCTGGGAGCACAGCAACTCCCTAGCCAGGGTGTATTGTTCCTCTTACTTAAATAAAGGACAAGCATGATTGCTCTTGGTATAAATATTGTCAACGGCTTAGCCTAAATTAAGAATTAACAAGAACAGAAAGCTTGAATCTGCTATATATAGATTTCTGCGACTGAGTTGGCCTGTGTATTTCTGGCTCCCAAATGAATGAATGCACGGCGTTGTCCCGGCGCCTGTTGACAATGAATTTACTCCCCATGGATTTCCCCGCGGCTGCAGCAGCAGTGGCCGGGCCAGCGGCAGGGGCGGTGGCAAGGGCAGGGGGGCAGCGGCAGGGGAGGGGGGGACAGCAGCAGTGGCCGGGCCAGCGGCAGCGGCCCCGGAGCCGCCCGTGCCCGCGCCCGGTGCCGTCCCGCGGGCCGCCCTCGGGCCGCTCTGCCCTCGCGCTTTCCCTCCTCCCCGCCCGGTGGTTGGGGCGCGGGGCTGAGGCGAGGCCGTGCCGTAGCAACCGGGCGGTCTCCGGGTTCACAGGCGCACTGAGGGCGGGCGGGCGGTGGCGCGGCCGGAGGCAGGTGAGGGCCGCCGGGCTGGGGGAGGAGAGGCGGCGGCAGAGGCGGCGGCGGCAGAGGCGGCGGCCCCACGTCCCGCCGCAGGGCAGCGGCGGCGTGGCCTCGGCGCTGGCGGGGGGTGTGCTGCCGAGCCGTGATCCTTCACCCCAGAGGCCCTGGCTTCTCTCCCCCGCCCGTTTCCATGCGGCGTATCCGGGGACGCGGCCGGTTACCTCAGGTGGCCGCTGCGAGGGCGCAGCGCCGGTGAGTGGCATGGCCATGCCTCACCCTGGCCCTTGCTCCGCACCCCCGCTTCAGGCCCTGCTGGGGTTTTGACCCCTCTGACCCGTTTGAGAGGGAACCTTATCAGTATGTATAAATATCTAAAGGGGGGTGCCAAGAGGATAGAGCCAGGCTCTTCTCGGTGCTGCCAACCACTAGGACACGAGGCAATGGGCAGAAACTGAGCATGTGGAAGAACTTCTTTCCTGTGTGAGTGACTGTGCGCTGGAACAGATTGTTCAGAGGGGTTGTGGAGTCTCCCTTCTGGAGATACTCCCAAATTGTCTGGATGCAATCCTGTGCCATATGCTCTAGGACAACCCTGCTTCAGCAGGGAGGTTGACCAGATGATCCACTGTGGTCCCTTCCAACCTTTCCTGTTCTGTGATTCCATTTCTTCAGTGGGCAGCTGCCCACCTCAGCCCCCCCCTCCTTTCACCGGGGATTCAGTGTTTCGGATGGTGTGTGGTGGCTTCTTGTGCTATAGGGAGTGTGGGCTTTCCCGAGGCATTCCCTCCTGTGAGGGGCAGCCAGGTGGAATGGCCTCAGCAAACACTGCCATTCACACGTGTCTTACAAACTCTGAGCAGGTTCTGGGTGAAAGTTTTTGTGGTTTGTTTGCACTGGCCCGAGTGGAAAGCTTAGAGGTGCCCAGATGAACTCTGGTTCATCATTTGAAAATAACCTGTTTGGATTCAGATCTTGGGCTCAAGGTTATCCCAGCTGTCATCAGTTTTGAACTTGCTGTTTCCAAGACTTGAGGTAAAACTTGCAGTTTCCATCGAAAGTTGCTTTGTCTCCTTTCAAATGCTCCTTTTCATACAGAGGCAGCGTTTCATGTCCAGGTACTGTTCAAGCAGCTGAGCGTGGTGCTGGAGGCTACACCCCTGGGCATCTGGAAAATGTGATGGCACCTGAGATTCATTCTCTGATGCAGGCTGCCACCTGAAATGTGTCTCAGCTACTACTGTGAGAGTGTTGTGGCACTGTTTCTGCATTCCGAGAGAGAAATGGCACAAGCTTGGTGGCTTGCTATGGCCATTCACTATGGCTGTTTTCTGCCATGGCTCCCCTGCGGCAAGGGCTCCTTTTTACTGTGCTGATCAGGCTAGTCAGGAGCTGTGCTGCTGGGGAGCATCTTCTGCACAACACCTGGAGAGTTAGGGTGCAGAAGAGAGTCCTGTTTTTTTAAAGTCATCCCTTCCTTTTACACTATTCATGTCTTTCTGCATGAGCAGGACAAAGACTGGAATGCTTTATATGTTTCCATATGGGTATTTAAACCCATATGAGAGGAATAAATAGCATGTTCCATTCTGTAATAAAGAAAGAGGGAAGAGACTAAGTCCTTGGGTTAATATTTTATCCCATTTTTCCTTTTCCTGTGGGAAAAACTGCTTGACGACAATAGCTAACAGCTGTGCCTGCTAAATGGTTCATAAATATCCCTCATTCATTTATCTTATTTATTAAAAGAAGAACCAAGTAAATGACAAAGCATGATGCCTCAAAGCAGTACTCAAAGCAATATATTCTACCTTGCTTTGTCTGGCATTTTGTTTTCTGTTCATGTGCTGTGTCTTATTCACAGTTGGGCCTTATACCACATTCTTGTACATGTATACACACATAATTCTTTTTCTTTGTGAATCATTTTGTAGTCTTATAGGCAAAGTTGTGAATCTCTTCACAAAATTGTCTCTCAGATACTCCCAGGTTTAGTCATAAATTGGATATAACAAAGGTAAGGTATACTGCAAAGCAATAATAGAATATAATACAATGGGCTGACAGCAGGCCAAAACACCAGTTATTTTTCTAGTATATTGTCTCTTTTTTATTATAATTTAGAGTGAAGGAAGGGAAATGATATTACCAATTTCCTACTTTCTCATTTTTGAGTATGGGGCTCACTGTCAAATTTGACTTCAGCCTTTCTTGACATAGGGAGTGGCTATTCTTTTTACTTTATACTATTATTTTTCTTGAGAAAAAATCTTGATCTCATGAGGAAAATCTTGATCTCATCCTTCTGCAGTTTATTATTGGCTGGACCTGTGGAGCTCATCTCCAGTTCATATTTACCTTTGCATGGCAATATTTTAAATTTCTTAAAACATAATAATTCCTCAGGGTTTAAGAAGAAAGCAAAGAGGAGCTGCCAATCAAGAGATCTGTCATGACTGCCAGTACATCTAAGAGAATTGCCTGGAGTGATTGTGAGTATTTCAACACTGTTTTTGCATAGATTCCATGTTTTCCCAGATAATTTCCAGTTTCCTTTGAAACTTTGTAGCATGCATGCTGCTAGCTGTGTACAAGCCATTCTGAAGCTGTGCTACTCTTCCCTGGGCTGTGTGTGGGGTGCTGTGCTTGCCTTTATGTGTTTTTGAAGAAGGAAACTGGGAATGACTGTTCAAGTGACTACAAACAATGCCTGACTATATACAGAGCTCGAGGAGCTGCAAACCTTCACCTGCCTCTCTCTAGAGTTAACATCTGTTGCTGCTGCTTCTGTGTGGAGCAAAGGAGAAGGGCTGGTAAAATGCCAACCTCTACAAGCATGCCAGCCAGCATCCTGCTTGTAGGACTGATTACTGTGAAAGAGCTGGTGCCAGTCTACACTGTATAGAAGCTCTCTGTCACTGAAAGATGACTTCTGAAGATAGAGTCTCATTTCCTGTATGTAGTGTTAACTGAGGAATTATCTAATGAACCTTTGTAACCAGGTCAGTTGTTATAATATCTGATCTTAGCAGAGAGTTCTGATCATATTCCATACTAGACTGAAGATTATTTTGTAGTCATTAAAGATAAAAGTATCCTTCTTTGTATTTTGGAGCAGTTTGATGCATGCAGTACATTTACAGGCAACTTACAGTATATGGGTAATGGAGAACTAGGATATACCAGATGATGCTGGGGAAAATGAGTAGAAAATTTCAAAGTCCACAGAAAATACACTTAGATACAGCAAGGGTGTTTAATCAACTAGAGGCAGCTTAACTCATGCAGAGTATTTTGGGAAGGAACAGGAAATACCAAGGTCCTCCTAGAACCTCTGTGCTGAGGAACAGAGGCATTACTGTTGTCATTGCTTCCATTTCTCCCTCAACCACTCTCTGCTCTGAGCTGTCTCTGCTGCCAGATGCAAGCGGAGCAAGCCCAGCCAACTATACATCGGTGCTGAGATGTGTTCCATGGCCCATGGAATTTAAAATGAAAATGTACCTTCATTTCTATGATTTCCTGTGCATGCACATGATATGTCACAGCCCAGAGCAGATACTGCCAGAACCATCATTTATACTTGAGGAAAATTGTGTGAGGAGAGGGAGTTTCACCAGCCTTGCAATAAAGTCAGGATCTGCTGCAGGCATTGCTATTGCTTATGGTAGGACTTCAACATATATTTGCTAGGAAATCGTGTTTATTGCATAATGCTACTAAATGTGCATGTAGTGATGGTCTGACAATCTTTCAATGCCTATTATGAGTTCTGATTCCCAAGGCTTAGGAGAGATGTCTTAGGAGCTGGAAGAATTTCCATTTGGCAAACCAGACTTAGATTTCAGGGCTTGAATTTCAGCACACAAGAGACATTTTCTTTAATAAATTGAAGATAAATGTGTATGAATGAAGAAAAAGATATAACAGCAAGTAGATATGTCGAACTGAGAGCAGCTTTCCAGATTAAGAACACTGTTTATTATAAAAAAAGAAAACAAGAGATGAGCTCTATATGTGCAGAGGACCATGGAATATAGGTGAAGAAAGGAGATAATTAATTTCATTTGGTTTTGGAATTGTTTGGTTAAAGTATAAAAGTTGTGTTTCCCTCATTTATCTTTACAACAGATGTCTTCGATTCAAAGCACAGGCAAGATCTTGAAGATTCCCATGAGGCCCACAGGAAAGAATCAAAAGAGAAGGAAAGAAGACTGGCAGTCAGTCAGTGGAGCACAGATGTACAATCCCTTGTTTCATCTTCTGAATGGCTTCAACGTTATGGTCTCAAAAGAAACAAATTGTCCCTCTCCCAGATTTTGTCACAGATTGGATTCCAGCACAGGAAAGGTATAAGACAAATCAATAATAGGATAATAAACCCTAACTTTGAGTAGTCTGTAGGGTCACACTAATTTTGCACCCCAATGTACGCGTTGCAGATTTTTACATTGTCTCTTATGATAATGGCAGAAAGGGAAGCTGTATCCATAGTTGCTGATGTTACCAGTTCAGAGAACTGAGAAACTCCATCTCTCTTTAATATGAGAAGGACTTAGGATCTGAGAAGGGCTTTCCTTACTCAACTCTGCTGTCACTTTGCCTGGGCTCCTGTTCACATCCTGTCCAATTTAGCTGTAGTGGGCAGTAGCTCAGGCTGCTGAAGCTGCTAGTATTTTTCCTGCAGATAGCATGTGATAAAATCTCTATCTGTTTTCACATTGCAAATATAATGTATGTTGTGCCATAATCTGCAATCTACTATTGATGCTCAGGGTTAGCTAACCTGCTTGGGAACAGTATAGTATTTCCAGGTATTCAACTTTAAGCAAACAGTTACATTTAATTAGAATTCAGTCTGCTTTTTGTGCAAAGTCAGGCTATAGAAAAATGTTCCTTTGCAGTTATCTGACAGCTGGAGGGGAAGAGTTTGCTAATAATTATTAACTGCTGCCATAATGGTGCTTTGCAGAGCATGGTAAGATATTACTTTCTTTGAACAGCTTGCTGCCTGAGAAGTAGGAATTGTAATGTATTGCAATTGTTCTAGGTTGCATAACTTAAGATTTTGGCTGGCCTGTGTCCATGGGGCATTCAAAGATCACCAGTGCAGTTCCTGAAATACTGTATGCTGCAGATGAAGAAGAAGCTGTTAAGCAGGGTGAAAGTTGTCACAGTGTTAGGAGCAGAATGTACTGGCTTGGCAAGGCAGCATGCTGTACAGATAACCACTTTATGACGTTAAATGTTCCCACCCCTAATGTTTTCCTATCAGTGGTGATCCTGTAGAAGATTTCTAGCTACTGAAAGAGCAGAACGCAACCTTTTCCTTAGATGCACTCAATTCTGCACCCATTTAGTTGTGTAAGAGAACAGCATTATCTGTACCAGATTTTGTATTTTGTTTGACAGACAAATATTTGCAAGTCCTGTTGTGAGGTTGCCTAAACCTCCATTTATTAAAGTCCCATGTAGCCTTTTGGCCTATAAATAATTAGATGTGGGGTTTTTCCCCACTTCTGACTAAACTATCAGGGAGCAGCAAAAGCAGGGCTGCTCTATGAGGGCAGAGTGAGCCAGGAGCCAAAAAGGGACTGCAGCCCAGGCAGTGCCCTCACTGAACATGATGCAGTCCTGCAGCAGGGTGAGCTGATTAACTGTGTCTAGGGCCCAGCCAGGGAGTGCAGCCAGGAGCAACAGGAGATGGAGCTAGAGGTAAGACTAGAGCCAAGGCCATCACACAGGTCTCAGAGTATCCATTAAACAGAACTGCAGACAAGGCTATAATACAGGGCTGAGGGATCTACCCAGCAGAGAGGTCCACTAGCAGAACTTGAGACAGGTATACCTACGACATGGCTAGAGCAGAGACTGTGTGCCCAGGCCTGATGTACCCTGTGAAACTCTGTGTGATGCGCCTAGAAACCCCAGCTGAGGCTGATGAGGGCCGTCAGGGCCTGTTGGGGGCCTCAGGGCCCCATCATAGATATAGAAAGAAAATAATTGTAAAACAAAAGCAAAATTAGAATTTCTCTGAAGTTTCTTAATGTCAAGTGCTTGATACTGATGCATGTGCCTCATATAGATGATATACACATCAGCCTGAAAAACATCTGTTTGAAGTAGTCTTAAAGATTTAGCAGCTTGATCTCTTGTAAATTTTACTGTAGATTATGTGACCACCTTGGGGAAACCTGTGGCTTCTCGGTATGCAGATGGTCTGTTTCCTCAGTACAAGAGAGCACAAGATGGCAGTGTGTATAATGTAAGTGTGGCTGACTTGTGGTAACTTCCTTGTGCACTTAGAAGTTATTATCACTGTGGCAGAATGATGTGACTGAAATGCCTCCCTGCGTCATAAATACTTAAATTCTTTGTGAGAACTTTATCTTTTGATAATTTTTACTTCTTTTCTGTCAAACTGTTAGTGATAACCATCAGTGGTAGAAAAGCTAGCTATCTTTTTTCATTTCAAAGTGTTATGCTCTTGCCTTGCTGCAGCATTGCAGTAAATCTTTCCCAGACAAGATGCAGTTTCTAAGCAACATTTACCCTGTCTTGAAAGAGGGAACCCTTAAAAAGAAGATGCTCAGAATGAGTTAAAAAAAATAAAATCATAATCAATAAAACAAATCAGGATGCTGAAATAAGAAGACAAAATGCGCTGTCACTGCCAATGCAAAGCACTGCTTTGCTTAGTGCCAGCAGGTCACAAAAGGCTCAGCCTATTCTATAGAGACAGCTAGCTGGATCTCTGCCCAGGCTTGTGTTCTAAGGAATGTCTTAGCAACAGCTGCTGGCGGCCCTATTGTTAAGAGGATGGATTCTGATTGAAGAGATGTGCCTGTGAGTGGGGAAGGGAGAGAGTTAATTTATAAAGGATTTTACAAAAGCAAATGGCTTGTCATTTTTTCTGATGACTAGAGTAACTTCTGAGGGACAAGGGTAAAGAACCATTTCAGGGAGCCTTTTTCCCTCATTTTTTTTCCCATATGAAATATCTACATAATGTCTTTTAATCTTGGGACATGATGAGAGCAGCAGCGAAAACGTTTTTGCCACTATACAAGATCTGGTCAGATCTCATTTAGGATATTGTGTACAATATTGTGTACAATTACCACAGGCTGAGATGAAGCAATTCAAACCAGAGCAGGTACTGGGAAGAGCTAGTAGGATGAACTGCAGTGGAGTGCTGATCTTATAAGAGGGCTTGGTTGATGCTGAAATGTAAGTCTGACAAAGACTGATGAAGGGTCGTGTTATTGCCCCTTGAATGCTACAGAAAGGCAAATGACATGGATAGAGAAAAGCTATGGTTTTCTATGCTAAAAGGGATGCTAGTCCAAAAATTAATGGCTATGAATTGCCATGAATAAAATTCATCTGGACAGTCATAAGTTTTCCAGCCCTCAGAGAAATGGAAATCTGGACTGGTTAAATACAAGTAAGAGAGTATTGCAAGAAAACGTCTTTATTTTAAAATGGAGTTTGGTTAGTGTAGTGCAATAAGCTTCTTTGTATGAGTCTGACTGTCATAGGAGGAAACTGGATTTCTAAATGCTCCTTCCCAAGCCTACATTCCTTTGGCAGACTGCCTGAGACTCTGTATCTGGGAGGCACATTACAGGGCACTAGCTGATATTAAAGAACACAGAAAAATACAAATGAGAGGGAAAAGTGTGCAGACTGACACAGAAAATTACTTCTCCCTGAGAAATGTTCTTGTTTAAAAACATTTGTATAGTCAAGGTTTTGTACTTAGTCCCGGAAAGGTAGTTAGAGATAGAAGGCAATCAGTAAATTGGCTCACATGGGTCAGAGATTTTGGGGGAATATCTTTACTGGAATCTCTGGTGCATTTTTAAACCCACAGATCATGGTGAATGTGTATACATGTATTCATAGGGAGGATCTGCTGGTTTTAATTTTGATACTGAATCTAGACTTTTCTTATATTTCTGAAATGGTATGGGAAGTTTTAGTTGTTGATTACAGTTATCTGAACTAAATTTGTCTAAGTACCTACCTGCAAATAGTTAATCTGTAATGCTGGCTGTTTTTAGTGAAATAATAGTACAAACAAGAAACATTTTGCATTTTTCTTTCAAATGCTAAAGACAAGGTGGAGATTGAAGTGCCCCAAAACCAAACCGTATGCTCCCTTGTATTGCTGTAAAAAAAATTTAAGAGCCAGTCAAAATTCTAGTCTAAGAAGGTACAAAGTTTCTCTGTCTTGTTTGTTCACCCATCTGCTCTGCAGCCCTTTCTACATCCTAGACTGTGTTCAGCTCATTCTAATTGCTCCAGTTTTGAGACAGACAAGTCAGACAACCCACTGGCACTGTCCCATGCTCATATAAAAAGATTATGAAAAGCAATTAGGAACAAAATGCAGTGCCTTTTCTTTATAGCTTAGATGCATTTGTCAAGTATTTGCTCTTGAAATAGTGGAAGGAAAATGGGTTGTTCCTTGGTTGGCATATCTGACACTTGCAAACCAGCTATTGCAGCTGTGCTGAGCTTGGGGCTGCATTTATATTATTTGTTTTGATGTTCAATTTCCTTCTCTCCCTTATTTAAATGAAGCTGACAGCCAAAAAAGAACTGATTCTTCATTTTGTGGATTGTCTAATGGGAGCTATTGAGCTGTATAAGCAGCGAATGGAATGGTTAACGAGTGAGAGCCGGCAGATATTTGGAGTGATTCAAGAACGGTGCATTGTCATTGTTTTGGATTTTGGCACTGCAGCTCCAACTGAATTTGATCTATGTCGGGATGCACTTTCTATGGTACTTGTGGAACAGGTGATCCAAATTGCCAGATTCAACCTCATTCGGTAAGCAGAAAGAATCATAGAATCAGAGTGGTTTGGGTTGGAAGATGCTTTTGAAGGTCGTCTGGTCCAACAGCCCTGCAATCAGCAGGGACATATTGCACTGGATCACGTTGCTCAAAGCCCCATCCAGCCTGACTTTGAATGTTTCCAGGGATGAGGCATCTCCCACTTCTTTGGGCAACCCGTTCCCGTGTTTGAGTACCCTCACTGTAAAAAAATTCTTCCCTATATCTGATCTGAATCTACTTTCTTTTAGTTTAAAACCATCACCCCTTCTCCTATTGCTACAAGCCCTACTAAAAAGTCTCTTCCAGTTTTTCTTATAAGTCCCTTTAAGTGCTGAAAGACCACAGTCACGTTTGCCCAGAGCCGTCTCCAAGCTGAACAAAGAAGTCCATGTTGGCCCATTGCTGGAGAATAGAAAGGAGTTGCATATTATATAGACATGTACTTGTATAAGATGCTTTCTATACTGTAAAATGTCATGATTCATGTCATTCATCTATAGATTTTCCACCAAGATCCTCCCCTAGTCACTTGAACTTGTTACTTCCATTTAAAAGAAGACCACTGTTATCATGAAGAACAGATAAAGAGGAACAGAACCCAAATACTGATATATGCAGTCTACAAATGTAGCACAGAAACCCAAAAAGATGGATGGACTTTACAATAGCAGTAGTGCCCTTCAGGCATTGAAATATTCGAGAGTGAAAAAGTGAGGTCCTATCTGACGTCGAGGCATTCTTGTATTTTTAGGCATTAAGGTTTCTGCCTTGCAGCTAAATTAACACTCCACCGAGTGCCATAGGCATAGTGTTTTGTATTTCTATAGCTTTCCATGGTCACAGAAATCAGTAGCAGAACTAGGAAACAATAGTAGATTTCCATAACAAAAGGCAAGCGCTTGTTCCCTAAAAGGAGTAAATGAATTAGCCGTTAGTACAAATAGAGAATAGAAGCAGCTATTCAAATTTTACCTATCTCTGCTAAAATTCTCATATGCATAAAAGTTTGAACTTGTAAGATTGGGTTTGGATAGATTAGTGGAAAAAATTATGCACAAATTAGTTAATATAATTTTAAAATTGGTTCCACAATGCTAACTTGAAACTGCACTGTGATTCTTAATGCTATTTTACCCAAGCATTGTCTAACAGATTTGTACTGCTCTACTACTCTATTTTAATTCTCTAGATTGTGATACAACTGAGATTTGAAAAAAAGAATAATAGAATCATAGAATGGTTTGGGTTGGAAGGGACATTAAAGATCATCTAGCTCCAACGCCCCTGGCATGGGCAGGGACACCAACCAGACCAGGTTGCTTAAAGCCCAATCCAACTCGGCCTTGAACACTTCCAGCGTTGGGACATCCACAGTTTCTTTGGGGCCACCTGTTGCAGAAGTAGATATTTTCCAAAGTCGATAACTTCCAAAGCAGATAACTTCTATAGCTTTTGAGAAGAACAGAGAACTTTTTCTTCAAAAATGAACTATAAAGCCTAGTCAAAATTGAGACATAATAATTAAGTTCATCAATTTGTTTGGTTTTGCAGGAGAGAGACAAAGGACAATGCAGCATATAAATTATTACTTTAAAAGAATCTTGGGATACATATTTTAGATTGGGATACAATTTTAGATTTGCAGGAAACTCTTCAAAACAGTGCTTAATGGAATGTCACAGATACTGGAACCAGTTGATTTTTTAGTACCTTTTTATGTATAAGTGAACAGTCAAACATGCTCATTTGCTTTGTACTTCTTCCATTAAGACTAAGCCCTTTAACAACTAAAATATCAAAAAGCTTAGCATCACAAATTTCATTTTTCATAGGTAGCTAAAGATCAGCCTTACTAGAAAAAAAGTGTCAGTTAAACTGTTCTGATGCAAAGGTTCTGCAGCAAGTTGTGGAACAAGACCTGTAGAAGACTCTTTTTTTTTTTTCATGCACATATTTTAAAAACCTGATTGAGTTTTTATGTTAAAGTGAGATATGAATCAGGAACTCTTTTTGACATACTTTAGGTCTCCTGACCCTACTTTGGAAACAGTTGTCTCAAAAAAATTATAAATAACTACAGTATTTTTCTAATTATGTTATTTTCCCTCTGCTTCTTTTATTTCAAGTCTAGATTTAGTATCTGTGGTATATTGTAATTATTACTTAAGAATATAAAATAATTGTAATAATAGCAGAGCTCTGCTCTCTTGTTCTGCCAGCATTATTCTCACTATTTCTGATCTATAGTTAATCTCATTTTCAGGGCTGCACAGGATCTTATGAAGTGGCAACAGAAACCTACTCCTGTGTCTGACCATACTGTAAAGGCTGCTGTTATGTGGCTCTGGAAGCTGGACCATATGACAGCTGTCAGCCATACCAACTCTGCTGAAGCCCTGCTGGAAGCCATGGGTGATGAGGCGGTAAGCTCATACATCTTTTCAGAAGCCTCGAGTAAATCCAAGAATATACAATGCCAGACTGGCTGCTGTGATTTGCCTGATGAATGTTGCAAAGATAAATATTAATGACAGTATTTGGAAAGGGTTTTTTTCCCCACAAGTGTAGCTGCATACTATGCTTACTGATGGCCTGTTTATGTAAATGTACTGTATTTTGAATGCAGAAACTTGTTTATTTTCTTTTCTAGAGTACCCAGAATAAATAATGTATTCAATCATTAAGGGAAAGAGAAAGTATCTTCCCTTCCACTTTCTTTGCTATATATATTTTTCAGGGCTTCAAGCTCGTGAGAAAATTGTTAGTATGAACATTATTGAAGACAGAGAAACCATTTTTATTTTGTTATGTATCCAACGTGCTAATGAAAAATTATATTTAAAATCCAAAATAGTGATACAGAGATTTATGTAACCATTAACTCATGGTAGGGATACACAAATCCTTTCTCACCAGCCAGGTTATTCCTAGAGTTTCTTCCATGACAGAGACAAAGCCATGCACAGTTATTCCTGCAATTAAATGCTGTTAATTTTAAAAAGTACCATATTACTTTAATCATTATAGCAGAGTCACAAGACATGAAACATATATGCTATCATTTGAGCTAGTCACTTAAAACTTGAGTTATTAAAGAGATATTTTATGACATTTGCTTACAATTTACATTCTTTCAGTTCCCTAATACCTGAATTTAATAAAAAATTGTGCCTACTGTGTGTGGAGTAGAATCATTAGTTTTAACTGCCACTAACATCCATCCCTGTGCACAGATCCAGTCCTACCTCCTTTGTAAATTTCTTTCTGGGATGTTGTTTGAAGGAGAAGGTAAATTTGGCTTGAGTTACCTTCTGGTTCCCTATGCTGCTGGATTGTTATCCAGATGAACCTTGGTGTCTGGAAACTGATATTAAAAAAGGAATTGTGTGAGGAACAAATTGTGCACCAGTGAGACTTTTTATGACTGCTTTTTAAAATGTCTCCATAAATTTTATTAACATTTTCAATATGCAGTATAGTACTGATTTCCTGATGGGTAACTAAAAAGACCATATTTAGATTTCAGTATTGTTCGGATGAAAAAAAGTCTTGTTGGACCTGGTGGCTCTCTGTTTGAATAAACAGAAATTAAAATCTGTCCAATAGTGAGACATCTATTATTTCTGTCTGGATATAGGTGGGTTAAGGGGCAGTCTGGGGGAGTCAACTGTGGCAGGTGCTCAACATAAAAAAACCTTCACTTACTCCTAAATAAAGTGATTATCATTCATAATTGTCAGTTCACTTGGGTGCAAATGTCACTGTACTGCAGCTGGTGGAGACCCCACTCAGTCCTAGGCAAAAGCTGTCTGCTTACCGAACGTGTCATAAATGACTCATTCCTCAGAAATGGCTTCATCAAAAGAAGTTGCTCCAAAAGAATATCTCTTTTTTTCCCTCTACACATGGCTCTTCCTGTCATTCCTTTAGCTGGCCTTTTCTTCCCATGTGTGGTGACTCCTTAGATTTCCTTTCCTCATGAGCTGTCTTCTTCTGTAAGGTTGCACTCCTTTGAGCTCTATATGCCACAGATGCATCCACAGTGTCTAACTTGTGGTTCTGTAGAAGTGCCACTCCGTGAAGTGTGGATCACCCATCCAAAACATGCCTCCCCACCAAGATCAAGACTATGAGGAACTGTTCATGTTGTTCTCCGTCCTGTTCTTGTATAAAGTTTATTCACTTGTTTAGATGTATAAATTACAATTTTCAAAATATGAAGGACTAAATTGAAAGGTTTTAACCTTTCCCCACTAATCTATAGGAACATTTCCTTTGTGGTGTTTCATTGCTGAGTTTGAAGTTGAGTGAATAATCTGTAGTTAGCAATTTTTTTAAATTTTCTTGTAAGGAGTTGGTTCTTCATCGGCTATGCCCAACAAATGTCAGCATTTTGAAAAGTTGCAGAGGCAGGCAGTGTGAGAAAGTGTGAAAATTTCTATTCTTATTGAACATCAACTTTATGAATTATTGGCAGTCTTAGGAGAGAGGTGGAGAAGATGTGAATCTGAAGGAACACAGGAAAAAGTGGTTGTGCAATATGCATACACTCCTCTGGGCCAGGAGCCTCTTCAGCAAAAGCAATAGAAATGTAGTATTGTCCAAGAACTGAGTCCCATCTGGCAGATTTGTGTGTGTGCTCAGATAGCTTTTAGCTGCAGGAGGCAGAGAGGGAACTTCGTAAAACTGAACTAGAATACAGATAGGTGCAAGAGTTGCAAGAGTTCCTTCTTTTTGTTTCTGTGCACCTTTTTCTAAGATAACAAGTATTTTTGTTAATCTTGAATTTTAATGAAACAGAACGATTCTTCTCTTTACCATTAGTATTTATCTAGAATTATCAGTGATGCTAGGACACCTGGTTGACCACAGACTTTCTTGCTCCCAAGCAAATGGAGTCTGTAACTATGGGCCCTGTCTCCCATGGAGTGTCTCACCTCTCTACAAAATCCAAGAGAAATTCAAGGTGGCAAGGTGCTACTTCGTTAATTTGCCTGGTCTAGCCAAAGACTGGGTTGCTGCTTGGGAGAGACATCTTCCAGTGCTGAGGAGCAGCCTAAGTAGTTGTGCCAAAAGGTAGATGAGGGAGGAAGCCTGAAATCCAGGAGTCCATGTCAGCTTGTATTCATAAACTTATGATGTGGGATAGTACAGGGATCCTACAGCCTGAAGGCTTTGAGTACAAATTGGACAAAAGATGTTCATGTGCTAGTCTGTTGACTCAGGAAGCTGAAATATAAATCAGTATCAAAGGCAGTAGAGGAAATGTATGAGCACACTTGCAAGTGATATTGAATTTGCTTTACTACTGCATGAAATTGTATGAGTGCAGAAACATTTCCTCAGTGCCATCCTGAACTCAAATAGTCGTCTTCTCTTTTGTGTGCACATCCAGGGATTCCTAGTCATATTTGTAGAATCATAGAATCACAGAATGGTTTGGCTTGGAAGGGACCTTAAAGATCATCTAGTTGCAACCCCCTGCCATTAACAGGGATGCCTTTCACTAGACCAGGTTGCTCAAAGCCCCATCCACCTTGGCCTTGAACACTTGCAGGGATGAGGCATCTACAGTTTCTGTGGGAAACCTGTTCCAGTGCCTCACCACCCTCAGAGTAAAGAATTTTTTCCTTATATCTAATCTAAATCTGTTCTCCTTTATCTTAAGGTCCTTCCCCCTTGTCTTATCGCTACAAGCCCTTATGAACAGTTGTTCTCCAGCTTTCATGTAGGCCCCTTTACGTACTGGAAGGTGCCTTCTCTTCTCCAGGTGGAACAACTCTTTCAGCCTCTCTTCATAGGAGAGGTGCTCCAGCTCTCTGATCGTCTTCATGGCTGTCCTCTGAACTTGCTCCATCAGATCCATGTCCTTCTTGTGTTGGGGACCCTGGAGCTGGATGCAGTACTCCAGTATGAGTGGAATAGAGAGTGAGACTCACCTCCCTGGACCTGCAGGCCACACTGCTTTTCGTACAGTCCAGGACATGGTTGGCTTTCTGGGCTGTGAGTGCACATTGCTGACACATGTTGAGTTTCTCATCAGCCAACACAACCAAGGACCTTCACCCAAGGACTGCTCTCAATCCATTCTCCACCCAGCCTCTACTTGTGCTTGGGATTGCCCTGACCCAGGTGCAGGACCTTGCACTTGGCCTTGTTGAACTTCATGAGGTTCACACAGGTCCACCTCTGAAGCCTGTCCAGGTCTCTGTGGATGGCCTCCCTTCCCTCCAGCATGTTGACCACACCACACAGCCTGGTGTCATTGACAAACTCAATCTCACTGTCCATATCACTGACAAAGATGTTAAAGGTTGCTGGTCTCAGTACCAACCCCTGAGGAACACCATTTATCACTGATCTCCAAATGGACATCGAGCTGTTGACCATAAATCAGTGCGACATCCAGTCAATTCCTTATCCACCAAGTGGTCCATCCATCAAATCCCTGTCTCTCCAGATTAGAAACAAAGATGTCTTGCAGAACAGTGTCAAATGCTTAGCATAAGTCCAGGTAGATGAGGTCAGTGATCCCATTGTAGAAGGTCACCAAATTTGTCAGACAGGATTTGCCTTTAGTGAACTCATGTTCACTGTCACCAGTCAGCTCCTTATTTTTCATGTGCCTTGACATAGTTTTAGGATGATCTGCTCCATGAGGATGTTTGAGTGTATTTTTTCAGTTAGGCAACTATTTATTAGATATTTATCAGTAGGTATGTTGATATGCTGTATGTATTGTCTTGAAAACCATTGTGGGTTAGCTGTTTGTTTAATTTGGTTTTAATGATGGTGAAAATTCAAGAAACCGTGAGGGTTGTTAGCATGGGTAAGTGAAGGTAACATAAAATCCCTCATAATATAATACTCAAGCAATAACTAAAGGGCGTTTCTTCAGCTTCTCTCTCTTCTTGCAATAACATTTTCAGAATATAAGTGTATTTGGCCATATAAACCTGCCAAGCTCCCTCTGCTATGGAAGCTTAAAAAATACAAAATGTCCGTAAATACCAGCCATAGCTTTCAAATAATGATGCGTCTTTCCTAGTCTCAAAATACATGTAGGCAGTAAAACTTTGTCTGGTATAAAAACTCCTACAGATTTTCAGCCCTGGCAAGGCACCAACAAAGCGTGTTTCTTCATAAAAGTGGCACAGAGCCTTGTCCTTCCTTACACTTCTCTTTGGTTTCAGTTAACTTCTGTGGAAAGAGTTGCATTGGGCAGAATCAGACGCGAGGGCTGTGGGTCAAGTTCTCTTCTCACTTCAGGAAATTTTGTATGGAATTCACTTGAATTATTAGCATAAATGAGAGGAGGAACCAAAGGTCTGAAAATCTTATTGCCCAAGTAATGCGTCGGTTCTACCAAATTTTCTTACCAATACATGGCACAGGGCAGTGCTTGAATACATGACAGACATTTATGTAAAACAATATCTTCCAGTTGCCATTTTTCTTTCTGTTTAATGACAGGTTGAAGCTGTTTATTACTTTGCTGTGGGTGATGTTCCAGTGGACACAAAACAGCTACTCCTTGAGAAGGTTTCTGATGGCCCCTGTCCAATCAACACTGTGTCTTTCAATGCTAGGGAAGAAGAAACTATTATTTTTCTGAAGGAGCTGAGCCGCTTGGCCTCTGGCAGGTATGACAAAGAAGGGCAGTAAAGATTTCAGTACTCATAAAGTGCTTTGCTGATAGGAATGGCATCAGAACATATCTAAATATAATCCATGAGGAAAACGAGACAAAGCAGTTCAGTGAGTGACTGGGGGAAATTGGGGAAATAGTCTTAAGTGACATGAGTAGAATGCAGACCCTACTTAAACAGACTGTCTTTTTTCCATGTATGTGCTCACTGGCTTGCAGAAAGGCCATTCCTTCTTTATATCCTAAATTGTCTGTTGTCTGCCCCTCTTTTGAAGTCTGGGAAATTGTTCAGGGGAAGGGTTCATAACATAAACTAAAACAAGTTTTTATTGTATTTATTTGTACATTAGTAGTATCCACAGGCACCAGAAAAGGATCTAGAGTTTTCTTGGCTCAAGTGCCATACAGACATGTACTGAAAAGGAAATGCCTGTCCTAAATGGGTGGTTCATGGAGTAACAGAAAATTGATGAGATGTTCTTCATCTGGCCTGGTTGTGTGGAAAAGCAGTTCTGTACCATGCTCTCTAGCATCCATTTGGTATGATTGGTGGAAACTGATATATTCCATATGGCTTGTTGGCTACTTTATCCTGGGAATCAGCCATGTGGTGAAAATCAGCATTCAGTAGAAAGGGATAAGATTACTTAAATCTTGATTCTGATGTCAAAATAAAGAAAACAAATGAACAAATACAAAACCCCACAATACTAAACTCATGCTGAACAGCAGGAGGGCAGTAGGAGTCAGTAGGTGTTTGTCTGCGTAAGAGAAGTCACCAAAAATTTACAGACTTGTGAAATGGCTGCTAGCTCTTTCTGCTTTACTGTTGTTGGTGCAAAAGTGGGAGGACCTCCAACAGCAGAAATCTCCAAAATGACAGCAGAGAATTGGTAAGATGGAAGCTACTTAGCTCTTTCATAGCCATCTGTGTTTAAAAATAGCTTTTAAGAGATGGAGTGTCTGCCAAAAACAAGACTGTGGAAAAGTGTTATGTTTGCTCTGGTCTCGTGCATTTAAAATGATTGTGGTCATTTAGAACTGTGGTACCTCCATGGTACCAGGTACACTGCCAGTCACTATCCTTCATTTTCTTTTGGCAGAGTTTTTACCTCCTTTATTAAAGGAAAGTGAACGTTTCTTCTATGGTAAAGAGAGAGGTGAAAAGGGGAGCTGAGAGGAATTGTTTTGTTTGATATGATTCTCACTGTCTTCTTTTTGCATGAGTCCAGCTTTGCTGCACAGACTTACTGGGCCAATTAATATCTTGCTGGCAGATATTTATTTGCCCAATAACTGTCTACAAGTTTAAGTCAGCTTTCCCATAGAAGCAGCCCAGTTCATGGGCTTTTCATGGCTTGAGTCTTTTTCTCGTGTAGTTCTGTTTTAGAAACACATCTTCTTCCTGCTCTGAGAGCTTCTCTCTTTTGACAGTGAGGGTAAATGAAGTCTGCTTGTCATCCTGATTTGTATGTCGATAATGAAATAAATGTTCCTGTTAGGCTTTCAACTGGGAGGATAATCTGATAAAAAGGTGATGGTGTCATCTCAGACATCTCGAATTACATGCCTGCTCAGCATGTTAAAAGCATTAATTAAAATTAGATTTCCAGGAAATTGAAAAGTAGGGTGCCTTGGAGTAAGTAATACCCAAATGAAAGAATGTTCTACATGAGAAGACTTCAGAAGGTACAGAAATGTATGTAAAAAGTTTGATAATATTCGTTATCTCATTGTAGTTGAAGGTTTAGATATAGATTAGCAAATAATTCTGAAGTTGTACACCACTATGCTCTTGCATGTGTGACATACATCTCTTTAAAATTAGGAAAGTGTTTATGTGATTTGTGTACTGGTGGAAACTCATTTTGTATTACAGATTCCATGCTTTTGCTGAGAAGAAAGACTATAGACAAACTACTGGAGCTGCATTAAAATATGAAGAGGATGGAAAAGGTCTAATTGCCCTGAACTCTGGAAAACTGAAAGGGCGAATGCCACTAGGTAGACAATATAAAACACAAGATTATATTGATATTTTCAGTGAGATTTTAGAATAGAAATGTGATATAGGACGCTTGCTGAGTATAAAATAAAAAAAACCTCTGTAGATATGGGTGGGGTGAGGACAGGACTGGTCAAATGGAAATTCTGTGGGTGACAAAGTGAGAGCAAAAAAAGAGAGAAGTGAAGAGAGTAGAGGATGTGCACGTGAGAATGAGAGAGAAGTGAAAAAAGCGAAAAGATCATTTGTTTAGGAAGATGAAGAATAGTACTGGTGTGCTTATGCCAGTGACCTTGTGGAAATGTATAGAGAAATGGCAGAAAGGAAGAGAAGTAGTGTGGAAGACCATATGATACAACAGCCGCATCAATATAAACTAAGTTTGTATAAGGGGATCAAATCAACACGAGGTTCACTTGCTCCTCTCAAGAATTTGTCATAAAGAAAGGCTACAAGCACAGTAAAGTGGCCATATAGAAGGCAGTGCAAAGTGGTGGTGGCTGTGGGAGGATAGATGAAAAAAACCCTGGTAGGAAACAACCAAAATAAACAGTTTCACTGCAGGGTGGAGCTGGGCAGAAAGCTCTCAATGTGTTTCTTACTAGTTACAGTGCTGCTTCCTCTGGGTGAATGTTCAGTGGACTAGACTGGAGTTTCAGCCAGGTCAGGAGGAGACTGGTTTGTGGTATGAAATGAGGTTTGTGTGTAAAATCTGATGTTCTTTTTTTAGCAGGATGGTAAGAAAGAAGTTTCTTGAGATATCAGGAGTCATCAGACCTCTTTATTCTAATAGGTCAAATCCCCATTATGCTGGTGGCATTAATGTTGCCCCAAAGATACAACAGTGTTATCCTCTCCTCACTGCTTGGGAATGTGTGGCTTAAGGTGGATTTAGTGGCTCATGTAAGGTTGTTTGCCAGTCTTGGACTAACTGGCCATTTTTGAGTTGTAGTCTAGTTCCTTGTGTACCAAGTTATCTTCACTAGGACTGTGATAACACTACAAGAGGAAGAACCATAGTGGGGGGCCAGAAATAAGGGAGTGAGGTTCACCTGATTTTTTGCTTTGTGAAGGGACACTCAAGCCTCACCCGTGCAGGGCTTGGAAACCAACAGCAGTCTGCTTCAAAACATGATCTCTTGTTTCATACTAATTCAGAGCAGTATAATGATCACCTGCAGTCTGCCGTGGTCTTGCTGGACCACATTTGGGGGTGTGCATGGGGGGAGCTGGCTCCCTCTTCCCCAGGGCAGTCAGCCTGTTTCAATAGATAGGCCTAGAGCTCCTGTATGACTGCAACTACTTCCTCACCAGTTTCTAAAGCTGAAAGCTGAATAGCTTTAATCACTCAAAGGGGCAGTAATCCCCTTGAAGTGCATTGTCTGTTGTGTCTTATTGCTATTATGGAGTAGAATTTACACATTAAAAAGGAACACAATTAGCTTTCTGCATTTACTGGGTATTACAAGCACAGTCGTGACATCACTGGCAGCCAATCAGTGTTTCAGTCCTATGCAGAATCTAAAGTCCTTTCAGAAAAGAAAACACATTGAAGACATTATTCTGGTCTGTGTCTGATGTCTGTTGTTTCAGAAACTCCTTCAAGGGTGTGATAATAAGGCAATAAAAATAAAAGCATCGATTACTCACTAATGGGCTCTGAAACTGGTTCTTGGATGTGTGGCATAAACTATACAAGGAAATAAATAGAGAATGAACCAGAGATTTAATCATCCAAATGTGGTGTTTCTGGAAAATAAGGAGAGGCACAGGAATATTTTCATTACGTTCCTTTTTGCACCACAAATGCAACAGCTGGAAAGTGAAACTCATCATCATGTTTTATGGACTGGAAAAGCTGTTTTAAGGACATTGGATAGTTTTCTGGGTATTCACTGCATATCAGCATTTTGCAAATACACGATATCTTTATGTTCACTCCTTTTCATTTGCCTAGCCAAAACAAGTGAGAAGTGAACTATTTAAAACTTTAGATAAGAGCTCCCTTCTCCCCTGTTTTGCATCTTGAGCAGTCATTTAGAAAGCAAGCGTGAGAAACTGCCAAATTTGAATTTTTTTTACACTCATTTTGAGTGGGTGCTTGAGATCAAAACAGGTGTAAGCCAGTAAAGAATTAAAGGTCCTTAGGCTGGCAGCCTCAGATTTACTTAAGGCAGAGAAATGCTTTTACATAAAGCCTAATTTCACCAATGTGATGATATCTCCTCATCCAGCACTAATTTTCCTGTTATCACTTCTGCCTACATTCTTTGTGCAGTTTATTCGTCTGCAAAAAGCTGCAGAATTAAGCAGTCTTGTTATGTAGTTAAAATGTAAAGGGAAAGGAGATGACATTTAAATTGGAACTTGAAGACACAGAGGGCAAGAAATGGTGGAAGCTGTGGAGAAAAAAGGTTCTTTCTGAAAAGGGGGACATTTGTGTCATCTTCTTGGAGTAACAGGGATATAAGTGCTACACAGATCTTGAAAAGCAATGGTGTTTTGAACTAGATCCTGAAATGAATAGACGGTCCTCAGTGGCTGAAATGGAAACAGTAAATCTCTGTGCAGTGTGTTTCTGTGTGGTGGAATAGATGAGCTTGCATGTGTAAAGAAAATGCAAATGGACTGAAATCAGTATTTTACTGATGTGATAAATCCAAACAAACATGTGTCTGCCCTCCTTGTGAACCGTGTAAGGCTGTATTCTTAGGTGTACCTGATTTTCCACATTTACGTGATAGTCACAGGGAAAATTTCAGATTGTTGTGTGTAAAAATGGGAAGCCTAAGACCGTCATCCCACTGTATGTATGGCATTGAAGTCAATGAACTCTGCACTGTTTATGTACACCAACGTGGGAAAGATCGAAGCCTCCCTTGGGAGAACCAGGATAATGACTGAAGAGTAGCTACTTTGCCTAGAAGCTGTAGCAAAGATAATTGCCTCTGCTTTTCCCTTGCACGTGCTTTGTCTAGTCTCAGCAGCCTTGGCCTGGCAAACCTCTTTGCTAATGTGTAGAGAGTGATGCAGATAGCTGCTCTGTGATGCCACATGGGATTCAAAGTTCATTTGCTTTGTGCCTTTGTCCAGTGGGAAGGGGGCAGAATGGGACTCAGTACTGCTTGACTTGGCAGGCGCACAGATAAAAGGTGTGCTCTTTTGTGCCTTCATTCATACCCCTCTAAGTGGGGATTTTAAAAATCAGTGCTTGAGGGAATATTGCTATGTTCTGCTGCCACATAGAGGCTGAGGAAGGGACTGGCTGTGAAATAATCAGTTTTCCCACCTTGCCTTGCCAGAAAATTAATTTTGAAATAGATTTTATTCCATTATATTTGGATTTGCTGTCTTCCACGGTCTAAGTCTTATAACCAGAAAAGTAAGAAATGCTTCTGTTTTCCCTAAGTTACTTTTGTATTGGTATTTGCCACATGTTTCAAAGATACTGTACGTTTTGTAGACTTTTTTTTTTTTTTTGAACTATGGGCTTTTTTTTCTTAGCAACATGAAAATCAGATATGTAACAGTGAGTTGTTGAACAGGATGAGTTTGTTTGCAGGGAGGTAGGTGTGGAGAAGCTCCTTCTTTTAAGATTGCCTGACTGTTAAATAACTGGGGAATGGAAATGAGGGCAGTTATGAGTTTCCGTGTACCTGTGCAAGTGTTTTGTGTTTTCACTTAGACCTACCATCTTGCTTCCCAATTCACTTGTGTCAGCAAAATGCTTCTGCCCCTTGCCACATGCTGTCCCCACATCCTTCCTCATCCTCTTCCTCTTTTTCAGAGCTTTCCTTATCCTGGAACATTACCCAGCGTGGGGTGCTCTGCAGGGTTGCAATAGCTGTGGGGAGAGCTGAGGAGAACTGACTGTGCTTGGCCAGGGACAGGCTGCAGGGCGTTTTGGCTGGCTCCCTAATACATGACTGGTGGCCACCCTCCTGCCAGTGCAGTGTGGTGGTTTTTGAATCAGAACTGGGGGCTCCCCAGGGGTGTGGCTGTTACACTGCCAGCCAGGGCAGCGGGATAGTGCTTCTTGGCAGAGGGGGACCAGGAGGGCCCTTTCTCTCTCTGGATAAAGGGATCTTTTTAAGACAGGGTCTTTCCTGGGACATGAAGGCCTGAAGGTGTACAAGAGATCGTGGGCCTGGATTGGTTGGAAACTGCACCATTTAGGGGAGTGACTCTCTTTGGTTGGTGGTCCCCAAAAAATGGCACATCTGAGGTGTGAGTGCAGGGAATTTAAACCAAAGTGAGGTTCATGCTTTCTTGGTCATTTACCAGTGATGTGCTTTGAGGGACGGGCCACAGATTGAGAGACACACCTGGAAGATACTATGCACTGCATGTGTATGTATGTTTTGATCTGGGAGGCTCAGTTTTGAAAGACACAGGTTTTCTTTTCCACTTCTCCTTAGCTGTAGAGGAAAAGGGGCCAAAGCAGTGGTGGAGGAGAACTTCCCATGTAGAGAGAGAAAGTTGCTGTGAATATCACTGCTTGCAACCTTCTCTCCCAGATGAATTCAGGAAAAAATGTTCCCAGAAAAAAGGTTTTCTAAGCAACTGGAATTTCATAATGTGCAGTTGTTGGTACCCGCATTTGTCCTGTATACTGTCATCAAAGGTACTTACTTTCAAAGTGCATGCAGTTTTACTTAACTGTGCTGCAGCATAAATAAGGGAAAAATACCTTCTTGTGTAACAGCAATTCAATACATATGTCTTAAAGGGGACAGTAACAATAATCCTGTAAAATTGATAAGTCTGTAGCATCAATTTAAGGGGAAACAAAGCAAAACCGTTATATCATTGGCATTGTTTTAGTGGTAGTTGAAATATACATACTTCTTTCAGTATATTCAAATGTAACATTAAAGATGTTAATAAAATTGAATTTAGATCACATTAATTGACAGCTCATATCTGGCAGATACTCAGATTTAGTTGGAGGCAGTGCCACTGGAATTGCATTCTTAACAGCCTTAAACTTGGAAATATGTGCATGTGTGGTGTGAATGCATGTGTTTTGTGGTTTTAACTGTGACAAAGGTATATGTTTACACATTCAGTGGCTGAGTACTCATCCGAAAATCTCTAGATCTGTTTGTCCTTGAATTTTGCTGATGCTCAGATTTTGTATTTCTGGTGAGAGATTGTTTCTAAAAGAAAAGTCGACTTCTTTCTAAAGTGTTTGAAAAGAATGCTTTTCTTAAGCTTAAAAGGGAATGATTACAGACGGAGGTTTTTTCTCCCTTTTGTGTTTTATGTTGTGGAATGATCTGCCTCACTAAAGCTTTTTGTGATTTAGGAAATGTTGATCTTTGTCCTAATGGCTGCGGCAGATGTTTTTGAAATGCAGGAAGGTCCCAGGAGGTGGCAGTGTACAATAACACATTTCAAAATATTTCTTGGAAACTGAGAGCATTTCACAATTAAAATTGAGTTCTTATTTTGTGTAACTTTCGTATTAGTATTATTTCAGGGAAGTTTATCAAAGAACAAAATGATCAGGTTTGTTTGTTTACTGATAACTTACTTTAGTAGGCAAGTTTGCGTGTCTTATCTTTCCTAGAGCGAACCACCACTGTATATTAACTGAACCACTAGATGATAAGATATAGCTTGCCTTGTTCTGCATCCTTATGTGCAATTCATTAATAGGTTGTGATCTGCAACAGGTTGTAGCCTGCGTTTGTGGTTAGGTTAGCTGATGATTCAGTTTCTTTCAAATTTTTGCTGTAACAGTACACACGGTTTCTCTGCATTGTCCTATTGCAATTTAATCTCTGAGACTAACCCAATTTAACACATTTTTAGTAGTGAACATTCTGCTTAGATATACAATGTGACTCAATTCTAGTAATTGTACTCTATGGAATAAATACATATTTTAATTATTTTAATAAAGAAAAACATGTCTGTTGAGATTAAGAAAACCTTAGCTCTAGCTTTGCATCTTTCCTTTTTTTTGGGTTGGTTTTTTTTTTGACAATATAGCCTGATAGTAAAGCAATTTTTTTCTTTTAACATTTATTTATGACTGTTGAGAATTGTTGGGATGAAAATCTTTAGCAAAATTTCATCACAGTCTTCAGGAATGAAGATTTAATTTTAAATAAAATTGTTTATGTACTTTAAGGAAACTGAAAGAGTTGAAAATGTCTTCTCTTTAAACTTTCAAAATTGGGGTTTTGAAGTCTATCAGAAAACAGCACTTGTCACTGCAATGGGACCTCAAGAAAACAAAGTTATATGGCAACATCTGGATATACCAATGACTTTGTAATAATTGAGGAGTTATAAATTATGGAAATGTTATCAAAATGTCAAGTTCTATTTAGGATTTCTTTTGCAGTAGCTGGTGTCCGTGAAGATGTCTTTTTGATCTGGAAGGAGTTGGAGGAAGCCAGGAATACAGTGAGACAAGTTCAGAAAATTTTATCAGAATCTGACCAGCCTACTTCTCAAGATGGTATAATTTATGTTTCTTTCAGAGACTTACTGTTATATTCATGATCAGTATTTTATTTGTGAACAGTTTTCATTACTCATCAATTTGGGGATGGTTTTCTCAGAAATGTCTATATACAGGTAACATCTATACTTGTTATCTAAATTTAGGGTTACCTGAAACTTTCCAATACAAATCTCCGTTTATTATGGCTTAAACTTGCCGAACTTTAGCAGGTTGAGGTGAAACACAACATTTTTAGTTCACTAGTCACTAGGTTTACAAGTTTTCTGCATTTTAAGACATGAAAATTCTTTTTGGTTTTTGTGGTCTCTCCCTTTCTGCCTGGGCCAGTAATTATTTAATTTTATTCCACACAGTGCTGGGGAAGTTCCTCATCCCTCTCCCATCATGGTCATCTTGGGATGGCCCAGTTCATTCCTCTAAAAAGAGAAAAGTGTGCGTTTGAAATGTAATCAAAGGCAGAAGACTGAAAACAATTCTGGATGAGCGCTCTGACAAATCTTGTCTTAAGAAACTTGGAGGAATACCCACATTTTTCATTAAACTAATAGTTCCCACCAGTGTGTTTAGCCTAGAACTTGATCCATTTGTTGTTCTGTGCATATTGATTGTGGATTGAACACCGTTGGAGACAGAAGCATAGCTGGTTTCTGAAGTTCTGGAAGGCTTGAATAGGGGATGGTGAGGTGCTACTCAGCCCTTCTAAGAGGGAGATTCTCTGGGCATGCTCTGGAGCAGAATGATCACACTGAGAAGACTTAAATACTGAAAACCTAGGAATCTGTAGAGTCTAGGCAGCTTCAGCATTGCACTGCAATCAAGGGGATGGATTTTCAGGATCATAGCCATGATTGTCAGTGCCTATAATCTTCACCCTGGTTTTAAAATACTTACGCAGTGTCTACTGGTACTTTTTGTGTAAGCTGATACAAGATTCAGGTTGAATTAGCATAAGTCATGGGTGATTTTGTGTAGCTGTAGTATTGTTTTTGCAGTGCAATTGCTTTTACTTTGGCTAGATGGAGGCTGAGGCCAGATGCCACTTTCTGAATCACCTGCTGAGGAATGTTTTGTGCTGTCAGTTGGTCGGGAACTTGAACTGTGTTAAGATACGTGACCGGGATGGTGATGATAATTTGAAGCTGGAAGCTTTTCTTTGCTGCTGGGTTTGAATTTCTGTCCATAACATAGCTCTGCATGATTAAAACTAGAGTTTTTTCTTCTGTGAAGGCATAATACAGTTCTTTATACTGATAATATCATCTTCTGAGTTAGTAAGCCTTCCCATATGAAGTTAAACAGCTCTTCTGTAATACATATGAACCAAGAGACCACAATAAAGCTGCAAGAGCAGCCCTAATTTCAATGTTTATTTGTGTGTTCCTGACTGTGCAGCTTTAATGTTCTTTTAGTGTTTGCCTTCATATATAATCACTTCATAAATAATTTAAAAGAAATTAAATTAACAGTATGATTTATTCGGTCAGTTCTTCAGCATTATTTGACTATTACCCGTTCATCCAAATAACTGCAGTCTTTCAGTTTGCCTGCATTTCTTCCACATTTTGCCTTCCTGTTTAAAATACTTTGCTGCAAAATGTAGTTTGTTCTGAACACTGTGATGTTCTGCAGGAGAAGAAACAGAGAAAGAGTAAACTTTTCTGCTGTCACTCCAGATAATGCACTGGTTACCTGAACTGAGACATGACTTTTTACACAAAGCATGTGGAAAAAAGAAAACAAGTTTTCTTTTTAAAATTCTGTGAGTGCATTTGTGACACTTGTTTTTAGGACCACAGGCAGTCCTAAAGCAAATATTTTCACATGAGCAGGCTCCAACCATGCATGTGCCTTAATGTTGGCTGATCTCTCTGTGTGTAAGGGCAGTAGATGCTTCCATAGGTTTGTTTACAGGCTCAGGATCTCAATGCTGTTATCACTGTAGCTGCATCTAAATGGAATAGACATTTATACCACCCAGGTCCACCAAAATTAAAGTGTGACAAAACAAATTCATGCTGCTATGAGCCCCACTGCAGGGTCATTTGGTTTAGTTGTGTTTTATCGAGGTGGTGATGAGTGAGTGTAGAGCCCTCTATCTTATTACCAGTATCCAGAGATGTGCAGTGCCCTACCTTAAGATGGCCCTTGGAAAAATTTGTAAGACAATATGATATGAAAGGGTAAACATAAGAACAGTTATACCAGATCAGACAAAAAGAAAGGCCAGTTTTCTTCAGTATCAGTTGAAAATGCTTGAAAGAGGGTGTAGAACTAGAGATGGTCCTCCATGGGCTGCAGGGGCACAGCTGCTCCACCATGGTCTGCACCATGGGCTGCAGGGGCTCAGCTCCGGCACCTGGAGCACCTCCTGCCCCTCCTTCTGCACTGACCTTGGTGTCTACCTTGTTGTTCCTATCTTCTCACTCTACTCTTTCCTGGCTGGAATTCTTTTGGCAGAATGGCTTTCTGTTCATAAATATGTTATCACGGAGGTGTTACTGTCACACTTGATTGGCTCGGCCTTGGCCAGCGGCAGGAAGTCCGTCCTGGAGCTGGCTGGCATTGACTCCACCAGACAGGAGAAACTTCTGGCAGCTTCTAAGAGGCCACTTCTGTAACCCCCCCACTACCAAAACCTACCCACAGAAACCCACTACATAATGTTAACCAACTCAACTGTATTTTCAGTTATATCTTCTGTAGTTTCATTTTCTCAAATGATTCTTCTTGAATTTAGACATGTTATACAGGAATACTTTCTGGCATTTTGTAATTAAACTATTAAGAGTATTCCTTTTATATGTTGATCTTGTCACTGTTTAATGTCTTCTGATGTTGGATTTTTTTCCAGTTATAAAGGAATTCGTTACAATGAGTTGTCTGATAAGAAAAAAACCCCACAACCAAAGTAGAGGCTGTTAAAAATTACTCAGAAATATCTGCTCACTCCAATGCTGTCAGAGCAAGCAGAAAAAGTTTGAAAATTTTGACTCTAGTATCATAACCTGGTTTTGAAAATAGTATAACCAAACTGAACCACGTTATACAGGAAATTTTGTTTGTTGTATTTTCTTTATTAGCAACCAAAACTGATCATCCATTACAAAATCATGTATATGACAAGTATTTGACTTCTGAGAAGTGGTTGCAGAAATATGGCTTGAAAGCTCAGAAGCTCACACCGTATGATGCACTTGCTGATTGTATTTTCCGCCATGTAGATGGGATTGTTGACATAAAAACTAAACCAGAGGATGAATCTTCACAAACTGATGCTGTGAGTGTTGTTAATTTTCCCTTTCATCCTGTGAGTTGTTTGTTTTTTCTTTGGAAGCTTGAAAACTTGGCTGGTGGAGGAATTTATGATATAGTATATGGCCTCATTGTTTTGTAGTTTTTGTTAAAATCATCTTATTAATTATAGGGACAAAGAATGTATTGAAAAGAATGTTTCAAAGGGCTATTTAAAAATGACTCTTTTAAAGACTCCTTGCCAGTTCCCATGTAATCTGAAAGGAAAGATCAGGACTGGCTTAAGCAATGCCATCATTTTCTGTGTATTTCTGTGTGGTGGAGCAAAGATTGCTTGTCTTCAGAATATGTGTTAGTCTCACCTGCTGCAGTGTTTGCAGGTACTTAAACAAATTTGGATTAATATGTCTTCTATTTGTTTTTCTCAAGCTTTACCATTACACTGTTTGATGTAATGGTAAAGCTTCTGCTTTTACTAGCTTTAAGAATAAAACCAGTTTTTATTGACTTGCTAGGAGCGAATTCTGTGACCATCCTATCTCATGTTTATTTCTCCACCTGTTCATGTGCAACAAGCATGTACATTTGAAGTTTGTTCACCAGATATTAAAGGCACTGCAAAATAATGTGTTTTGGAACATGAAACATGTTTTTCTTTGTTGTAGGAGACAAAAAGGAAGGTAATTCATGCAAGATACTGTGACAGGTTTGTACATACCCTCTGGAAAGATGGATCTGTAGTTCACATATATGTTAGTACAGAAAAGTATAAGCAGTACGAAGAGAAAATGAGGACAGCTCTCAGACAAGTGGAAGGAAGGTTAGTGTTCACATAAACTCAGTTTGTATTATTTTACATGGTTGCTGAAATGTTTGACATTTACTGTCATAATAAGCTGAAGTGGTTGGTAAACTGACAGTAGTGGTACTGAGCCAGAAATCTATTTTAGATCATAATCTTATATGTAGGATTTCTTAGTAACCATGTAAGAAAATTGATGAACAGTTTTATCTTTTGTTCTCCTTCTGAAACACAAATGTGAAAGTCAGTCTGCACATTTTTGAATTACTGCTGAAAGTGCCAAAAAGTATTGGGACTATAGGATGGCAGAGAACTTAAAGAATCATCAGTAAAACTTAATAAATATTCATCCTGTATACCTAGTATCCCTTGAGATACCTTGAACACCAAGTAGCACAGCCACAGTACAGCATGCTGATAATGGTTATCTTTTGCAATTTCTTGTTGAAGACAAGT
Organism: Pseudopipra pipra; assembly: GCF_036250125.1. Taxonomy (NCBI): domain Eukaryota; kingdom Metazoa; phylum Chordata; class Aves; order Passeriformes; family Pipridae; genus Pseudopipra; species Pseudopipra pipra. The sequence continues at coordinate 87,336,410 of NC_087550.1, read as the reverse complement.
TTGAACAGTCTAGATCAGAGTCAGGACATGAGCTATTAAGTAATGCACATGATGAGAAGTTCAGTGCTCAAACTACCTGCCTAGTTTACATTTCTGTAGCCATATAGACACTCTTAGATTTTGTAGGACATCTACCAAAAAATAGGCAGTCTAAGGGTCTGATTAATCTGTCCTAAAGATGCCCTAGAGTAAATTGGCTTTTAAAGCTACCCTAGAAGACAAAGGTAACCTATTGTAGAACTGAGAGAAAGAATAAATGTTGCCCTCTGTTTTGTATATTAGGGCAACGAGATGTCTCACTGAAGAAAGCATGTGAACTTCCATTTTATTGATGAATTTTTCAGTTTATTGCTGCTTCTCTACCAAAAGTATAGCAGCCTGATTACATTTAGCAGGGTGAAACAGAATTTTGGTATTCCTTTTAGTTTTTCTTCATCTTACTGTACATAGGATAACATTTATGTAGTGTCAAAGGAAAATTTGAGATAAACACTTTTAGTGAGTGTATATTTTTGAAATCCAAGCTGAGATTATGGGTTTGCTATTTTGAGTGGTTCACCTCAGTGTTAAAAAGTCCTGGTAGACCTCATCAAACACTTTCGGGGAAATAATTAGTGACAAAATAGCTATTGGTAGCAAATGTAATAGGATCCTTAAGTTTCCATGATATCATTTTTTTTAAACCTCTGTGGAGATGAGTAATATTTTTCCCAGGACCATTATATTCCATCTGTTAAACATCTCTGTTTCGGAGTAGATGGGTACTTTACGACTCTCAAGGGAAATCAGATTTGGACTTGCTGCAGCCATTACTGAGGAAGGATTTCTGTGCACAGCAGTATGTATGCACGTATTTAACTGGCAGGCACACTCCAATCCTCTTTAAAATGTAAAACTTAGTCTGCAGTTAAGGCTCGAGGTCAGCAAACCATTGAAGCATCTGCTTTATATTAAGGCTCTTCAAAGTGCTTAAGTTCCTTACAGAATAGGTTCTCAAGTGGTTTCTTGAGAAGGGAGACACAGTAGCATGTGATTAAATGATTACTGAGTTCAGACTGGTGAATAGTTACAGTGACAATAGTTATAGTTGCTTCCACATGAGATTTCCCAGCTTAAACTACCTGATAATTGACTTTATAGAGGTGCTGTATTGTTTTGTCTCTTTTTGTCTGTCTCTGGATTTCTACTGAAATTATAAAATAAAAATGTCTTGTGTTGTTATGTAATGACATAGGATGGGTTCATCAAGGGCAATATACCACTTCTCACAGTGACTACTAACAGGTGTTTAGGGAAAGAGAATAAGAAGTACAGTAGTGATAAAAAGATCCTACCTGTTAGATTCTGATATGCAGAGCTCCAAAGATCTTATGAAACAGGTTTTGATACTTTTGTTCCTCCCCTAGGATTAAGTGGCTTCAACAAGGAAGCAGAGGGCTCTTTGGTAATGTGTTTGAAGATAATGTCTATATTCTCATTGATACATCCCAGTCTATGAACAACAAGCTGCCAGTGGTGAAGGAAAAAATATTTCAGCTCATACAGGTAGAACAAAGTGATGATACTGAAGGCTAGGAGCATTTTAGAGTAGCTCATCTCTTCTGGATGGCTGTTATTTCACTTTTTATTTATTTTTATTTCTTTAAATAGCAGCTTTACAAAAGTATTTGTATTTTTCTTCATGTGCTCATTTTTCAATTAAAAATTTGTATTTTTGCTTCATTTATACAAATATTTGAAAAAAGCTAGAGAAAATGTTATAAAATAAAAAAGCTTATGTTGTTCTTTCTCGCAAGCCACCTTCCTCCTAAAAAAAGATAAAAAACAAAACAAGAAAAAAACACACAGAGAAAAAGCTATACAATGAAATACCTTTTGGCATTTTCATTTATCATCCAGTTCCATTGGCATGTTGTGATTTGTGTGTTCTAAATTCACTTTCATACTTCTACAATAGAGGGTGTAGAACGTTTTGAACTTGATTGAATCTTGCAGTGACTCAGAACTTTGCAATGGGACTTGCAAAGTGCAGAAGCACCTCAAAAGCTGTGAGTACTGGGAGACACACCTAAGACAGAATTTGTCTCACCTAGTTTTAGAAGTCTACAATGATGTCAACGTAGCGTACATTAATATTTGAAATGGGTACTCTTAAAACATGATTAATCTTAAATTTCTTTAGCCCTAAAAGAAGTAACTGACAAATAAAAATTCAATCAGTCTGGCATTGATAGAATCATTAGTAGGACTAAAAATATTAAAACTATGACAGAGGTTTTTGAGCTAGGTGCAGTCATAGGACATAGTATATTGTGGTCCTCTAGGCAGATCAACTCTAGAAATTTATTAGATACTGTGCCAGAAGGTTTCATAAGCAGCTGCACAAAAATGGTGATGAAAGGGAGGCAAAGGTTTCAGGCTCTGAAAGTTTGTACTAGCTTGCACAAATTTTCCCTGACTTACTACTTTTCTCCAAAAGCAACTTCAGCAAATTCCTAACTTATTTTTTTCCTGCTTTCCCCTTGCCAGTGCTCTTTATTTGAATTCTTCTTCTCTTTCTCTAAATGATGTCTTTCTTTCTGATTTCAATTTCCTTTGGTAAGCAGTGATAATCTCTTTCTAACACCACTGATCCTACCCAGTTTCATCTCTCTGTTTCATGCCCTCCTAGACATTTGCTGTTCAAGTAGTTTGAGAAATATGAGTATATGGAGACTTACTTTGGAAATTTCAAGTAACCTTAATAGTTGTAAGTGATAATTGTCTCTGTCTTTGTATATCTCTCTGTACACCATAACTGAATATTATTGTAACCATATAATCAACTATATAATAATTAAAACAACTGCTAGTATTCAGTATATCAGGATACAAGTATTCTTTCTTTTAACAGTATGTAAAATTCAGATGCTATCTCTTGCAGGAACAATTGAGACACAAGAAGAGATTTAACTTTGTGAAATTTAGTGCCCAAGCAGTGGCATGGCAAGAGAAACTTGCTGAAGTTAATGAGGAAAATTTGCAAGATGCTTGGCTTTGGATAAAACAGCTTGAGGTAATATGGCAACTAATTATCACAAAGCGTGCTTGTACAAAGTTGTATTTGTTTCCTCATTTTCTGTGTGGCTGGGGTGATTTTGGACTGACTAAGTATTTGACTTGAGTAAGCTGAAAATATATATGATGTATAGACCTTAGTGGATCTGAGTACAACATATCATCTGTCAGGTGTAATAACCCTTTAACAGAGGACCTGTTTATCAAATCATATTAATAATTCAACTTGCAGCCTTCTATGTTTAGTAGCCACAATGCAGACATTGGCCCATTTGATTTCTGCAGGAAACATGTCAGTGCTCAGATCTCATGTCTAAATTTGTCATTCTGGCTGCAGGGCTGCTGCATGGTTATGAGAGCTGTTGCTGGCAGACTTACAGCTCAGAAGTGGTACAGGAAACGTCAGCAACATGGAGAAGCATTTCTAGTCCCTGTTGATAAATAGATAGGCAGGTGACTTTAGCTGTGGTAGAAACATGAGAACAACCATACTCAGACCAAACATCTATCTGTCTACCCAATATTCTTTCTCTGACAGTGGCCAAAATCTGAACACTTTTCCCTGAAACAGAGTAGAAATGCTTGTAGTTAGCCACAACCATCCCCCACATTGTAACTGTCATCAGCTTTAGGACCACCTAATGTGTCAAATGTGGACAACCTTATGAGCACAGGACTGAGAATCAGTTGCCCAGTGCTACAGATGTATCCCATGTTATATTTTCTGACACAAACCCCCTCATGTTTATGTAATGAAACTCCTCAGCATTATGACAGCTCTTCCTCAGACTTAATACGAAATTCCTGGGGATGAGGGAATTGGGGAAGCTACATAATGCCTCTGAGACTATAAAGCAAGATAAATAACAGCATTCTCAGAAAATACTAACAGACCAACACATAGAGAAAAGAAAGTTTTAGTGTGGCCTCACTGAGCAGTTGGCAAATACTTAAAACTGAGGTTAGTTAATTTTACTTGAGACTTGAAAACTTGGCTCTGTTTAAATCATATATGTTGTACTGCTTCATGCAAGTTCAATAATACATTGAGCTACCATAATTTGATACCATCTTATATATGCATTTGGGAATGGCCTTGTTCATCATTATTCATAGAATTGTTAATTGTTTATTATAAATTTCATTCGAAATTCAGTTCTAGATATCTGAAGTGGTACAGGAAATGGTACAAGAGCAGACTACTTTTTTCAATGTTGGCATCTGCTGGTGACCTTTTAGCCTCTTTTAAGCAGTGCATGTGTAAGTCTGAGATCAGAAAGCTGACTTTACAGTGAAGCTGAAATCAACAGAGGATTGGTCTGGAATATTAACCAGAGTAGCTCCTTTGATCTCATTTTATACACTTTGGTCCCAGGATTATGAATAAGGAAGCTGAGCTATAAACAGTAACTAACTGTTCCTTAAAAATCCTTTAGATGTGATAACATTGAAAATTTTAGAGGTGGTAATGTCACATAGTTGAAGTATGTCAATGTTGTTTAAACACTGATAAAACCAGTGTCCATTTGTAACAGTAGCAACTGAGAAACCTAAAATGAACAGCTTTCACTATAAGGTACATAATTATTTTCCTCACATCATCAGCATCCCCCCTATGTTCCCATGACGTGAAAAGAAGTGAAAGAAGTTGTTTTGTTTCAAATTAGCTCAAAACCAGGTACCATTATCAAAAGAGCCAGGATGGCCAATTTACACATAATAATGAGTGATGTGTCTAAAACTTTATGATGCTTACTAAAACATTAGGAATATTAGATAAATTTAGCACAAACAAAATGTCTCTGGCTAGTTATTTCTTGTGAGTGGGTACTGATAAGGATTGCTTGTGAATTAGAAGATAGGATTATAAAGTATATGAGCTGTCTTGCTGCTTGGCCCACACACTCTTATGCAGCTATACAGAATCACTGTCAGAATGTACCTCCTATTTCATTTTACCTGATTTACTTACTTTGCCCTTTCTAATAGAACTTGGTGGAGGTGGGAAGGACTGGAAGAAGTCTTAACACAATTATTAGGACTGAAAAAGTAATGCTATCTCTTAACATTTTTTTATGCATGGGTTGATGTTAGAGATTTACGTTTATCTTCCGCAATGCATTATGTATGTGGATCCCAAGTTCCTTCTTGCACCACTACAATCCTCCCTGCCCTCAGAGGAGTATTCAGGTGTTATACAACCATGAAACAGGTCCAAATATTTTCAGGGATTTTGCTTTGTCCCCAGAAAAAGACTAAGACTTGATGAAACACTTTTCCATACTGGTAAAACTTTACATGTACCTTTAATTTGGAAGGTTTGGTACACTGCATGTTTGAAAGGTGGACATTTGAAGATGTAAACTGTAGGTTTTAGGTTCCTATAAGCCATAAAATGCATTTCAGTGAGTTTAGAGTTGCATTTAGTCTAAAAAGAAACAAAAATCACGATCACAAAGTATGTGAATGACATACATAGGAAAAATGCTAGTATTACTCCAAAACTTTTTTTAGTGGGCACAGTATTACTTTACTGGGCATGTTTTGTTGCTATAGATAACTTTTGTGCTAAAATAATTTAAGAACAGAGGCAAAGAACTGTTAGTATTTATAGCTGTTTCTTTGTCTCTTTCTTCTTGATTTCCTAGGTTGGAAGTTCCACAAATACACTCAAAGCTCTCCAGATTGCTCTTGCTGATACTGACACTCAGGCTATTTATCTCTTGACGGATGGGAGACCTGACCAGGTATTTCTAAAATGAGAAAACAGAAAATGCAGAAAAGTGGTGTCAGAAGTAGGAGATGAATATCATGCCTACAGTGCTGAGTCTTGTGCAGTCTCTTGGATGTTTATTTGCGTTGTTTCACAGTTTTTCTATCTAGAAGCATATATTAATGTTTTACCAAAGGATAATTTGGCTTAATATGCACTTATTAATATTCTTATTTTTAATATTTTTATTAAGTTCAAAATTAATGAATACCTGATTTCTTTTTACCTGGTTACTAATGCCTTTTATGATTTATGTTTTGTTTCCTGATATTGAATCAACTTTTCTGTGAACTAATTTTGTTTATTAAAAATATCTACACTCATATACTTCCAAAAATATTTTTATATATATCCAGTGATAATAAACACCAAAGCAGTATTTTAATTTCCTATACTTTAGTAATTTCTTTGAAGACTTCAGAAACAAAGAGTACTCCATCATGGCTAGGCTTTGCGAATGAAGATTTTTACATCCTGTACCTTAATGCATTATCAGTGTTTCAAAATCTGTTTTAAATTAGCTCATTTTATGTAATCATGAAATAACAATCCATATAAAGTGGATGCTTTTAACTGGTCTATATCTGTCTATAAGCAACAGTATGACTGATTAAATTCTTACAAATTCACCATGTTTTGATAAATACATTTCTAGATGCCGCATTTTTAATATACTTTTTTTCCAATTTTCAGCCCTCCCAAATAATTTTTGCTGAAGTCCATCTTCATTGTAAAATTCCCATCCATACTGTATCATTCAACTGTGATGATATAGAAGCTAATAAATTTTTGTATGAACTATCTACTAAAACAGAGGGACGGTTTCATTATTACAACATTTATTTGACTGATCCTGATACTGCAGAGTTTATTCTTGTGAGTATCTGAAAATAAATATATTTGCTTCTTCATGCTGTTGAAGGAACCACAACTTGCATTATTGTGATTTCATGTTACAATAGATTATTAAAAAAAAAGAGGGTTAATCCTAGTCATCTTCAAAGTGATGTAAAAGCAATAAGTATGACATTTTTTGCTTGTTAAATTTTATTAGACTGCAACAAAAAAGCCCAAATGTCATGCAAAGTACATTTGTAATGCTACTGCTGGAAACACATTCCCCCTCCCCTAGCCCCCCGCCTGAAACCCAAAACCTAAAAATACATGCAGACCAAATTCAGCTCTGGAAGAAACACGTGTGATCTCTGCTGTCTCAGAAATAAGTTACTGTTTAAAATGAAACTATGTTTTGTATCCTGTTAAAAAATGAGAGAATGCAGAGCTGAATTTGAATGATGATGAATGATTCCATCAATTTTGTTAAAAGTTTGCTCTACAGTAGCCACTTGGGAGAGATCCATAATGAGTAAAATGACTAGAATAGCAGTCATCTATCAGGTGTGACTAAGCAGCTCAATCTAACAATCCCCAGCAGAAAATTTCTGAATAGACTAACAGAATCATCCATTTGAAACATATTCTTATTTTTAATTAAAAGCAACACTTAATTGATTCCACAAATTTTAGAAATGGTTGTGGTGGAACAATGAGGACAACAAGGAATAAGACAGTAGCAGGAAACTTGAACTTTGCAAACACCAATTAGAAGGAAGATGTGAAAATAATCCAGCTCTTGAAAAGTATCAGAGAGTGTACTGGGCAATTTGAGTGATCCTGATGGTGTGGACTATGTGACACTGCTCTTATTGGACAGATGAGTGCCAAAGTCTGTATTGGACATCTCTACACTTCTGGCCCTGTGGGAGTTGTAAGGGGATCATCATTGGAATTTCCTTCCTGTTTCCTCCTCCTTAATCCAAATGATTCTTAGTCACTCCAGTGTTCCCTTGAAGAGTATGTTTTGTCATTCCCAGGGACAGTATGTGATACAGCTGTGATCTGTAGAATGACAGGCCACCAGTTGTACGTAACTGGTATTGTATTTTATTTATTTGCTTATTTATTTTCTTGCTTGCTGGAAGTGAGTGGAGCTACTGACCTCAGTACATTACTCAGAAATATGGCTGTTCATAGCTCAAGGGGTAACTGGCTAGTTAGGGAATGCTTGTCTTTTTCCTAGAAAGGAAGAATAATTTTAAAGACTGTAATGCCAAGCAAAAGAGTCTACCTGAAAGAGTCTACAAAATTTGGAAGCTGTCCTGAGCCATTATTCAAAATTATTATCAGAACTTGCATAGTTCAGAAATGAAACTTGTTTAGGCCTAGTTGTACTAAAACATATGATTTTCTTTTTTTTAGAATAAAGACATACATCTTTTGAAACGAGAAATTGATCAAGGAGAAAAAGACCTAGAGAAAGTAAAGACCTTTCATGTCAAAAGCCTGATGATGGATTCTTTTAATGAAGAAAATTATCCAGAGAATAAGTATGTCCTCATACTGTTATTTTGTTATTAAGACATAAGAGCTATCTGTTACATTTCTCCTTTTCATTGTCTTGCATTTTTAACCTCTGACATTCTCTTTTTAAAAGAAAGGTTGTTGCTTTGTTGTTTTGAGGTGGTTTTTTTTAACAGCTAAGGTAATGCAAAAGAAAAATCTGGAAAAATGCACCAATACCATGATGCCTGAAACAAAATTATCTCAAATATATCAATAGTCTCAAGATATTAGGAATAATTAAAGCATAGAGGGGAAATTATTTTTCTGTCTCCAACACATGGTAGAGTTGTTCCCTCTGATCTCAAGGATTAATGAAAAATTATTGTCATATAGGTACGGCTGGCTTGGTTTTCATGACTAAATTGCCACTCATTGGGATATGCTGATTGAAACATAAATTATGTACAGATATATTTGTGTATTTACCTGTGAAGTAATAGTATAAAAGTAAAAAATTGCGTTAAAAGAAATCAGATTTTTAAGACAGAAATCTATTAAAAACAGTAAGTTAAAGTATAAAAAATAAAGTAAAATAAATGAAAATTGGAGAGTGCTGTGGAATGATTTCATGTGTATGGAAGGGCAGGTAGGATGTCCAGCATAAAAATATTTTTAAGTGTTTATTTTAGAAATTTCATATTTTTTATTAATGCTGGCACTTAGATATATATATATATGCATATATATGTGTGTCATATATTTTCATTGCTGATGGTAGGTTTATTCTTACCCCTGGGATTCAAATTAGCTATTACAGAACATTCTATCCTTATTAAAAGGATATGAGGGTGTTACCTTAAAAGTAATGAACATCTTTTAAATAAACTAAGGACTTTTAAATAATTTTAAAAACTGAGAATATTTTAACCTCCTTTGAACTCCCCTTTGAAATGCAGATTAGTATAATAGCGAAAATATTTTGCACTGTTCGAAGCATCTGAAAACAGTATTTAAATTACCAGAAAACTTCAGCTTAGCATTTCTTAAACCGGTGTTATATACTTGAAATAACTTCTTTTTGACACTTACAAGCACTAACCACTTACAAGCACTTAACAAGCTGTATCCAAACATGCTGAAGAGCTGAGTACTTCTCTTAGCAGTAGGCTGTTCTGTGCTTCAGAAGAGCCAGCACGGACACCACACCAGCAAACCTGGCAAACGACTGCTGACAGTCCAGCCCGAAGAAAGAAATTATTATTTGCAGGTAAGACTCAAATGAACTGTAGTTGTGAACAGAATTTATTCACTAACTTGAAAAGATCCTATTGCAAATAGCCAAAAGCATCCCTTTTGTAGGAACAAATGAAGTATGATGATATAAATAATCATCCTTTTGAAAATCTAACTAACTTATCTTCATTTTTACTTTCAGCCATCTTATTCATCTGGCCAAAACAGACAAACAAATGTCTGCTCATTTGTCCTTCATCACAGGCCCTGCAATAAAAAATTAACCACTTAACGAAATGTTTTGAAAGCTCTGTAAATGTTTTTTTAACAGTAGATATTAAACCCTTATCTCTTTTTATTCTAAGAAAGTACGTATCTGGCAAGGATGAAGAGCTGATCTATGTTTCACTAGTTACAGCATTACTTACACTAATATTTCCCTTACTACACCCATAACACTATATTTCTCTTGGAAGTTTCCTTTGTATATCCACTGTATCCTTGCAGTCTGAAACCAAGTTTACCCAGCTGAAGTAAAAGAAACCTTCATCCTTGAGGAAAGTACAAAGTACAACTTTGTGTTGTATAAAGTACAAACAATTTTGTGTTTGAGGTCGTTTGTAGGCAGTCCCTTTAAAATTGGGACAGAATACCAAGGAGGAACTCAAAAATCCCAGGCATGTACTTGTAAGTTAGTAAATTAGCTCTTTTAGCTCTTCCTTTCTTTCCCTTTCAACACCTACAGAGCAAACAAAGAGCAGCCTGCTGCGAATCCTGAGCCATGGTGTGAAATCTAGGGAAGAAAGCCCAGAGGAAAGAACATCTCCAGAGGAAAAAAGTTTTTCTGTCAAGAAGAGTGTGAAATGTACAACTATTTTGAAAGGCAAGTTGGCAGAACAGGAAGCTCTGAGTGGGGCAGAGGATAACATTTCTTGTGCTGCATTTGTAAGTAGTGGCACCTCATTTGAGGCAAAACTGTGCAGATCTGCAGTACAAAGGACTGAAATGCAACAGAGATGCAGAGACTTGGGCATGCAGAATGGTATTGTAACAGTGTCTTTACAACTGTGGCCAGACTCCTGCCAGTGCCCAAACTATACAGTTTACAACAGCTTAGTTGTGTTCACAGTATGCAGCAGTTGTGATACAGCTATGCCTTATACTGCTGAAAGGATATCACAGTTGCTTCTTATCAACATAAGAAATAGATCTTGACAATCTTGTTGTACCTGTGGTACAGTAATACACTATTCTTGTGGAACAGTAGTTTGTGGTTATGATCAGTGTTGGGGTTAAAAGATGAGAGTGGTGGTTCTAATTCTGTGGTACCAATGTAAAAAGAGGTTGCATTCATTAATATGCTTAGACTTGCAAAACCCATGCTCTCTGGGACAGACACATATGTAGAGATAATAGTGTTTTCAAGGGGGCTTAGATATAAATCCAGATAGTTTTAATTTCTTTCAGTAATTCATGCAACTCTGAACTTTATGATAGGTTTACTAAGTCATTCTAAAACCTCACATATGATGCTTAAAAATGTTTGACTTTTTTACATTTCATCATGTTATGTTTAGTTTTTTATGTATCTTTTATACAGAATTTCTTAGTGGTATACCTTAAAGTAGCTACTCCTGGCCATCTTATTAGTGGTAGTACTTGGTATCACATCTTGACTTGGGAATTAAGCTGGTTAATATTTGGTTTGGGGTAAAAAAAAACAAAACAACAAACTAATTTATGTTTAAAAAAAAATTTTCCACCTATTTTATACATTCCTCATTGATTAATTAGGGCTCATGAGGTATATAGTAACACTTACTATTGATCAAGCACCAAGAAACAAAGGAAACCTAATTCTCATTGATTAATTTAGCAAATGAAATAGCCATTATTGTGTAGTCTTTGTGATGCTGCTAGTAGGCTCAAATAAAAAAATGGCACTATTATATGTCAGCTTATTTATGTATACTTTTGTGTGCACAAAACCTCTAAGATAATCAAATGGAATTGTTTTCCCTTAGATCTGAAAATGCAGAATGTGAAAAAGGCATCTAAAAGGTATGTGTGTGCATATATAAATACATCACAAAAATTATAGTTTCTATTTTTCTTCAGTCATTTCAGACCTGTCAAATGTGTTTCTACCTTGTGCTACATCTTACAGTCTCTCTTTTCTAGCACTCTAGATATCTCTTCAGCCCTTTGGTTAAAGACCCATGGCTTGGTTGCTAGGCGACTCACCATCATGGATGCCTTAGCTCCTACAGCTGTCCCTCATGGTAGCAAATACATCCCAGTTCTGGACAAGCATGTAGTTTCTAAAGTATTTGATGAGGTAAAACTCCTACGCTGTAAGTAAAACTTAGTAGTGTTTTCAAAAGGATTTTTAAAATTAATTTCTATAAATATCATAATAGCATTCTCTGGTGTTCATTGTAGATAGTTCATGTGCACTAAATGTATAATGCATATCTATATGGGCATTCATGCATCAGTAAGAAGATAAAACTGATAGTTAATAGCAGTACTTCTCTCATATTTTACCCTTAAGCTCTTTCACAGTTACCAGTTGATGGCAGTGTGCAGTCAGCAGCTGTTTGGCAATTTCTTGAGCACCACAGCCTCTCCTAATATGTATTAATTTACTGGAGTATGTATTTCAAGTTCATAAAGTCATTTTGTGCAGGTGCACAGTTGGTGGACTTGTGGATTCTCAAGGTTTACATGTGATCACTAAGACCTTTTGAAAAGTACTGGAATTCAGTAACTAAAATTTAGTTCTAATAGGTGTGTAGACAGCTGTGAGGTTGTGAATTATATATCATAAAACTTTTATTATTTATGGTGAATTGTATATCATAAAGCTCTAATTGCCATTCCACTTAAAGGGAATCCATTTTGTGGCAAGTTGCTCTAATTATTCTTGTGTGATGCATCCTATGAAAGTCCTTTGAATATGCTGCAGCTTGTTTTGATTAATAAAAACTTTTTCTTTAAACAGTACTCAAAGAAAAAGCTGAATGAGATCTTTTTAAACAATAAGGAGTGAACAAGGGATTTGTAATAGAATGGGGTATAGAACTAAGGAAAAGATTTATAACAAATGTACACAGTTGTACATTTTAAAGTTTCCGTGCTTGTTTTTTAAATATAGGAACTGGAATTTTGGCTGTAGCATGCAGACTGTGGAATAAAAACTAGTTCCTCTGTTTTAGTAAAACCAAGTCAAAACCAAGATCTGTCAGGATTTTTTTGAAGTGTGAAATTTTTTTTTAATGCAATTAAAAGATGTCTTTTTATATGACAACATTTTAAAATCTATGTTTTAACATTTCAGATGTAAAATGGCCATTTTTTAAAAAAAATCAGACATCCAATGATTACAAAACTGTACAAAACAATCTACTGTAAATGAAATGTTAAACAAAGACATTGTGAATTTCACATAACTCTTATATCTGATTTCTAAGCAGTCACTTCTTTTCCCATCTTCTTCTAAATATACCTACTAAGAGAAGCTCTTTCTTCCATGTTTCTTGATGAAGAGTCCTTTGAATCCTTTGCAGACAACCCTGAGCTGCATGTGAATTGCTACTAGCAAAAACAACCCAGTCTGTAAAACAATGGTCTTTGAAAGTAGTCAAAACAAGTGATTTGTACAGGCCATTTTTAATGGCAAGTCATAAAAGCTTCTGCTAGTCTAGTTCAAGACTGAGTTTAAGTTCAGCATTAGAATGAACCAGTACTGTGCAGAGTCCAAAAAGTAACTCTTGGACTTACTTTAGATTTCGGGATGTAAAGACAAAATAATAATTTTTGTAATTTTTTCATACCTGCTAATTCCCATTAGTTGTATTCAGACACTCAGTTTCTCAGGCAGTGGAGAATTATTGTTCTATGTGTAGACAAATGGATTTTTCTGGATCTAAAGCTGAGTATAGAAAGGAAAAATAAGGTTGGGGGTTGCACACAAATTGAAACCAGTAGGATTTGCGAGCTACAGAACCTTCTCCCTCAAGCTTCATGCCAGAAAATTGAGGGAAACAGAAAATAGGTTCTGAGACTAGACATAGAGCTTGAATAGGAGACTTTAAGGATCTTTATCATTCCAGTACTTCAGAAGGTTTCATTGAAGATAGTAAATATACAGATATTTTTGCATTCTTCCCTCTAAGATCTTAGTTTTCTTGGTGTGGAATGCAGACATCCTTGTTTGCTTTTCAGGGGGTGGTATAATTTTTATTTTCAGCCTTTGCTAACAGTTGTGATGGAGTAACTATGAGCAGTTTTCTTACCTCAGAGATGCAGCAAGCAAAAGGTTTCCATGACAACTGTTCATTATCAAGAGGCTGACCTGTTGTTTTCAGTTCTGTGTGCCCTGTCAGCTTCACCCGAGTTATTTCAAAGAGTTTAATTTATTGAACTACCCATCCAGGTTCATATTCAGAAAAAAAATCATGGCTTGGGAGCTTCTCTAAATTGTGGTATGGTAATTCTGGAGGAAATACTGTTGCATATAGAATCATGTGAGTATATATTGCAGATTGTGGCATCATAAGTACAGTTTTGGAAGTCATGGAGTTTTGACTCAATGTTTTGCTCAAAAGAATCAGGTTCAGATTCAACCAACAAAAGCATCTTTCTTTTGTCTAAAATAAGAAAGATTTTATAGGGTTATTGTGCTTTGGTTTTGTCTCTAAAATTTTGAAATTTTGGGTTTGAAGTAAAAGCCATTTTGAAACAAGTGAATTCTTCTTATATGAAAGTCAAAGTATTTAGAAAACTATGAAACATTCTGGCACTAAAAAAGTTTCCCTGTGATTTCTTTCAGCTGAATCTGTCAAATTTACCTTGACTTTGTGAGCAGTTTTCATTGTTCTCAAAGTGTGCATAATATTTAAAGTTTACTGTTTGCTAAGAACATATTCTATTCTGATTTTATTCTTCAATAGTATAATAATGTATTTATGCTTGTCTGCCCCTCATATTCTGTTCAAAGTGTTTTATAAACTATATTAAATATTCAAGAGGCTGAAAGATGGGGGGATTTTGGACTGGCAGTTTGGAAGGCATTTTTCCTCCTCTCTGTCATCCTTTTCTACCCTTTTCTGTGGCTTTTGAAGATCTACTTGCAAATGTATATATTTGCTTTCTATATTATAATGACTTTGACTTATGTAGGTGCTATATTGTGAGATTTGAAAAGTATTGAAGTTCCTGATTCTGATGAATCTGATTAGGTTCTTAAGCCTTATTGTGGTTAATTAAGACTAGTTTCAGCGAGCAATATCTATCTTGTTCTCTCTTTGATGATCAGTGTGATGGAGAAAAATGTCTCTCTATAGCTATAATACACTAATTCCTTATAAAATTAGGTGCTCCACAATAAGAACATTAAATACACTTAAATATGTACTCTCACACCTGTATGCTAGAATTAGATGCTAATAGGTATAAGAGAGTGTTATTTTAAGGCAATACAGTATGGAATTGCTCTAGACATGTTTGTTTCCTTCTGACCTAGCCTTCCATTATTAGAGTTGTTTGACAGTACTGATTTAGTTAGAAATAACTAATAGTTAGGAATCTTAGTTTGTAGCTTATGCATTTCAGAAGAACTGTCTGGAAACTGCATCTTAATACTGACATTTGCTTGGTGTGCTCAAATTTTTCTTTCTGCAGCATTCCAGTGTTCCTTCTGGCTGTTCTGACCCTCAGCATTCAGTCATTCTGGTGGAGCAAAATTTGTATGATAAATAAAATCTTTTTCTTTTATTGTATAATAGATATTACCATTGGCCCATGTTAGCAATGACAAGAAGGGGATCACACTAATTAATCCTCAGGCAGTGAATCTTGTTGCCTATAAAGAGAAGCTGGAGCAAGCAATTAAATCCTACGAAAGGCAAGTCTACTCACCAGAAATTTATCATGTTTGCAGTAAAAAGCAGAATGAAAACCAGCAGATGATAGGCAAGGAGATAATAAAAACATGTTGAACATGTTGCCCAGGTCATGTTCGTTCAGTGACAAAAGCAAAATTCTTTTACTTGCTGGGAATAAACCTGAAAGCAGTCATCCCTGTGGAGAAATCTCCCATAAACATACAGTGTTAGCCAGACTTTTAACTTGTAATTAAGTTCCTAAATCCATAGGCTGGTATTTAAATTAGGGACCTGCTTTTTGCTGCCAGCTGTATCACTTAACTATGGATGCAAGAATATAACTGAGGCACTAATAAGATACTGACAATTTAAATTTGGTTGGGTTTTTTTTAAGAGACATGTGTTGTGCTTATTAATTCAATGTTGGGAAAAGCACAACAGAAGTAAACAGGACAAAGACTTTAGATCCCTAAGCTATTTCTTTCCATGATATGACTTCGTGCATTTTTTTGGAAACAATGCAATTATTTGGCTTTAGTGTAATTCAGTAATCATATGAAAGCTTTAACTAGTATTATTTTAATAAATATTTTTAGGCTATATTCTGTAACATTTACAGATGTAATTATTTTATATGACCAAAACCCTCTTGATGACAGGTGCTTACTCGTTGCTTTTTGATTAATTCCACTTTAAGGTTTGGGGATTTTCTTCCTCTGTAGCTCTTTTTAAAGCATGTAATAGCTCAGTTTTTCATCCCTATTGTCCTATATACATCTTTTTTGGTAAAAATCAAGAAGTATGATTTGCAAATGCTACTTGATATGTCTAATATTAATGGATATTATCTATTGGTTTTGTGTGTTCTGTCACTGAGACAATACTGTTATTTTCAGGATGATGAAGAACTGATAGAAGTTGATTTGTTACTCGTTTTGATAGTAGGTTCAACCGGTGTATTTGTAATGGTGACTTTTAAAAAAAAAATCAAGTTTTTCGCTGCTGTGCCATACCATTCAATATTTTGCATTTATTGACTTCGATTTTCAGGGAAATAAAAATGTTTTCTGGTTGAATTCCGGTGATTTTCTACTGACAGCATTTTCACAGTCTCCCTAAAAATTTGATGATTAGGAGTACTGTTTACTTATGTTTACCCACAAAGGTCAATGAGTCAGTGTATTTACAATAGTAGGATTGAGTTCCCACTTCTGTGAAAAAGATGTGTAGAAGAAAGATCTGTCTGAAGATCATTATAATTGACAATGTAAAAAAGAGATCTCTTTGTTTTATCTCCACATGTAAAACAGCAACCCTGTCAAAATCATTTTGCTCTAAATGCCATAGTACTTTTCTAGTAATTGAATTTGCAGAAGTTGCAGTTCAGCTTTGTGAATAGTTGTTGGTCACAAATTTATTCTGACATGTATTGATGAAAAATACATCAGGGTATGTGGGTTTCAAGGACAGAAGCAAGCGTAATAATATCTTCCCCATATGCAGATTGACCTTAGCATCAGGTTTTGAGGAAGAAAAGTGGTGAGGGCAGAAGTTTTTTACTCTGACAAAGAGAATATACAGTACTGAAGGAGCAAAACACTGGAAGCTTCATAATGTGTATGGTCTTGTACAGCCAGAAGCTTTTACAAATGAGTTAGTTATGAGTATGCACATTTAAAAAGGATGAAATAGTCAGTGGAGCATGCTGAGACTGCAGATTGTGAGCAAACTAAGTAATTTACATTCTAAAAATGCTGGGATTTGGTTTCTAGTCGATAAAATGAATCATTGAGAAATTAATATTCAAAATCTGTTGGTAATGTGCTTTTTTCCTACATGCACCAGTAAATCTCGCAAGACCGCTAATATTCTAATGGTTACAATCTGAATTTTTCCTAGCAGTGAATTTGTTCCTGTATTTCCAAAGGAAATTTTGAAATTGTTCTGTAATTACAGCAATTGGCATCATCGTAGAGATTTATTTCTGTAGTATGAAATGAAGTAATTTAATGATGGCTTATTTGTTTGAGATGTTTATGGAGAAAGGCATAAGCTAGGTGATCTAATAAGAGTTTATAATTTGTGTCTAGAAAGCAAAAGCAGAAAGTTTAGTGGTGCTTTTAGAAGATCTCAGAACTGCATTGCTTTGTGATAATCACTTCTGTTTTCCTGTTAGTAGCTTTTCTTCATAGCCAGAGTTTAATGAATTAGAAACCTGAGTAGAACAATGGATGGGTAATCTTAGCAGAAAAAAAAAAATTAGCATTACTACATTCAGGCTATGTTTTCTGAAACTGTTTAATTGGAAAAGCTGTGCAGCTTAACTGGTGTTTAATCAGTTTTGTTATTTGATTTAGCTTGCTGCTGCTGAAGAGAACCATCCATAGAAAATCCTGTCAGGAAGCAGCAGCGATTGCCATTAAACCTTCTATGACCCTGAAATAGTCGTGCTGCTACTTGATGGAAGATGCTGTTTTCCCATCTTTTTTTGCAGTTGATAATTTCATAGCTGAATGATAAAGATACCAGTTGATGATACAGTGCTCTTGGAATACAAATCAGTGCAGATGTCTTAAGAAACTGTTTATTTGTTAGTTTTGAGATGATCAGCTGCGCAAGGAACTGCATTCCCTCAAAGACTGCTTTGCTTTCTTTAATAGGCGCCTGAACCTAGTTGTTTGGAGAGCACTATCTCAGGAGGAAAGAGACAAGTAAGCTAGCATTTTTGGTTTTCTAACCTACCTCTGAAAGGCTGGTCATAAATATTTGATAGCTTTTTGTCACTATTTTTATAACCAACTGGTTTAACTTTCAAATGTTGCATAACTATATCTTGCTTTCAAAAATGTATATGTGATATGGAGTAATACTAAATTCTGGACCTCCTTTTGCGATGCTACTTTTTTTAAAGGAAAAGACTTGCCTTCCATTTGAATGCCGCTGATCTATTCTTAGTCAGTGTGAAGTGTCAGGGCCTTGAGAGGGCAGCACGTCATTGCCTTTGGCATCAAAGTAAATCTTCTCTCATCCTGTAAAACGCACTTCAGTGGCTTGTTTGTAAAAGTGTAATAAGTACCTTAACAGCATGTGCTAGAACTATATATCACACTAGGAGCTTGTACTACTTTAACTAGCCTATTTCTGTATATTGATTTAGAAAACTAGTAACTGTATAGACAGGACTGACATCAGTGAAGTTAGCATCTGTTTGCATCAGAGAATAAAGTGAAGATCAATTAATGAAGACTGAATGGGCCTGAAATATTCCTAGGCAGAAAAACACGAATGAAAACTAGAATTCTTACAAGAAGACTTAAGCTAATGAGTAAAAAACCCCAGAGTTCTATCATTAATAAGGAGAACTATAACTCTATTCTGGTGTAGAGATGAAATCAAGACTTCTAAACAAAAGAACAGCATATAATTGGGAAAAAAAAGAAGGAAATAGATGTCTGTTGATAAACAATGAGTTGTACAGTATACAAATTTGACAGTGTCATCCAAAATATCTCATTTTTGGTACCATGTGGCCAATTGTGCATGTAATAAAAAAAAAAAAGTCTTAGCAATTGTACAGTCTGCTAGAGGGGCATATTAAATCATTAATATTGGTGCATAGATATTGAAATATTTGTTCTATTTCTCTTCTAAGTTTACAATTTGAGTGACCAGGTTCATGTGTTACAGAAGAATGACAACATACTTTCAAAATTAGTAATCTGAAAAGAGAGAGTAATAAACAGAGTCTAGTAACTTGGTCACAGGAGTCCTGAAATTATTGACTGAGGAGCCTTCCGGTTTGCTAGTGTGTATTAAAATGCTACCTCAGATACTAAGGAAATTCAAATTCACTAGAGCAGTGGTAATACTGTGCTTGTGTTCAAAGTGTTTAAGAGATCCAACTCAGGAGATATTAGCTTGACCTTTGTTATGAATTAATAATGAGTTCAGGAAATAGAGACAAAAAATCTGGGTAAATAATTATACTGGTCAGGTTAATTTCAGTACAAAACAGTTCCTAGAGGAGTAGAGAGATAAGCAGTGACAAAGAGTATGGCAATGTGATTAGGCATCACTGTGGTTGCATGCGTTGATAAGGCAAACACTTCAATACTCTCCCTAGATCTAGACTTCATGGGTTTTTTTACATGTTGGCAAAGCTGTAGAGAAGAGCCAGAAAACAGCTAAAAGGACTAAAAAGAATTATGTTACTTCCAACTGAAGATGTAAAGAGTTCTACCTATTCTAGATTTTAGAAGGTTCAGCTTCTTTGGGTTTTTTTAATCAACAAGATGACTGTATCTATTTCACCTTTGTAAGTACCTTTGGTGTGTGGCTTCAAACTGGCTGTTTAGTCCCATGGACATTGGCATAATCTGAACCATGGATGGAAGCAAACTCCTGGTCACTGAGTGAAATTGAGCAGTGCAGGACTGATAGAGGAAAAAATAGTAGGGGATTGTCTCTTTTTATGTGATCAGTCCAGATTCCTGTGGCAAATCAGGACTTAGTATCTGTCAGGTGCCATTTTAGGTTGTTTCCATACTTGCCACTTCATTCTACCTGCTCTTCCAGAAGTCCAGGGGTTTTAATGATTTCTCAGTTGTGTCTACAAGTTCTTTGTTGATGCCTCACATATTCTAGGACATCTGAAATGACACCAGGCATCTATGCTCAGCCACTTGAATTGCTCTGTAGATGTCTTTGTACGAGATACAGTTAAGCCAGATATGATTGTCTGACTAGACACAACAGTATTTGGATGAAATGCAAGAACTTGCGGCATACAAAAGATATATTGGATGAATCTGATGCTTTATTCTGCCTTTATGCTTTGTGATTCTATCTGTAAAGTACTGACATAATTAAAATTTTTCTACTTGTGATTATTAATCTTTTAAATACATTTTTTAAGATTTAAAGAGGATGGGCCAGTCCAATATATGCAGCATAAAGAAGCTTTGCTGGAGGCTTTAGAGAATTTGGGATGGCCAATTTCCTACGAAGATGTAAAATTGCTAGAAGATGAGATACTGGCAGCATTAACATATATGCAACAAGCCTCTGATCTTCAGGAAGCTGTCAAAAAGGAAACTGAGAAAAGCTCAGAATCACACATAAGCAACAATAAAAAGGTAATATGTTGGAAGGGATTTTTTTTCTCGTTAGATATTCCTCTTCGGTATGTGCTTCTGGAATAATTTTGTTCCATGATTATAGCTGATAAACCAGACATTTAGCGTGATGCTAAATAAAATGGATAGAGGAAATAAGGTAGTTAAAAAGAGAACCAAGCTTTCAATGACTTTTTTGAAGCACTGGGGATACAGAAGTTCTGAAGTTGAGAGAACCACAGAAATCAAACCTCTTAAAAATTAATTGGAGCAAAGCATCCTCTGCAACAACAGCAGAGAAAGAACAGATACATTAAAGGCAATTATATTATAAGATCTGGTTGGGTTAATATCTGATAAAGAGGACTAAAAGATCTTGTAATGTTGGAGTAATTCACTATAATCTCCCATGGTACCTTTCTTGTAAAATAAAAGATGTAGAGAAGAGGTGGGAGTCAGCTTCATATTCATACACTAAAATTTAACTGTCCATAAAATGGGGATATACATGAACTGGTGGCCAATCTCACAGCCTTGTGAACTGAGTCAGTGGCATCTGGAGCTCATGCTGAAGCAGACACCCACTTTTGGCAAGGCAGAGTGCTCTCTCCATTTCATTATTACATTAGTCTAGCATTAATACAGTAGTCTAGCTACTCTGAAAATGTTATTGAAGTTTGTGATTTTATATATGTATATATGTATCTGTATATATGTGTGTGCATGTCCCAGATGAACATCTGATTTTACTTGGAATGCTATTGAGAGGTGTAATGAAACAAGTATGGAAATACATGGAGGTATTATACCTAATAATAGGTATAAAATTAAAGTTAGTCAGGCTGCCCTATTGGAAGAGAGAATATACTTTTTCATTTTAGAGTTTTGAAAAGTGATTTAATCTTCCCCAATGGACAGATTTCTGAATATACTATTGATGCTTTGAAATTCACAGTACTTAGCTCTGAAAAAAACCCCAAAATGTTTCTCTTATTCAGTTTCAAGTTTTTTCATCTTAAAGCTTCATCAAACGGTGCTTCCCTGGGAGTCCTGCTGCCTCTGCAGAAGTGCTGTCTAGGTGGAGTAATACTACAATAATATTAAAATCAGCTCTCTAGGAAATGAACAAGAAAGAAAATCTTTCCTCAGACTTCCAAGTTCCAATAGAGGATAAGGAAAAACAAATAGAGAATTAATTATAAAGCTCATATGTTAATATATTCCTTTTCTTGTTCATTATTTTATATAATTGAGTGAGGGAAGCTACCATGTGGTTGGCCTAGTTGCAGTGAATACTGAGGGAAGTCTTATGCTTTGTATTATGTAAGAAGCATAATCAAATATTCATCATAGTTATTTTATGTCCCAATGTATGCATGTAAACATATATGAAACCGTATACAGACATACATACATCAGTTTAAAGAGGTTATGTAAGTGAAACTCAAATGGTCATGGTACAAACCTATAGTGTGAATGCTCAGCAATGAATGAGAATGTACAATTGGAATTTGAAACTGTAAATTATGCCAAGTATCCCTATTCTCTGTGTACCAGAATATAACAAAAGTATTTCATTTTATTTGACATTCATTGACTGAGATGTAACTTTTTTTTCCACAAAGAGCAACCATAGATTTAACAATAAGTTGTGGCCTTTTACATACTATGACATAATTTATAAAAAATAAATTTTGTTAAATTGTATAAAATATATTATGATAGCTCAGGCATTGTATAAAATATATTTTGATAGCTCAGGCCAAGTATGAAAATAAGTGATTATGGAAAGGATCACTTTCAGTTTTCTATAGTTTTTGAGATTTTTTTTGCATTAAGTACATCTGAAAACATTTTAATATCTTCAAAAAACAGATGATTCGTTTTACTTTAGTCTGAAAATATTATATTGCTAATACAGCTATTTTGATTATTGATTTTCCTCTGCTATATAATATCCAATACAAGAGCAGCAGAAACATGTTCATGTTTCATTTGTTGGCTGTAATTTTGCTGTTGCCTTGGAACAACCAATGTGTGCTCTCAGACATGATGTGATTAACATTGTGCAATCACTTATCCTGAGTCAACCCGCTTTAGGAGTCTAATCAGAGCGGCATCTTCAGTAATTGCTAATCTACAGCTGAAAGGCTTTAAGAGTGAGAGGCAGAAAGGCAGATGTAATTAGAATTCTGTTTATGTGGTAGAAAAACAGTGGAAAAAATTTTAAAAATTGGGGAGTCTTTTAAAAATGCTGTCAGAGATTTTGCCAGCTGTGATGTCTGTCTACAAAATGAGTATAAAGAAATAAATGGCCAGCTGAAATATGTTACAACAAGGAAATAGCTGACATGGCACTGAATGAAAATTGTCATTGTGAGATGGGGTAGAAAAATCACCATTATCATGGAGCCCTACTCAACAAGACAGATCTCTGAATTTCTTCCTGCTTTTTTTCACTGAATTTAGAATAAAACCTCTTAGTTTTTAGCTTTTATGAGTTCTGAATTACCTACACAACTTCTTAAAAGAATTAGTAATCCTTTTTGGATGTCCTTGCTATGAGAGCTTTCTATTTAAGCCTACAACTGAATTAGTGGTCTAGTTATCCTCCCTCTATGCTCCGACCTTCTCTGGGAGCTGTGTTCAGGCTGCTTTGTTTGGACACATCTGTGAAAGGTAGGCTGTGCCAGTGCCTTGTTGGAGGAGAATGAAGCAGACATCCACCTGCACAGGGCCATGAGATGACCAAAGACCTCCAGTGATGCAAGAAGTAAATGCGTTAGGAAATGAGCAAACACATTTAGTTATTATCGGGCAAAATATAGAACCTTGAACACTGATGATTACCTGGTTGGAGGGCTAATTGTAGACTGTATTATAGTCAGTTTACTCAGTTCTTTTTGCTGTACCAATTAAAGCATGAGTTGACACAAGTCTCCCTCTTCAGGCTGGCACTCAGCTTTCATCTAAGATACTGAAAATGAGAAAGGTATCATTTACTTTGGTTTGATTTTTTTTCCTAATAAGTAACTGCTTTGACTTAAAATATTTTGTTTTCTGTTTTGATCTTGTAAGGCATAACAGTCATCCACCAGTTTTTTAGCATTTTTTTTCCCTCACTGAATTATGAAACTCTTTACAACATTATGTGACATTAAAAAAAAATTGTTCAGGGTCCCCTACCCATCTCTCATTAGACAATTTCAGGTCTACTGGGGTCATGGCGTTCCTATTGTCCAAGTGTGATAGATTCCAGGATAGTTTGGTGCTTGCTGTTAATGGTTTAACAATTTAATGTAAAGTGTTTCTTCCTCCAGTGTTGTAATCTGGCCTTTGGACATCATGGAGAACATTCCTTCTCATACTAAATATTTCTGTTTCTGCATAGGGGTGGATTTCAGATTTTGCAGAGAAATAAAGTTGCATTCATTGCTTAACTTTCATTAAGAATATACTTTTAAAAGTACGATGTTTTCCTTAGGATGACCTTGAACGTGTATGGCTCACACTTGTTTGTGATCCTGCTGAATAGTCACCATATGATTAAAAATAACTTAAAATAGGTAATAAGCATAATGTGTTTTGTAAAGCATGTTTATTTGGGTGGAAAGGGACCTCTAGTGGCTCACTGAGTCTCTTCTTTCTGAAAAATGTATTTCATATACAGTTGATTTAATTATTCCTAATGCAATATTTATAGCCGAGACTCGATTCTTTGTAAGAATGGAAATTCTGGATCTCCCTTTTATATCCTGGCGTCCTATTTCTTACACTCCTCATTCTTCCTCACTATTTAAGGATCACTGATCTCTCTCTGTTGATACCTTTTCTGCATTCATATGTTTCCCAAACAGCTTGGCATCTCCTCTCTTTGTTCTTGTGTCTCTTTTAGTAAAAACAAGCATCCCAAAAAGCACAACAACTAAAAAGTTATAACTACAAAGAAATATTGGGTGAAATTTTCCATTGTCATCAGTGAAGTACCTGCTGAACAGATAGTGTGTAGGTGCAAGAAGATAGGCTCTTTCATAAAAATGGACTGTGGTCTATGCAGAATGGGTTTGGTGTCACTGACAACCTGGGAAAAGCAGTGGTTGCTTGGCTCTGAGGTGTCAGGATTATGAAAAGCCAAAGTTCAAGCCAAGATACATGGAGATCTGTGGATAGTCTTCCTATCCATTCTCATTTATAGTAGGAAAGGGCAAAACCTAATTTTTTGAAAGGGAATTAAAAAATGTAGCAGCTATTGGAAGGTAAACAAAGTCTCTTTCACTTGATGCGGTTTTTTTGCATTGCCTTCAACAGTAGCAGAGCTAAACAGGCTGAAAATCCTCGAGAATCAGATGGGGCTCTTTTGTAATAAACATACTGAATGCCAGAAATGAGCACTCTGACAGTGTCTGAACTGTGCGAGAGGAAGGAGGGATGGAGGGATGGATTTGAATTTAGACAGTGTTTCTGAGCCACCTCAATTCTGCAAGGCTGAATCCTCATTGTGGATGCTTGTGTTGTCTTTAGTATTTGGATTAATGCAGAGTGCTGGAAAGTTGCCCAAGTTATTAGTCAAGCATAACAAATTAGTTGATAATAAATATTCAGCAGCAGCTGTCCCTTTGAAGCCTGAGGAATTAACTAAATGGCTTACCCAAATACCTTTTTGTGTCTGTGGAACTGTAAGTCTGCAATCAAATCAGCCTTTGTTGGGTTGTACTTCCAGCAGTCAGTTAAGTGCTGTGAAGAGCCTCTGGTTTAGTCTGAGCTTGAAAAACAGAGTTGTTGATATAATTAATATTCTATAGGGATAAAGAATAAGCTAGAAAAATCCCATATATCTCCCATTTAAAATATCTCCTCACCTTTATGTGTGTGTGTGTGTGTTTTGCTTATTTTTAGGACTTTTTTTTAGGGCTATTTGTGATTTTTGTGGGGGAGTTTGGAAAAAAGAGACTGATAATTGTAATGAAACTGAGAACGAACTATTTAGTCAAAGTTATTCATATCTTTTCCATCATTATTGACTTTTAGAGAAAATCAAGTATCAAATCAAATACATCTTTTTGGGAAGAAAAATGTCACCAGGCAAGAAAACAGGTCATAAATGCCCTAGCAAGCAGGAGTTTTACAAAGAGTCTGAGTTACAATAGTTTTTCAGAGCAGTGTGTAGATATGTGGAAAATCCTGAGATTTCAAGTTGTGTATTTTTATGATTCAGAAGAACTGTGTAAGAGATGGATGCTTGCAAATTGTTCATGAGGTAGGCTAATAAATATTTTAAAAATTAATGGTGAAACTGATTTTTTAATGGTGAAAATCAGTTTCACCATTTTCATTTAATGACGAAACTGATTTATTATAAGCAAGCTTCCTGAATGGGAAGATATTCTTTCTTCCAGAAAAAAGGAGATTCAGGAACATGGTTTACTTTAAGACAAACAACACTGAGACTCCGTAAAATATTAATGTGAGATGTAAAAGGCTTTAAGGTAAAAGAATATGGTGACTGTAAAGTCATGTACACAGAAGCTCAGAAAGCCTGACAGTGTATTTTCATATGGAGCCACTTGTGAGTGTCTGACTATTTTTGACATACTGCATTTCCCGCAGCCCTCTGCCTCAGTTGTTGTGTGAAATCCATTCTTCGTTCAGTTACTACTAATGGCAGTCACTGATTTCAATTAAGAATTGAGTCAGTCCACAGCAAGCTGGCCTGTCGTAGTTTGAGACCCCCAAAATCCAATTCCCGAATCCAAGCCCCCCTCCCACAACTCACCCTAGTGTGAGATGGGTTTTCCAGACACAACACAAGACTCAATATGGGGGGAAGAGAATTATATTACAGTCACTACACAAATAAATATTATAATACATTATATACATAATCTTAACTATCTCTCCTATGATAAAGCAATATTTACATTGGATCAAATCTTCTCCCTCCAATAAGAGTTCAGAAGGGAAGAAGGAAAGATCCTTTCCACGTTTCAGGGCAGCAGTGTCTCTCTTCTTCCATGCGGCAGTCGTAGCTGAAGTTGTAGCTGGATCTCTTCCCATTACACACAAGGGGGGTCTCCTCTAACCCCTCTCAGCCCTTCAACTCCAAGCGAAGGTCTCTCTCCCATGGACTGTGATAACCAGGACAAAGGTTCGCTTCACTATGTATTATCACGAAGTGCAGGGCATCTTCGTGAAAGTCCCTGCCTCAGGGGATTCAAGCTCCCCTGAGTCAGAACATTAGGGCAGCTTTCAGTTGAAAGTCTTTGCCTCAAGCGTTCTATCAGAGCTCCCTTGCTCTGTCTCAAAACTGCCAACTTGGCAGCAGTGGGGGGGGCAAGGCCCTACTCCGCATTCCGTCTGGCCATCCCGGTCCGGCTTCCAGGACATCTGAGCTTCTTAGCTCCTCTCTCTCCGGTGCTGCTGCACTCCAAGACTCCCCTCAAGTAGGAGTCCATCTCCTCCTCCTAGGAGGGCTCTCAAAAGGGGTTTGGGGGTTTGGTTCAGTTCTTACCCCAAAACTGGTTTTGTTGAGCTTTCTCTGCTCTCTTGCCGGCACGCTCTCTCTATCTCTCTCTCTCTCGCTCTCGCTCTCTCTCTCTCTCTCTCTCTCCATCAGACATCTCTGTGTCTCTGCTTAGTTGCATGCTGTCTTTGCTGCTTCTTCTTATCTCTTGGCTTTCAGCCATAGCCTTCCACTCAGCGCTGCCTCTGCTGCCGCTTTTCTGTCTTCTGCTGCCCACTCACAGTGGAGAAAGACTCCCTCAGCTTTTCAGTTACAGACCTCGGTCCGGTTTAACACTGTTTCCGAGTTTCTGCAACTTCGGCTGGGGGCTGGGGGGCTGTGGCCCCTCAGCGGGGCTCCTGCCCCTTATCCCCTTGTGGTCTCAGAACATGGCCACTTCTTCTCCAACTACCTCATCATCCTTCTTTTCCAGTCTGGTGTGATATGTTTAAATTTTGCAGGGGCGCTGATTGGGTCAACACCAAGAGAGACACCACCCCCTCAGGGATTACCATTTTTTTTAACTCCAGGGGGAAAAACCACTTTTTTTCCCCACCGCATGGCCGCATTGGTATTTTTATTCTCACTATCCAGTAAGTGGAACCCTAGACTTATGAGCAATTCAGCAGTAAACTCCAGTGTTCTGTGAGGCTGTGGTGTGTGTTAGAGGAGCTGTAGTCAAAGGATCTGCCCCTCAAAGAGGAGAATTGGTGTATGATGTGGGACAGAATGTTGGACAGTTACAGCTCTGGAAAATGTGGTATAATATTTTGCTAAAATGGAATGTTTTAAAATTCCTGAAAATTTTAATTCTGAATTTTAATGAGTCATCCCATACAGTGAGGTACTTTTAATGAAAATCATATTTTTGTGAAGACTCTCCTAGCTGGACAAAATGAATGTATAGAGCAAATTCTCTTATTCTGAAAAAGTTGGTTTTTGCTTACCACATCCTTGAGTATGAATTGTGCAACTTTGTAAATTTTTTTGTAGGAAAATGGTGGTTGGAACTATAATTCATTAAGGTAAATTTTTGCCTGAACACATGAAAATATAGGTATTGTTATGACCATATAGAACAGGATTTTATAGTGAAAAGTCTTAGATGAACTTATCCATGAGTATTTACTGTACTTATAACTATTCTGAAAGTTTAAAATAATTATAGTTTACTGTGTATTTTCTACAGAGGTTATAGCATTACATTGCCTAAATTTTTAATTAATTCCAAAGAATAGATTAAGGCTGACTGTATTAACTGTTGTGGCCAAAATAATTGTATCAAATTACAGAGACATGAAGAAGCAACTATGAAGTCAAAGTCTAAGACAGGACAAAAATGGCAAATATTTGTGACTCACAAAAGCCAAAAGGTAATTGCAAGATCAAACGTCACAGGATTTTATTATCCAGGTATATATTTTTGTCCACATTTTCCATATTATTTAGTGTTTCTTAGTGCTGATAAAACATAAGTTTCGGTCATAATTATCTGCTTCTTTCTTAATGAAATTTAATATTGTATGTGTATATTCATACAAAATAAATATATATTTTGTATGAGCACATATATACATTTATAAGAAGACATACATTTTGTAAAGTTAGAAAGCAATGATATGAAGAGTATCTAAGGAAATCCTTTTGAGTAACTGAGTAACCAAAAGTATCAGCTATCCCTATTTGCTGTCTCCCTTGAATATTTCTGTTGATCATTTGGCAAAAGCCAAGCTTTTGCATGTGTTCAAAAAATTCACTAAATGCTGCTGACCTTTTGTTGAGTGTTAAGCAAGAATTATTAAGTAAAATTGAGTTCTGTAATTTCTTAAGAAAAATCATTTGTGTATTTATTTTTGTGTTACCTTTACTTATTTTGGGTTTTTTTTTCAATTTCTTATTTTTAACTGTGTAATAGTTTCATTATGCCAACTCTCATCCACCTGATCAGCTTACAGATTTCAGACCTGTGCTTGAAAAAGACTCTTAATTTTATTTTTATAGCATTTACTAATAATAGCTAGTAAGACGGAAGGTTTTTTTAGGTACAAATTTCTCTAGTGCCCTAGCACAGCTTACCCTCGCTAAATGAAAGAGAAGAACGTATAGTATAGACATGTTTGACCTCAGTGATATGTGACAGCCTTTAGGATTTAAAAAAAACCGGTTCCACAAGGGGTGAAGGAAAAATAATTTGAATATTTTATTATGTTGTTTTTTAGGAACTGTGATAAAGAATGTCAGTTCTACCTGTGCACTTGT
Source organism: Pseudopipra pipra (assembly GCF_036250125.1). NCBI lineage: Eukaryota > Metazoa > Chordata > Aves > Passeriformes > Pipridae > Pseudopipra > Pseudopipra pipra. Next base: position 87,307,244 of record NC_087550.1, on the reverse strand, counting down.
TGACTTCAGCAATGGGGAGAGCTGGGATGTACCTGTGAAGTTCACTATACCTGTGGGAGGTGCTATGCCATGCCCACATCTGCAGGTGAAAAATTGGGATTTTTTTATGACAGCAAATAGGCATTTTTAATTTTGTTTATTTGGCCAGGCCTAGAGTAAAGGATAGACTTTTTTAGCTTTCAAATAGCTACTTTCAACATGATGGTTTTTATTTGTTTGAAGCTTGTTTTTGTTGTAGTCCTATTTCTTTCTTTATTAAAATTCTATATTCTAGCTTATTTTGTATTGTATTCTTTATAAAACATGAATATTTCCCCAGCTATAGAAGAAAGGTGAGCTATTTATTAGCAGAATTATTGTTTCCTAGCACATAGATTATAAATCGAAGAGAGCCTTTTTTACATAGTGTGATGTGCAGCAAGTTTTAACCATTTGTTTTTCATAGCATGTCTTAAATCCAGCAAATAACTGTATACTAAGGCAAATAACTAATTAAAAAAATAAAATTCTTATTCAATTTCTGGTTTTATTTAAAATTTATCAGCTGACTATCTGTAATCGTCGTTGTTTTTTCAGGTGATTCTTATTTTACATGCAAGAGAGGGAATGGATACAGAAAAGATACAGAATGGATATAGCTATTTTGAGTGCACAAAACGTTTTTATAAGTGCTTTGTTACACTTAAAACTAGATTCATGATTTTGGGGGTTTTTTTCCTGTTTGAAATGAAGGCAAATTCTGATACAGTAGTTCCTGGTATTCTGTAAGGGGAAGTTCCAACTCTAGAGATCTGCAGATTTTGATAGAAAATTGTGACTAGTGTGGTAAGTTTTAAAACAATTTTGGATAAGTCAGTTATATTATGGAATTACCTAAAATTCCCAAGGTTGGTTTAAAAGTTTATTGAAAACGTAAAAATTTTCATGAAGTCCAAGGGAATGCACAGTTGCAAGAGTTTCCTCGTTCAGTTCAACTTGCTAGCTGAGCCCAGGCACCTTTAGTAGGGCTTTCTCCTTTATTTTTATTTTGTGTTCTTGATTCAGTGGCAATTGTGTGATCAGTACATGCAAGGACCAAGTTCTTTTCCTTTGAAGATCCATATTAAAGCATGTGAACATGATAGAATGATGATTCCTGTAAAAGTATCTTAGTATTTACCTTTTATGTCTTGTAAAACTCACAAGTTACATGGCTCTTGCACTGGTCCTTTCCTGATGTGCAGGTTGGAGACTATGTGTTTGCCAGAACTGGGACCCAGGCAGGAAATGAGTATTATGTACCTGCCATTGTCATTGCAACACCAGAGAGGGTGGAAACAGGTAACAAACTCTACACAGTACTGATGTTCAACAACAGGAAGGTAAGTAAACTTAGAGGATGATACCTGCCTGGCAATAATTTTACCAGTATTCTGTTTTTGAAGGGGCAGATAGAATTTTCCGTGCTAGTCAGCTCATTGTCACATTCCCTGTCTCCAGCTAACCAAATTAAAGCAGATTCTGGAGCTCAGTGAAGAGCTCATGTAATAGACCTGAATCAAGAAACTCTGTAGGATAATTTATTCTTAAATCGTACTCAGTTCTTTCCTCTATAATCTATTTGGTGGCTTGCTTAAGTTCCATACTGGTAAAATGAGAAACACAGGGAATTTTATCACAGTCAGCACAGTCTGAAATTAATTTCGTTATGTTTGTTTGGTTGGTTTTTTTGTTCGTAAGCCATTATGATAATTTTACTGCATTTTTCATAGTGCGTATTAAAAAAATGTACTTTGTACTTGAAACTTTTAATTATCTTTATTAAAGGCTGATTACAGTTATATTAAAAAAGTTGACTTTTTATACATATGCATCTTCATTGGTTTTGAGATTCAGATTTAAATTAGATGCATGTTGATTGTGTTATTACAGGAACACTGTGTAAGAAGTGAGCTTATTAAAATCAGCCAAACAAAGTATGCCTATTCCTGTCAGTACATAAGAACGGTGCAGATGGTGGATTATGAGATGTGAGTATGTTTGAACCTAGAAATATAAAGGTTTTTTATATGAATCCTAAATGCTGCACTCTGAGTTCAGCTATGCTGTCAGATTTCTGTATGTAGTACTCTAACTACAGCTGTTCTGATCTGTCTTACTCTACACATGCAACCAAGTCTATCTGACAGTTTATTGCCCTATTTTCATTCTGGAAACATTAGTGGGATGTGATGGTTTGAAGCTAAGTCCCAGGAAGTTAAGAGCATTGCTGGAAGGTGGGATGGAGTTTCTATTTGTTGTAGACTTTATTTTCCTTTTAAGATAATTATTGTGATATGAAGCTACACATTAAATTGCAAGTTGTTTCTAAGATAGTGGTTCGTCTTCTGGGCTTGAATCTGTGGAATGATGCAGATAGAGTGTGTAGGATGAGTACGAGCCCCTACTTAAGTTCTGCAGAACTTATGTGCAGCAGGGGTAACATTTTTCTGATGTGAAGTATGCACTGAACATGCAGTGGTTCCAGGTAATTGTGGATTACATTTTTGTCTTGCATCAAGTTCTAGTTCTAGTTTAACCCATTTGAAATAGCATGGAATTTTGATAACCTTCAGAGCACCAACAACCTCTGAGTTAGCAGCAACAAACCTTAGGAAGGAGAATAAGATCAGAACAATCATCTAGGGATATTTCTCCAGAGTACATCCCCAATGTACAGCAATTCGTGATTTAAGAATTCTCTGAGGCAGAATTGAGTCTCTGTATTAAACAGCCCTGATGGAAGTTTCTTCCATGAATTTGTGCAGTTACTTTTTTGAACCCATGTAAACCTTCATCATCCATAGCTTCTTCCCAGAGGGAGCTGCACAGTTTCATGTTTTGTGTGAGAAAACACAGTTTTGTTTTGAATCTTCCATGTGCCTTGACATCCCACAGGATGACGGATTTCCTCTTCCATGTATGTCAGTTGTAGTATGAGCACTGCTGTCAAAGAACTGTATAATCTCCCCTATGGGAGGTTTATTCCCAAGAGGAGGCATGAACAGGACAAATTACACCATTAAAGGCAATTTTAGATCACAGAATGGGTAAGGTTGGAAGGGACCACAGAGCGTCATCTGGTCCAACCTCCCTGCTCAAGCAGGGTTGTCCTAGAGCACATGGCACAGGATTGCATCCAGACACCTCCTAAATATCTCCAGTGAGGGAGACTCCACAGCCTCTCTGGGCAACCTGTTCAAGTGCACAGTCACCTGCAGATGTTCTTAATTTTCATTGAAATGTTCTAATATGATTATCATTATTAAAGATTACATCTAAAAATTATGGGTGAGAGTACCAGTTGTGGGCTGATCTATGGATTCCCTGAGAATGATGGAACAAAAAGCAACTAAGATTCAAGTCCTATTTCCCACATATTTTCTAGTGGTGATTCCAGTACAGTTTGAAACTTCTACCAACTTGCACCCACAGCACACAAACCAATAAATGCCTCCCTGTTACTGAGCAGAATTCCAAATCTGGAAATACTTCAGTGTCTTTTCCCAGGCCAGATCACTGACATGGTGGTTGCCTCTTTTCCCTAAAAAGCAAACCTGAAGAACATGGTTCCCTACTTAATGCATACAACCAGTTGAAATGAGGCAGGCATATAACTGATCTGAGTTCCAGCAAAAACAGTAGAAGTCTTTGCCTTCTACTAAGTTGGATTATATTCTAAATGAGGTACCATATTAAGAAAAGATGTGACTAAATGTATAAGCAATAAGAATAGCTTCCATTCTACATGCTTTGTTTCATGACTGAGTGCTTTAATATAAAATTTAATATTCACTCTCCAAACAGAATTTATTAGCAAGCTGAATTGCCATTGTTACGTACAAATGATGAGAACATTGAGTTATTCACAGGAAAACAGAGGAATTCTTTGGAGAATTGACTGAAATGAATGCACTAAATGGAGTTTCCATTAAAGCACCTACTTTTGAAGAGGGCATCGAAGTGTGCTTTCTAATGAAACTTGTTATTTATTGTATTCTAAAATAGATCCCTACCTTCTATGTCATACTTAAATGGGAACAGTGCAGCATATTGCTCATGGGTGCACACAAATTTAATGAAAATATGCTGACATTGATGATAGAAACAAAGAGGAAGCATAATTTAATTGGAAAGGAATCAAAAAGTTTGAATGCAGTAGGATATTAGAAGCTCAAAAAGAGACAATCTTTTTGTGCTAAGTCCTGTAGTAGGAAGGGAAGGAAAATTAAAATGCATAGCCCAGGCTTCCAGTGCACATAGACATATTAAAATAGCTTGTCTAACTCCAGCTCTGAGTTCTTTGGGATTGTCTTTTGATGTTCTTGTGGTGTGTACTAGGAGTCATGCTTAATTCATGAATCTTTAGAGGTACTAATATAGCTCTCAGCATTTTAGTATTGGACACTAGTGTCTGTTTGGGGTGTTTTTCTGCCATCACAATAGAAAGAAATAATTATGGCAGAGCAAGCACTGTGCAAATGTAGCTAACTAGTTCCATATGCAAAGTAAAACACTGTGTGATCTGGACTGACACCTTAAAAGAACATTATTGCCCAAATTCTTTCTGGAGTCATAAGAGTGAGATAGAATTAGGGGCCAGAGCCCTGTTTTAGGCTACTGTTTACTTATTTTATAAGTAAAAGGGAAACTGAATTGTAAGACATTTACAGCCCTATGAAATGGTCAAGAGTGTGACAAGTCATTCTCTTGTTAGTACTGTGAGATGTGGAAAAAGGTGAAATCTACATCTTGTAAAAAGGATTTAAGATAGTATGATATGTATGCTTTTAGCTTTGCAAACTTTCTTGTGTGGTTTTTTTAGCCTGGACAGTGAGATCACAAAGCCCTATCCTCGTTCACCTCTGGAACATGAAGGAGGAGAAGAAGCAAAGAAAAGTACTGTCGAAGAAAAGAGGGGGAAAAAGAAAAAGAAGAGGAGAGCAGTAGACATAATACATCCCATGGAGAAGATGTCAGACTTTGATAATCTTATATTTGTCTCCAAAAGTGAAGTAAAACAGAGAGGAAGAAATTCACAGTCTAGTAATAAAGAAGAATTTGGAGGTAAAGAAGTAGGTCTGGAAAATTATAAATGTTAGGAATTAAACAGTTCTGATGGGCCTTTAGTTATTCCCCAGACAAGGAACTAGTATTCTAGGTGTTATCCCAGTTTGCTTTCCCATGTTCTATGTGATGAAGTTCTTTCATCTCCTTTGGAAACCACTCTTGACACTTTCTCAGCATGTGTTTTCACAGCAAAGGCAATAAATGAATTAAGCATGTTCCAGCACATGCTACCATAATTTCCCTAACAGTTGTAGTAGCAGTGAAGATGCAATAACACCAACCTTAGTACCTGCTTATAAGCTGAGTATGTATTCCAGTCCCTCTAGTGTTTGTTACTTGTGTTACATGTTAATATCTGTATTGCAGATATTAAATTATTGCATCTGTAGCTCAGTGCCTCAGAGGGTAAATTGCTTTTAGTGTATGAGCTAGCTCAGTTAAAGCTGATATTGGTATCTGTACTCCCTGTCACTCTGCAGTGGAGCCCTGGCCTAGTGTATGTCTGCCATTACATGTCAGTCAGCTCTTCATTTTAAAGATCATATTGTCAGTGGAAAGACAAGAGAATTTTTATCCATACTTGCTAGGTGTATCTCCTTGTACCATTTTAAACATGTTCTTAACATCCTCATTATTTATTTACCTCCAGAAGTAGTGGATTATTAGATTCACTCAATCATAACATTGTCAATCAACTTGATTTGACTCCTCTGAATTTTCCTTCTATGTCCTCATTCATCTTTTGAAGACTGTCTGCAAATTCCATTTACGTTGTTTATAATGGGAATTATGGTGCCCATTATATAATTGGCATTTTAGGAGTGGCCTGGTCAGAACAGAGGTGCTGGCCTTGTCCAGTGGCTGTCTGAGAGACCACAGCTCCACAAGTAGGGCTGCTTCACTGGAGATCCTCGTTATCCCAGGTGCCTTCCTACTGGACATCTTGAGATGCAGATACTGAGTAAATGTGAAATAATGCTAATGTGATCAGCAAGTCCTGTAACTGATTCCATGCAGCTTGAAGGAAAGATTAAACAAGAGCAGTGGTTATCTGTGCATTTTAATCCTGCCTAGACTTAGCAAATAATCTCATAGTACTCTAACAAGCCTTCAAGGTGCTATGCAGGTCGAATATGCTAAATAGAGTACCCTGTCCTCTTCTTATGATACCATGAATATTGAATATGGCTTTTTTTTTTTATTTAGATGTATTTTCATTTACATATCCTTCTGTGTTTTATCAGAAAGGGAAAAGTCAGTGAGTTGATGAAGTAACACTATATGGCCATTTTCACAGGGTTTCATTTCAATCTCTATACATGACTGTGTATTTATTCTCTTCAGGTGTAGATATTTGCCCATTTTCGTACTATGTTAATGTTTCACAGCACTTTGTGTATATAATTTTGTAAGTTATATCAAATGGGTTACTTGACTTCTGACGTACACATCTATTTTAACTGTGTTAATACTGGATTTCTTTTTAAAGAGTGAAGAGAATAAAGAAAACAAATTTGCCTGGCATTGTTTTTTCCTTCTACCCAAGGTTCAGTCTAGTATGAGCAATTAGCTTACATTTACTGCCTGGCAGTTCAGTATATGTTGATCACCAGATCTGTGAGATTCACCTATACAGGTTAACACTTTTCATAGTAGTAGTCATATTTAATTACATTGATGTAAGTGTTAAGTAACATGGCTGAGAAGTTGGAAAGCTCTGCTGGTCTAATGAATTATTCAGTTAGTCTCTGTGGACCAGATATTAAAAATATCAGATATCTAGCAATGGACTTTCCCTTCATGGAGTTTTCATTATGTTGAAATAAGGCTGGATATTCAAGTCAGGAGCCTAAATAGCAAAAGTAATTATAAGGTGAAACATTCTATTTTCATCTTCAGACCCTGCATAACTCTGAAATCTCAGTTGTTGCCCTTCATATGCCTGACACACCAATGTTCATCAGAGTGATCCCTTTCCAGGTTTTCCTAGTAGTTGCTTTCAATACTTCATTATTTCTTGATTGTTTATAACAGAGGCATTTTTTAAAAATAGAGTCAGCATCTCAGAGAAATATCTTGAATGGCTGCAATAATAACTGTGGTAGCTAAATACCTTTTATGGTAACTAGGTTATATTTATATTTTTTGAGATTTCTAAGACAGTCTGTTAAACTGGGAACTGGTTTATCTGAAAGCTGTATAATTCTCTCACATGTTCTTTTCCTCTTAATATCGAATCCCCAAATAATTTGGATATCTTTTAACTTTTGAAATAGATCGATAGTCTTGACCTGTTTGCCTGAAGTAAAGGCATTTTCTTCATATTTATACACAAGTTTTCCTTATGTGTGTATGTGTGTAATGCATTAAAAGCATTCAATGCCATCAGTATTTCTTGCATTTTCTTTCCAAAGGTTTGTCTTGTCACTTCCTATGTCCGGATCCATATATATGTATATATTTAATAGTCTGATTGAGCTATGTTTCGTAACTACTCAGTGTGTCAATCAGCACTTCTTCCTACAGTTCTGCTGACTTCATGTGTACATTCATCTGTTATATCAGGAAGTTCTCCTCAACTTGAATGAGCATTGCCAGATATGGAGATGGATTTTTGTGCTCTCCAAGATAATGTGGATTCAGCTACATAGCTCTTATATAGGTGGTTGATGAAGCCATTTATTTCCATAAACCCTTGTATTTCCACATACAGCTGCCCTGTATGAATTAAAGGAGCATTTTGGAATGTTTGTGGTTTGATTTGTGCTCAGTTAAAGTATTTCTGATAGTTAAGAGGTATCAACAACCCATTTCTGTTGTTCCCACTGAGGGAAACAACAGTAATGGAAGTGAATAAAGATTAAGTAATTTTGTTAGTTATTTAGTGTATATTAGCTTCATTATTGTCTTGAAGTGTAATTTTGTCTTATTTCTTCCAGAACTATTATATTTGAAACATTATTATTTTGATGTGTATGCTTGCCTCTCTTACTGTGTTAGTTAGCTCTGTAAGTTTATAAGAGAGCAAATGAAGGCCTGGCAAATTTCTGCTGACTGTTAGTGGGCTAATGATTCTTTGTCCAGGTAACTCAAGTAATACTGTTTGGTGGAGCAAGATCATTGATACTTAACTCCACCCATGGTTATTGCAATAATTGTTGGTATAGATACTTTAAAAATCACGTATCTCTTTCTGTAGAAAAATTCTTCTCCCTGTCTTTCTAGTCTTTTTTCTGTTCTATAATGAACATGACCTCTTAAATTAATCTTCATTACATGTGATTTCCCTGTCAATTTTCTAAATCTGTATCTAGTAAAAAAAATAAATTGGAAAAAAATATGGAGTGAAGGATGGGTATGATACTTATAATAGACTGCATTGCCTGGTGCATTAGCAAATAATAGCTAACAGAGACAAAATCTCCTTTTCATTTATAATGAGATGTGGCTTGAAGCAATTTTGCTGATAATTACTATAACTGGCAATATGGAGTAGTTGGGAGACCTCTGAAAATGCACATTTTCTATCCTTTTATGTGGCAAATGTAGTTTCTATGAATTGGGTTCAAGAGTGTAACAGCTGTGGCATCTGGCAGTCTAGTGGATTGGCTGGATTTCCCACAGTAGGATTTAACATTTTTAGCACCCACTCATTTTCCAGTCTCATTTTCCAAGCTAGTTCATTCAGCATTTGGAGAAGGCTATCATAATAAAGCAGTGTTCCCATCTGTTGGTCATGGCTTGTTTAATAAGCAGTTGATGTCAATTCAGCTATGCTTGCATATGGTCCTTACTGCAGCTGTGTGTGGTTAAGGGCTCCCCAATGGCTTCCAGATTTAGCTTTTGCTTGTCTCTTTTGTTTGGTACAGCTTGGCTGGAACCACTCTCTCCTCTCAGCATTGTCAGCTAATGGAAAGAGGAAAGTGTGCTAAACTTTCCATCTCTTTCCCTGTAAAGAATGAAACATGGAGACAGGCAAAGAAAGTGCCATTGGTGTAGGAGGCATGTGTTGGGGTATCTGAAGGTAGAGAGGAAGGGCAGTTCAGTCCAGATCCTGGGAGCAAGACCAGAATGGGTTATTTCAACATCTTGGGAAGATACATAGAGAGCATGTGCACCAGGTAAAGAAACTAAACAGTTTGTGAATTGTATGTGATGGGAGCATCATTTAACAGTGCATCTTTCATTTTACTCGGGGAAACAGTATAGTCATGATACCTTTCAGTATATCAGTCTGGCAATGTTTTTGTGCTGCAGACTGACAGGATACAGTGAAGAAATTTCCTGACCCTCACACAGGTGAACTCCAGATTCCTGTCTCTTAGGATGCTGAAGAAGAGACAGAATGCTCCTTTTGTGTGTCTAAGTGCTGACAATGTGCATTTATAAGACAATTTTCAAAGGCACACTTTTGATTTTTAAAACACAGCTTCAGAGTTTCAGTGGTAGCTATGGATGACTGTCACTCCTAAAACTAATCCTACTCAAATCTTGTACTCTTTATGTACTCGGTCTGTGCTCTTGCTTCCTCACCCTGTATATCATATCTTTATTTTTCAGATGCCTCCCACAGTTTTGTTTTCTACTACACAAGTGTTTCTTATACGATCATGGAAAACCAAAAAATCCCCTCTAAAGAAATATATGAAGCAGAAGAGAGCAAACACTTTTGTTTTACTTTGTTTCTTCCTATTTTATTCTCTTTCATTTTTCATCGTCTGGTTATGATTGTCATTGTTCTGTGCCAGGAGGGTGCCTGGTAGTTGGTGGTCTCATTTAATATGACTATAAAAAGTGGCTTTTCAGTGACACAAATAGAAAACCAGAGAAGACAAACCTGGTTGTACTGGACAGACAAAGGTCCATATAGCCTGGTCCTGTCCCCAGCAGAGGAAGAGTAAGAACAAAGGCTGGCCTGTGAATAACAACAGCTACAAGCTTAGAAAATGTGAATACTTAAAAATACCTAAAAAGCAGACTGGTTTGAACTCACGGGCATGAAAGCAGAAAGGAAAGTAGTGAAAAGCACCTTTACACAGGACTGCTACTCTATTAATATAGTCATGGAGTTATTTGTTTCATGATAAATTTCAAGGGATGTTTGAACTGTAATATCCAAGCTCACGGTGGGTCAGTGTGTTCTCTCACTAAAGAGTGCCTGTTCTCTCCTAGCATCTTCATTCTCCGTTTCATCACCCTGGTGTTCATCGAGGTGTCAAACTCTGCAGTCACCAAGAGCTTCGACACCCAGCTCACTGAAGTCTCGCTGTTGCTCGTGCAGTCCATCTGCAGAAAATTCTCCAGAACCTGGTAAAAGCAACATCCGCCAGATTATCAGGGTCAACATGGAGCAGTGAGGATTGGCAAGCCAGCCTCAGCACCACTGCACAGAGCTCAGGAAGCCACAGTAAGGGTGCGTGATGAAGGAGCTTGGGAGGAATGAATGAGGCTGCAGATACAAAAGATTTTTAGCATCTACAACTGTGAAATTCTATTTCTTGAATCAAAAATAAACTTATTAGTTAATAATAAATTATTTTTCAGACTTACTTTGGATGTATGAAAGAGAAACAGTGCCAGAGGTTCAGCTGTGCTGCTGAATAGTATCAATATGAGAAAAGAGAACAGAAAATTTGTCTTTTCCAAAATACTCTGTGCTTACAGTAGAACTATTTGATTTACTAACTGTAGGTCTTTCTTAAGAAATACCTTTTCCCACAGCTCCTTTTGCAGAGCCTCAGTCTGTAAGGCAGCTGGGAAGACCTGCTGTAGGGTGCTTACCCAGTTGTCCACTGTTGCTGACTTTTACATGTATCTGTCCTAAAGCTTTTCCACTGATGGGGACTGTCCTATGAGAACACAGTTGAGGTGCTTTGCCCTTGAAAACTAACCTCTCAGTAACACAGACGTAGACCAAGGGCTGTTTGTTATAAAGTGAGTGCTACTCTGGAGGCAGAGGAATTGCTTCAGTATTACAGCATTATACATGAAAGCAGGAATTGCACCCAGACATATTTAGGAGCGTCTCTGCTCTAGATCCCAAATAATTGGGATCTAACCAAGTAAAGATTAATTTTCTCTATCCAGCAAATGTAGTGTGATATTCTGATTTGATTTTACAGATGTAGGAAGGTCACATCTGATTTATGGCAAAGCTGGAAGAGACACTTTCCAGGCCAGTGTGGAGACAGCACCTGGAGCTGCTCGTGGTGCTTATTACCAAATCTCAAGGAGCAACTCAGAGAAGGAGAAGGTGTCACATTATTTTCAGATGAATGTGTGTCCCCTGCTGTAGGAGAACTAAAAGTACCATACTAAATACCCTGCTTCTCTTGATTTTTTGGCTGTGCTTCTATATACAAACACACTGAAAATCTCAAACCACACTCTTTGCTTCACATTTTTAACAGTCGTTAATACAAAATGAGAATAGCCTGATGCCATCATTTAGGAGAGAGTATAATAAAAACATTGTATTTCTGTGGTCAGTGGAGGCAAACAGAGTCTTTGAGGATATGTTTATTTCTTTTCCTTCAGGCGTATTTCAGCTGGCTACTCTGGGTAGCTAGTTCAGGTGTACAGTTGGCCAGGAGAGTTGTATACACTGTCTGTGAAGATATTTCCCAGAAGAACATTGACCTATCAGTTTTGGGGAAATTCTGAGGTTTTGAGATCTGTTTTTGTCACAGTTTGCAGCACACACATGCACACAAAATCCTCCAACAGAATAAAACCCAAAACCCCAGAGTTTTTTATTTAGTAAAGGAGAATTATTGTAGCCAAAATGACCTTGAAGCCAAGATACTTCAGCGGAGATATGAGAGTGTTGAAATTTCTGCATGGCCTGACTCAGGGAGGACTCAAACCTGGGAAAAACTGTAATTCTGAAATGGTCTATCCTGAAGTTCCAGTTTGCATACTTCATGTTACCTTCTGTTCTGCAAGTCAGGCTCCTTACTCCATCATGTCTTGGAGTATTCTCTTGGAGAACAGAGCTGATACACAGATGGAGTCCTTGGTTTTAGGGAGTCACTGAGGATTTTTTTACACAATAGAAAAATTGGAAGTGATATCACTAATATAAATATACCTAGGACAGGACAGCTGGAAAGAAATATTTCTACTGTGGATAAGAATATTTTTGTTTTCTCAAGGAAATGGCACTACCAATAGATGGAAAAGCACTGTGCATGGCTGTAGAAAAAATTTCTAAATGAAAAGTTTAGATATCTATTTTATTCTCAAGAATGACTTTCAATCACACAGATTTTAGAATTTACCTGCTCGCATTTTTTGCAGAAGATGTGTCTCAAACAGACTTAATTCAGCATAGACGTGATCATCTCACCTATGTCATCTGTGATTATTTGAGGCTGAGCATGTGTAATTCCAAGTACATGAACAAAATGGAGTGTGGGCCAATTTTGTATGTACATACTGTTAAGTGCAGATGGATTGTATGCCAACCCATAATGATAAAGACTAGGATCCCTTTGAAAAAAATGGCTCAAGAAACTTAGTATTCCACTGCATGCAATACATATTTGTGAGAAATACAAAGAGAAATGTTAACCAAGAGCAGGATTAAAACTGGCTGCACAGGTAGTCTGAATGGTTAATTCTTCTTCTGCATAAAGTGTGGTCATTAATCATTGTTGGTTATTTAGACAAGTTACATTTAAAAACTGATTTATTATAAAAATATGGATGGTGATGGATGAGTTTCTTTTTCACTTGTTATTAAGAATCCATTTCACTGTTCCTTTCTGGGTGTGCTGTCTGACCTCAAAAGCACCTGTCATGGGGTAACATATTAATTTTCCCTACTGTGGACCACAAGACCTTTTTCCTGCCTGAGTTTGGTTAAATGTTTTGTTGCATTGCTTTGTATTAAGCTTGGAAACTGCCAGTATGGTTTATTCTCTTCATTCAAACATTCCTGTTGGTCCATTTGCACAAAGTGGACTCTGTCCTGAGTTCCACACCCTGGTGCAGATGTACAGGAGGTTATGTTTTCATATGCTTGTTTCTCTCCTCCATCTGTTTTAAAGAGACAAGTAGTGTTATGATGATCTATCAACAAGATGAATTTTCCAATTAGATTTGCCATATGTCTGAGCTTGACCAGGAAGGTCTAATCTCAGATTCTGTCAATAGAGCACAACTGGATCATCGAAAAAACCAGGTTGCTTCTTCATCACACTGCCTCATACAAAGATGGCAGTGGTGGGGTTTGGGTTGCCAAGACTGTGCTTAGACTCCTTCTTTGTGATTCTTGGTCAACTACAAAGATAGCACTTTTACTATTTGATAAAGAAAGATAGTCTACAGAGCAACAACAAACACCCCCCCACAAACAAAGGAACAGAAAAGAATATTCACCCCCACCTGTATTTGCCATTCTGGATCAAACTCTGGATCCAGGGACTGGGACTCAGCCCCTTGTATTCAGCATGGCATGAAACACACAGGGAGAGAACACCTGTTCACTGTCCTATTGGCAGTGTGGCCATGAAACTCTCAGGGTCCAAGGGAAGTAAGAGTAGATGAAAGGGGAAATATGAGTAAAGGCTTTTATGAGAGCAGCTGTTAGAACTGGAGGAAGTGGAAAAGTGTTTGAGAATGAATTCCTTTAGAAAGTCATCAGTAATCTCCTACTCAGTTGTGAACATGAAATCAGAGCAATGTCCTATCTTCCAAGAAAAAGGGCAGCTTCACAGAAGTTTGTATAGGAAACTTTGACTCAATCTGCACAAGAATGCAAAGGACCTTTTCCTCCATGGCTGTTTCCTTGCTTGCCTAGGCAAGTGAGAACACTGTTTCCCTTGGCTGCTGCATAAATACAGCTGAGCTCCCAAGGCTCAGTCTTTTGATAAACAATGCTGTGAGAGATCCAATAATTCTTCTTAAACACACATCCACGTGGCTCTGAGTGGATCTGGGGCCCAAACGTAATCCTCTCCCGTTGATAAAATGAGGGTGTTGGCATCAAAGCTGAGGTTTTCCCTCAGCTATGAGGTGCTTCTCCTGGGAGAAGAGGCTGCTCAGCAGAAAAGGGTGCAGGCTTTGCCTGCGATGCCAGTCCTCCCCGCATTGGCCCTGGAGCAAATGCTGTCCCTACCCAAGTTACAAGAAGAAGTTTGCTGCTGAAGCCTTGCTGCTTCTGCAAAGACACACCTCAACCCAGCTTAGTAGTGCCCAGGTTCCAATTTAATGAAAACATGCTGGAGAGCAAATCTGTGTGAGGGATGACTTCAATATATTCTAAGCTCAGTCTTCTAATTACAGGGCTGTAAGAAAAGATCAAAAGCAAGCAAATACAAACACATCTGTGGCCTAAACTGAACAGCAGTTCTTTTTGCCCAGTTCTTCTACTCCAACTAGCTCTTAAGCTTGGGGCCTCAGCACCGGCAGTGTCACCCCTTCCTCTGAAAGTTGCCCCACATCTCAGTCCTTAGTAGCTTTAGAAGAGGTAATTGTCCATCTCCAGTAGCATTCCCTGCTCCAGACAGTTTCCCCTGCAGATAACTCACAGCTGAGCATTGTGGCATGTGTGTAGCTGCCTCTCTGCCTCCCTCTTTTCCACATGGTCTTTAGCTGCCTGAGGCTTTTGAGGAAAGGATGTTGGGAAATTCGGAACGCAGGCCTCGACACATAGTCACAGCTACCTGCATGCACTGATCTTGAGCTCAGATTTGTGACTGTAAGCTGAGTTTTTGCTATGTCAGACAGTGATGAGGAGACTGGAGATCCCTTCACACCTCATCTTTGGTTTATGTTTTTTATCTCCAGCAGAGAGGAAAGTTCAAAGAGGGATGGAGATTTAGTACAGGAGATGCTGTAGTTTTCAGAGAAGCTGATGAGACAGGAACATTTTAGAACTTTTTCTCAGACTGCTCATATCTTTTTCCTCTGGAAATAGCCTTTCATCTGGAGAGACATGGTTATGGACAGGTATATAAGATTTTTCAGGCAACCGTTATATGGTTCAGCATAAAAAGAAGGATGTTGATATATTACAGGCACTCATTTGCAAAGGTGCTTTTTTTTTTACTTCCTAGAGCTTTCCTTTGATCTCATTGATGCATTTATTCCCCAGCACCTGAGTGGTTCTTCTGTGACATTTTGTTAGGACTATTGTCCTAATTTTCAGTAGTTTTAAAAAAATAATTACTGTAATTGAATTTCACAAGAGTGGTCAAGGCAGGATTAGATGGAAGGCCTTTGATTTTAGGGCTGTGGCTAATTCCAGCACCTTTAGTTCCCCTGAGATAACTTGTAAGTTCCAGGCTTAGCTGAGCAAAAAAACTCAGGGCTAACCTAAACAGTCTGGCAGATCTTCCCTGGTTTTGCTGTAAAGATACAGAACAGACATTCAAACCTGCAGCAAGGTTTGTTCCCAGGAGCTCACAAGCTCCAGCCAACCTCTCCCTAGTTCTGGAATGTATTTTGAGTTCACAGCATGGCACATCTGAGTTCACATGTAGGTTACCATATTTTTGCCTCTCCTTTTAAACTTTTCCAGGCAGATTTTTTTCCTGCAAACAGTTTTGTCAGTCCCCCTAGTCAACCAGAAGCCACATGATGGTGGCTATTTCAGCAGTGACCCCGCATTAGTCAGCCCTATTGATAAGTAGCCTGCACTGGTTTAAAATCCACCTTGCACTGCTGGAGCTACACAGCTGCTAGTAGGCTCAGAGTTAAAGCAGAGCTTGGGTGCTTGTGCTTGAAAACAAAATCTGGAACAGCAGTAAGTAATAAAAAATTGGGGATGATGACTTTTCAAGCTCAGCATTCTCCTCAGATTAAACACTAACATTGCATCCTCCTTGGATTGCCCTGTTAGCACCTACCTGAAGCCACAGCCGGTGCAGTACATGGTGCCACAGTGTCAGGGCTGCTCCTGCACTCTGGGTCCTGCACTGGTGGAGTCGGTGCAGGGTCTGGCCCTTCAGGCCTTGGAGCATTGGTCTCCCTGCTTGCTGAGATGTAGTGGGATTGTGTTTGCTAGGAACATGAAGGGGGATTTCTAGGGGAAGACAGTCTCCTTATGTGCCAGCAATTCATAGAATTACCATCTCCCCATGCTCTTTCTGATACAAGGTACTGTGAATCTACTCACTTTTCATGGCTGAAATGGAAACCCAAGATACCAAGAAATGTGTGTGGGGAGCAAATTCAGGCAACGTAGTGAATATAGATGGGGAATATAGTGGAAAATTTTTTGTTTTCTTTCTACTATACTTCACATTTTTCACCTTGTCTGCCTGTCTGCAGAGCCTGGCTTTGTTCTGGAAGTCTTTTCACACACACTGCATTCATTTACCACCCACAGATGCTGCCTGTTTATTCTTTTCTCCTGTTTTCATTGATATAACATGAAAGTCACCTTGAACTGAAAGAGCTTTGCCCTTGCTAGGCATGAAAAGTATCAAAAATATAAATATAAGCACACAAAATACAGGGACTAGGCAAGTTTTTGTAGGGATGGCTGTTATAGGAAGTCATGGATACAGAATCTGAATTGTCCACAAAAAGGCAAGGTGCCTTGGGATTTAATAGATAACTCACAGAATCGTGGCAGACTAGACACCAAGGCAGGGTGTGTTATACCCTTCAGTATTTATCTTGGTCCATTTCTTCCTGAACAGAAGTATATTTTGGTACTTACAGACCATTTTTTATTTACATCATAAGAGATGACAGGGGGTCCGTATGTCATTTGTCTGTGAATAAATTATAAGAGGTACAGAAAGTAGAGGAGAAAAAATCTTCTACAAGAAGATTCCTGCCAAGGTTTACCCTTAACCTTTCTATTGTGCAGCTGCTTTACAAAGGTGAAGGAAACTCAGACCTTTTCTTGGCAAACAAGAGGCAGCACTTCAGCGTAACAGCTTGGCATTGAGTGCTTAAATATTTTTGCACATGAATTTAAAAATATGTTTCCAGACAATTACGCTGTGAGTACGCCTGCCATGCTGTCAGCTGAGTGTTCCTGTTTGTTCCCTTAATTAAATATATAGCTAAATGCTTTCAGTCACGTTAGCGTTGGCTGGGATGAGTGATGCTGTGCTTGCTGGTCCTTTCAGCTCTGCCAGCCCTCATGGTCAGAGAGCAGCTACATGCTGTCACTCTGTGCTGTCATCCTGAGCACAAAAGCTACACAGACTTCCTTTGTGTCTTCCAGGACAAAAATTAATTTTCTTTGCCTTTTCTTTCTCATTTTCTTACTGTGGAATGTTTAGCTTAATTCTGGCTGTAAGAGCAGCAGGAGATTGCAGAGTTTAACTCCACAGAGAAATGGGTTACACTGAAAAGCCTAAGAGGGTGTGCTTTTTAAGTGGCACAAACCAGAAAAGCCCCATCATTTTTCATAGTTGGTGGGAATTCTGAGAATCCTTTCTCCCATAAATGTGTGACATTTTGTGCAGGGTCCACCAAGAGGAACTTTCCTAGTGACAAATTTATGGCTGACTAGTAACCTGTGATCCTTTTCTCTCCCTGCCTACCCACCTTGTATTGCTTAAAAATAGATTAATGCATTCAAATGACCAATCTGACCAGTTTGACCATTACCTGTAAAATTTGGCTGCAACAGCCTTGAAGTTCACAGCATGCCAAAGTACTGAAACAGTATTCCTCTCCTCCCACCAGCAACGGTGTCTCCCACTGAAACTTTTGTTCCTGTATATATGTGAGCTTGTCTGTGCATGTGGTTTATAGGTGCTTCAGCAAGCACTTTTTAACTTCAGAGAAGTCAGGGAGAAGCTGAGAGATCAGGTCCACTCCTGCACAGAAACTGGCAAAGACAGATCTCAGAATGCATTGGCTCCTGTGAAGTAGGTAATAGTAAAGAAAGTTTTAGTATACAATGTACCTACATGCACATCTGTTGCTGTTTTGAATTTTTTTTCCCTTGAATTAGACTACAAGCACTTCTACAAGGGCCTGGGTCTTCTAATGAGCTGTGTAATGCTTACTGTTTTGGTCTGGCACTGCTGTTTTGCTCTTTCCAGCAGTGGTCCCAGGTAACTCTAGGGGGTTGTTGTTACATTGACACCAGACACCAGTGTACATGACTTCAGTTAGTTCCCATAATATTCACCTGGCACTTACAACTATATAATACTTTAAAAATGTGTCTTATTTGTGACCTTTGCTGCCTAAAAGACCCAGGGAGAAAAAAACTCCAGGGCAATTTAAGTAGGAGGTAAGATAAGGGAAGGTTTTAATGAAGCCTCTCAGGCTCTGGGAATACAAACCACGCATGTGCCCCCTAACCCAGGTGTTACAATTTTTATGATGATGTCCATCCAATCCCTGCTCATCCACCCCCTGGCCTTTGCCTCGTTCTGCCCCCCGACCCTCCCCTCAGGAATTGAGTCTGGGGGAGTTTTGTGACCCCCTCTTCCTCATCTTCATCTTCTTCAGAGCATGTACAGTCCTTGGAGGCTTTCCAAAGTTCTGGGTTTGAAGGTTGCTTTGCCTGGGTGATATCTTGTTGTCCAGGCCAGGGTGCAGATGTTCTTAAACAGAATGAAGGCCTACCTTGAAAAAGAGACTAAATATGCTAGTGGAATTTAGGGGGAATTGATATGGAATAGGTTAATAAGGTTGCTTATGTGTAAGTACTGTGCTAAAGAGTGAGGGATACAATAAATACAGCTACTTCTAAAATCTAGAAAAATTTAAAAATCAAAAACCTCCAAGGCAACACCTTCATGGGGTTTCATGTACAAAGAAAGTCAGCCAAGTCTGTGGTAAGGTCCATGCTTGACAATTTTCATCTGAGAGTTGAAATCTAAATGCAAGCACTTGCTGAGAAGTATTGGTGTGTCCAGGATACACATTCAGCATCAAACTGAATGGAGAGGGAGCAAAATCCCATGATTCGGGATGTAGATGTGATGCTCATGAATACTGTAGCCACAAATATGCTTCCTGAGCAAACCTAAATAAATTAAGGAACTTTAAAAATGTCTCTTTATTTTGCTTTCTCTTCATACACACAGAATCTAAACAAACAGGATGAAGAGCAGTTGCCTAGACACAACAGTCCAATGCTATCTGAGATGTCCAAGGGTCTCCAAGATATCTGATTCAGGGTGTCATATATGACATAAGACTTATGAAAGACTCATTTTGTCTGGTTGCTGGATGCTGGGTGAGATAATCCACTGCACCTAAAATAGCACTGAGCCTTGTCAGTTAAGTCATTCCCCAGGTGAGTATTGCAGGAGAGGCTTAGGTTTGTCCATTTATATCCATTACCATTTATATCTGCTTAATTATGGGAAGAGGGGAAGAAATCATTCTGCCACTAGAAAACTGCAGAAAAGAAAGGCAAATCTACTGATACCAAGGCATGCCATACAAACCTCTAATTAAAAATATTTTCTGAGCTGCTACCCATAAAGTCATCAAAAGAACAATTATCCAATCTGCAAGGTACATTAAAAATCATTCAACTTCACAAATTTGTCATAAATGGCATAAAAATAGGGGGGGTCAGTCTCCCAGATAACAAATGACGGGATGAGAGGAAATGGCCTCAAGTTGTGGCAGGAGAGGTTCAGATTAGATATTATGAAAAACTCCTTCACTGAAAGGGTTGTCAAGCACTGAAATAGGCTGCCCTGGAAAGTGGTGGAGTCACCATCCCTGGAGGTATTTAAAAGATGCGTAGATGTGGCATTTGAGGACATGGTTTACTGGTGAACTTGGAAGTGTTATGTTAATGGTTAGCCTTGATGATCTTAAAGATCTTTTCCAACCTAAACAGTTCTAACCTACGATTCTAAGAGGGGTTTTTTTGCAATTATTTTTTTTTCTTTACTCTGCTCTTGAAGGTGAGGCGATGGACAGGTTCCTCAGTGCAATTTACACTGAGACACAGCTGTACTTACCAGCACCTGACTTTTTGTTGTGAATTGTAGCAAACAGGACTTGTTCCATATTGTGAACTCAAATTTTCCTTTAAGCTAACACCCTCTACTGTTCAGTCCTGCATATTATGCATAAACAAAACGTAGCCACGATTAAAGTGACTGCTGACTTCTGTGTGGTACAGCAATTTGTAGAGTATTGTCCTAATTTTAGTTTTGTTATTCTTTGAAATGAGTACAGCAGTAATTTAATTACCTGACCTACCCCGTACATCTTTTAGAAAAAGCAACATGCAACAATGTCACTTTTCAATAGCTTTGATGTAGTACATATCTTTGGGATTTATTTTTCAAAATGTCTGTGACTCCTGCTGTGCCAAGAATGGCCTGATCACACTTTTATGTTGTTGAATATCGTGGCTTTACTTTAGCAATCAGAAGTTTGTGAAGTTGATTTTTCTTATTTTTTATGCTGCATTTTTATTTGACATTGTTACGAATGTTGAATGGAGTTTCCTTGTGAATGGTGATTGCTCATATTTCAAAGTTTGGATCTTAGAGAAGACATTCCTCTTCTTTTCTGTGTTTAAAGAGTCCACATGAATGAGTTATCAGACTCAGAACTGCCATGCAAACCAGACATCTGGCTTGCCTACCTCTAAATTACAGGTGTGTGCCATTCACCGGCTGTTTATGTAGTGATCAGTCCATGCTTTGAGGTTAAGGGCAAAGCAAATGAAATAGCCCTAGAATGAAATATTATTTGTCACTAGAAGAAGGGTGCTAAAGCCAAAGGGACTCTTAGTTCTTTTCTAGAAAATATAGCTACATGGCAATGGAAAAGGCAGAAGAAACTTCTGAGCTCTCCTTCCCAGTCTCTCAGTAGCATCATACAAGCGTCTGAGGCTCAGTTTTAGTCTCTCTATTTTTGCATAAAAACACCTAGCACAACATGCTTTCCAGCAATCCCCACCTCCCATGGCAAGAAAAGGATTTAAGGATAACCTAACTTTAGGAATCCTGCTTTCTAGGGTTATGAAACTTGTCCTTCAGGGCTATTCTTCATATGTAAGCTAATAAATGAGGAGCTTATCTTAATAAATATATTCTGCTGAAACATTCCTTCCCCTCTAACCATTGCCAGCATCAAATCAGCCAGTACTTTTTCTTTCGTGCATAGGCAGGTGCAAGCATTGATTCTTACCAGCCACTTGGGATTTTAGCAGGGTAATCTCATGCGTTCTTCTGTATTACTGCCAGTCTCTGAAACTTCTTCCAAAAACTCTCTGGATCTGTCTCTAGCCCTCAGGAAAACCACTCAGAGTTTTCCCTGAGTTTCCTCTGTGCTGAAAAGAAGAGGTACCATTCTGAGAAATCTCTTTCCCAATGGCAGCTGTTCTGCCATTTCTCATTTGACTTTCCAAGTGGCATCAAAAGATTAGTTGCAATCTCTTTGCAGGCTGCTAATCCAGAGTGCTGTATTACAGTGCCTTGCTGTCCCTCTGAATATGACATTAAATTGTCAATAAACAGAATAGTGTTCATAGGTGCTACAAAGGCATTAACAGAGACATATTGATACCATTGCCTTGAGCCCCACTGAAATAGCGGCAACACCCCCAAGGCAATTCCACAGGCCTACTCAAGGCAAGAGGCACAACTTCAGGCTGTTTCCTCTTGTTCAATCACTTGTTACCTGGGAGAAGAACCCGACTGCCCACCTGGCTCCTATCTCCTTTCAGGTAGTCGTAGAGAGAGATGAGGTCTCCCCTGAGCCTCCTCTTCTCCAGACTCAACAACCCCAGCTCCCTCAGCCACTCCCCTTGAGTCCTCCTCATTCCTCATGCACTAGTAGCATCAGCTTTGGAACTTATATGATAGTTACTGCTATGGAGGGTCTTTGACCATTGTATTAGACTTTTAAGTATGCTGTTAGTTTGATGAAATAAAACTCCCATTGGTATGGAATTAGGACAAGCTTGCCTGAAACCGGGATGATTCCACTGTCTTGAGGAATACACGCATTCTGGTTAGTTATGATGGGCTATACCAGTCCATGGTAAGTTATCATGCCTTAACCATGTGTGTGTGTAAGTTAAAAGGAATTAGGGCATAGGTAGCCTAGTGCTCACACTACAAAAGAAGGTATCTGCCCCAAAGAGAGACAAGAGTCATCTGACAAAAACTTGTCTCTCACACCAAGAGTGCAGTGAGAGCCAGTAATGTGCTCAGTTCAGGTACATCAGCGAGGGAGTGTGTTGGTCACTGACCCCACCTCGCAGACAGCTTGTTCGTTCAAGCAAAGCTTGTGTACAGAATATTCTCGTCATCAAAGATTTCCAATGTCTTTGCCTTTGCTGTCTGTGATCATCTTGATATCGTAATACAACAGTTCCCATCTGTTCTAGCCAAGTGATATTTGTTTTTTGAAAGCATTTATTTCAGCACTTCACCTTTGCCTTATCTAACTTGCGTGAAAGAATAAAGACATTGAACAGTGCCAGATAAATGAAGATTCATCAGGACACAGTGCTCTACTGAAATATTGAGCTTTCTATCACATTTTCAAACACTGGCTTTTTATGACTATTCTAACACTATTATTAAGTGAGACATATTTTACACCTTGAGCTCTCCATACAGTAAATGGAAATAAATGGTGTAGGCTAAAATGATTCCAAGGCAAAATCATAGAATGGTTTGGATTAGAAGGGACCTTATAGATCATCTAGTTCCAAAATGAAGAGGATAGGATTTTTTTCTTCTCTCTACCCAGTGGTTGAGGCAAGTCACTGCTTTCTCCTCAAGATGCTGTTGAAATGAGGGTCAGAACATGGGCACTTGGAGCTGCTAGCTCCCAGTAACCCTCCTATACACTTTCTTTAGTTCTTTAATTTCTTTAGTTCTAAGTTTACGACTTGAGACTGTGCTTACAGACAGCAGTTAGAGACCTACCACTCATCATTTGTCTCCTGCACCTCAGGAGGACCAGAGTCTGAGCAAATTGTTGTTAGATCCATGTAAAGATATTTCTGAGTTCGTGAAAGAGACATCTTTAATCTGTGATTACCAACACTTGGCTGCAGTCTGTCAGCCAGGTTTCCTCAGGCTCATTAGTGAGGCCCAGCCATGACAGCAACTGCCATCACAAAGCACAATGAGAAAGGCTTTTAAGCCCCAATTTGTATTTCACGTAAGTGTCTCTCTTTCCTGTGCTTGCTGCTAATGGACCATCATTATGTAACTGGAAATGTCAATTTATTCTGTTTGGAGTAGCTGGGCTGTATCCCTATCAGTGCCTCAGGCCTGACTAGCATTTACTAAAATTCCCCTAGAGACAGCAGGATAGTTTTATTTTCACTAAGAGATAGGATTGTCCTGAGAACCAACATAAAAAAATAAGTGCTCTTGTGTGTACTTATTATCCCAAGCTAGTCACCTGGGAAACATTAACAAGGCTGCCTTTGCAATCATGTTTGTTTAAATAAAGCAGCACGAAAATTCACAGGAAAATCTCCACAGCTCCCTGAGCATCTGTAGTGCTTTTGCATGGCTCACCGAGCCTGTGTCTTCAGGCAGTCTGACTCATACAAAATGGTAAGTGAACTCACAGGTAGGCTTGCAGTCAGCAGGAATTTCCACACCTCTCCTAGGCCAGGAGCCAGTGTACCTGCTGATGGGTGACCATGTGCTCCCTATCCCTCGGGGCTCTCTTCAGACACAGAACGGGGCAGGGGCACGTACCGGCTTTTCTGTGAGAGGCTCTGTCTGTGAGCTGCGGTGAGACACAACTGACAGAGCTTTGTGCTCACCGGGGCAGCAGGCAGGAAGGTTCCTTATCTGTCTGTGCCTTGGTCTGCTCTTATGCAAATGCCTCTATTTGCCATGTCAGGAACACCAAATAGTATTAAAGGCTTTCAGTTCGTTCTTTGGAAAGTTTAGCCTGTAATGGCTTGTACTGTGATTTCACTTGGAAAAACAACTGGGTCTAGGAGAATGCTAAGGCTGTTGTATATATATCAAGGATCCAATCCTTTTACACCAAAATGTGTGGGATGCTTTTCATTGATTTCAAAGGGACACAGCAGCTGCTGTGCATTCAGCATTTATTTTTATTCAAACCAAGGAAAAGGTCATTCATTTTGGTTAAAAAAAGAATTGCAGAGTCCTATCCTTTCCCCTTACTATACCTCCCCACAGTGGTGCAGATTAAGGTAAAATAAATAGAGCTCACTCACTTATAATTAGGACAACGTGGAGATTACAGGGTAGAACACTAAACAGGTATGTATGCTTTTTTGCTTTTACTTGTCAGAACATCTCTGGCTCTAATGGGGCTAGTTTACGAAAATGGCTTGGCCAGGTTCAGTTTTCTACAGTAGTCAGTTCCTTGCAGGATCAGGCTGATTCAGAACTGTGAAAATACCTGTGATGTGGATTTCACATACCCCATTTGGACATTTCTATCCCTCGTTTCTGTTTATTCTGTCTTTTGGATGCTTTTGTCTTGCATTTGCATGTGTGAATCGCACGGTTTTGTTCAGCGAAGCTCCCATCCCG
This sequence comes from Pseudopipra pipra, assembly GCF_036250125.1. Lineage (NCBI taxonomy): Eukaryota > Metazoa > Chordata > Aves > Passeriformes > Pipridae > Pseudopipra > Pseudopipra pipra. The sequence goes on along the minus strand of NC_087550.1, from coordinate 87,282,711 downwards.
CAGATCCTCTCCAAATCATAACTCAGATTGTTCATATGAGAATTGCTTTTTAAGGCAGAACAAATCAGTGCTTCTCTTGGGACGGAAACCAAATGAGCTTTTCTTAGGTTGGCAATTCAGTCCAATTATTTCACTGATCTTTGTTCATTTAATTCATTTGAAGTGGAACAATCAGAAGAAACAGGTCAGAGCTACAATGCAAACAGGAAATTATGATTTCTCAATCTGAGGAAAATGAGATTTTAGAACACATTCCTTCATTTTTTTTTAATTTATGAAGCCTTATTCTTTTGTAATGCATCCTGGTAGTGCTTTATTGCAGAGCACAGCAGTCTTGGGAGAACTATTAGAATAACGTCAGTGCACCTCACAACAGAACAGTGTAGCTAAGGTCACAGGTACTGTAAATAAGCTCAACTCTATTGATTGCCTGGGACCAGTTTAGAGTAGCTAAAAAATTGCAGTTCAGAGGAGGGAAAGGATGAGGTTTCAAGGGAAAGGATGAGGTTTCACTTCTTGGATACCATAATTACATAGAAATATAGAGTATCCTGAGCTGGAAGGAACCAATGTGGATCACTAAAGTCCAACCCCCGACCACGCACAGGATAATCCCAAGAATTACACCATGTGCCTGAGAGCATTGTCCAAATGCTTCTTGAACTCTGTCAGGCTTGGTGCTGTGACCACTTTCCGATGGGGAGCCTATATCAGTGCCCAACCACCCTCTGGATGCAGAAGCTTTTCCCATTATCTAATCTGAATGTCCCCTAACACAGCTTCAGGCCATTCCCTCAGGTCCCGTCACTGGTCAGCAGAGAGAAAAGATTGATGCTTGCCCCTCCTCTTCCCCTCATGAGGAAGTTGTAGATTGCTATGATCTCCCCTCCGTTTTCTCTTCTTCAGGCTGAAACATATGCTTAATGATAGCATATGTTATCATTAAAAAGTTCAGAAGGAGACTTCTTGCGGTGACACTAAACACTTACTCCTTTTTGACAACAAAGGTTGATTATGTATAGAACTTCTACTCTGGTTATTGACTGTCTTCCCCACAGGGCCTGACTCTGCATTTTGGTCTGTGAGGTGTACTGCCTCTGTACTGACTGAACTACTGGGGTTTATGCTCAGATGACTAATGACAGGAATTGGCCTGAAGATGTGGAAGGACAGCTCCAACATAATGCCTGCTTCCAGCTCAGGGCCCGACTCAGCTCAGTGAAATCAGTGAAACTGAACACTGCACCAGTGCTCTGAGCCCGAGCCAGCAGAGAGCAGGGTGGGTTTACAGAACACAGGTCACAGTCTAGCTAGCTTTATCCTCTTCTCAGATCTACTTTTTGCCTCACAGATTAGAAATTCTTCAAAATGCTGTCCTGATGCTGGATGCAGGAGGACACTGCAGTGTATCTTCCAGAAAGCACTGAGTTTGAATGTTTCCAGTCTATTACGGGCTCAGGATTTCATTCTACAATGGACTAAGTCAAGGCTCCTATTGCAATTAACTTCTGTTTTTCCAGTGCATTTTGGAGAAGTTACTGATGTGTCACCTATCCTTTTTTTCCCCCCTTTGTTTCTCAGAGGCTACTGGAAACTCACAAGCCAGCTGGTTCTGGAGTTAAAGGGAGGCCCACCGTGTGAGACAAACTCTGGTGAAAGGGAAAGCAATTGGAGAAAGATACCTGTGCATAATTATTTCTTTCTCAGAAGACTGTCAAAGTACATATTACAAAAAAGTGCAAAATATGGACTCAGTGATCGCGAAATTTTTCCAATTTCGTTTCCTTTTCCAATTTTAAAGAATATAGCTCAAGATTATGTATAAATTTTATGGTCATTTAGCCATTGTATTATTGTCAGTATTTCTCCAGCTCACAGGAATCTAATGAATACAGTAAAATGGACCTATTTATAGACCCCAGCATGATATGAGAGGCTATTTCCTTATATGCAAATAAAGGCAAATAACAAGACAGGCAGTGTCACAAAACAGAAAAAGGAGAAAGGGAAGGCTTTTTGCCCATTTTGTCTCCTGAAAATAGTTTAAGCCATGCACTAAAATTAACTTACTGAAGACAAAGGTTTTCTAAGTGTATTGTTTGAAAAAAAGATTGATAGAAAGTATTTTAAGGCATATCACCTCACAAATAATTTTCTAGTAGCTGTAAGATTTCTAAAACACAGATATTCACCCTGAATTGCTGTTAGAAAGATAGAGCTCTCCCATTCTTTTTTTGCAGTATCACTTTCTTCCTTCAGAGTATAACACACAAAGCACGAAGAAGCAAAACTTTCCAAGGGAAGACAAAGGAATGTAGACCCTTCATATCCCTCAAGCTGTTGCAGAATGTTCCTGCAGTACCTTCTTTGTTGATCAATAAGAGGATAAAAACATTTCATCTTGGAAGGGTCTTTTGACCAGACGTTGTGTATTGGGTCTGGCTGAGATGGAGTTAATTTTCCCTGCAGCCCATGGTGTAGACCATGGTGAGGCAGCTGTCTCCCTGCAGCCCATGGAAGTCCATGGTGGGACAGACATCCACCTGCAGCTTGTGGAGGGCCCCACACTGGAGCAGGTGGATGCCTGAAGGAGGCTGTGGCCCCCTGGGAAGCCCACACTGGATCAGGATCCTGGCAGGACCTGTGGCCCCATGGAAAGAGGAGCCCGTGCTGGAGAAGGCTTGCTGGCAGGACTTAAAATGGGGGACTCATGCTGGAGCACCCTGTTCCTGAAGGACTGGACCATGTCGAAGGGACCGACGGTGGAGCAGTTAATGAACAATTGCAGCCCGTGGGAAGGACTCATGTTGGAGAAGTTTGGGGAGGACTGTCTCCTGTGGGAGGGACCTCAGGCTGGAGCAGGGGTGGACAGCAAGGAAGAAGGAGTGGCAGAGACAACATGTGATAAACAGACCATAACCCCCCATTCTCTGTGCCTTGTTGTAGTAGGAAGCCAGGACCTGCAAAGGGTGTGTATCTAGATGAAACACCTGGGAAGTGCAACCAGCGCTTGAGTGTTCTGAGGAACAATAGCAGAGCAGTCTGGCACTTGGTGCACACCTGTTCAGCTAGCTCCCCTACCAGTGCTTCCACAGCACTGCCTCGAGTACTCCTTAGGGGTCAGTCCAGGAGAAAAGGAATGAAAAAAGATGCTCTTCAAATGCTTTCTGCCTTCCCAAGATTTCTGTTCTGATCCTCAAAAACTCTGTTATTCTGAAGACTGATGTGATAGCTATATGAGACAGACAGCTTGAGTTTCTGATGGGGTTTTAAGAGTTTTAGACATGGTCTTTTCTTCTCCTCAGGCCTTGTTGTGTCATGTGGTTCATCTTTCCCACATAAAATGATTCTCAGTAAGGGGAAAGCAGTGAGTAACTCCACAAACCTGAGCACTTCAAATGAATTTCTAATGTTGCATTGCATTCAATGACATGCAGCAAAATGCAGCAGCCTTTCCTTTAGGAATGACATGGCTTCTGCTGACATTTTCCAGCTGAAGACTCACTTCATATATAATACATACTCTTTGTTTTCAGCTTTTCTGAACCCTGTGAAAAGCAGAATCAGAGGTGAACAGGTGAAGTTCGAGGGAATGCAAAAGCCTTGAGGGAGCCTCAGCATATGAAAATGAGCATCAGCTCCCTCCAGGAGGTCGGGGAGTGAGGGCCAGAGCACTGAAGAAGAAACCTGTTCAGCGGTACATCGAGGAGAAACGCCACTCATGAGAGAGAAGGTGTCGGCCCCAGCGGGGAGACCGGCTGTGGGGTACCATCCCCTCAGGTTCGCCTCAGGCAGGGACGGCGGGGCAGAGTCCCGGGAAATCCGCGCCGCGCCGGCTGCCGAGGGGGACGCGCTTTCAGCCGGCAGAGGCACGTCCTCACCCGCCATCCTGCCGATCCCCGCTCCCGCCGGCCCCGCCGCCGCCCCGCTCCGGCCCCTCCGCGCCCGCCGCCGGCCGAGAGGAAGGCGCAGGGGCAGCGTGTGCGAGGGGAGGGCGGAGAGGAGCCGGCCCGGAGATCTCCTCCTGAGAGCCGCCGGCCCCTCTGGGGACGCCGCCGAGCATCCCTGCTCTTCCCAGGTTCTCCCCCCGGCACGGCCCGCGGGGCGGCGGCCGAGGCAGCAGCTGGCGCGGTGAGCGCGGCCGGGAGGCGGAGGGGGGCGGCGGCGGGACCCTGCCTGGCTCACAGGCACCGATGCTCCGGCCCCCGCCCCGGTGAGGCGGGATGAGCTCCGCCTCGCAGGGAGAGAGCGCCGCGGGCGCCGGAGCGTGTGCCGCTGCCGGGAGCCGCCTCGCCCGGTCCCGTCCCTTCTCGAGTCGCCGCCCGGGGCTGCGGGTCCTCGCTCCGCCAGCGGCCCCGGGCCGGCCCTGCCCTGCCCTACCCGCGCCGGGCTCCCAACTTTCCTCGGCGTGGCACGAAATGTGCCGGGGCGCCGCCGAGCCGCTTTGACGTCTTGATCCTCTCCGAGAACTTAACAGGATCGCAAAGCCCTTCGAGCGGCTTTTCCCGGTGAGCCGGGTTTAGGCGCTCGGGCTCTGGCCGTAATCCGCCCGCGCCGCGCGGAGGGGCGGCCCGGCGGGCCCTGCCCTGCCCCGCCGCCCCCGCCGGGCCGCGCCGGGCCGGGCTGCGCTGCCGGGGCTGCCGGGGCTGCCGGGGCTGCCGGGGCTGCCGGGGCTGCCGGGGCTGCCGGGGCTGCCCGGCTCCGCGGCCGGGAAAGGTTCCGCGCTGGAACCGCGCCGGGAAGGGCAGCGCTGACCGCCAGCGTCGCTCGAGGATCGCGGCCCCGGGGCATCCGCATCCCACAGGCAGGCGGACGGTCGGACGGAGCTCCAGAGTTCGGGTGCTGCGGAGGAAAGCGTGGGCAGGTGAGTCTGGAAGAGGAGGCAGTAAGCCTCCCTTTCTGTCATGCCCGTGAGAGCGGGATCGTGTCCTGCATCGGACCTCAGTTCCAAACCTTAACTCAGAAGCTTGAAATGAAAACGTAACTTACAATATTTATTTATTTATTTATTTATTTATTTATTTATTTATTTATTTAGTTTTAAATGAAAATGTTCATTTGGTTAATTGACACAATCAAATTGGATTCAGGACACGAATCCATACAAAAGTGAGGCCGAGGGGCACTTACACCATTCCTGTTGACTGATACTTAATTTTGCCAGTTTGATCGATGTGTCTCTTAACTTCTCTGCTCTCTGGTTGCTGTGGTGTAAGCAGGAGGTTGTTTGTATATGTTGTTTCCTATATAAAGGAAATGCTAGCAAATAATGCAAGTAGTGAAAGGGAATAATTTTCCAGTGATTCTCAGTGCTCCCAATAAATTGACCTTGGTTCTAGCCATATGACATGCAAAACTCCTGTAGTGTAATCCAGGCCATAGTGTGCCTAAGAATATGCAAGATACAATAATAACTATAATCAGAGTCTTTCTCTAATGAGAGGTCCACTCACTTGCTGAGAGAAAAAAGTCAAAAGAAGACAAGAAAAAATGACCTGAACGTTACAGTTCTCTGAAGAAACGATGTTAATGTAAATGTTGGTACCTGTTGAGTGTGGACACTTTTAACTGTATTTTGTTTTCCAGATTTAGCATTCAAAGCAAGTATTAGAGGAACGTTGTATTTAAAATCTGTAATTTTCGTTGTTACAAATAAGTAAAGTGTAGTTTCAGATGCTACAGGTTTTGAAATAGCATAACTTTGCCTTCAGTTACCAGGTTTTTTTTCCCCTCTGGTATTGTTTATGTAATTTTCTTTGAGTTATGTATGCTAAAACCATCTGATTAGAAAAATACAGGTGCAGATGATAATGGGACTGTAAGGATGTCTAATTAGCAAGGGTAGTCATAGTAAACATGCAGTGAACAACTTGAGGGAAGAGCACATCAGTGTTAAAAAAGTATACAGCATCCTTCCATATTAGCATCTCTCAGCTTTGCCTTCTGTGTATCCCAGCCGTTGTCATCTAATTTGCACCCAAGCTCAGTCATTTTGGTCCAGCATGTTGTCCTGCAGCCTTCTCTGATGTTGCCATCTCTTTTCATTAGCATCTCTTAAATCCTCTTCTGTCGAATGTCTTGTTACTGCTTGTGAAACGTGACAGAATTTACCTCTCAAGCTTTCCTTCCCTAGCCAAGTGGAATAGCTCCAATGGTTTACGTAATGTGGGCAGGGAGTGAATTTGAAGGGGTAACATTCACATGTACGCACGTGCATGCATGGAAACTTACATATATATTTTATAGACATGCATCCAGAGGTATAAACTTGCTGTGTTTTAGCTGTATTCATGCCCCTGTTATGTTCCCTTTTAAGAGTTATCTTGGTAAATGAATGCACTGACAGAGACATTGTCAGAGCTGGTGATTTTCAGACACTGGCTACAGAAGCCTTGCACAGAGCTTATTTGCTGTATAGAAACATGGGTGCTGAGTACCTGCACCTTGTTAGCCTGTACCAGCAACAGAAACAACATGATGTAGCTTGGTTGTCTAGTCAGCTGTAATCTGTAATTTACTGCATTTTAATTTACAACATTATGTTCAATATTCATGGCTAGTTTCTCTTAAATAGTTTCCAGTCTAAAAAAAATTAATAAATTCACAGAAAATGGTCTGCAAAAAAGTTTAGCAGATCTTAGAAAATTGAACTGCACTACTAATGATTCATAAATACAGAAGGGAAACTCAGTTCAAGTAACCATTTATTCTAAAGGTTATTTTGGTACTACAAGGTGCCAGGGACTCAGCCATCAAACTGAGCGAGGCTAATCATGTGCATTTCATTCTAAAACTCTAAATTTTACATACAAGCATATGCAGTGTTGTGTGGAGTATATGCACATCCTAGAGTACCTGTAAAAGGTATTTGACAGATCTTTGGTACTGAGGCTACTAGGCTATGCATGTAAACTATGTTCATTTTCAGAAGATGTCAGTGCCCACAGACTGTGGTAAATGCAATATGTTGTAGCAGAGAGTAATAAAATTTGAAAAGTGTGCTTTTAAAAGAGGTCCTAGGATTTAAGAATTGTTGATTCAAACTGTTATGCATAATGATTCATGAGGGTAAGGTGGTGCAGCTTGCTGATTATTTTTTCAGCCCCTTGGGTTTGATCTAGTAGCCTTTATACAAAGTTGATGTCCATGACAACATGCCAGAGTCTTATCTGCAGGTTAATTTACAAACCTCCAAGTGGTTGTGCCTTGTTTTCACATCGTGTAGTTACTTAAAGATCCAGTGTCTAGTCTTTGATGTCCATTTGTTGCCTGTTCTGGTTGTATCATTGGAGCTGCAGGCTGTCACACGTAACATACACAAGATACAGAATATACAGCTGAGCTACAACTATTACCAAGTGATATAACAAGGATCATGTAGGTGGAGGTCAAATCCCAAAATAAATCCCAAAGTCTTAGCAGGGTTGAACCTGAGCGGCTGTGTGAGGATTTAGAACGTGTCTTAACTGAAATGATGTAAGTGATCCTATGCAGCTTATTACTGCTTCCACAGCAATAAATGAAACGTTGAAAGCCTCAAGAACTACAGTATTTTACCAACTAGACAAACATATAAGATCCATTACAAAACTGTAGGTAAGGTCATCCTTTACTTTGTGATGGTGAAACATATTTCACCTTGAAAAGCTGTTTTTTTAATTCTGTCATATTTTCCCTCCGTCTAAATAAATAAGCTTTGAGAATATTAAGTGGCGATATAAATAGCTTGATCTGCCATCACTGCTTGATAAACAACTACATTTACTTTGTATCAGGTGTATTAATTCTTGGTTGGTTAATGATTTTGAATTAAGTTAGGGTGAATTAACATATTCTGCCCCAAAGGGGAACTAGTAGAGTAGCCCAAATGTGAACTCTCAATGCTCTTGAGAAGGACACTATAGTAATTCAAAGTTCTTTCACAGATGTTTGACAAGCTGTACAATTCATTTTGGTGGCTTAGCTGATGGCCATCAACTTCCTAAATTTTATATAATTTATAATATTAAAGTGTGTGCCTGGGTTTTTGTCCTACTGAGTATGTGCAAAATTGTCTGAAACATAGGACAAAAAGCTGCTCAGAGGCCTTGACAGTGTCCAAATAGCCTTGGGTGCTGAAAACAGACATTCCTGCTGCTGCTCCAGTATATGTCCTCAGAGCACTGAAAACACGTGAGAGAGTTATGTGTGAATATATCCCATAATCTATTGGTAGCAGGCTCTGGAGAAAGGAGTAAAAATATTTTGGCTTGCTTAACTTGAAGCAGACTCAAAAAGCTTCTCATTTTTGAGGTGCAGCTGCTCAGCACAATACAATTTGCTGCACATGAACGAACAGATTTGAGAAAGAGGGGAGTTAATGTCTGTCAGTTGGGTGCCACCTCTTTTTGGCCTGGAGTTAGATGCTCAGTTATTTTCAGTCTCCCGTTTTAGCTTCAGTCTTTTCATATTGGCTAGCACATGTAGCTCCCCTCTTAGAGCCTTGTTCCAGGGTACCTGAATTTCTGTATGGCTGCTTTAGGATATCCACTGGATGGCACAGCTCCTTAAATTTAGATACTGCAGCCTTCATACCTCTTGTTCTAAGTCTATACAGATATGGTTCTAAAGAGATAAGTAGAACCTGATTTTCAAAACTAGTAAAGGCTTATGTGAATCTGAAGTTTTCATATGTTATTTGAACTCATATTTGTTGTCAAACAACTTGCTATCTTGATAAAACAGGTCTTTTATACCAGACAGTGCATATAAAATAATTTGACACAAAACATCAGTTTCTATTGAATCAAGAGGACAAAAGAGTACATGAACTATTTGCATTTGGAGTAGGCAGTGCTATCAGTAATGTATAATTTGTTGCATTTTTAGTAGAGTAATACATCTTTGTCATTTAGCTCTAGTTTCAGTCTCAGTGATTTAAGTACTGAAAAGCAATATTCTTGAGTGTGGAATTATTTATTATTCATCTTTTTCAGGTTAGTACAATTGGTAGCAAGGACAGAAAGACTAAGTGAGAAAGCATGTTAAAATTCTGCTTAAGGCATTGGTAAAGATGTCAATCTTTCAAGAGCTAGGAGGGTTTCAGCTAAGTTTTATTTTGGTGGATGACTAGATTGAGGGTCAGAGAGCTATCCTTCTGTTTGTCGGTCTGTTTCTCTTGTTCAGTCGCTTGTAGGCTAAATACCTGTTCTGAGGAACCTAATGTGGATTTATCAGGCTTGTCAGCCTTTAGGTAATCAAGTTTTACTCTCAATGTAATTACTACCTTTAAATATTCAGAGTAGAGAGTGTAGTTCTGAGATAATAGAGATTTTATAGAAGGCAAATACCAATGTGTGGTGGGTGCAGGCCCCCAGGGGCTGGCAGGGTGCTGTGGGGCCCTCTCTGAGGAGCAGCCAGGGCTGCCTGTGCTGGACACAGATGTCTCCAGCTGATCCCCTGCAGCCAAGATGGTGGCACTCTGGGGAAAAGCACTTAAGAATGAGTATAATGCTATGAAAACAGTGTGTTGGGAATGAGGGGAGGAAGAAAGGGTGAAAAACAGTTCTGCAGACACCAAGGTCAGAGAGGAAGGAGCAGAGGTGATGTTCTAGGCACTGGAGCAGAGATTCCCCTGCAGCCCATGGAGGGGACCATACTGGAGCAGACATCCACTGTGGAGGACCGTACAGTGGAGCCAGTAGCTATTTCCTGAAGGAAACTGCAGCCAGTGAAGAGGAGCCCATGTGCGAACAGGTTCTCCTGCCAGGAACTGTGACCCATGGAGGACCCACACTGGGGCAGTTTGTGAAGGACTGCAGCCTGCAGCAGGGACCCACACTGGAGCAGGGGCAGTGTGAGGAGGAAGAAGTGGCAGTGAGGAAGCATTATGGACTGACTGCAACCCCTCATTCCCCACCCACTGTGCTGCTGGGTAGGGTGGAGGAGGTTGAGGAGTTGGGAATGTAGGGTTGAAGCTGAATTTGGGGAAAAAATGAAGGATAGAGTTGTTTTTGTTTCTCACCATCCAACTCTATTTTAATTTGCAATAAGTTAATTGAATTTTCCCCAATTTGAGCCTGTTTTGCCTGCGATGATAATTGCTAAGTGATATTCCCGTCCTTCTCCTCTACCCATGAGCTTTTGCATCTTACTTTTTCCTGCTGGACTGCTGAGGAGGGGCAGTGAGAGAGCAGCTGGGTTGGCATCTGGCAGCCAGCCAAGGCCAACCCACTACACTACTGTAACAACTATGTTTTTAAATACAAAGCTGAGCTCTACTCACTTCTTAAAACTCCCTGATAAGAACCAGTATTTAGTAGCAATTTTGGAACTGCAGATCCCAGAGAATTGGAGCTGTCTCTCTGTGGCCCTGCAAAAGGTGTTTGCGGAGCCTCTCGGCTCTTCAGGACTTTCCTTCTGGTTCCTCCTGATAGCTCATGATAAGCTGCTCCCTAGTCAGTCACTTGCCAGATTTTGGATCCAATGTTGAAATGCTGATCTCCTCCCTAGACCATTGAACACATTTATCATTAGGATTCTTGGAGGCCTAGAAAGAGCAAATATTTCTCCTTTATCAGATAGCCAGTAATTTTTCAGAATTTTATGGGGTTCATGCAGTGCCAAACCATGTTACTTCAGGAGGTCTCACCACCCGCTCTGTACTCAAATTGCTGCATTATTTATTTTTATCAGTCCTGTGTTCAGTTTCCCTCCACCACAGCTGGGCACACAAAACACACCTTCATCCACTGTCCCTACCTCCTTCCAAAAATGCATGATTGTATTTTATTGCTTAATAATAGAGTTGTATTTCCGTGAAATGTTCCCCCCCTCCTTTCCTCCAGTGTAGTGTAGAATAAAAGTTCAGAACACATTGTATATTGCGTGTGAACTTTACAGCTGAAATTATTGTAACGGATCTGAAATGAGCTCCAATTTTACCTACATAATTTTATTTTATTCTTCATCTTTCTAGGGTGAGCAAGACCATTTTTATTTCTCTCCCTTCTCTATGTCCTTAATCATTCTTGCCATGCTTTTGTGCTACTTTATCTTTCTGTTCAAGAGAAGGACTAATAGTGTTCTAAATAAGTCTGCACTGTTTTGTGGAACAGTTTTAGTGTTCTTTGTGTCATTAACATTTTCCATGTATATATTGTCAGTTATTGCATCAGCAAGCCTGCAGTGAGCTGTACATGTATCATAAGTTCATAGGATGGTCTGAGTTGAAAGGGACCTTAAGGACCATGTAGTTCCAACTCCTCTGCCATGGGCAGGGACACCTTCCACTAGACCAAATTGGTCCCAGCTCCATCTAACCTGGCCTTGAACACTTCCAGGGATGTGGCATCCACAGCTGCTCTGGGCAACCTGTTCCAGTGTTTCACCACCATTATAGTGAAGAATTTCTTTCTAATACTTAATCTAAAACTACTCTCAGGTTCCCTTTCTGAGAGCATATGGCCCATTTGGAAGCACGTAAGGCGGTAGCTTACATGCTGTTCACCTGTGTTCATTGGTTTCCATTTGCCTATGTTGCACATCACTTGTCATCAAATTGAGAAATTGATATAGTTGTTGGGGGTCACCCTGAAGTTCCTTGCACTCCTTTTGTTACTCCTGCCTATAGTATTTTTTGCCATACTGAGATCTTCTTGTATCACCACTCCTTCTTTTCGTCAGCATCATTAATGACAGATTTTCCTGTGGAGCTCTGAGGAATACTGTTCTTAAACTTCTGCAGTGGTGAGGGGGGCTGTTTAATCCTGTTCTTGCTTTCTGTCTTCTCGTTTTTAATCCAAAATAGTATTTGGCTTCATATCCTATGACTTGTTTTGTTTCTTTAGTGGCATAGTTTTTGGAAGTCTAAATAAGGTTTACGAGTGTTTTCTGTATTCAGCGCTTCCACTGGCATACTCAAGCCTTTCGAGGAGATTTGGAATATCTAATTCCAGTATCTATTAATAGTGTTTAAGTCCAGACTAGTAATATCTAATTTCAGGAGATTAGTAACATCTAGAGAAGCCATTTCAGTTTTAAGTTTAAAGAAATACTATACTTAATGTTTTTTTAACCAAACTTTCGGGAGCTGATGCACAAGTGTCTGGAAATCCATATTCACACCTACAGCATTTGAAATACAGAAAGGCATTGTTCACTAATCTCCAGATTCAGGGGCAATGCATCTTCTCAGTGAGAGAATACATGTTGTTGGTAACAAATTATCGACATCATCCCAAGACTTCAGAAGGGTTTTATTAAATCATGATTTTATTGTTTCAGCAGTTTTAGTGTTTTAGCAGAGTTATTTATTTGTTGGATATTATAAACCAGGTGACCCTTGCTTAAGAACTGCCAGAGGTAGACATCAATCTGATTGTGAATCATCAGAACTGATGAGTGTTACTGTTGTGTTAGGTCATCAAGATCTTAACTCAGTACTAACTTTGTGCTGAAAATACATCTTTAGAAAAAAAGGTTAATGCTTTGTTACTTATGAATCATTCTTCTTTTCCCACCACCAAGCTTTTAAAACCTTGAGTTATGTTTTTAGCATAAATTATCTGCACTTTAGAAATTAATTCTTCGGAGTGAACATTCCAATCTGAGGCTGGGTTGGGAGAACTCAATTTTTTATATCGATGTGTAATAAAAATGCCCATTTTTCTCCAGTAGAACTTCAGTTAACCAGCATAAACAGGGCTCAGCTTAAGGTGAAACACAGACATTTACTGACTTACACTGAGGCAAAATTAGTAATGGGAAATACTAATCAAAATTTCAGGTGTTAAATGATACGCAAGTGCTATTTCTAGACTAATTTTATTATTTCTGGATTAAAAAATAACCTATTTTATATTTTGAAATATATTAAATAATTTTAAAAGTTGTATGTGATTTTCTTTAGTTGTCTGGAAGTTGAGTGCAGGGTAAGTTGGCTGTCTATTTTTTAAGAAAGTGGATACATAACATAGGTCTAATCATGGATTATGAGCTTTGCTTCAGGAATAATTTGGGACAGAAAGTTAGTTTCTGAAAGATCTGTGTTTCATTTCCTCTTAAGGTGAATATTGTGTAGTCAGTGAGACAGAGGATTTCAGGTGAAAAAGAGACAGTAGGTAGTCTGAGAGAGTTAACTGATCCTAAGAGAATTTCATTCTAGTCATATCTCAAACAAAAAAGTTTCCTGAAGGGAGTTTCAAAACTTAAATTTTTCTGTTTTAAAAATTCAAAGCTTTCACTGAAAGTCTCTCAGTTCCTTATTTGTAAGACACTTGTCTTGAGCCTTAAAACTTGTTTTGTGAGGATAGATGTGATTTGAATTTGGAAAGGCATTGAAGGTCAAATCTGGAAAGGGATTCAGATCAATATCCTAAAACTTGTAGGAGGTGAGCAGCTAAATATCTTAACAGAGATTGTCTTGAAGCAGTATAATAAAAAATCTGAGTATATGTTTAGTGCAGAGTTTTAATAATATAGAATTACTGCATGGTGTATAATAAGCTGAGGGGTAGGTTTCATTAGTTATCTGCTTGGTTAATATGTATTTTTGGAATAAACAGTTTAGTCACAAAATAGATAAAATTAGCACGAGGGAATCAATGTAAAATGGAATGGGTTGTCCTAACACATGTATTATCTAGCTGTTTTTGGTTGACTTTCTAACTGTAATCTTTTTTTAATGAGATTTTATATGCAGTTTCAATGGATAATAATTATGACAGTATAGGTATTCATAAAGCCCAGAGACTAAAAAGAATACGGTGTCATGTAACCCTTTTTTTAGGTCATGATGAATCTTCTTTGTTACACTTTTACTAGCACTTTTTTTTTTCTATCTACTACAAGTAAATCAAGAAACATGTCATATGTATGTGTAAATATCACCGGCTGTTATTCAAATGGTTGAAATTGCTTTTTACTGTTCTTCTGTTTTAATAAAGCACTCTTTTTAGTACTGAGCACATTTCTTTTGCAGTCTTCATATTTTTTTTCCCATTTCAGCTGTCATTTAGATGTTGATATGTAAAGCAAAATGGCAAAAATCAACACCCAGCACTCCTACCCTGGTATGCACAGACTGTCTGTCAGAACTACTGATGAAGATATTGAAAGGATTGAAAATGGCTATATCAGGTAATACATTCCTTTCATCAGAGTCAAGAGGACAGATTGCTGCATAATTTGTGGAACTCCTCTAGCACCAGGAATAGGAGATAGAGTTATGGGAACGTTGTGTCATCCTGTTGACCCTGTGCACTGAACTGACTTAGCAACGTATATCCAAAGTACTGAAGAGACAGATGCAGGGAGATTGCCATGGCTTGCAGTTTTGGAACCAGAAGCTGTATTACCTTAGGAATAAAGCCCATTTTCACCTCACTTGAAGTTATACTAACTCATTGAGGAGAAACATCTTTCTGAAGTCACCACACAGATAGCAGGGTGTGTGCTCCCGACAGAGTATTTGGAATTTGGTGAAAAAATAAGATCCTTTCAGCACCAGTGAAAAGCCTTGGGAAGTTTTTTTAAATGTAGCCTCTGCAAATTGCCTAGTTCATATGATAGGGAACATATGTGATGTATAAAGAATATCATCATTTTTGTATTGGATTTTCAGAGTCCATCATTGTACAGAGGAAATGTAATAGTTCCTTTACATTTGCCTTCCTGTTTTAATAGTTTTAAAGCGGCTGTTTAAGCTGTGCCAGTGAGCTTGCACTTACATTTTGCACAGTACCAGTCATTTCTCTAAACTGGGCAAACTCTGCTGGGCGTGCAGGAAGGTGTCTGACGATCCACAGCATTTGTACAGGCTGGAAAAAATGTTCTGCTTTTGTCTTGTTCCAGTCAACCACCTCATCTATGTGGACCTTGTCAGAGTGTTTCTTGCTGTTCAAACGTATACCCAGACTGGAGCACTCAAACTCCTGCTGGGCTGATAGGACTGCCTGCTTTATGAGGATTTTTGAATTGCATGCCCCTAGTGTCTAGTATGGATGTGATTCCTGCCCTGTTTGAATTGGTTCTTTTTTCCTTTTTGCTTTGCTTACATGATACCTTTTGTCATGTGAGTGTACCTATACTAGGGAAAATGGAGCTGCTTCTATTCTGCACAGTATGTCTTGCTTGACTTATTTAGATTTGGAAGAGCCATGTCCCTTTGTCTCTGTTTACAGTGATATCTCAGAAACAGGGAAAACACTGAAATAAGCATCTTCCTTTCCTTTTTTTTATGTCCTTGTTGCAGAGATATCAGTGATTGGCAGCTCACAAATGGAATTACTGATGGGGATGTGAGAGTGGGGTCATAAAGGTTTAACTGTAGGATTGAATCTCTTTGGTCATCTGCAATTTCAGAGGCAATGTCTTGCTTTTGACAGATAAAGGGACTGAAATATGTTTCTTCTTTGCCATTGTCTTCCTTCAGCTCCTGTTGGCTATAGTTCAGCAAAGCAATTAAACACATTACTTAGTTCTCACTAAAGTTAGTGGGTGTTAAATTTATGCCTAATGCTAAGGATGTGCTTAAGCCCTTTTCTGCTATGAAATGAGGCATTATCAAGAAAAAGAATTCACTGCAATAGTTAACAGAGAGCTGCTCCTGATCTTTAAGCTGTCATTCTCATATATGCAGGAGTAAGTGATTCTTGTGCCCATATTTTTAGTTCTGTAGCATGTTATGAAGTTGGTTCATTTTGTTAAAATAAAAAATTGACAAAACAAAAAATAACAAATGAATCTCCATTTTAAAAATCCGACCTCTGCAGAGAAACAGCTCAAATAGGAGAGGCAGCACAATAGTCTATAGACACAGATTGCCTGTCTAAAAGTTGGGGTTCAGCTGGGCCCTGTAGACATCTGGATTTTGGTGCCTTTGTGTGAGAAGGTGTCTATGTTCCTGCTGTCATGAGTGGAGATGTAGTCAGTACTCACAGTCAGCAGCACCTGGGAAACTGTTCAGCTTACCCTGGAGCTGAATAACTCTTCAGGCTCATTTGACTCTGTTGATGATGAGAGAGGTATTTAGTTGACTAAAATAGGCATCTAATGCTATTTGAGATACCACAGGGTATTTGAAGCATTTAGGTGGTGCTAGTGGATGTGAGGAGAGACCTGTGTGCTCTGGAGAGGTCTGATAAAGTATTTTGAAGTATTCCAAATGGTACTAGACTCCTATATTGAGGCAGCTGAATCAAGCCGAAGATAGCCACTGACTATAATGAGAACTTAGATACTTATTAGGCACTGCCCAGCAGCAGTATTAGAACTTATTGCTAAGATCACACAAAATGTATATTTGTCTGTAAACAGGAATGGAAGTACTTAAAAATAGCCATGGTAGTGCAGTCTAAAAGACAGACTAGTCCAGCATCCTTTTGCCAACAGGTCTGTAGGCCAGTGCTCTAGGAAATAGTAAAAAAGGTGGGCAAACTCTACTACATCTAGCTCAAGAGACTTCTTGAGATGAATGCAGGCTCTGTGTATCTGGTAATCCATAATGAATTTCTGTTCCATGAGTTCATTGATTTTCCCCTAGAAGCCATGTTAACTTTGGCAGCCACAGTACTCTCAGCACTGACAACATGAACTAGGCTATAAAAGTATTTCAGTTCTAGGCAGTGTCTACTGGTGTTTTGTAATTAGAAGAGAAGTAGAAAACAGTTAACAAGTTGAGAATCCTGGGACTTTCAGGATCTATTTTAGTATTCTTTGTGTAGAAATAATAAAATTTTAATTCTATGTTTGTCAGTTTCTCAACTGTGAGTGCACCCCACAAAACTGAGCTGCTAATTATCTTTTTGTGGGCATTGAAAGTGCTGTTGCCAGTTCTTTTGAAGATACTGCAACTATCATTATAGTCAATATTTTCCTGGCAATACAGATGAACAGACTCATGTGAGAGTTCATGTCTGCATTACAAAGGGGGGAAAAAAAGATCCTTAGTGGTCATGATAAAGTCTTGTAAAAGTGAATACAAAAGACTGGAAAACATAGAGAAAATCTTAGGAGTACTAAAAAAAAATTCAGAGTGAACCCTCATAAAGTCCAGGTTCCAGTGAAGTAAATTTCAAAACTCCATTACTGAAAGATGAGGCTAAATTTTCATCTCTTTTTCTCAAATGCTATTTTTCAAGTGCTTATGAATAGTCTCTAGCTTCTGAGCTTGCTGGTACGTATGACAGAGCCTCCCCTGACTTTAATTCACGTTGGATGGCTCCAGAAAAGTCGGAACATAGGGTTATCAAACATATGCTGTGTTACTAAGAAGACAATTTGCTGCCCTGTTTCCTGATGTAGTAGGTGGAAAGAACTGGTTAGGGGTAAGTCTGGTGAATGCTGTATGGAATTCTTAAAAAAAAAAATTGCCTTTGCAGAACCCATTCACTGTGTGAGGATGCGTCTTCAGAACTGCAGGGAGTCATTTCTGTGGAGGGAAGACATGTATCTGAATCCCAGACGAGCTCATTCACAGGCAGGGGAGCAATGGCAAGGTAACATGCTAACTAGTAGAACTTCCAGCATTAAATTTAATTTGTTGAAAGAGACTACTCACAATTTGGAGTCAAAGAAAGAAGAGCCATCACTTTCCAAAGAAAATGGATGAAGAAAGTCTATTAAGAAGTAACAGAGGTTGCCTTTGGCCTTGATTCTCAACTCTTCACTTATTGCTAGTAAAAATCTTAGAATCTGAGAGATGCTGAATAAGCCCACACGAAGTTGTCAAATATAAAAAAATAAATTATTTTTACATAATCAGATCTGAAAATATGTTGAATGCTGTGGAAATGCATGAAGTGAGGCCAAACTGTGAAGTAAATGGGTAAGTGTTTGATTCTGGCTGATAGCAGATGCAATGTTACTGTACTATCAAATAAAACATAACGATGGTTCCCTTTTGGTAGATGGCTCTGGCAAGGGAGGAGACGGGATCTTGTATTGAGAGTGCAAGAGTTTCTCTCAGTTTTTAGAATCCAGTTATGTTTATAATGGATTTGGAACCTTAGTCAGCAAAATTGAAGTCAACCATTGACTTAAACTGTTCACATTACCAGGACTTAAACATAAACCTAAAGTGGAGCTTCAAAAACTTATTGTGTCTGCTTTAAATATTTCTGTCTGAGACTGCAGAGCTCTGCCTTTGGATACCATTATTACACACAATACAGACCATGCTCAGTTTAAGCACAGTGTATTCCAAAGAGCAAAGAAAAAAATTTTTACAAAGCTAAGGTCATTTAAAGAGTGTTGTTTACACTTAAACTTTTTGTATGGGGAAAATAAACTTCTCTGGTTGTCAGATAGCGACGCCACCACGTGTAGATTAAAAAGTGTGCAAAAAGTTGAGTTTAGATGAAAAATGTTTATAGGTGTGCATTTTGTGTAAACATAAAGCACATGAGAATTTAAACTCATACTGGGAACTTCCTTTTTAGTCTTTATATTGTTTACCCTTTTTCAGAATAGTTTAAATTACGTGTGTCTGGCTACCGTTAGGTATGCTCTGAATATACAAGGTAGTTTCTGATGAAAACATAAATGCTAAGCAATTTAAATGTTATGGTATCATAACATGACTCCTGACTGCAAATTCTCAAGGACCTAAAACAAGTGCATCTGATGGACTTCATTGAGTATCTCACATTGAGATGGAAAGGCCCTCATTGACAAGAATATTGTATTGCTCCTGCAATGCTGATACTGTGGAATAGGAACTAATGTGTGAGATATTTTTGTGATCCACTGGAAAAGATAATGTATGAAATTGAGGGAAGTGACTGGGTTTACAGTTGATCCATCAAGTTTAATTTCATGGCAGGTGGAGAAGTGGAGAAAAATCCTCCTGGGCTGCTGTTTGTGAGAATGTTTTAAGGCATCTTATGTTCTTGTCTGGTTCAGTCAATTTTGTGTGTCTGTTCCATGCAGGCTGTCACGATTTGTCTTATCTGTAAGGTCATGGGCCACAAGACATTTGCATCATGAAGACCAAAGGCCTGATTCTTTCCTGGAACGTATCAGAGGGCCGGAGCTCGTAGAGGTGTCCAGTAGGCAAAGTAACATCCGCTCCTTTCTGGGTAGCCGTGAGCGGCCTGGGGCAGTAAACAGGTAAGATGTGTTTATACTTTAAATGCAGATGACTGAGGTTATGGTATTTTCTTGGTAATTAGGATCTAAGTTTTATTTTAAGAAGAGGGTAAGGAGCTTAGCATGGGAAATGCTGCCTGGGAATCTTCATATAACTGAAGTATTACAGCTTTCAGCAGACTTTCTCTTTCCCCCTCAAATGCACTGTGGCAGAGATCTTGAAGTAAAGGATTCTGGTCATACTGCTTCAGGCAGAATGATTTCTCAGAACTGGAATTTTTTCATAGGCAAGCTGTGCAACTTGATGTTGCTAAACTCATCTCTACTGAGGATGAATGTGATTTTTATTTCAAGAATCCAGAATATTGCTAGCTATGGCTTTTCAGGACATTAATATTAATGCACATTATCTGCAAGTATTAGGAAACTTCAAACAAGCAGTTGTGTTGTTATACCTACTCAGGAATTCATCTGCTAATGTTACAGAAGGCTTCTGATGCAGAAGTGACAAAATCTTTTGGCTGCTGACTTCACTTATTACTACATACTCAGTCTTTGGTGTGAAAGACAGGTTCAGTGTTATCTTAATTTTTTTTCCAATAGAGCAACAGAGGCTTGCAAGAGAAAACTTTATGTTTTTTGACTTGCTGGATTATTATTGCTTTATAGACATATGATACAGTGTTTTAAGTTTAACTCCAGGTAGAAGAGGCAAAAATGAAGTCCCAAAACAAAAGTTGACTTTCTGTTTATTATGCTTTGAAGCATAGACTCCCATTTTTTAATTTTGTTTTTTTCTGCATAGTTAAAGATTGGTAGGTAAGCAAGTAATAAGACAATTTGTTTCAAAATCTCAGCTAGTCATTCAGATTAAAGCAAAAATCTTTGAAAGGCTGTGCATGGTACAGGTTACCTTGATTTATTGTGGTCCAGCACAGCCTTATTATCTTCACTTGATCTACTCCTTGGAAATTCAGCTCAAAAGCACGTATTGAATTAGCCTGACTATTGTCTCATTTCTCAGATGTCTGGATGGGTAGCAATTGATCAGTAGCAACTTCAGATTTGAAGTAATTGGAGAGGACAGCATTGATCCTGGGCCAACAGACCTCTACATGAGGCTATTCAAAGTGAATTTGAGAGTATCCCTCCTTGCCTTCTCAGTTTTACATTGTTGCTGCTTGACAGTAACTCCCAGTTGTTATATCCTGAAGGCTTAATTCTGCAGCAGTGGTAGGTATGCTCATTGCTTAGCCACAAGACTTGACGCTGCATTCGTGAAGATGAGTTGAAAGGACTGAAGAAAGCTTAAAATAGCAGCCCCATGAGTAAAAGGCTAAAAATAGTGAGGTGCATATTGCCATGCACTGATACACCTAAGAACAAGCTTCAGGCATCAAATGTGGTCACAAATGGGTATGCGAAGCACATGGTAAAGAGAAACTGGTGCCTTGAAGCAGTTATGCAAAGAGGCTTATCACAGCAGTCAAAGTTGACCTTCCTAATCTTATCAGTGCATATGTGAGGTGCTAGTAAATTAGTCTGTCATGTCTGTGAACACGTGCATGAAATACCAACAGTCTTTACACTCTTTAATGTGTTTTATTTAACTTGCTTTCAGTCACTGGCCTTTGGCCAGATTTAATGTCAACTATAGCAACAACACCAATGAAGAGTAAGTACTGATAACTTCTAAACATCTTTCTATGCTACTGGCACCTTGTCTTTTTCCCTTTCCAGCCTAGTAACATTTGTAGTTACTGTAGTTACTCCTTAGCTCTCACTAAGCCTTTCCTAGGAATATAGTTTTATTATAGAGAAAGGTCTAGTTTTCTTAGTATGAAAAACATTCTTCCTGCTCCCTGTGAACTTCTTTTTGTCTGAAGTTACCATTTCCTCTCAAGGACTGAATTTGATCAAGAATTCGGTCGCTACCTCCTGTTGTTCAGCTGGCTGATTTTACTGCATCACCAATTGATTTATTAATTCTTCAGTTTTTAAATGAGATTCATGTATTAATTTTCTAATAGTGATTTTCCTCTTTTAACATACTGGTCCGTTTTTGCAAATCAAGTGCCCCAAAAATTTCAGATTGTCAAATGAGAAGTGGATACTGGTCAAGGTACCAAGAAAACACTTCTGTGTGCATCCTTTTAAAGTGTGTTTCAGTTCAGCAGATATTGTTGTTTTAGAGAGAGTGAAAGGCACCATATTAAGGCTGGTATTGTAACAGAAGCTCTAACAGAAGGTGTCCTTTTGTTTTGTCTGTTTTATATAATTGACAAGCTATTTCACAGTGTTACACCAAAGAGAAATTTATTGAACAGTGTGACGAGCTCCTGTAATTTAAAATCACCCAACACCAATGTTTGTTTCTTGCTCAGCTGTTGGAGGACATATCTGCTCTTTAGTATCCAGCAGCAGATCTGTTCTCACACATGATGATAGTAAATTTTTTTCATTGTTTTCCAAATGAAAGCAAAAAAAAATTAATCAAGACAGCTTCTGATTGTGTCAGAAATACTTTTAGAAAACTCTTGGGGTTTATTTTCTCGAAATAATTTTGTCATGGGCAAGTTCAAACTGTACATTTTAAATGATGCTGCAAAACCTTTGTGCACATATGTGGACAAGAAGTTTTCCTCCTCCTAGAGCAACTTTTTGGTTTTGTTTGCATAACTTTTATTAAAAAGGAAAATCTCTGTGCAGTGAACAGTGAGAGAAATGTGTAGATTTTTATTCAGACTGGTATAAAAGAAGTGCTATAAGCCTGCAGCTTAGCCTCCTAGATGGGGCCCAAAGGATTGATTAGGATGGAAATACTTCTGTCTTTCTCTGTTTCTGACAATGACTCATGTACCTTGGGCAAGACTTTCATCCTTCCAATTTTTCGTCATTTTTAAATAAATACAATACCTGTCTGTCTACCTGCCCGACAGTCTGAAATATACTTGATTTTCAAAGTACTTGACACATGAGAAATGCAAATATTTGACTAATTCAAAGACTGTGACAGCGTTTTTATGAGGCTGACGAAGATGTTTTCCAAGTCTAAAACTGTGGAAACACAGAATGGATGCTGCTCTGTTGGGGTCAGAAATGGCAGACACAAACAACTGTTTTATTAGTTACTGCGTTCCAGTTTCCTCAGTGGCACTGATAAAGAAAAATGAATGTCTTTTTTAAGCTTTAGGTTTTTTATTATGTTAAAGACCTAAGTGTGCCAGGTCTTGGGGAACTGTTGGTGATGCTTTCAAGTCTTTGATTATGACCAGTCTTTTCGTCCGAGTGACTTCCATGGGCAGACTGCAAATAGGTGGGAGTGTGGTAAGGTGGGAGGTATGACAATAGAAAGATGCACAGAGGCCACATAAATGGAAGAAACTCAATTTTGAAAGATACCTGTAGTGGACAGATGAGTTTGTAGAAGTTCTCAGGCCAGAGAAAAATAATTATTGGCATGAGATGCTGTGTAAAATAATGTTTTTTTCACTTTTTAAAAATAAACCATAAACATAGGAGGGAGCTGGAATGGTCAAAATATTCCCTCCAAAGTTCACCACCAACAAGACTTTTTGATTGATTCTCTATCTCAACCTACTTTTCCCTGCATAACAAGATCCACAAATGTATAGCCCTACCCTTTGCAAATTCTGTTTACTTATAACTTTTGGTAAGAATGACAGACATTTGAAATCTTGAGGAGCTACATTGATGTTGATAACAGCAACTGTGAATTGCCTTTAAGGTCAGACACCATTTATAGTAATCTGCAGTGAAATCCTGACATGTTTTTTAAACAGGAAGGAGTTTTGGGGCCAGATTTGAAAATGAAGCCATAAGGTCCAGGGCAGTCAGTGAGCAGAGAAATAGATACTTGAGCAGCAGTTCCCACTGCTGTGTAAGAAGCAGCCTTGGTAAATGAAAAGCTGTTTCTTTGATTTGAGATGCATTCTTAAATAGAAGATCAGTCAAGCTAACAGTTCTTTTTTCCTCCAGTTGTACTCCCTTGCAGTGTATAATTTTGAAAGTTTCAGTGGTGTTGGTCAGCTTGGTAGATATTTCCCTGGATGTGGCGAAGTGTAGGATCTCAGCATTTTTTTGCCAAACGAGCCTGGGCTTTCCAAATCACACTGTGTTGCTCCATCACTATGGAAATGTCTAAGGGTAAGAATTAGAACAGGTGCTCATTGCTAACAGGTGAAAGCTGCTACTATCTTAAAATTGGTGACTGTTGTCTTCTCCTTTGGAGTGCTTCTTTCTCCCTGTAACAAGCACATTCCTAGACATGACTGCCATTCACAGACTAGACCTTTCTGATCTGAGCGGTATGAGCAGGTATGTGTGAAAAGCACAAGTCCTGTTTTTCACCTGTTATTCCATACTCTGCCTTTGCTGTGGGATGTGGCTGTCATTGAACTAATGTATCCTTTCTTGACACCGGTGCAAAGGGAGACTCAGACCCAGTCTCGGCAGTTCAGAGAACATGAAGCTCCCATGGGAGCTAGAGTCCCTGGCTTTCATCCAAACCAGACATTATCTGTGGGGAGTTATGTTTAAATATGCATTATCCACATATACTGTAGTGTTAGGAACAGTTTTAGGCTTTTCTGTCTAATGGGGACACTTTCTTCTTCAAGGACTAGACAAATTTCAAATAAAAAGAAGGAGATCTCAGGCAATGCATTATATGATTCTTGACCAAGGCATGTAAAAAATTTAGCTTTAAGATTATGTATTGGCAGAATCTTAAGAGAGATGTTAACTTTCTGCAGTTTTGAAAAGGATTTGTGGACCTGTCTGCTGTAAGTTAACATAGATCTGACTTGCCCCATTCTTAGGTTTGTCTGAACAGAAGAGTCTTGAACTATCTTTATATCTGGCTTATCACATTCTAATGAGCTTGAACAGTATGAAAATCCATGTTCAGAGTTAAATTTTGAAGCCTGAGTCAGTGCTTGATACTTTGGAATGTTAGAATATATCGTGTTAAATGGTCCCTATTTTACTTTATTGAATGGAAAACGATTAATTAACTTGGAGACTGTCATGATTTCATCGAGTCTAGGCAAAATTCCCATTGATTTCAGGAAAGGTTGGAACTTCATGCTTAACGCTCAGCCTTTGAATACTGTGGCAATGGAAAATGGGCAGAGCAATTTGAGCATAGCTCCTCTGACCAACCACAGACACTTGCATCTGAGCCGGGCAACCCGTTCTTCTATTACAGTTGATGGAAAGCAAAGAAATCCTTTTGGAGCACAACTCATCTTGTGGACTCATGGACTATGCCACATGGAATATCTCATAGATAGAGTAGATCTCTATCTCTTACATGCAACTAAAATAGGATGGCTTAATCATGTTGACTATAAAGCATTTATAAAATGACTACTGTATAGTTAAGTGAGACACACTTCTTTTCTCTACATTTGCTGATTTTGTTCAGGTATTGTCTGGAATTCTTCAAGGCAATTGTTAAAACCAGAGGTAATTAATTAACTATAACTTTGCTGATTTCAAAGAACCATGAGAGGAAATTGAGCGTCATTTTGTTTAATTACCATTAAAGCTAAAAGACACTAAAGACAGTCACAGTGAGGTTTTAGCTATGCAAAGAATCTTGACAGTTTGTTAAGCCATTTCAAGTTTTGTCATAATTTGATAGTTTTCTTTTTAAATGTCTGGGTTCTAAAGAATGAAACAAATTGAGAGCGTTTACTTAAAATCATCCTGGTACACTGATGTCTGAAAAGGTCGAGAAAGTGTGGGTGACTAATGCAGAGAATCAGCCAGCTGGTTACCTGATGTGAGAGTGTGGTGCTGCCAGGGTGAGAGGTCTCAGCTGGATCCCTGTCCTACTCTGTCTGGAGAGTAGTCTAGTTTCCTCTACGTCAACATCCACCCTCTCCCTAAACTGCTTCAATATTGGTAATATTGCTAAGCTTTGCATTATGTTGTACAGCAAAAAGGAAGAAAAGAAAGAGGTTAAAGAGGAGAAAAAAGAGGAGAAAAAAGAGGAAAAGAAAGAGGAAAAGAAAGAGGAAAAGAAAGATGACAAAAAAGATGACAAAAAAGATGATAAAAAAAAGGAAGAGTAAGTATAAAGAACAAATATGTGCTTGTAACATAACCTCCCTGCACTACAAAACATGGTATGGCATTTCATCATAACACTTTCACTATTACTGTTCTGTGGACTGCAGAACCTTAGCCTGTCAAGTCTTTAATACATTTTCCACTTTGGAAAGGTTTCAACTGCTTGGCCAAGTTGTTATGTCTTGAAGATCTGTGTTTAGACCTGTGTCACGATCAGCTTCCTATGTCAGTAAAAGGGAATTGAGCTGCCTTTGGTCACTTTGATTTGAAGGTCACTTTTTTACTATAAGGACATTTTAGGACAGCAGCCTGCTTTGCAGAGCTGCACAGACTTTTCATTGTTCCAAAATGACTCAGAGTCCATAACGACTCAGAGCAGATGAACCGAAACTCTGGTTCATCTTACCAAGAATCTTACATGTAGAAAATTAAAGATTTGCTAGTAAGTTTAGTTATTTCACTGACTAGTATATTTAATTACTTAATATGGTGCAGTTGATGGCTAGTGATCACTGAAGTTTGCTTCTGTTTGTTAGGGGATGATGTATTTCTGCAACAAAATGAGATCATTTGAATGCTTTGCTCTTGCTTTGTCGCCCTAAAGCTGACACAAACATAGTACAATTTAGTATTAGCAGTTATTAAAAGCAACAATGGAAGCAGATGAAAAAAGAGAATGCATTTGGTTGGACTTTACAGTTAAGGAGTATGTTACAGTAATATACTGTAAATTTATATGTATGTGTGTATATAGTGGCATATGCTATGTAGTCATGGGGACATGTAGTTAGGAATCATTTCCAAAAGGAATCTGCTTGATCTCAAGACCTTTTTCAGTGGGGGGCTTATACATAAAGGCTATGGGTTTCAGCCTGGATGATGTGAATGTCCGGGTTTTTCTTCCCACTCTTACTTACTTTTTCCAAAGTCGGGTCAAACAAAGAAGTAGAGCTTGTCAGATGGGATGCAGCTAATGCTGCATGGTATCCGATCTGGGCTGCCTGCATGGATACTTTCTCTTCTCAGGCAGCTGTGAGTTCCTCACAAGATGAGCAGCCTCCAGAAGAGGGAGATCCAGCAGGTTGCTTGTTTACATTTCCAGTGTAAACCTGCATGTTTTCCTTTCCAGGCCAAAAAAAGAGATCTTTGTGATAGATCCTTCAAGCAATCTGTACTACAACTGGCTGACCATAATTGCTGCACCCGTGTTCTATAACTGGTGTATGCTAGTGTGCAGGTATGGATTTCAGTTAATAATAATTCTATGTTTCAGTCATTATGTTTCCCATGTAAATCACCCCCTTACCTCCCTGCAGTATCTTTTGGGTGGCTTACTTAGAAGATTTACCATTCATATACCCTTAGGGATATACGGTATGTCTACCACTGGGAATAGATGGCCAGTGTTTCTTTTTTTATCTTTTAGTCTAAAAACAGGTGGTTGTAACTTGCAGTAAGTGTCCTCGTGAGCACTGATGTGGCCTTTGTGTGCCACCTGCTGGCTGGCGGCTGAGGTGTGTTCTGGCCACTGCCAGGGATGAGGGCTTCTCATCTCACAGGAGGGAACAGAAGGGAGCGGTGGGGGCAGTGGTGGGGCGTCTTAAATTAATATAATGAATCTCTAGAGATGAGGACGGCTTGCAACTGAGAAACAAACCTTGTATTTGGGCATTGTCTTAATGGAGATGTGTAGCCCACGAAACCCTATGCATTTTTAATGGGATATGTTTAGGGATATGTTTAATCCTCCATAAGTGCACCTGCGTGGCACGTATGTGTTTGAGTTTTGTTCCTGGCCTGAACACCTTTGAATTCTGAAAGATCTTAGTATCTGTTCAGACATGGCTCTAGCCATGGAGATATGGTTCCTGTAATTTTTCAGTTCTAACAATGTGTGCTAACATGCTGCTAGGACACATACTGCAAATACTATGTGCAGTTGGTGTAATTTTTTTTTTTTTTTAATCTTTGTTTCTTTAGAGCCTGCTTTGATGAGCTACAAATGGACCATGTTAAATTATGGCTGTTCCTGGATTATTGCTCTGATATCATCTATTTTTTTGACATGTTTGTCAGATTCAGAACAGGTGAGTCTTTCTGGGATTTTGGGTGTTTTCAAATACTACATGTATATAAAGGCTGGAAACAGAAATTTCCCTGTGAGGTCTGACCAGTGTAATATCCTGTCTCTGGCAGACCCCAACAGTGGAGGCTTTGGAAAGATGAAGTGGCTGAGCAGTTTGGATTTTTTTTAAGGCTGAACATTCCAGCACTTGTTCTTCATTTGTCTCTAAATTCAGTTCTATCAGTGCTGAATAGGCATGCCAGAAGCTGACTGAATAGCCACTGTAAGAGGCTGTGTGGGGAAGGGACAATAGGACATTTTGGGCAAAAAATGAACTGTACCACACAAGTGCTGTTTTCTTAACCAAGTTGTGCAGCATCCTGGTCAGAAGCATCAGCTGAATTGCTCAGGCGCAAGAGCCTGGCACCAATGTCAGCCTTCAGTCTGTGGTCTTCTGCCTGGAACCAGCAGTGCCTCCCGCTGTATTTTCTGCAGCCTCTGTGAGGTCCTGGCCAGATCTGCCACTGCCTGGTGCTAGGTTAGGGTTAACCCAGGCCCCTTTGTTTAGGTCTTTCCTTCCTGGAGGAAGTGCGAACTTAAAGGATCTGTGAGGACTGTGCCATGTCATGCTAAGTGGTTCTCTTCAGCTTCCCATTCGTGGTTATGTAATCCTGACAGGCTGAGAAGATTTCCTATTTGAGCATGCCCAGCTGATACAGATTCTAACCTTATAGGGATATCTGGTTTTAGCTAAATGAGGTCATAATATAGGCCTAAGCAAGGACATACAGTGATCCATAACATTAAATTGCTGTAGTACTCCTTGATACACTTTGATGCTTGCACTTTGGTCCACTCAGGCAGTGCCTGGGCATGCTAGGAAGACAGCAGGGGGTGGGTGTTGTTCATGGTCTTGTTGTTGGAGCTGCCTGAAAGAACTTACATGTGAATACAAGCTGTCATGGTAGCTGGTCTCAGAGCCAGAAAGCGTTTCCTGTCTTGTTCTGTTGACTGGTACAGACAAAGCCTCAAAATGCCTTGAAAGGGTCCAAACCCACACTGATCATTAAAACGAGAGTCCTTTTAAATCTTTTATTTTAACATGTTATCTATTTATCTATTTTTATAGATAGATAGATTTTATGGCTCTGCCTTTGCCTGCTGCCTTTTTCTCTAAGTCTGCAGGGTCCATCTGCCCTGGGGACAGAGGTCCTAGAAGCCTTTGGGGAAGAGTCTGACTTCCTGCTGTCTGAGGGCAGGGCCTGGCTTTGAACTGGGATCTAGGTAGCCCCATGAGTACTCTAACCCACATCAGCTTCTCTGTGGGGCATTTCTGTCTAACTGCAGGGCCAATTTCACTGTGTTTCACCTATTTGGTGACTATGCACTGTGAAACAGAAAAGATTCATGTCTCAGCAGCTGGTTGTGTTTAGCATACTCTATGTTTTGATGTTTTCAAAAGGTTTTACTGTAAGACTTCAGTTCCATGAGGGGACAAAGAGAGCTGAGGGGGTTTATCTCCCTTCAGGAGGAAGGCATTTTCAAAGTTATTTTTCATAACTTTGAGTTAGAAATTCATCTGCCTGGCCAACTTTTCTGTTTAGTTGCATAACTGTTAGTAAGGGCATATCTGACCAGCTTTTTCAGCAGTTTTCTGGGATGTAACACATTAACGGCACAGGAAATACTTCCATTTGTAGGCACCATCAGTTTGCAGATATCCAAAGCCAGATACACACATGAGGCATCTCTACAGATCTACTATACATTCCAGAAATATAGGTGTGCTGTGTAGGGCACAAAGAAATGAAGCTTGGTCTTCCTCAGCAGACGCTTCCCTGAAAAAGCTGTAGGTTGCTTGTAGATTGCTAAGGGATTAGTAAAATGTGAAAATCCCTCACATACGGGGAATGTTTTGTTCTTTTCTCAGTGGACTTTTCCTCCTGAGTGGCCCAGTGGGCAGACAGTTGGATATCTCCACTCGCAATTGCAGCAAGTATTTTGCAGTGCATAGGCTGTTCCTTGTGGAAAATTTTCAATGCCTTGAGCTTTCAGAGTTACCAAAGAGCACTGTGGCTGTACTGTCTGCAGTAAAGGTCTCTAACTAAGTTTATATCTCCTTGTAATCTTTTTAAATCTAATATTTTGAAAATCATTTGAATGAATATCAATGTGCAAAATTCTAGCTCTCTCACTGGAAACATTAAAAAGTGCAAACCAAGAAAAATCCCATCAGTTTTACATTGGGCACAAGAGGAAAAGCATGGCTCAGGGAGCAGGTCACTGGGTATCTATATTGTTTGGAAAAAAGTTTCCAACGATCCATTATACCTACTTATTCTTGGTATTTATTTAAAAATATTTCTCTCTGATTTTATACACAATTGCTTAAAACTTGCTTAACTTTATTTATGACTCATGCCAATGATTCATAAAAAATGAGACATTTGAATCTCCCGTCTCCTTTTGCAAAGATACAGCTGTCCCAGAATAGAGTAGAAAACTTCAAAGAGAACTGTGGTAATAATAGAGTCATTATCCTTAATCATTATATATCAGCTTTGAAACTTGATTGAAATATTTAAATTTTTAGTTAAATGACCTCATAATATATGAATGTCTGTATATGTAACAGTAAAAATTTTAATGTTCTCAGCTATCTGAAATGTAAGTCACTCAGTACTGTTGATGGTATTTTTATTCTAACAAGTAAAATCTGTATTTTTGTTCTTTGAAGGCTTCCTTGAACAAGGCTTGCTAGTTAAGGATGAAAAGAAATTACGAGAACATTATACCAAAACGTTGCAGTTCAAACTGGATGTGCTGTCTCTTCTGCCAACAGACCTGGCTTATTTGAAGCTTGGTTTGAACTACCCTGAACTACGATTTAACCGCTTGCTGAGGATTGCTCGGCTGTTTGAGTTTTTTGACCGTACTGAGACCAGGACAAATTATCCAAACATGTTTCGTATTGGAAATCTTGTGTTATACATCCTTATCATCATCCACTGGAATGCGTGTATATACTTTGCGATTTCGAAGGTCATTGGATTTGGAACCGACACTTGGGTCTATCCCAACATTTCCATTCCAGAGTATGCGCGCCTGTCTAGGAAGTACATTTACAGTCTGTACTGGTCGACGCTCACACTGACGACCATTGGAGAAACACCTCCCCCAGTGAAAGACGAAGAGTATCTCTTTGTGGTCATTGACTTCCTGGTGGGTGTGCTGATCTTTGCTACCATTGTTGGTAACGTCGGCTCCATGATTTCTAACATGAATGCTTCCAGGGCTGAGTTCCAGGCCAAAGTGGATTCTATTAAACAGTACATGCAATTCCGAAAAGTGACTAAGGATTTGGAAGCCAGGGTTATTAAGTGGTTTGATTACCTCTGGACCAACAAGAAAACAGTGGATGAGAAGGAAGTTCTCAAAAATCTGCCTGACAAGTTGAAGGCTGAAATTGCCATCAATGTCCATTTGGACACGCTAAAGAAAGTGCGTATATTCCAGGATTGTGAAGCTGGACTTCTCATTGAGCTGGTACTGAAACTGAAACCTACCGTCTTCAGTCCTGGGGACTACATTTGTAAAAAAGGAGATATTGGAAGAGAAATGTACATTATTAAAGAGGGAAAATTGGCTGTGGTGGCAGATGATGGCATAACCCAATTTGTAGTCCTAAGCGATGGCAGCTACTTTGGTGAAATCAGCATCTTAAACATCAAAGGTAGCAAATCTGGCAACAGGAGGACAGCCAACATTAGGAGTATTGGTTATTCTGATTTGTTCTGCTTGTCTAAAGATGATTTAATGGAAGCCCTCACAGAGTATCCAGAAGCCAAAAAGGCTCTGGAAGAGAAAGGACGTCAAATTCTGATGAAAGACAATTTAATAGATGAGGAGGCAGCAAAAGCAGGAGCTGACCCAAAAGACTTGGAAGAAAAAGTAGGAAGACTTGAAACAGCTCTGGATACGCTGCAGACTAGGTTTGCGAGGCTCATGGCAGAATACACTGCATCTCAACAAAAGGTGAAGCAGAGACTTTCCAGAGTAGAAACCCGAGTGAAAAAATATGGTAGTGGCAGCTTATCAGTTGCAGAAGCAGAGGCTGAAAAACCTGAGGAGAAAAAGCAGTAATGGAGCATTTATATTTCCTCATTTATTCAAGAAAGTTGAAGCACTGAAAGCCATAAATGTATGTAAATATGTGTGTGCATACATAGACATGATTATTTTTATATGAACTCAAGAGAATGGTTTTTAGCACTTTTAACTGAAGCAGTATTTCTTTGCAAATAGAACACCGTCACCATCTTCTTAGGGGGAAATTTGGACTGGCACTTGGGTACTTTTTTGTACTGGGAGTGGGTTTCTTACAAGTTATGCTCAGAATGTCTGTTTTGTTTGGTACCTGTAGGCCTTGACACACTGTCTCTTCCCATACATCTTGTGTTAAGAAGGCACTGTACTTGAAGTAGAAAGAATTGGGGTTTTTCTTTTTTAAGGGCTTAAAAATATTTATAGGGTACCTGCTGTACTTTGCTACCTTAGTAGCTGATTAAATGCATGGACAGAATCCAGGTTTCTCAAAATCTTTGTTCTTTTGCAGAGTCTGTGCAAACAGTTGTCTGACAGCAAAGCAGCATCACTTACCTGGCCATTGCAGTGCAGCCCTGCACGTGTATGAAACAGCCATGCATCTGGATGCGTTAGTCTAATTCTTTCTAATGAGCTGGGCTCTGCACAAAGGACCATGCTGAGAGAGCAGCAGTGCTTATTCATGTCCTTTCTGGCAGGGTCTGTGACGGCCTTTGCTGCTCTGCAACTGCTTCACTAGGGGGACAGAGTGTGAAATCCCCCCTTTTGTTTTTCTTAGCACAGTTCCATCCCCACTGGTAAAACACTCACTTGGAAGGGAGTCCCCAAAAGCTCACTGGTGGAAGGCAGCTGGGGCAGTATGGCTTCACCAAACCTGGGAAGAGAAAAGAGGGCCCTGGTGCATGCAGTTCCTGTATGTGGGATGTTGAGTGAATTCCCTTGTCAGCAAGCAGGCAGTCCCAGAGGGAGGCTATGGAGAAACTGTGTGGGCTGGCAGGGTAGGCTGTCCCTGCCTGCCAGCCAGCTTTCTCCCACAACAGGGTTCCTGTGAGGCAGGGAACAAGCACCATGTTGCAAAGTCATTCCAGTCACTAGGCCTATGTTTTCTTCCTTTTTCTTCTTTTAAGAACAGGTGCCTACTCCACCTCTCTTTCCTATTTACTGCCATCCTTTCTCCAAAGTAGTTGTCACACTACCACCTTTCTGTTAGTTAGGGAGAATGCAGGCCACATTTGCTCAGGTTGTGTTGGTTGATTTTCTGCTTGCTGCAGAGTAGTTGTCTGGCTCTGAGTTGAATACATGTCTGGTCCACTCAGCCTGTTGTGATATTCAGGTTGGCACTGAGGTTTCTTGCTCTGTCACATTGCAACCTCAGGATTTGCATCCTGCACACCCCTCTTAGCTTTTTCCACACTCCTGCTCCCAGTTTCTTTCTAGGCCTCTCTCCCTCGCATTGAGGGGATTTTTTTAGTATTCTCCTGCTGGGAAGATACTAGCTTTCATTTTTTGCTGTACAGTATTTTTCTGTCATATAACTTTCCCTATGTTACTATCCTCCCTTACCGCACTGCTTTTTGAAAAGTATGGAGTAGCACAGCCTGTTCAGCACCCATGGCACAGGAGCTGGATTCTCCAATGGCATCAGGTATTACCATGGGCACTGCTCTGACTTTTCAATTGTCCTCAGTCCTGACTGAGGAGCCCTAACAGCATGTGGGATTGATGGCATGTGGGAGAACTGGTGAGAAATCCACTGAGGGTGGTTTAAGTGCATGGTAGTGGAATAAAAAGAGGTGGTTTTGCTAAACTGAATACAACTGCTCAGAGTACGCACTTATCTCTGGGCAAGCAGCTGTCCCCTTTCTATTGACACTTTTGAGCCTAGTGACGGAGATAAATCTGTCAGTGACTAAGGAACAGGGCTTTGCCAGCAACACTGGCAAAGGGACCATTGAGTAGTAATGTCCACACATGGCCCATGTCTAAACTCCTGTTATCATTGGCCTAGAAGACAACTACACTTAGGTATCTACTGTAGACTGGTCTTAACCTCTATTATCAGAATTTCCACTGACGGTAACAAGTGGTTTGGAAAGTAGCTGAGACCTGTATGTGGCCAGTGGCATCGGGGAGTATTGGTCTGTCAGCTGAATTTTGTCCTTATTTTCTTTAAGGATTTGAGACCAATGGGGAGGTCAGAGAGGCTGCTTTTGGCAGGGTCTAGTGCCCTCGCTACCCCTGAGGAAAGCAGGGCTGAGGTGGAGCTGGGTGTGGGCTCGTGGCACTGGACCACAGCAAGCACAGACGGGGCAGTCACAGGCTGCTGCACCTCGTAAGAGAGGCAGGTACTGCACTCACCTGTGGCTGATGTTCACTGCTGTGTTACTCCTACACCACATCTGGTAGGTGTTTTGTACTTATTGACGTGTTCTACATCGGTCATCATCCTCTGTAAATATCTGTCTATCTACCCAACATAGTACAGCTGTTCCAGCCCAATAGGTATATACAAGTAAGGCTGTTTAAAGTACTGTTTATACCTGTTTAAAAACCTTACAAACACAAGACTGCTTCTTTACCTGATGGATCAGAACAGCCTAATCTACCAGTTAAATACATATTTGCTATTCCCTTTCCATGCCTCTTGGTCTGGTTTTCATATGCCAGAAAAAGAGGATTGTGATGCTACTGGTTTCAGTCACTTTGAAACATACAGCTTCTGGCATGACAACATCACATCCTTTGATATCAGTTTATCTCTGTAAGATGTTTTTTCCCCTTCTTTAATGTGGCTACAGCATGTACATTAAAATATTTTGAGTAATGTTCAAGCAACTCTGTGTTTTCTCTTACCCATATCACTACATATTTTAGTATTTCATGACAGACTTTGATCATTTCAACATTACATCGCCTGGAAAATAATTAGCTGGAACAGAGATCTGAAGTGACAGAAAGCTAAGTGGGAATGGTGTTCTCCCCTCACTGCAGGGCAGCTGGCACACAGCTTTGGTCTGGTGCCCAGTTTTGACACCATCACTGTGTTTGCAGATGCCACTCAGGCACATGAACCCGACCACCACCCCACTGCCCGAGGGGTGCCGGGTCTGTGAGGCACAGAGTCTGACGGGCTCTTCATGCTGCTGCCACCTGTCTCCTGTCCTGCCCTTGCCCAGCTCCATGCAGGGCAGCACAGCAGGGACAGTGCTTTGTCTAGCAGAAATAAGTATTAACAGCTTTCTGCTACTTGCACACACATCACCTACCAAAAATTACCTGGCAGGGGCTGGGCTGGGCCTTCAACCCACCATGAGAGAAAGCAAGGAATGGGACAGAGCTTACAGAGTGTTTGAATATAGGCCCCAAAACTACAAGTGGGGGGTAACGGCCACTGTACCTGGGCCAGTTGGGGGGTATTGCTGCTCCAAACTGCGTGTTCTGAGGGAAACACCAGATGGGCAAAGGAGATGTTTAAACATCTGCTCCACATGCGAAAGGAGAGTAAAAGTGGTGGAGCGACACACCATGCTCCCACTGCTGCTCAGAGCTAACTTTTCTAGGGAAAAGGCCTCCAGTCATGGACCCTGTGCCCTGACAGCAAACGATTAAAGCCTTGCTACTCTTGGAAATGCTCTCAAATATTTTTAACCTCATCCCTTACTATTATTTACTTTACGGTTTTTACAGTAGAAAACTACTCTGGAAAATTCAATGTACTGGACAACAGAAGGGGAAGTGACAGCAAAACAGCTCCTGTATTTGTACAGCTGAGGGTTGAGGTTAACTTGACTGTGCAGCCCAGAGAAAGTACAACCCTGCTTTTAATTCTTTTCTCTTAGGCATCTGCTTTACAGTTTTATTCCTGCTAAATATTTATTAACCTACAAGAGGGCTCTGCTTTACATTAAAAAATAAACTGCTCGTTTTCCTTTCCCCCACAAAAGCATCAGTGCTTTCTCTGAGCTGGTCTGTATGTTGCTGGCTTGGAAAACACATTCCTGTCTGTATCACTGCTGACACCAAGGATGAGAGAGAGGTTCATAGGCCGAACTAGTCCAGGTTGTTCAGTAAGATAACACAGTCAGGCGGACTAAAGGAGAGCTGCTCTTCACCCTGAAGATTTGCAAGATGACAGCATCTGCACTTGGCTTCAAAGGGTCCCAGCTCTTCTGTTAATGTTTCCAACCTGGAACAAACAGAAAGACTCAAACCCTTGTTTATGTAATTCAACATTTGTAAAAACCCTGTGTGTATCCCTGAGAGCGAAATGAATTATGCACATCTGGTAACCATATAGGCAGTTGAAGCACAGGATTTCAGCTGTGGCAGCTTTCCTGAGCGAAGCCATCAATCCTAGACTTCCACTCTCACCCCTTAGCCCCATTCACAGTCCAAAGCAGGAGGAGAATGGTGCCTGGGAAGTCCTTACAAGGAAGATGGGGAAGCCTTGCTCCCTTACAGTCTGCCTTGGGTGGATGGGGAGGAAAACACACACAAGTCCTGAGGTACAAGCTCTGGGGCTAAAAATGGTCAGGCCTTTTGTTTCTGAAATTCAGATTTTGCAACCATTTCCATCTCACAGATCAATGGCTGAGGCCTGCTGCTGCCAACTGCCCTTGCAGCTTCACTGTGGAAAATACAGTTCTGCTGTTCTGTGTTTGCAATCCTCCCCCTTCCATACCCTAGGAATGGAGTAAGGAGGAAAGACTTGTATTATTTAAGCAATTATTTAAGGATGAACACAAACATCAGCTTTACTGCGGACACACCAGCAATTCTCACACAGAGATTTCCTTCATCAGCTCTACTGATTCTGCTATGCTCCAGCAGGGAGAGCACATGCTGCGATGCCAATGGCTCAACTTCCATGGGCTGTCTTCCCAACAGACCAAGGAGGACACTGTCCAGCTCTAACAGAGACCTGTCTTATTTATATAGGTAAATCAGGGGTAAGTTATTAACACCAGAAATAGAGATGCATGAAAGGAATTACTACTGTCTGCTATTCCATTTTTCTTTCCTTAGCATTTGTGGTGGCTGGTACCAACCTTTCTGTAATAGGCAACTGAAGAACATGGAAAATCAGAAAGCAGAAATGGTGGGGAGTTTGATGATTAGCTGTTAATTTCTCAGCTTTTTGTCTATTTTACTATGTCATTTCTTCATTTTCCTGGCAAGACAAAAAAACCCCCAGACCATTCCGTTCCTATTGCTAACAGTTATTCCCCCCATTGCTCTGGAAGTGGAGCCTGCCCACAGCAGTCACAATACCTGAGCAGCTCATCCAGGTGTATAGCATGGCAAGAACCCATGGGCACTACCTGCCTTTCCAGAGAAGGAGACAGAGAAGCACAAAAGGGTTTTATTTTGGCAATAGCCTGTTTCCAGGGCTGATGAATCAAACCAACTGTACTGTAAAGATCTACTCTTTTTAGGAGAACAGATTGGCAGTTACTCACTGAAGTATTTTAATTGCAGAATAGCATAGATAATTTACCCAATTTACTTCAGTGGGATTCCCACTATTTTCAAATTACTTGCAAATTTAGGTTGTTTAGCAAGTCCTCAGGGCTGCTTGTTCACAGGTACTCCTCCAATGTGTGGCACAGGGAAGCCTCCCTTATAGCAGCAACTTTGGGCACTCTTGGTGAAGGAAATGATCCAGAGGTGGGTGGGATTTGTAATAGTTCTGACTACTGAAAAGCCAACGCTCCATCTCTTTGCAATAGCACAGCTGCCTCTGACCACACTTGGGTGAAGGCTAGGAAGAAAGCTTATGTCTACCAACACAAAGCTGCAGAGCTTTTCTAGGAAAGAACCCTTCCAAACACATCAGTTGCCACCACAGCTGATTTATCCTGTCAGCCACAGCCAGGCTCCTCCACGCCTGGTTCAGTCCCAAGTGCTGACAGTACAGATGAGGCTCACAGCTACCAGGCAGATTGACAGAGGAGCTGCCCCAACCAGAACACTTTCAGTTCAGCGATTCAAGGCTGACTGTTTCACCTGCCATAACCCAAATGCCGTTAGCAGTGGCAGCCAAAGGAGGAGGGGTGGGATGAGGAAGGAGAAGAGCAAAAGAGCCATGCAGCACCTCGGGACAGCTGGTAGCAGTTCAAAACCACAGCCAAGAGCAGGGGTGACAGACATGCTGGGCAAGGGAGAAGCACCAAGCAGCTCAGCTTACTGCCACCGGGGAAGGAAGGCTGTTAGAGAAGAGATGCTGCAATCTGCAGCCCAAGAAAGCAGACAGGGAAGCCC
This sequence comes from Pseudopipra pipra, assembly GCF_036250125.1. Lineage (NCBI taxonomy): Eukaryota > Metazoa > Chordata > Aves > Passeriformes > Pipridae > Pseudopipra > Pseudopipra pipra. Next base: position 87,245,114 of record NC_087550.1, on the reverse strand, counting down.
CTTTCTATCAACCAGTTTTCTGATTTACACTTGAAGTTTGGTGGTCAGAAGGGGCCCAAGCCAGATCAGTAAGTGACAAGGAAGACTCTGCTGGAGCACGCTCCCCCCCTCCAGCTACTGCCAGTGCCAAGGACAGAAGTGCAGCACAGCAGAGCTGCCTACTCCATACAGTTTTCAGTCCTACAGAGCTTCACTCTCACCTCGATAGGGGGAAGGGAAAATTGCAGAGCAAACTCAGGAGATGATGAGATCAACTGACATTGCCATCAGCCCCTAGGAAACTCCAGAGGCCACAACCATCTTTGGGATGAGAGATTCCCACAGGAAAGGTGAAAAACAGCAGAGTATAGCTGCTGGAGGCTTTCACCTTACAGATTCTATGAAGAAACTGCTGAAAGAGTCCATTTTTACTACCCACAGCTCAGCAGCAGGAACACTTGGAGGCAGCAGGCAAACGACTGCTGCCACTTCAGCACCACCAGCTGCCCCCATTGCCACTGCTGGTCTGCAGCAGCACGTGGCAGCCAAGAGTGCTGGCTCCAGGCCATCCCCTGTCCTGCAGGAGAAGCCAAGAGCACAAAAGAGAAAGAAGGGACTAAGCACATCTTCTTAAGGTGGTAACAGCTGCAGTGGGTGGTCCCAGAAACAGAATCCCAAATCCAGGAAACCTTTCCTAGGCCTGAGACACTGAGAAGGCCTCTCTTCTCCAAAGTCAAAGCCAACAAGGAAACTAGCTTGGAAGATAAAACTGCTTGTCCAAAAAGCTGCAAGTCTGGAGCAGGATTGCCTCAAAGGCCTGAGGACGCTGTCTGGAACAACTCCAGCGCAGAAGCAATGCTCTCACCCGGGCTGTTTGCTGGATGTTCCAACTGGGGCAGAAAGCAGAGCCTGGTGGCTGCAGCCCCAATGCAGTCACAGGAATTTTGTTAGAAAGGGTATCTTCCTGTGGATTTTAGTTTGGGAATAAGAGACCCTCCACAGAGAGATTCAAGGTGTAAAGACCTAGCGCAAGATAAGCAACCCTCATTAGATGCTCATAAAGAAGTAAGTCTGTGTTGGGCTTCGAAAAGAATGTACTGGTATTGGTGAGGCCAGAATGTCACCTGCTTTGTTTCAGGTGACTTGCTACAAAATTCACAGGATTCGTGCATAGATGGCAGTTAAAGAAAATTAAAAAGTGTGCATGGCACAGGGAGATTATTCTTTTGAAAATTTGAAAATTCCTTTTCATTTAGGAAACATGCTTGTGCCGAATTTCCCATTTTTTGTTAAAAATCAATTGCATTAGGAAATAAACCCCCTTTATTTGTAACATTGGCTCACCTGATCTTTATCCTTGCTGCTCAAACACTGAGTGCTTGCAAGGGGAAATAACTAAATCAAATGTAGCAGCACACAATGTACGGCAGCTCAAAACTTGGAACATAAAAGTTCAACTAGTTGCCATGTTGTAGACAGTTTCTCCTGAGCACCGTTGCTTGCACTGCTGTACTATACAGGTCTGGAAGCAGAAGAATGCCGGGGGAAGGTAGATTTGAGGGATTTTCTCTGTACATGAACCCACTGGCACAGCAGATACACCAGAGCTTTTGGCGAAGTTAAAAAAGGCTTCATGTCAGCTTTGCACATGACAATAGTTCAGTCACAAATCTTCAGGCTGCTGCAGTTTTTACCTTCACCCGACATTGCTCAGTACAAGCTGTGAGCCAAGGCCATAGGAGCAGCGGCATCCCTGCACACACAGTTGTTTATAGCTGAGCTGTGCTGCATGTCCTTCCAAAGGCAGAAGCCTAACTCCAGCAATCACTGTCTGACTCTCAGAGCCAGCTCTGCTCTCACTCTTTTAATCTCAAAACTCTGCACAAACCTATGCAGCAAGATAACATAAGCAGTTCCTAATGCTACTTTATTGTCCTAAAATAGAATGATGATTCGCATCATTCTACTTGCACCTCCAATGTCCTTGACTCTTAGACATTTCCCCACACAGAAATCCCAAAGCAGCATATAATACTGAGCAAGACATCCATAAACACAAGCACAGTAGGTAAACTTCAATTATATATCAGGATCACTTTCTTGATGTATCCTACTGCAGAATAGAACAAAACTATACTTGCATATTGGAAAGATGCACATCTGCAACTAAAACCACCTTCACACACACATTTTAATTTTGTTAATGAAAAATAAAACAAATCAACAGCTGAAGACACCTTTAGATGCAGCACTAGAGAAAAATACAATGACGTTATTTCATGGGTTTTCTGGGTGAGAAGTGACCTGTCTGAAGACAAATGCTAGTATTAACTCTTATTTCCAAAGCAGCATCCCTTCCATGATATGCTACAAAACTAAATTTTAAAATAAAATTAAGTCCTTGATGGTCTTACAAATTTGGTGACAACTTTAATTAAACTTTTAAGTATAAACAAGAAGTGTAGGTAACCTCACAGACCCTTGTGACTGAGATTAAACATAATAAACTTGACTCTTGTCAGGAAAGGCTTGATTTTGCATAGCTAAACTTGGAAGAAATTCCTGCTCCATCTTGCATGCTGAAACACTGGAGTTTTTCTGCAGAATAAATAAGGCACAACTCAACATTCCATCCAACTGAAACATCTTCATCCTGGAAATTCTTGAGGTAACCAGGAAATTTTTAATCCTCTAGTGAGATTAAAAATTTACCTGCAGGTAACTGGCTACAACAGTGCCAGGGAAACACCTTAAAGCTGATGATGTGGGGGTTGTCCTCTTGCAGAACATCAGCAGTGTGGAAACCTGTGTCCAACTCCCTGCTCCACAGAGCAGAAACCCAGGAAAGCATCTGGGTAGCCCACACTGCAGGCTACCTGGAGGCTCAGCCCACCAGGTCCATCACACCTGTGTGTTATTGTATGTGGTATGAAGCTCCTGCTTCAGCAGCAAAACCCACTGTTGGGTGAGAGGCACAGACTGACTGCTGAAACACAGAGTTGCTTGGAGCCCTGGGCCTATTGCCAGCCCATTCCAGCATCAGCTTTCCTCAAATTGCAGGGTTGGAGGGGTCCCCTTGGCTGCCACAGTCCCGTCTCAGGCTGCTGCCTGCCAAATGGAAGACAAACGAAGTCAGAAATTCACAAAATGCTGTTCCTTAGTTAACTGAACTGTGCTCACTCCTGACGGCCATTCCGGAAATCTTTTTAGCAAGAAGCAAAAGCTTTCTATTAGGGTGCAGAAGGAGATACTTGAAGAGGCATTTCTCATGTCAAATGAGGCAATGCTGAGACATCCAACACGTTTTCTTGTTAATGTATTAAGGACACCCTGTGGAGAGAGCACCAGCACACTGGCATCAGACTCCTCCCTTGGAAGAGGAATCTTCTGTCTCACTCACGAGAGTTATTTCAGCGACACATAAGTACACTTAAGTTTCCAAGGTAAGCTTTGTAGACCTAAAATATGCTAAATGCTGTTGAAGGACTAAGTGAGGATGCAAGACATTTTGTGTGTGCCTAGAGCTGCCACCCCCCCCCCCCCAAAAAAAAAAAAACCCAAACCCCAAAAAACTTAAAATGGCATGTTCACTTTCAAGCAACAGAAGGCTGACTGGTACTTCTGCAGGGCAGGAATGCAGCCTGCAGCTACAAGACTTCAAGACTTACTTATTTTAAACTTTATCAACTGCTGTTGCTGGACATTTATAACACCACTAAGGAGATATCGAAACTATCTCCTTAATGGTATTTTGGGGGAGGCAGTATATATTTAAATGAGAAATCAGTCAAATATGAAGTATTTATATCTTACCTGAAAATGACTCCTTGACAAACAGCTTACGCTTTTAAAGGCCAATAAAATTATGCACTATTTTAATCTTAATGCTAAAGGAAAACAGAAAAAGCATATTTACAATGTCAACACCTCAGTTAGAAGACTTTGTGTCGCTATCCAATTATGCTATCTGCATAGCTTTTAGACCTACATAAAGAACCCCAACATGAATCATGTATACCTGTCAGCTGGGCATACCCACATCAGAATAAAACAAGTTGTAGGGATACAGCTTACAGTACTGGACTGTTGATGCAGTACATACCACACAGCAGTATCAAGATGTTCTCATGCTTGTAACGAAGCACCTCAAGGCACTCGGCAAATCTTGTTCTCACCACCTACAGCAAAAGATGCTCCAGACCTGAAGGGCTCAGCAAAGATCTGTTGTCAGCCACACTACTGAGGTGTAGGATATGTTGTGTTTTCCTCTTCAGGGACATGCAACAAGGTGGACATTCAAGAAGGCATGTCCTAAGGTCCACCTTGAGATCAAAGGCCAGAAGACAGACAGCACCTCGCCCTCCCCAACAAGTTTCAGTCCCCATGTCCAGGCCATCTGGCATTGGCTTAGATTTGACAGGGGAACATGGCTGGACCCCACATCACTACAGTTCACTTCTGGAGTTTCTGTACCTGCAACCCTCAAATTATGCCGTACTAGAACATTTTCTAACCAAATAATTTAATATCCAATTTATCAAAGTAAGGAAGTCACTTGTTTTCTTTTTCACTGAACCGTGGTGAAAAAAGGTCATTGTTTTATTCAGCATCATAGTTACATAACAGTTGTCTGTTTCTATTACTAGAAAGAATTTATTAAAATAGTCCTGAAAGACATCTTTTCTTTCTGCAATGATTTCAAAACTATGCCTCTTAATGCCAATTCCACACAGTCACGGGTTTGATCGGTAGTAGCCAGTTATAGCAATTGTCAAGGCACAAGCTCAGCTCTGCACACCCGCTGCAGCTTGTATTGCAAAAGAGATATGCCAGTTATGTCGCCACTTAAAAATGCATAATCCCTTCATCGTATATTGCAACAGGAGAAATTAACATTAAACACAGACTACGAAAGGTAAAGGATTTATTTCTGATATGATTTGTAGAGTTAAATTAAAAACCTACTGAATACTTTATGTAGTAGATGAACATAACCTTAGTACTTACTTTCTAACAGTTTAATGGTTGGAAGTGTACAACATGAAGTAGGCCTCATGTTTAATATTGTTCAATTTTGCTTATTGTTAGATGAGATTAAAATACAGTAGCCATCCCTTTAGATTATGGCGCAACACTGATCATGTGCCTTGATAGGTAGGAAAAATGATTCATTAAATAAATGATGATGACATAACATGTAGGGAAGACTTTGGATTGTCTATTTAAAATGTCAACATAATAGGCAATTAAGAATAAAACTTCATTTTAAGTGCACTTCCACATGCTTTTTTTATAATATAGCAAAAACTTCCTATCTTTTTTTTGAGACACTTCACTCCCTACTCTAAAGCTGTTCATTGAAAATGCACTTTCCCCAGTAAACTTCTTTTTTTAAAAAAGTAACTAAAATTTCTATCCTTTCATATGCTAAGAAATGTTTCCTAATTAAAAACACAGTTTATTACAAGACATGTGAAGACAACATATAGTGAAATGAATTTTAATTGTTGTGCTGTGACTAAAGTAAAGTTCTCAAGGCTGCAATTTAACATTCCAAGTTCTCCCTTCCATCTTTATTGATTCTTAAGATTTTGCACAGAAACTCTTTGGGGGCTAGAACAGCAGTAATTGCATCACACTGTTTTCCAAGACTTCAAGTTTCAAAAGCAAACTTCTCAAAAAGTACAGTTCTTGATTTGATTAGATACAGGGACAAAAATATAGCACATACTTGAAGGTTACATGGTCTACAAATGATGGCAATATTTTCCTTGGGAGAGTACAGTTTGTTTTCTTGTAAATACTCAAAAAGGCTCAACTTCAAGCAGTAATAAACACAAGCAAAAGTGATTTAACCCTTAAAATAAATATTCAGGAAAACCTCTCTGTACATACAAGTGAAAGAATATGTAACACTTTCACGCTAAAAGAAAAAATAAAGATTTTGTTCATATAAGCAGCTGAAATCTGCTGTTCCAGCCCAATGTCCCCAGTAAAGAAGGGAGGCACAAACACAGGTGACTACTGTAGCTCACTATCTTATGGCCTTTTTGGACAGGGACATCATCACCATCATTTTTTAATCCCTTTTGTTATATTTATTACAGCATGCCAAATCCTTTGGCATACGTGATGGCCTTCAATAATCTTTCTTTAAGCTTTTCTTTGCTTGAGTACTCCGGAAGCAAAAGTACATTAAAGCATGTGTGAGATGTAGGTAACCTGGGGGGAAAACAAAAACAAACAAACAAGATACTAATTCAGATCTGGGAACATGCAGTACATGCAAAAGAAATACACTGCTATTTCACAAGTACAAAATAATACATTTAAAGGAAATTTACTCTTCTTATAGATTCAACTTTCAGATTTAACTAGGTTAATATCTTAAAAGCACAGAATTCCCTTCCATTTATGAACAAACACAAAAAATGTAGATTTTTTTCTTTTTATTTACCTCTCTGTATCTGGGCCATTTTTGGCTATGATCATCTTTAACTTTCCAAGTCCTCCCACAGGGGCTCTGTCTGTGCCTGTTGTAAACTGCAAGAATAGTCTTTTCTGTTCATCCGTAAATGAATGGACTATTTCCCAGAATTCCCTACCAAGGAAGAAATCAAAAAGTAAGTAAACTTTAAATTTTCTTTGGTATAAGTGAGACTTTCAAAAGTAATTGAGCTTTGAAGGTGTAGTAATTCTAATTAGGCTTAACATCAAGTTTACAAGTTGTATTCGTAAACCAAAACTAACAGAATGTATTCACCAATCAATGAGATTCAGAAGTAGAAATCAGAAATATTATCCAAACACCACAGTTTAACTGTCTTTAAAACATTAACTTAGCTAGGAAGTGTTCTGCAGATATTCTTACTTTATTTTATTATTCCTATTTCCTAAGGAAATACTGATTCAACAATGCTTATATCATCTCCTCTTTTCTAATAACAATACTTGAGTAAAGTGAAATTATACATAATACATTTGCATCTCCAGTACTAGAAAAATACCAAAAGTTACAATATTAAATTCATTATTAAGACACAGGCAGATAAAGTGCTTTTTTATCTTTAAAAATTAGAAAAAAATTACCTAATAATAAGAGAGTCTCTTGTATAGCCACCATCATATTCTGTGGTTTCTTCTAGTGCTTGAAAATCTAAATTCTGTAAGAAGATGATATTTTTAAAGATGACCACTAATTATATATTTAGGATCAAAAAAAGCTCCACTCTCTGGTGTACATTCAGAATTCTTACCCTACTTCCACAAATAAGTAATTCAATTTCCTCTGGTCTAAATAAATATTTCAAAGGAGATTCATTGGTCACCATGTGGAATCCTCTCCGAAAGGCCTTGAACTGCTTTTCTACCGACTTATTGAGTATGTAGTCAGCGTACAGATTGACAAATTCCTGCAAGGAAATAAATCCCTTAGTGCTTCAACACATGCCACTTGAAGTACCTCCCAAAAATACAAGACCCCAAAATACGTGTAACTCTATAATTCTACATGGATTATCTGGGCTCAGCTTTTATTCAGCAACAACAAAGAACGAGTCTCAATGTTGCTCAAACAGGCCGAACACCACACCCAGAAGCTACACATGCATGTATCGATGCTTTCTTTAAGAGGAGCCTTTTCCATTCACAATTACCCTGTGGTATGCCAATTTTAAAAGCCTTTTAAATTTACATTGTAAGTGAGACCAAACCTTTATAGAGTACTACATAATTCTACATATAGTAAGCATATCTAAGAACTACAGATTCTGTTTCGCGGCCCCCGGCCTGGCACGTAGGCGCACGGCGCGGCCCGGCCCCTGGCGCTTGGGCCCAGCCCCGGGCGCGGAACGGAGAGAGAGAGGGGGAGCTTTGCTGGCGCGGACTGTGCCCTCGTGGGAGATGAGAGGAGTAGCCTCGGAGCACACAGAGGAGAAGGACAACTCTAAACTGGGCAGAGGGAGCTCGATTAGCCTTGTAAGGCCATCCATCTAAGAGAAGGTCACTCTAATTAAACCTACGTCCTGAGGACCTCGCTGCCACCGTCCCAGCTCGCTCGGCCCTGGCAGATGAACCTTAGGGTTAAAGGGTGGGTTCAGTTCCGCGCATACTGCATCTCACCTAAAAAATCCATTGCGCAGGCTCGAAGGCCTTACCCACATTTGCAAAGCCCTGTAGCGACATCTTACCAGCGCGCTTGTAACAAACGTGGGCAAAGCCCTTCCCTAATCTTCGTTTGCAAAGCCTAGCCATGACCCATGACCATGATGACAGATTCTGCTTAAAAAGTTGAGCGTACCTTTCTGTTTTCATTTGTAATAGGAATTTTATCACCGTTTTCCTTTAAATCATGCATCATTGGATTGCCAAAGAGATCCGTGTGAGATATTTGAAACGTTATCATCATATCATCTTCCACACTTCCTTCATACTCTAGCAAGTCTCTCAAGCTCTGGTAAAGAACCTAACAGAATAAGAAATACATCTCTGTCAAAAAATGAGCTTCAATAGATTTCACCAAGTAATACCAGAGGACATGAAAACACCTGCCTCAAAAAAGGGTTGTTATATTCTATGACACAAGTCACCTGAAATCTCCCATGGCAGTCCAAACAATGGTTTATTAAGCTCGGCATTTGTAAAAATGAAAACCAGCAGATATTAAGATAAAAAAGAAACATGGCAATGAATATAACTCTTAAAAGAGCCTATCAGTACCCAGCAATATTCCTAAATGCCATGGTCAAACCTGCAACTTAAAAGCCATTAATTGCCTCTTCTTAACTCTTTTGAAACGGTATTTACTTTTGGCATTCAGAACACGTTACACTAGTAAGTGGAACATTTATGTGTTAAAAATCTAAGAAAATGCTGTATTTTATATCATACAAAGTTCAGGCACCAGGCTTTTATCTCCTACATCTTGATTTAAAATGCAAACCACATAGGAAGTAATCCTGAAGCAACACAGATGGGGCAGTCTTTAACATAAGAAGACATTTACGAACAACAAAAAATAAATCACAAGTTAGGTCAGAATTTACCAAGTGGAATCTGAAATTACCTGGAAGAGTTTGCTCTATTCAAAGGAGCAACCAGCTTTCCTCCCTGCTATGCCTTAGGAAAAGCCCAAGACTCTCTTGGAAACCAAAGGCTATGCAGAAAAGGAACAATTATTTGGCTGAGACAGATGTACAGAGCTAGAAAATGCAAAGGGAAGGTAAAAGCAACAACTGTGTGCAAGAAGTAATAAATGAAAGTAAGCCTCAACCTCTCACTATCTGTGTCTTTTTGATTCTTCCACAGGACCTTTAAAAATAACTTGCATTGAAAATGACTGGACTTGGAACTGTTGGTGGTGAAGGTTGGTGAAAACCCTATTGTTCATGCTGTACAGCATTAGAAAAAACATTGTGAGGTTTGACTACTGCGAATTTCATTTTGGTTTGAAAAGCTCTGAAGTGTTTAAGTCATATTAGAATACAAAGAGTTAAAAAAGGATTATTTTAAAAGTCAGTGCAGGTGTCAGAGGAGAAACATAAGAGCACGGGAGAAAGATTAGGAAATGCCCTGACTGCCTTGTTCCATAGAAATAAATCCACTTTTTCTGTCACAAAAGCTTTTGAGTATATAATAAAAATCAAAGAAAACTCAGGGCACTGTCTATTTCTCAATATTATACAGAAAAACTGGTTGAATCTGGTACACTGTTGTATGTAGCCATCCAAAGCAGACTGGATAATGTATTTGTTGATCACACATGCCTCATTTTCAAAAATGAAAAGTTAGTTCTTTCTAAACAGTATCATTATTCATCTTCTTCGAATAGCCTAAGATTTTGCATAACTGCTCATAAAAGGGGAACGTCTCACCATTTGAAATTAAATGAAGCTCACTAAAAACTCACACCAGCCAAGATGAGGGGAAGCTACTGGTGATCTCTGATTGCAGGTGGAGCACGGCCAAGACATCCTGCACAGACACTTGTATGCTCTACCTACCAAAGCTCACATACAGCTCAGTGCTTTTGTACAGCTGTTAACTGGGAAGGGGTGGGGAAGATGGATGCTGATCACTGCTCCCAGACTGTAGGGATATTCATTAACTGCCTCATCTATCTTTTGCTTTAGACAAAAAATAGGAGCATCACACCTTTGCATGTCTACTATTACTTTGACTTTTTTTTCCTAGAAATCTACTTCTACAAATAGCTATAAGGAGCCTAATTTTAGAAGTCTCTTTGGGAAGATACCATTAATATTTGTTTATGCTTAATAGTGCTTATGATATTTAGCAATTCATGCAGTAAAAAAATAAAATGAAGCTTTACTGATACCCAGCCTTATTTGTTGACTTTACAGTTCTGCCTCCTCCATACCAGAGGCTTTATTGCTTATGAATTTATTTTAACAAATATAGACTCTTCACATGAGTCACTGGTTATTTCACTTCCACTTCTGACAGTGATCTTGCGTTTAATTTAAATCTACATTAAGTTATTGCATGAAAAATATATTAATAAACTCAAAGAACATAAGGAACTTACAGGATGAGAGTCTGCCAGATCACGGAAAGTTCCTTTTTTGCCCATTAGCTTCCTGTAGACAACCATGGGAAAATGTACATCCAGTATACAGTTGTTGTAAATAGCCAGACCCAGTACTATGCCAATCAGGGTAAACTGACCCTCAGTTTCAAAAGAGGACGGATTAAACCAGAAGAGTTTTGTAGATTCATCGTATGTGAACATCCCTGTTAAAAAAAAAAAAGTTGAACAATATCTGTTACAATTCAATAAAAACAGCATGTAAAACTTATCATTATTAACCCATTTGCATTAGCCTTGAAAACATGTTTAACTTAACATTATACTGAATTTAATGGCAAAGAGAAACTATTTACCTTAGGGTAAACTGGAGCTGCTCAAAACACTGTTACTCACATCACCACTAAAAACACGCAAGAGACCTGTGATACATCTGCAACACCCACGAAGCTGCACCTGTGCAAGCTTTCATCCCCTCCATTTCTGAGGAACCAGCAACACATTGTCAACATCGATTGTAACTTTGACAAATACAACAGGGCAAGAAAAGAACACAATCAAAAACCATGTGGATGAAACAATCCTGAAGGATTCCAATTACTAAAAAGTGACAGCCTTTCCTCAAAGGCTTTTTCAGGTCAGTTCCAGCAAATGAACAGAACTAGATGCAGCCCTGTGACTGCATTACAAACAATTAAGATGGAGCAGGCATTGACTATCACACATGATTTTAGAGTTAGATGCCCAACAGATTTGTTTGCTTGTTTCAAGGACCATTGTTTCTGCAGCTATTACATACATCTGAACTTGAGGGGAGAAGAGACCATGGGACCACAGGAGGAGCTGCAATTTTACAGCCTGTCACTGTTCAAAGGGAGTCATTTTGCTTTGTCTCCCTCTCTTCATTCAGCTCACTATTTCAGGTGACCAATTTCTGCCCAACTCATGAGCTGAGTGCTGAAGTCTGCAACAAACACCTGAACGGGCACATGACAGAAGTTGCAGGGAGAGGATATGACTGTGCGGACAAGAGATAGGCAAAGAGTCTCTTACCCTTTTGGTTGTATCAAGACACAAGATAGCTCTTCATGAAACCAGAGTTTGTATACAGGCTATAAATTATTTAAATGAATCCTACAATTAAATCCATTGCTTACCTGACTAGATACTGAAACAAGATAAATGCAAACCCCATAGACTTAAGGGGAGAGAGAGACTGCCCTGGACAAGTATAGTCCCAGTGACCTGTTGCTTGTACAGCTAAGTCTCATGATTCCCAGGTAGAACCTAAGAAAAAGTTCCCCAGGCTCCTTATTCCCAACACACTACAAGTCAGATCCATGTGGTCAAGAATATCGACTACATTTGCCACAGGGATTTATCTTGCAGCTCGTAAAAGATATGCTTATTTACAAGCTATCTAGATGTACAAATTGATTACTAAGCCACACGAACAGAGCCACAAAATCACTCTTAATGACTGAAAATGTCACCTTCAGCCAAGAGATAAAGACTGATTTCTCATTCAGTGTCAGGATATGAACTGCAAGCTCATTCAGAGACTCTGGCTTTTCCCCAAAATTGATTATTTATCTCAGTAAGGTACTAGGACAGGGTCAGCTATTCAGGAAGCACACAAATAACAGACTGACACATCAGATAAGGCAACTGGAAAATCAGAAACAGATAAGCAACTCAGGCATATATAGGAGAAACATTATATAGAATTATATAGAATCCTGTGTTCCATTTTCTGAACTGACTGAAGTAACTTCTGGATTACTGGCATATAAAAGCAATATGACTTGCACTTTCTGGAAGACGACAGAAGAGTTAAACTGTTAAAACACAAAACACACAAATCCACCAAATGTCTAATCACGAAGGATTAACAGTTTACTCAGATCCACATCTGGAAACACTTTAATGTGAAATACAATATTTTATTCCCTGACCAAAATTAATACTACAGTGTATTAAAATAATAATGAAACACCAGAAGAAATTGGAATCTTCAGTAAGAGGAAAACAAGTGTATAGTGTTGCTAGGGATATTATATGAAGTTACCACTTCTTTCCTTTTTCCATAGTGACTGTTGCTCATAAATCCAATATTTTTTCTAAGTTACTGCCTCCTCTGAGAAAAACTTTAAGGTAGTCTAATATGGAAACACTTGAAAAAAAACTATTACAACAATATACATCACTCCATACCTACCTATTAGAGGACAGAAATTTTAAATTCCATTTAAAGGATCTCCTTTGTTTTCTCAGGTAAATAAGTGTTTAAAAATCAACAAAAGGCACACTTGGTACATATGGTGCATACATAAACTGTTATGCTGCAATGCATATTAATAGGTGCCAAAGAAAAGACGACTGTGAATGCAAGCTACATTTTCTGCTTTTACATATTTATGCCAAAAGCCAATAAATGTCCTTTTCCCCTATCCCCCAAGTTACTACGAATACAAAAAGCGTACATACTTTTTTGTATTTTGAATATGGAAGTAAAATTTAAAATGTGCATGCACATCTAGTCTACAAACACAGTAAGTATATATACATTGGCTGGATCTTAGCTGAAGCAGACTTTAGCATTATTAAAAAAGAGTATTTCAATATAGGCACCCATACAAGTTCTGTTAAGATAAACTTGGGTTAAAAATCTATTTATTTAGCATTGGAAAGATAACTTCATCAGTCAAAGTACTAAGACTTCCTTATTTTGCAATACTTTAATTTATTTCAAGTAAGCTTGCTATCTCAGATTCCAAATCTCTCCAAGTTAATAGTTTTCAGAGTAAGACTTGCCTATGGCTCTGTACCACTTGTTATAAGAACTGACTTGCATATGGTGAAGGGCAAGTGCCAAGGTTCATATTCTGTTACTGACTCTGGGGACTTCCTCTTTAACCTGGTCAAAACGGATTTCTGTGTATTTTTGTCAATTTTCTAAGCTACAAAACCAAGCTTTCTTTTTTAAAACTGTCCAATGAAACCAAATCAACTAATGGCTGTTGAGCTTCTTTAATGGAAGCCATTACAGGAAGTACAATGAAGCACAATGTGACATCATATATCACATAGAATATATGAAATTAGTATAGGAACCTGGAAGATCTCATTTCTATTCCAACACAAAGTATTTGTATAATTTCATAACATTTCAATCTTTTCAGAATAGCAGACAAGCTGCATACCAAAAGCAGCATGTCCTTGCATGTATAAAGACAGAAGCATAAAAGACTGGTGCAGGAAGCAAGGGAAAACAGGGTAAGATGGAGATGTGACTGCTACAATAGAAATGTTAATTTTTGGCCCCAATATATCAAATTACTCTTGGTTCTTAACTAACTACAATCAAATTTGACATTACGGCCACACTTTGGATCTGTAGAATTGAGACTACCAGATTTATTAAGCTGGAGGAAGGGGAGGAAATAACTCAAAAACTCACCATAGTCCTACTTTTGCTTTATTGCAGAAGCTCTTCCTCTTTGGTTTGATTACTAATTCTAGAAGCTAATCACAAAGCAAAGTGAGGAGAAAGGTGAGAGAACAACAAAGGAACTCTCCAAAGAAACCCTGTACTACTGACTTGTATCTAAACAAGCAATGACAGCTCTCACTAACTACACACAGTTATTCCTTTCATCATTCCTCCTTAGGAGGATGACTGATGATGACAATGAGCCTCAATGTGTGTCAAATACTCTCATGATCACCAGTGAATCTGAAGAGCTTCAGAGAGAAGCAGCAGCGGATAGAAAGGCAATGTATAAACACAGAACAATCCATATTGGAAGGGACCTTCAAAGATCATCCAGACAAACCTTTTGTGAGAACAATCCGTTAAATTAGTAAATTATTAGAACACATACCAATATCTGGATTGAAGATTTCTTCCACAACCAGTTGAAAAAATTCTTTGGAAACACCTCCTTCATCTACCCCTTGCTCTCCTTCAAATTCAACATACAATTGCTTCTTCAAGTCTGCAGGATTTTCCATGGCAATCATCTCTAGCTATTGAGTGAACAGAGAAATATTTCATTAGTAAATCTGTTTACTAGAAGAATTTAGTCAAAACTATCCTCCAAACTTAAGAAGAAAGCAAGCATAAATCAAAACAGTAAAACAACATAGAAACCAACAGTAATGCTAAACTACTCTAAACACGTTTTAGAATCTGGGGATTAATGCAGCAAGAAACTTTCCACAGATCTGATCTGTGAGCTCATTAAGGTTCACAGTCTGTTAGCCTTCTCTATTTCTATTCTTCTAAGCACTTATTTTAAATGTTATCATTGTGTTGCACACAATTCAGAGAAAACAGGAAGAAAACAAGATATATTACTGGGATAATTAAATTCATCTGACAACGAAAAGAGTCTACAATCTGATCTACATGTTTGACAATAAATGGTTTTCTGAAGGGATTACACAGATATGTTTTCAGAGT